>NC_090987.1:51897500-52497500 GCF_041146395.1 Eulemur rufifrons
TACAGTCGAAAACCACCGTGCCTGGCCTAGGAGCTGGATAAATTCTTAATAAAGGAGTAAATGATTGCTATGTGAACAGGTGTTTCCATTCCCAGTCATTGTCCCACAACACCTCCAAAGGGAACACAATAAATTCTGTCTAATGAATAAACCCATGTATCAGATATTTCACCCCTATTTACTAATCTACCTGGCAAAAAAAATTATGTCCTTGGGGAAAATATTTCAAGAAGGAAAAAATATCCAACTATAATCTAAATATTTTAATTGGGTCAACATATAGCTTAAATGGTTCAGTTGCTGATTAGCGTGATCTTTTTAAATATTTTGGAGGGAAAGTGCTTTCAAAATGCTTCCCTGAGAATTGGAGGACAGCAGCCATGTGGTCTGTGTGCTGAAATCAGTTCTTGTTCTTAGACTTAGCTCAGGACAGTTTTTATAGGAATTTTGATGTTTGACGTTTTGATGTGTTCAGCATAAATGCAGATGGTCAGGGCTCCTCCTCTTACACCCCAGGTGTTCCTGGACAAGTCTTCACACCTTCGCTTTGAGGCTGACCTCATGGCCCTCACTGGCCATGAAAGGCGGTGTGTGTGGCCTTGTGAGATGGGCTTTGCTGTCTCGTAGCCTCCGTTTTGAGTGCCAGCTCAGTACCGGCTGGATATATTTTCTCATCTGTAAATTGTACAGATGAATATTATATGAGGTCATGCCAATAAAATGTTTAGCATAGTACCAAACAGACACTAAGCACCTATATGTACATGTTAGCACATCTTACTATGATTATTGTAAAGCCTATCATTAAATCTTTGGAATTACTTTTTAGTCTATGGAATAGGTTTGGATTATTACTAAGATCCTTGGTTTTGAAATGTTATAGTTCTATATTCTCTATTTTATAAGCTCATATATCATCAAGTAGATTTTTGTGTCTAAGAGGTAATTATTTTATCTTTATTTTCAAATATCCAACCAGAAAGAACATCAAGAAGTATCACCCAAATAAGTTGGCTATCCCAAGCTGTGAGTCAAAAAATACTTTGGACATAAATATCTTGTAGTTCAATATTGACTAAAGAAATTATGACATGTCAGTATACTTAAAACACTGTACAGGAGCTGAAAATGATCTGTTTCATATGTGAGCCCTACTTGGAAATGCATCTAAGAAACATTACATGGAAAAAGCAAAATATCAATGAGTAGGAACCGCTGCACACAGTGGCTGTCATGCCAAATTTAGTTTAGGCGTCTTTCCATGTCTGCACCTTTGCCTGCAGGCCCCTCCAAGTGCTTGCATGTGCTGTGGCAGCCATCAATAGCAATGTCTTCAACCACACGTCTGTAAGAGTGAGGCACCTAAGCGTTCAGACCCTTCAGGGCTAAAGGCCTGGATTGCCCCATCAGTCAAACCACACAGACCAGCAGAAGTGCTGGTTAACAGTGAGGAATCTTGAATGCACAGTAAAAACAGGAAATGACGCATGCTAATTAAGATCCCAGAAGGAGCTGCAGCAGGGGACACTGTAGCTTGGCTTACAGATGACCTTTTTCCATTTTTACAAGAGACTCCAACTGACCATCTCCACTTTCTGGGAAAAAGTGAGGTCATCTTGTTCTCTGGGCCGTTTAGTTTGTGAAAAACAGAGATGTGCCAGGTTACTTAAATCAATTCTCCACATGTGGTATTCAAACAGCAGTACATTTTCTTATTGGATCAGTTTTCTGGATGATAGTCTTCCTATATTAAAAGAAATATATTGTAAATTGAAATGTGAAAATCAGGTACATTTTTGAGCTCATGAGAAAAAGTGAAGGGCATCTTGCACTTGCTGCCTGCAGCTTTGGCCTGGATCTCAGAGCGCCAGGTCTCCCCGTCTCTGCATCTGAGAACTTCAGTTGGAAATTTTGAGAAGCACAAACTTAGGTGTTGGAGGTTTATGACAATGATGAGAGGGAACTCAGAGGACATCTCCAAAGGTACACAGCCAGGCCTGGTGGAGAAGTGAAGTATGTTCCTCATTGTCTGAATCCAGCTCAACAAAGTCACCTTGCACACCCCACATGTGCCTACAACTTCCTCGTCGTGACCAAAGCCATTATTCCCATGGTGTGGCTTCTCTGGCTCTGCTCTCTTCTTCGTGTAAGTCCTGCAGTTTTCTCTCTTGGGATACTTTCCCTCTGTTTTTACCAGTCTGTCTCTCTGCTTCACATTAAAAAAATGTGAAAATGTGAAAGATGTGTCCACTGGTAACTACCCAATATGCAGCGTCACCACCAGGCAGCATCTTGTACTCAACCACCTTTTAAGGACAACTACATTTCAAACTTGGCCACTGTTGGTTAACGCCCAGCCTGGACCCGTCAGTTTGGGGCCATGTACCTGGCCTCTGTGAAAAGACACTCAGCTTGCATCAGACTCTCAAAAGTACCCATGACATGCAGACAGGTAACCAGCATTGTCCTAAATATATTTTCCCTGTGTGTGTAAGATATATGTTGTACATATTCCAGTACATCAACTTTTAATAGCTCCCATAGCATCCTCAGACTTCAATATGATTTTTTAATATTAAATACCCCATCCAAACTAAATTTAATGGTTCTTCCATCATATGCAGAGTCAGCTTAAATCACTATGTCTTGAATTATTCCACGGGCACTATAGAACACAAAGTGACTAACATCACCTTTCTAATTATGTATCCCATTGAGGCATAATTTGCAGAATCTTTACTCTTCCAGAATTCAGTGGGTTTTCAGTACTCAGGAATATCTGCCCTTCTGCTGCAAAATTTGTCCCCTCCAGTATTTTTTTTAGTTGAGTCCAAAATGCAACAAGGGTAGGGTTAAGGGGTTTTGACAGACCCACCAAAACTCATGAGCAAACATTTAATGACTTTCCATTGAAGACAATTCCATCAACATAGTGCTTCCAAACATCTTTGAAATACCAGTGATCCTTCTAGTAGAATCTCTTATGAGACAGAAAAACTCCTGGTGTAGAGGATAATTGAGTTTTACTTCTATCAGTGAACATTATCTAATGTTCCTTAGAAACCAGGGAATCATCCATTCTCATCTGTGTTTTTTCCTGAAAATGTGGGCCTTGGTGTCATCAAGAGACGTGATTACACAGAGAGGGTCTCAGGGAAGCAGCATGAGCTCACTCCAGTGAGGGATGGACAAAGCTTACTGCTACGTGCACAGAGTTTAAAAGGCAAGTGCAAGACAAAATGCTATGATCTTAGAAAAACATACAAAGAAGTAGTTCATCCAGTGACGAAGATATATCAAATGCCTAATTAGCTTAATTAAGCAGACGAAATTATATATTCAACTTGATAAATATAATTATTACAATTTCAAAACCGCAAGTGGCCTTGTTGCGGGGGGGAACCTAGAACAGGCTCATTTTCAAGTGAAAAAAAAAAACAAAAAAACCCAGAGTTCTAGAGCTGGCAGTAGAAGGGATGGGGCTCTTGCTCAAGCCCTTCTGCCTCCAGGGGACAGAATCCATCACACTGGTACTTTAAGGGACTCTAGAAATTAAACCCCAGCCTACAGCCTTAGAGACGCAAGAGCATCTCAGATAAGTGGACCTGCCAAAGATTCGTTAGTCTTTAGTAGCTACAGGAGACCCAAAGGTTAACATCCAGTTCTTCTGATTAGTTTTTTTCCTCCACATTTAAACTTGCTACCTTTCTTCCCCACCCCACTGTTTGTCCAGAAAGTTACAAACCTTTCCAGAAATATCCCTATGGTGTATCTCTTTGGGAATTCAGCCAGGCCAGAGATCAGTATTTATCTGTGCTTTAAACTTACAGTTAGTGCTCTAAAGATACCATTATATTTTGTATTGGGTAAAAAGTGTACCTGCCCTTATATTTTGCTTTAATTTCTGAAGTTAATCTTCCTGAGGGTACCAAGAATCTCCATGTAGCTAAATCCAGTGGAATGTGTTTGCCTTCATCTTATTGGATCATCTGCAGCACTTGGCACCACTGGCTATCATCCTCTGCTTGAAATACCTCCTTCTTTTGGCTTCCAGGAAACTATATTCTCTCGGTTTTCCTCCTACATTTCTCTCTCAATCTTCTTTGCTGGCACATCCTCCTCCACCCAGTCATTAAATGTTGCAAGTTCTCAAAGTTCATTTATAGTTCACTCCTTTTACACTCTATCAGTGCCCATGGCCACACAATGCCTCCTGAATTCCTAAGTCCAATTTCAGATGCTCTTCTGAGATCCATATCTACGTAGCTAGATCAATATCCTTCTAGCTGTCTCCATTAGGGTACCAGAAAGGCATATTTCAACATTATGCACATCTAAATTCATAACATTTCCAGAGTCTTCTTCCAGTGGTCCCTCTTTGAGTGAGTAAAACCACCATCCAACCATTTGGAGAAGCTCACAACCTGGCAGTCCGTCCACAGTCTTCCTCTTTCTCTCACTACCTGTAAATGGATTTTCCTCCCTGGGTATCTGTCAGTCTCTGTCCCCACCACCCTCATCCCAGAAACCATGCCTGCCTGTGCCACAAGCTCCCAACCCATCTCCAGCACCTGTCTTGTCCCTTTACATTTGTTCTCCACATGGTGGACGGCAAGTTCTTTACAGAATACAAATCTATTATAACACCCTCCGCTCAGCAGCCGCCAGTGGCTTCCCGCAGGTCCCTGTACAAAGCCCGTGAGGCTCTTCACAGGCCGAGCCTGCTGCCACCATGAGCTTCAGCCACACACACACACACACCCGCGCCCCCCCCCCCCTCCACCCCGCATCGCCAGGCACCCCCACACTCTTGCTCCCAGCTCTCCAAGCACTGTCTTCTCCCGCCTCTGCTCCCACCACACGGCCCGAGGACATTTCCCCTCTACCTAGAAGGCATTCCCCTTCCCCTTCCTCTGACAAGTTCGTTCTGTTTCTCCTTAAGATCTCAGTTGAGGCCGGCCGCAGTGGCTCACGCCTGTAATCCTAGCACTCTGGGAGGCTGAGGTGGGTGGATCACTCAAGGTCAGGAGTTCGAGACCAGCCTGAGCAAGAGTGAGACCCCGTCTCTACTAAAAATAGAAAGAAATTATCTGGCCAACTAAAATATATATAGAAAAAATTAGCCGGGCATGGTGGCGCATGCCTGTAGTCCCAGCTACTCGGGAGGCTGAGGCAGTAGGATCACTTAAGCCCAGGAGTTTGAGGTTGCTGTGAGCTAGGCTGACGCCATGGCACTCACTCTAGCCAGGGCAACAAAGCGACACTCTGTCTCAAAAAAAAAAAAAAAAAAGATCTCAGCTGAAACAAGACTCCCTCTGGAAGGCCTTTCTGGGTGCCCTGCCTGTGTGCTGGCCTTTCCCTGTGCCACCCGGCTTCTCTGCCTTTCCTCTGAGGCACCGGCCTAGTGCACACGGTGTGTCGCACAGGGCCTGGCATATAGCAGACACTTGATAAGTATCTAATGAATCAAGATCACTGTTTTCACCCATTTTATGCAAACTTCCAGAAGAGACTGGATTCTTCAGGAGTGGATAGTGTGTTACTGAGTTATCAGTTTAGTAGATTCTCTCCCCTGCCCCCTCCTCCTCCTCCAACCAGCCTGACTTCACCAATTCCACTGATTATTTCTCTCTCCCCTAGAAGAGACAGGTTATCATCTGCAGAGAGACAGGAAGGGCAGCCTATTCTGCCCACTTAACTGGTCATGCTAGAAACATTTTTCTAGGGAAGCTATTAAAACCCCTAACAAAAAATCAGTTTGTGGATTTAATCAACTCATGTCATTGTAATTCTTCATGAGAATGGATTAGTAGAAGCAAACTACAAAGCCAACTAACCAAAAATATAGGTCACTGCTGTGCCCCAGGGCAGTCCTACCCAAAGTTACTTGCTTTCAACCTCACATGAGTCACCCTGTGGTGCTGGAAAGAGCAAAGTCTTAACAGAGGTTCAGATTTTGTGGCCAAATAACTAATAAAAGGTCACATTGCCATATATAGCTTTAGCAACATGCAATAAATTTGTAAGTGTATTGTCAAATTAAGTTCCTGCTCTTAAATTTAAAAGGATAGATTAGTCACCTTACATTCTTTTTTTTTTTTTTTTTTTTTTAGTTTTAAAAACAAGTTTAGTTTTAAAAACAAGGATAATTCTCTTTATCCTCTGAAAAGGGAAGAAAGTCAAGACACCAGATTCCTGGCAAATTATCTTTGCCAGGGCAACAAATAGAGGCCTGGAGGTGTCCGTGCACTTTCCGGAGTAGGTCACTAGTCCCAACTTCCTCACCCTAGACAACGGGACGGTGTGTTTGCTATTGGTCATAGAGTCACTTGTGTTTAAACTGGATGACCTTTAACTATTTGGCCCCAAGAACACATTTATGGTTATCAGGCTACAATTTTTAAAAAGTAGAAAATAAAAAAGGAAAGGAAACAAATTTTTAAAGATTGGAAGGGATCCAGAGTTTCTAGCCACAGTGAAATTGCTCAGCACAGGACCCATCTCAGAAAGCAGGCTATACAATAATACAGGAGAAATCTTTTCATTCTCACTATCATTCCCGTATCTGAGGTTCATCCATAAATGCAAACAACAAATATAGAATATTACATCAACATAGATGTTCTTCATAGCCTAAGAAAATAGAACTGCTGGACTTCTCTTTGTTATCATGATTTAATGTTACAGATTTAACACTTTAGATATGCTTGTACCCATTTTATAGATGAGGAAATTAACACTCAGAGAAGTTAATTAATTTGCTTAGTGGCTCTCAGAGTATAAAGGGCATAAAAAACTGAGCAGGCATGTGGCACTTGGGAGCGTGGATTCTAAAGTCGGGCTGTGTGTCCTTCCCCCTACTCCATCACCCACAGTGTGCCTTTGGGCAAGTTCACGGAGTCAGTTTATATTCTAAGTGAGATAATGCACGCAGAGTACTCAAAACAGTGCCTGGTATGTGGTAAGCTCTCAAAAGCTTTCACTATGTTTAAAAATCACCTGGAAAGCTTGCTAAAAATCAGGAAATCCAGAACTCTCCTACGGAGATCCTGATTCAGTAGATCTGAGCAAGAACCTAGGAATCTGCATTTTGATAGCACTGCCAGTGAGCTGGAGAATCAGTATTCGTGCAGCCAGATAGACCTAATTCTCAAGTTTACACTGACTCACCAGGAAGCAAAGTCTTCTGTCCCTTCCCATTTTTGAGTGGTAGTCCAATTATTTTCCAAAGGTGCTAAGTGTTTTTCTAATCTAACACCTTCCTAAGTAACATCTTGTCTACATGGACTTTGAAAAGAAATTCACTGTTTTTTTTTTTTTTTTTTGTCTCTCGGAGCTATCTTAAGTAAAAATATTTTCAATGATGCTGATCTTAGCTTTCATAAAGTGTCCCATGGACCTGCCACGACCTGGCCATCACTGGTCTTCCAAAACATAGAACCGAAGCCTTGACCCTCAGCCTTCCTAGGCTATAACCCAGTCTCCAAAGTGAAGCCCTGTGACTGGGAGAGCTGGACCGCTCAGGCGCAGCTGTTTCTCCAGGCCGACTTGTTTTTCTTGTTTCTACCCCCAAACCAGCAGGCCCACAAGCCCCACAGATCAAACAGCTGGTCTGTGAAATGAGTCGATGTTATTATAAGGAGTTAACTGAGCTGCTCCCTGAAACATGAAATCTTAAACCAATTATATCATATATACTCAATCCTTTCTGGAAAAGTAAAGTGTACTTTATCTTCACCATCTTGTTTTTGGAAAATGATCCTCAAAAACCAAAGGCAAACATTTAACATTCCAATCCAACATCATCTTCCGTGATACAGGCAATGAAATCACATTTGGTTGGGGTTTTAGTTGCTCTCCAGGAATGATGAACTCAGCATATTACAGAAGCCAACAAAAGCTACCAAGCAAACACATTTTTTCTGGTATGAACGTATGCAGGTTTTTTGTTTTTTTTTTATAATGAACAAGTGATCAAACAATGGAAGAAAAAAATACAGTAATTCCATATTGTAAGCCAGATATTCACTTTGAAAGATGTGGCTCAACGACTAGTCTTTTTCCAAATTCTGATGAAATTTAGAAACAAAGAAACACCATGGAAGATGTCAGAAGAGCAAACAGCCCTCAAATGTGCTGCCGATATGAGAAATGGAAAATAAAAATTCATTAACCCTCTCTCTAGTTTGTAGTAAATTCAGTTGTGTTTACACATTGGGAGATATACACCTTTTTCCATCAATAAAATCCAACCTAAACTTTTCACAGTCTCATGTTCAAAGAAAACAGGGTATGCCCAAGTACTCTGTTACCACGATAGCACTGTGGGATTTTTTTTTCTCCGTCACTTAAGTAGATCCGGCCATGGCACATGTGCACGGTGTGAAGAGATGAACAACAGGTGAGTATTCTTCGCCAAGGCGAGTCCCTTCCTAACCCACTACACGTTAACAGCTAAGAAGTCATCAGCCTTCACCGAACCATTCTGTAAAACAAAAGATATAAAGTCATCAAAAGGTGATAAATATGAAAGTTAAGAAGATATGTAATCAAGAGGTACATGAGATAATGTGAGGTAATAACAAGTAGAATATGAAAACATAGTTATTGATTAAAACGATGTTAAAAGCTAGGCAGCCTGCACAGTTACTATCAGGAGACTACAACTTGTTTTCTTAAGCTATTGAATGGAGTAGGATTTGCAGCGGGAAAATATACATAGATAGATATAGATATATAACCTTCAGTTCAGTTTTAGGACTCTGTCCAATAAAAACAGAAGTATATAAAAATATAAAGATGAATAAACATGCACACCATATATATGTGTGTGTGTGTATATATATATATATATATTTTTTTCCATTCCTGTAAAAACAATTAAAAATGACCTCCGAGCTGGAAGGAAAGTGCCAAATAGCACATACCTGGCTGTTATCTCAAGGTGGGTGGGGGGAATTAGGAGTAGACATGGTGCCAGGATCGTATTAACCTTCGTCACAGCCTGCAGTGGTACTGCTCCCTGGTCCTCTTACGTGAAGGTGTCCAGTGCAGGCACAAGGAGCTTGTGCCCCAGGGCGAGGACCAGCTGCTTCCTGCAGCCTCAGCTGGTGGCCACCTGCCACACAGAGCCTGGATCCCCAGCTGCCAGGGTCACCCCCCCAGCCGCGGTCTGCCCTCCAGACCCAGGCCTTTGTCCTATGCCTGGCCCTGAGTCAAAGACTTCTTTTTGTAGAAAACAATACGACTTCTCCCCTTGCCTTGTTTGACTCAGGGTCTAGGCTGTCTGATGCTCCTCAGGGTAGAGCCTAGTTTGTTCTTCTCCATGTGTCCCCAGCACCTGGCTCAGAATTGTTACATAGTTTTCATTCAGCTGGAACTTACTAAAAAACACACACACAGGAAATACAATTTGATTATTTTACAAAACAAAGCTACTCCATATCTTCATGTGACTATTACCCTTCAAATGGTAGAGTTCTTAAAAAATAAGATTTTTACTTTCACTTTTTTATCTAAGTGTAGAAGTGTTTTTAAATAACTAAAATATTTTTGATAGAAATTTACACTTCAGCCCCAATATGCCCATCAGTAGGGAAATGTTTATATGCAGCAGTAAATTCGTATCATAGTATTATATGTGAAAAGTTGAAAGAATTAGGATAATCTGTATACAGGTACTAACATGGAAAGATCTTTAAAAATAGTGTTATCAGAAAACAACAAATTGTAGAAATATAAGTAGGGCATTCTCTCATTTTTTAACTCAGGTAGGTAGGTGATGTATTCAGATGGATGAAATAAATTTCCAGAGACCTTGCATAAGCTTAATAGTTTTAAAAACAGCTCCCACACATGCATACACATGTCTGATGGTGTCAATAAACCTACAGGGAGAAAGAGGCTCTTCTCTTACCCAACAGGAATTCTTGGCCGAGACATAAATCTAACCCATTTGACATGGAACAGGCTGGGGCTGGTCTGAGAGTGACAAACAGGGAAGACACTCCAAGGAAGGGCACTGACGTTGGCGTGGGACCGGGGAAGGAGGAAGGGGCCGCCTTCTGCAGAGAGAGCAGAGCCTGCGGGAGGACGGCAGGTCCTGGGGACAGTGTGTGCAGGAGAAAGTGAAAGTGGCACACAGGCCCTGGGGACAAGGCTCTTGCCCCCAGTGAAGATGGCAGCCGTGGGGAGAAAGTCAGTCCAGGCCTGAGGGTGGCACAGAAGGTGGGGTGGAGGCGTGGTGGGCTGTGGTCGTGGACTAGCTTCTGCCAGGCAGGACACATTGGGAGGGTCAGCACAGGTGACACTGACAAGGCAGTATGGCACCAGATGGCACAGGTGCTAAGGCCAGGACGTGAACTTTCTTTCCAACCCACAGAGGGCAACTCACAATCAAAATTCTTTAACAATTCTTCACCATTTTTATGGACTTGGT
The DNA here is from genome assembly GCF_041146395.1 of Eulemur rufifrons. Taxonomy (NCBI): domain Eukaryota; kingdom Metazoa; phylum Chordata; class Mammalia; order Primates; family Lemuridae; genus Eulemur; species Eulemur rufifrons. The sequence continues at coordinate 51,907,939 of NC_090987.1, forward strand.
CACTTGACCAATCTAACTGGCTTGCTGCTGAAGACGCTGGCAGACGCGTAGACAACAATGTCAAGGTGCAGTGACAGTCCCCAGTTTCCGCGGCTTACATGATGCCTTCCGCCCAACAGGGTGAAAGTGTCAACTAAAGGCTAACATCGCCACCAACCACAGATGTGGCATTTGCAGGAGCGATGGCCGTGGGGACAGGGATTTCAGACACTCCTGATTGCAGCCTCTTCCTGGGTCATGGCTGGATCTGCAGCTACCCACAGACAGCCTGAACTCCAAGCATCTTCCTGCAGATGTGCCTTTTAAAAGTTTTACTGGCATTATTGCATTTTTACTTCTGGTAATTGCTTTAAAAGAACAAAGCTCTTTGTTTAAAGGGGGCCCAGGGATCTCATAATTGCCTCAAGGCACATGAGAGGTTCCTAGACTTTCTAAACAGTTTCTCTTTTAACATTAAATATTAAATTCCTAACGTTTGGCCAAAATGTAGATGCTCCCTAGGGAGGGGGAGGTGCTGCCGTCAGGAAGATAGTGTAGACTGGTAAAAGATCCCTACCCCCTGGGTCACTTACTTCAGAACCACAAGCACCAGGGACGGGCGCTGGCCTCTGCCTGCAGACCCGGACGCCGTGCTGTGAGCTCGCCACGCACCCGCCCAGCGGCACCTGGGGCCCCAGGCTCATTAATACTCTTTCTGTGTTGAAACGGGTGATTCATCTGTCCACCTACACTGAATCATGTAGAATCAGTTCTTGGAGGAATATTTCTGGAATCTTCAGGGACTCTGACCCACCCTGCGCAGGTGCACACGTCGTTAACCCTTCTCTTCCCTCCAGTGCTTGATGTCTCTTCCCCCGTCCCCAGAATTTTCTGGCTGTAACTAATAGTAATTTCAGTGACATTCAATATCGTGACAGGGACTTCAGAAGGAAATCCTTGGGCTCAAAGGTGCAGACCCCTCATTCAGTCACCACCCATATTCTTTGTGTCACTCATGATCTGTTAGGTGAGCCCATCTGCTTGGACCGATGATCCAGCCATACAAAAGAGGAGACTGGGGAAAAGCTTCAACTGGCCCTTTCCAGATGAAGCCAGTTTTCAAAATAATAATGTCCTAATTATGCAGAATGTCTGTGCTGTGATAAAAGGTCATCTGCCTACAATTTTATGATACAGACCTCAAACCTACAAACATTCAGAATTTCTGCCTCTAAATTAACTTGTTACTTACTGCACAGAAAACAGTACACACAGTGTAGGAAACCAAGCTTCTGAGATATTTAGAAACAACCTAGAGGCAAAAGAACAAAGCAAAATGCAACAATAAATAAAACCTAGCTTCTCAAACCGGCTCTCACTTTGCACTAACTAGTTCTGCACTAGTTAGATAATTATATCTTATATTTGCAGAATGGTTTACACAGAGCATGTAATCTTTGTGTATGAATTAGACATCAGTAGCATAATTAAAAGATAAGAAAACTAAGCCTTAGAGACATAAATTAACTTTTCTGTGATCACAGACCTAGGCAGTGAGTGGCCAAGCTGGGAGCCAAAGGCTCCTGCGTCCACATTTCACCCTCTGACTGCAGAGAAGTGGCTGAGCCTCTCGCTGTCTCAGGCTGGCTCCTGTTTCAAAAGGAACAGTCTAGACTAATTTCCTTTTAGGTCACTTTTACTTTAAAATGTTATTCTAGGAATGGCTCATCTGTTTCTTCCCATGCCCAATGTATCGTTCATATCTCGCAACCAACTCAATGCGGAAAACAGTGACAAGCCATTGACAAAGCCAGAACACAAATTTTGTATTAGGCAGAGTTAGGTTTGTCCCCACACAACCACAACGGTGATGGCGACTGGAAGGATGACATGACTAATGAACTGTCTAACAGAAAGGAGAAGGAAAGAATGGTCACAGCACAAACTGCCCCTTTGTTTGATTAGCCACCTGTGGCCTAACTTGTTGTCTTTAAGAGTTCGTTTAAACAAGGCTTGAAGAGTTCCCGGACAAAGGGGTACGAGCTCCCTCCCACATGAGCCAGATCACATTCCAAGAAGACTGATAAAGCCAGCCTGACAGAAAAAAAAAAAAAGAAACAAACACAACTGCTTCCTGTTATTGTTTTACACCAGTAACAACTTTTTTTCCTCCTTTATCTCAATAAAAACCCCAAACCCCTTATCCTTGGGGCCGACACTTCCTTTCTTCCATGCCATGCCCTTTCCTCCCTTGGAAAATAAAATAAACTTTTTCTTTAACACCTGTCCTAATCTTTGTGTCAAAAACTCTTTCTCATCCCACGCTATGAGTTCCCATCTTAACAATGATGATTAAGAAAAAAAGGAAGAGACCTTGAGACAAAGCAGATGTTCATTTTCTGTCACATAAAAAAGTCCTGGACTAGTCTGGCAACTCCATGGCAAGTGGGGACTCCAGGCTCTTCCTGTCTTTACTGCCCTGTTGTTCCTGGCAGCCACCATGGAGAGCCAAGGTGGCTGCTTGAGTTCCAGCTATCACATCTGTAGTCCAGACAGCAGGACCACATCTAGTTCTAGATGAGGCTGGCAAAGAGAATCTTCTAACTGACTGTCATGTGTCTAGGTGAAAATCCAGATTCTGTTCCTCCAGGAAGGAGGAAGGATATATATGAAGAGGCATGTCATTCTTTGATCCAGAAAATATAAGAGCATTCATAATAATCAGTAAGAGGTTTTGTGTCATTCTGACAAACACATGAAAAATTATGACCTTTAAGACAAAAATTAACTCACATTTTTTTGGTATAACTTACTACAAAGAGTTTTAAAAGAAAAATTTATCAGTGGCCCTAGATTTAAATTGCATTCCCTTAGTTAACTTTTTGCCCAAATCTGCAAGGAGATCTGAAGAATAAATACTGCATTTTTTTTTTCTTAAACTCCATCTACATTTCCTGTTAGAAAAGTTTTCTCTTATAAATAAAATGTATAGATACGGACAATAGCTAGAAACAAATGGAAAGCCTCTGCAAAGTATTTAGGATTACCCCGTTGCAGGGGACACCAATCCTGACAGAGGCTCCTGCCATATGCTTGAACTACTAACCTTCCCCCACAGACAGGCCATCGGCTGTCCACTGGAGACTGTTGTCACCTTTTATTCATCCTGAGGGCCCTTGTAACTGATACAAATTATAAAAGTAAATAATCTTGTTCTAGAATAATTTCTATTAATCAAATCTTGGCTAACAGAATGCTACAGCAAATTTGTAATTAAAAAATGCAAGCCTTCTGCGTGTGCATTATTGTCGAAATATTCCCTATGGTATAAATTTTGCAATTGAAAGAGCAATGTCCTTACTACTTCTTTTGATTATCAGTGAGTGAAACTAATAAATAACTAGAGTCTCAATTTCCACAAACAGAATCCAACAGCATATTTACATGAAAGCGATTTCTTGTACATTTATTAGTATATCTGAATCACTATTGGGTTGTTAATCATCACAACGGTGAACAACTCAAGGCAATGATATGCCGAGTTGCTCTCCTGCTGTTAGCGGTAGATCATTCTAGTGCTGTTGCTTTCCCTGGGGGAAGTCCCCAGTGGGCGTGTCCAGTTCTGCAGGCCCCCAGCAAGGCCTTCTGTCCTGGCGGGGGCCATCAGGAGCCCTGCTCTGCGGAGCCTGCAGCGGCAACGGCAGCGTCGAAAGCGCCTGCCGAGCGCAGGCCGGGCGTGTGCGGTTGTTGGACAGGCACCCCTGAGACAGGTCCCGCACAGCCCCCCGTAACAGGAGGAAATGGACAGGGGCATGATCTCGTAAAGGACAAAAGGAAGGACCGCTTCGCTTCACTCTTTTCACCCTGTTTACGCAAGCCAGACATAAATTCGAAAGGAAAAAGCTCACTCCACAGTGTGAGGCAGAGCTAAGGGTGTATCAAAGTAACACATTACCAGAAACTCCTTCACACGCACCCGCCTTGATATGCTGGGCCTGGGGTGGGAGGTGACATCGCACAGAAGAACAGGGACAAGGAGAAGGACATCGGAGCAACATCTCTGAGACCGCATGAGCCAGCCCCCAGCTGGGTGTACGCTGGCTGTGTGGGCCTCCAGTCCTCGTGGATTCTAACAAGCCTCCCCCAAGAGAGGCGGGGGCAGCACCGAGAAAGCACTGGCCTGAGAGCGACGAGCACGTGCCACTCATTCCCACGTGTGACAGTGGAGGGCGGGGTGGAGGCAGCCGGATGTTCCCAGGGGAAAGTAAAGTCGAAAACATTGAAGTTGCTTAGGTAGAAAAGGAATTACAGGAATACCTTTGATATCAATAATTTACTCTCCTTTTAAAAAGCACTTTAAATCTAGTATAAGTTAAGCGGCATCATTTTTTAAGCCCCCCAACATTTTGAACTTTGGCACCACTCATGATTAAATACAATATGCTCTACAATATGCTCTACAGAACTCACATCAGCCAGCTTGAGCCAGGACACACGGACCCATCCCACCAGGAAGCGTCCCTGCGTCCTTCCCACCTGCTCAGTCTGTCCTCCGGTTAGGAGACCCACGATCATCTCAAGTCGCGATGTTTCAGCTGTGGGCTTGTTCACAGCTCAGTACGGGAGAGCGTTTCACCGTCAATGGAAGATAGGGCAGGGGGACTTCCTAGTGACCACGTCACTCGAGATCCTTATCTTAAGGATTAGAAAACGGAGATAGAAACTTAACTCGGCTTAAGCAGAAGAGGCTAAAACCGAGCCCAAGGGGTTAAGAAGTTACATGAAGCTCACACAGCTAATCAGCAACGGAGGCCACAGTCCAGACCAGAGGCCACCCACCTCCCCGGTTCCCTCCACCTGCCAAAGAGCCCCTCACCCCCTCATTCACCGGAGAAAATTCAATGGAGCAAAGTGAGAGTTCACCTTCACACAGTGCTCCACTGACGGGAGACCCTACTGTGGCCTCCGGAATGTGGTTTTACCGTCATTTAGACATGGATTTATAGAAAAAGAAGCAGTGCAATTAGTGTGGCACTGTGGCTTAAATGACACAAAAATTATTAATAGAAAAGCCATGTCTTTCTGTTTCGCCTTATGATGTAGTGTATGAACCTGTGGCCACAGGTCCTACCTTGGTTTTGCGAATGCTGATGTCATAACGAATGTGCACTGCTGCGCATGCCCAGGGCCACTCTGTGACCGCACAGGCGTGAGCCTGCACTCCTGGCCGACGCCGCTGGGACCAGCATCACACCCCCCTGCTGCGCGGCCTGGCTTTCCCTTCTTCTGGGTTCCTCTCTCTGTGGTTCTCTTTTAAAAACACTCTGTGAGGCTAAATATATTAAGTAACTCAAACCAAGATTATAGTTACTTTTTAACCTCTTCTGCTGAGTGGAGGGAGCTGGATAACATGAGAACAGTGGGAACCAGAGAGCGTGGCCTCATCAGAGCCGGGGAAAGTAGGATGGGAAATGCCTTCACAATTTTCCCGGAGTCGGCCGTGCACTCTGAGCAGGCTGGAGTGGACCCAGGCATGCTGGCTGAAGGACAAGAAGACAGGTGGGATGAAACGCTCACTGTGCAGAGTCCTCAGAAAGAAAACAACACACACAAATGGTAGAGAGCTGGTGCCTCTGCCCTCCCGTGCATGCCAGCTGTAGCCTGCAGCCACCCTGGGAGCCCAGCCCCCAGCAGCTTGTGCAGGGCCAGGAAGGGATCCAGGAACCCACCACTGCCACGGCTGAGGGAGGGAGGTGTGAGTGGCCTGTGTGCTCCACAGCTGCTAGCCAAGAGGGCCAACCCTGCCTGGTGTCAGGGTCACAGTGCACCTTCTCTTCCCCTGTCTGAGCATCTGCCAGACCAGGAGGTCACTCTGCCACCTCCCCCACCACAGCCAGCATCTGAACCCAGGGGGCCCAGAGGACAGATTCACCAGCCTACTCTTGGTCTGGTCCCCCCAGGACTCAAGCACGCCATCCAGGGGCCTGGGAACTGGGGATCACCTAAGCTACTCCACCACCGCTGGCACCTGAACACTCCCCCTAGGCTTGAGTTCTGGCCCACCCAAACTGTCGGAACACCACAGTGGGCACTCACCTGCGTGAGCTGAAAGGCAGTGCACCTCTTCCTCTCTGCACGAAGTAGCAGTGTTCCCTGCAGAGAAAAACAGGTGAGCCACAAAACTATCTGATTTGAGCTGAGGGAAGAGGTTCTGCTCTGAAACCACTTGGGCGGAGCGCTGTTGTAAAGGCGTTTTCTGCAGATCTCAGCAACATTTGAGCCTAGAGTTAGATGACAGGGTTTGACTGAACTGACAGAGTCATGAGCCTCAAGACAGGGGCACGACAGGCAAGCGGATCACTTTCCTACCACAGACTAGTCCGTCGCCTGAGACGGAGAAGAACTGCTCATGCCAAACAAAGTTCAAACAGCTACCCACTGGCTTTGGCTACAGCTGGCTCTTGCCAGTAAGTGCCATCTACTGGCCCTGGAGGTTGTCATGCACAACCCAACTTAATACCTACTGTCAGAAGGGCATAGTGCTGGAGAACAAGACAAGCTTCCTAAGACCTCTGCAATTCCAGTACTGCAGACGGTAGTGAGCCTGCCCATATCCCCAGCACATGCCTACTGCAATCAGCATCTGAGAAAGCCCCTGCACGAAGGCTACTGCATAACTAAGGAGCTCACACAGAGCCTTGGCCACCTGGAAGCTCCCCAAATCAAAGCCAAACAACAAAACACAACATACGATATATGCACACACTCAAGGGGGGAAGAGTTAAAACAACCACCACCAAAAAACCCAACATCCCAACCAAATGAAAGTAAACTCAAAAATAAGAGGTGACAATTTCTCCAGAGGAGAAAGAACCAGCATAAGAACTCTGGCAGTATTCAAAAACAGTCTGTTTTGAAACCCACAAAAGATCATGCTAGCACTGGGACAATGGATCCCAAACGAAGGGAAAATTTTGAAAGGACAGATAAAAAATTCAAAAAATGGATTGCAAGAGAAAGTTGAAAACCAACACAAAGAGGCTCTGTCCAACCTCTGTTCTGTGCTTGGAAAGAATCAAGTAGAAATTAAAAATTAAGATAAATGATAAATGATACATGGGAGACTTTCTCAACTTACATGAATATGCAGAATTAAATGTGACTTAGTGTCAATGTTTATTTTATTTTAGTTTTATATGTTGGAGTGGAACCTTTAAGGTAAAAGGAAACAGGAATGTAACCATCCTCTTGGAAACTGCAGTTCACACACACCTGCTCATCTACAGAATCATCTTCAGGTAATACTCTTCTCTTTTCTATGTACCTGGTTAGTATCTTACTTAGTTTTCCTAATTACCCAGATACCTCTTAAGAGCAAGAGCTCCAATTTGCATCTTTCCAACCCTGCACAGTTTATATAGAACAGAGGAATTTTATTTTTTGGTTTTTTATCTGTGTCTAGACCCCAGTGAAAGATGAATAGAGTGTGATAGAGGAGATCTAGGTTTTTGTCCCAGATCTACCACAAAATATCTGTGTCCCTTTTGGAAAGTCATAGTTAGCCTGGCCCCCTTCCACTGTTTTTATTTGGACAGCATCAAACTAGATTAGCCAAAATACAGTAATAGTTTAGATGTCATTGTTATCCTAAAACAAATGAAGACAACTACACAGCAGAGCTGTGCAGCATTTCTATAACTGTTTCTAGAGCTTCCTCCATTTTATAGATGATAAGACGACAGACACAGCAGAAGTGGATGGAACCTTCAAAATACATGGAACTAAAACACAAGTTTCCTCCACTTCTTGAGCTCACTTTGCCAACACTTAGGCTGTTTAGCGTTAAGCTGTGAAGCATCATGTATGTGTCTCAAAGGAAGCTGTTCTTATAGGACTTCCAACTGATAGCAGGAAGTATTGAAATTCTTAAAAGATCACCTAACCTTGTGAAATGCACAGCTCTATTTTCATGTCAAGCCAGCTGCATCAGTGCCAGATAATTCTCTGAACTTCTGGGTGGTTCTCTGAGTAAAATTCTGAACTTCTTGAGCTTTGATCCTTGCTAACTGGAATTTATACCATATTAGCAATTTTTTAGAGAATATATTCAGGCTTTTATGTTATTTAAAATTTTTTTTTATTGCAACAGATTTAGGGGTACAAGTGTTTTTTGTGTAGATGGATGAGTTGTCTAGTGGTGATGTCTGGGTTTTTAGTGTACCCAGACCCAAATAGTGTACACTGCACTCAACAGGTAGTTTTTCTTCCCTCACCCCCTCCCCACTTTCCTCCCTCTCAGTCTCCAGTGTCCACTGTACCACTCTACATGACCACATATACCCATCATTCAGCTCCCACTTATAAGTGAGAACATGAAGTATTTGTTTTCCATTCTTAGGTCACTTCACTTAGGATAACGGCCACTGGTTCTATGCAAGTTGCTGCAAAAAACATTACTTCATTCTTTTTTATAGCTCAGTAGTATTCCACGGTGTCTGTGTACCACCTTTTCTTTATTCACTCCTCAGTGGAGGGACACTTAGGTTGATTCCATATCTTTGCAATTGTGAATTGTGCTGTGATAAACATACAATTGCAGATGTCTTTTTGACATGATGTGTTCTTTTCCTTTGGGTAGATAACTAGCAGTGGGATTGCTGGATTGGATGGTAGAGCTACTTTTAGTTTTTGAGAAATCTCCCAACTGTTTTCCACAGAGGTAGTAGTAATTTACATTCCTAACGACAGTGTATAAGTGTTCCCTTTTCGCTGCATCTGTGCCCGACATCTATTGTTTTTTGACTTTTTAATAATGTCCATTCTGACTTGGGAAAGATGGTATCCTATAGTGCTTTCATTTATATTTCCCTGATGTTCAGTGATGTCAAGCATTTTTTCATATTTATTGGCTCTTTGTATATCTTCTTTTGTAAAATGCCTGCTCATGTCATTTGCCAGATTCTAATGGGATTATTATTTTTCTTTTCCTGGCTGATTTGTTTAAATTCTTTGTAGATTCTGGATATTAATCCTTTGTTTGATATATAGTTTGTGAATATTTTCCCATGGGTAGATTGTGTATTTACTCTGTGGTTTATTTCTTTTGCTCTGTAGAAGCTTTTTAATTTAATTAAGTAGCATTTATTTATTTAATTTTTGCTGTTGTTGCATTTGCTTTTGTGGTCTTAATCATAAATTTATTGCCTGGGCTGATGTCCACAGGAGTTTTTCCTAGGTTTACTTTAGGAATTTTTATTGTTTCAAATCTTTCATTTAAATCTTGAATCCTTCCTGAGTTAATTTTTATATATGGTGAGAGATAGGGATCCTGTTTCATTCTTTTGCATGTGGCTCTCCAGTTTTCCCAGCCCCAGTGTTAAATAGGCTGTCCTTTCCCCAGTGTCCTTTCCCCTGCTTTGTCAAAGATCGGTTGTTTGCAGTACTTTGGCTTTATTTCTCCGTTCTCTATTCTGTCCCCTTGATCTACAGGCCTTCTTTTAAACTAGATGGTCTTTTGGTTATTATCACCTTGTAGTATAATTTGAAGTTGGGTAAGGTGGTACCTCCCGATTGGTTCTTTCTGCTTAGGATTATTTGGCTATTCAGGATCTTTTTCACTTCCATATGAATTTTAGGATTGTTTTTTTCAAATTCTGTAAAAAATTCTCACGCCTGTAATCCTAGCACTCTGGGAGGCCGAGGCGGGTGGATCGCTCAAGGTCAGGAGTTCGAGACCAGCCTCAGCAAGAGCAAGACCCCGTCTCTACTAAAAATAGAAAAAAAATTATATGGACAACTAAAAATATATATATAGAAAAATTAGCCGGGCATAGTGGCGCATGCCTGTAGTCCCAGCTACTCGGGAGGCTAAGGCAGGAGGATCGCTTGAGCCCAGGAGTTTGAGGTTGCTGTGAGCTACGCTGACGCCACGGCACTCACTCTAGCCTGGGCAACAAAGTGAGACTCTGTCTCAAAAAAAAAAAAAAATGACATTGATATTTTCATAGAGATTACATGGAATCTATAGATTGCTTTGGGAGGTAAGGTCACTTTCACAATACTGATTCTTCTAATACATGACCATGGATGTTTCTCCATTTGTTTGTGTCCTCTATGATTCCTTTTTGTAGTTCTCCTTGTAGAGCTTTTTCACCTCCTTAGTTAAGTATATTCCTAGAGATTTTTTTTTTTTTTGTGGCTATTATAAATGGGATTGAACACTTGATTTGATTCTCAGCTTGGTCATTATTGGTATACAGCAGTGCTACTGATATGTGTACAAGGACTTTGTAACCTGAGGTTTTACTCAATTCATTTATCAAATCTAGGGGTCTTTTGAATGAGTCCTTAGCGTTTCCTGTGTATAAGATCATATCATCAGCAAACAGAGATAGTTTGATTTCCTCTTGTCCAATTTGGATGCCCCTTATTATTTTACCTCACCTAATTACTCTGGCTAGGACTTCCAGTACTATGTTGGATAGAAGTAGTGGAAGTCGGCATCCTTGTCTTGTTCCAGTTCTGAGGGGGTAGTGTTTGCAACCTTTTTCATTCAGTATGATGTTGGATGTAGGCTTGTCATGTATGGATTTCATTCATTTGAGATATGTTCCTTCTATGCCTACTTTGTTGAGGGTATTGAACATGAAGAGATGCTGGATTTATTCCATTTATGTGGTGAATCATATTTGTTGACTTGTGTATGTTGAACCATCCATGCAATCCCAGAATGAAACCCACTTCATGAAACCATCATGATGAATTGTGTTTTTGATGTGCTATAGGATTTGGTTTGCTAGTTTTTTGTTGAGGATTTTTGTGTCTATATTCATGAGGAATATTTGTTTGTAGGGATTTTTTATTCATTGTGTCCTTTCCTGGCTTTGGTATCAGGGTGATACTGGCTTTATAGATCAAATTAGGGAGGATTTCTTCCTCTTTGACCTTTTAGAACAGTTTCAATAGGGTTGATGTCAGTACTGCTCTGAACATCTAGTAGAATTTGGCTATGAATCCACCAGGTCCTGATCTTTTTTGTTGGGAGGTTTTTTTTAGTACTGATTAAGAATCACTACTGATTATTGGTCTGTTCTGAATTTCTATTTCTTCCGGGTTCAAACTTGAGGGCCTGTATATTTCGAGGAATATATCCATTTCCCCTAGATTCTCTAGTTTGTGTGCATAGAGGTGTCCCTAGGAGTCTCAGATGATCTTTGCTATTTCTGTGGTATCAGTTGCAATGTCTCTCTTTTTATTTCTAATAGAGTTTATTTGAATCCTCTTTCTACTTTTTTTGGTTCATCTAGCTAGTCTATCAATTTTGCTTATCTTTTCATAGAACCAACTTTTAGTTTCATTGATCCTTTGTATGTTCTGTAGCTTATTTTATCTCTGTAGTCATAGGCTGGGAAATAATATTTGAAAATGACATATCTGATAAAGGGTCTGCATTTAAAATATTTAAAGAACTCTAAAAACTTTTTAAGGAAAAAAATCCAATTCATTTTCAATGATAAAAGATTTTAATAAATAGTTCATCAAAAGCTATACAGAAGACAAGTAAGTTCAGGAAAAGATAATCAACATCAATATTCATTAGGAAAATGCAAATTAAAACCTCAATGCGATCCCACTGCATACATCTGAGAATGTCTAAAATTAGAAAGACTGACCACCACAAGCAACGATGAGGATTCAAAGCAATCGGGACCTCGTGGACCGCTGGTGGCATCTGCAATGTTCCAGTCACTGTAGGAAAAAGGAAAGAGTCAAGCAATTTCTTAAAAACGTTAAATTTGTACCTACCATCTCACACAGTCGTTTCACTCCTAAGTATTAATCCAAGACGTATGAAGCATTTATCTACACAAAGATGTGTACATGAATATTTGCACCACCTTTATTTATAATAGCCCCAAACTGGGAACAGTCCACGTGTCCATCAGTGGTTAATGGCTAAATAATGGAATACTGCTCAGCAGTAAAAGGACTGAACTATCATGGATACACTCAATGGGACGGCTGAATCCCAGAATAATTACGCTGAACGAAAGAAGCCATACCTCCCCCCCCCACAAAAAAGTACGTCCCATAGAATTCCTTTTATATCAATATCCTGAAAATCCCAGCTACTGTAGAGTGGCAAGGAGCACCTCAACAGCTGCTGGGGAGGGACAGGGAGAGGTGGGAGGGATGGTGTGCAAAGGGCCTGAGCAGTGGATATGTGCATGACCGTGCTGGTGGTGACTGCACACATGTCTAAAGTGTCCGCTTTGTTGTGCGTGGCTTTTTGTATGGTGATTACACCTGAATAAAGACTTTTTTTAAGTCACCTTATTGATAAGGCCTTCTCTGACTAACCTTTTCACTTAAATTATAATATCACCCCCCACACACAACCCATCTCTCTCTTCCTTAACTTTTCTCCACAGATTTTATCACTTCCCAATGTAACATATAATTTATTTATTTAGGGTGGGCACGGTGGCTCATGCCTGTAATCCTAGCACTCTGGGAGGCCGAGGCAGGAAGATAGCTTGAACTCAGGAGTTTGACACAAGCCTGAGCAAGAGTGAGACCCCATCTCTACTAAAAATAGAAAAAATAAGCCGGGCATGGTGGTGCATGCCTGTAGTCCCAGCTACTCGGGAGGCTGAGGCAGAAGGATCGCTTAAGCCCAGGAGTTTGAGGTTGCTGTGAGCTAGGCTGATGCCACGGCACTCTAGCCTGGGCAACAGAGCGAGACTCTGTCTCAAAAAAAAAGAACAAAAATTACTGATTTGTTTATATTCTGTCTTCTCCTAGCCATCCCACAGAACTGTGAGCTTCCTGAGGGCAGGGGCTGTTGTCTGTTTTCTTTAATGGTGTGTCCCCAGCAGCTATAAGAGAACCTGAGCAAATGAATTTGTCCTGAAGGCTCGTCTTGGTAGCCTTCCACAAGCTCTCTCAGGTCCTCTTTTGCAACACAGGCCGAGTCCTCATGCCTAAAAACATGGTAGCAGAAAGAGACCAGGAGGTATATGTTCTGTTCGTGGTCCTCTATTAATTATGCTAGTCATTCAGCCTCCCTGGGTTCCAATTTCCTCATCTATAAAGAGAAAAAATTTAACTAAATGATCTCTAAGATCTAAATGCTTGTTATTTAAAATGTACTTTTCTCAAAATAACCTGCAGATCCATCAACATTGGGATATTTAATAAGTTTTCGTATGTATGCAGTAGATTTATACATACCAACGTGGAAAAATAGACATGTCAAAAATTAAGTAAAAAGAGATACTGTCAAACAGTATGTACGGTATAATCCAACACACTAAAAGTACCATAAAACTAGATCTCTGAGTGTAGGTGCAGTTGGGTTTAGAGGCGCAGGAACAGCTTGGGCAATGGCTGCTAAACTGTTAGTTGTGGTTAAAAAGAAAAGGGAGTTTCACTTTTTACTTCATATACTTCAAAACAAGAAAAGTGAAGCCATTACGAAAAAGGTATTTCTTTGTATTTTTGTTTTTTCTAAATTTTCTATTTATACAAAAAGATTTTTAAGAAGTGCTTTTAATGTCTACTTCTAATAGGAAACCCTCTCTTAGGCTGCAGAATGCAAAGTTTGCATCATCATTTTTCTGGCCTGCATATGACACTGATGCTAACAGTGGAGTGGACCAGGCAGTGGGATGGCCCAAAGCTCTGGGCCATCCCAGCCAGACCTGGCCACACTAAGGGAGCTGACACATTCCAAATGCATGTCGGGGCTAGTCGGAGGCAAAGTGGTTTTGCTTTATCAGTTTTCCCTTACCAGGAAAAGAACCAAGCTTGCAAAACTTAGCATATCACTTAACCTTAAAAGGGCTGGCATAAAAACACATTCTTCTAACACATTGTTAAAAGCAGAACACCCTCCCCATCTTTATTACATTCTAGACAGTGTGGGCTGATTTCATTCCACAAAGAAGAACAGGTTTTGGAAACAACCAAGTCCAAATGTTTTACTCAGTTGCATTTGGTTTCACTTAGATAATTTTTGGCATGGTGCATCCTCTCTTCTTTGCTGACCATTTTGTCTAAAGAAAATGAGAAGATAATATATTATACTCCTATAATTCCAGACAGGTCCACCACAAAAATTTAGCATAACAAAACCTCCTTTTATCACAACAGAACTGTTATAGACCGAGGCACGTGACTATCATACAAGCTTCTAAATTCTGAGGTCACTGCCCTCCTGTTCTGGTGATTGGCACTCACTGTCACCTGTTCCCATTGCTGCAGCTGCCACCAAGTAGAAACAGGGTGTGCAGGTATGAAAGGCACCAATCCAAAAGGTTTGCTTAATATTCCAAGTCTGTGCCAAGCTCACTGCTGAAATACGTTTAGCATGTTCCTTTAAGTACCCTTAATCTGTAGGAAAGATAACTTTCCTCCTCATCCTGTAGAAAAGATATCATTTCTGCACTTCAGCAGGTGCAAGAGAGAGAGAGAGAGAGAGAGAGAGAGTCACTGGAGAAGAGAAGAATGGGAAATATACCAGTCTGTGATCTCAGTGGCAAAGATTTCCCATTTCTTATGATTCAGTGGTGGCCATCAATGTCCATCCTAAATCTACCAGGAACTGGATAGCAATAATGTTGTTGTAACAAAATAATCTAATTTTCAGGAGTTATATTTTCAGTGGCAGCCCTGAGATACAGCATTAATTCCAGCTGAATCTAAAAGCAACATGGGGAGGGACATCTAGAACATTAGACCTTTGTAATATACATATGGCTTGTTAAGAAGTCAAATTTCTTCAAGAGGTGAAAGCAAATGCCTTCATTCATGCAATCAGCATCTTCTTCAGTGGCAGAGCTGCCCCAAAAATTAATACTACTAATGTTGATTTGAGGCGTTTTAAATATCAACATACAGTTTGGACACAAATTGTTGGCAATCTACATTTCTAAACAAACAAATAAATTAGCATTTTTTTCTCTAGTCTTCTAGAGTCTATAATTACCTTGATATCTTAAACTAGCTTCTTTTTCTAATTCCTTCGATCCTTTAACAGAAAATTAGAATAATCTTCCAAGCTGTAAAAAAATGATATTGTGATGGTTATTATTTGTGTCTATGAGTTTATGCTTACATGTGCATTTTATACTACATAAGAGATATTATAAAAATAGGCCGGGCATGGTGGCTGATGCCTGTGATCCCAGCATTTTGGGAGGCTGAGGCAGGATGATCACTTGAGGCCAGGAGTTTGAGACCAGCCTGGGCAACATAGTGAGTGAGACTCTATCTCTACCAAAAAAAAATGGTAGCTCTAAAAGATAGTAAAACTTTAGGGAGTGTGATAATGAATGTCTGTTGCATCACTTCTAAAATGGAACCAGCAAACACTTATTGAACACTTACTGTGTACTTAGAGGGTACAGATTAGTTGTTACTGTTTTTAAGGAAGAGTTAAAAAACCATTTAATAATATATGTTGTATTATACTCCATTTCCTCTAAAACATTTTGTGAACACAAACATTGATGAGTACGAAAAGAGATTTATTACTTCTGCCTTTCCAGAATATTTTTTCATCCTTTTTTCCTACATTTCATCTACCAGTTGCAATCATCTCATATACATCTTTAATCTTTCCCTAATCCTAACACTCAAATTTCCACTTCAGTGGGGCTTTGTTTGCCAAAAAATATTATATCACGGTTTCTTTCCCAGAGATCTTATTTGTCTTTGAAAGATAGAATATAAACTGGCATGAGAAAAAAGTTCTTTCTGCACATGAGAATGACTATTAATACCAACCCTTTAGCACCCACTGCGAGGGGAAAGAGACACAAGAGAACGTATCTTAGGTGGGGATGGCAAATTAATGTATTAAAAATGTGTCAGCTCTTCGTCACTTGGCTAAGCTACAGAAGCCCAGCCTCTTAGAGGTTGTTTCCCAGGGACTAAAAGACTATAAAGAAAAATGTCAATACAAAGAAAATTATCTCAAGAGGCAGAACATTCAGAGAACAACAGAAGGATCGCCAAGTGACGTTTTAGGCTTTGATCTGCGGCAAAGTTACCAAGCAACATGGTTCCCTGATTTTGGAGAAAGCCACCAACATCTCGTCAGTGAGTTCAGTTAGCCCTAATCAAACAGATGAATTATAAATGCTTCTGCCTCCTGAGGAGGAAGAGATGGAGAGGCCACACTTCATGGTAGAAATCAGAGAGTACGGTACACGGTGGGCAGCATGGGGGTGTAAAGACTGAGCCAGGGAGAGACAGCAGAGGGCACCAAACAGAGCAGATGGCCTGGAGGACAAGGCCCAAGTTCTAATCTCAGTCCAGTCTGATTTCTCCGAGCGACTCACTGGGCCTCATCTATACAACAACAAGACCACATGAAATGGTGCTTGTTTCTCTAAAACTGTGTAACTTGAATTTGTCTAGATTTTGTCTTGGTATATCTTTTAATGGACATAAAAATGCCTATCTATGATACAATGTTTTCCAAATCAACCATTACACAAATGTTAGAATTTTATAAGCAACCTGGGAAAGTCATATCACAGAGTAAAAGAAAATAATGGCTCAGCTCCCACTTTAAATGACTATAAATACAAGCTGAAATTAAGAAAGAGATCGATAAAGGCGTTCCTGTGAAGACAGAGTGCCACTTGGCTGGCACAGCCTTCAAAGACTTTATGAAAGGGGCGGGGCCTGCGCTGAGCCCTGGAGCCTGTGCTGGACCGAAGGCGGCTAATAGTGGGGAGCGAACACGTGGCCCAAACAGCAGAGTGGGAATGAACAAACCCTTGAAGGGCGGGAGAAGCTCAGTCCAACACACTCGAGAATACTGAAGATCCATGAGGATTAATGTCCAGGAGGAAAAGATGGAGCTGATTATAAGGAACTCTGAAAACCACCCATGAGCCAAGAGAAGGTTTGACCTACCGGTGCTGATATGGAACAATCTTCAAGACATAGGCTTGAGTAGAAGCTCACAGTGCAGAACGTTGAAGACTAGAGACCACACACTGCTTCTGACAGCAGCCTAGGCCTGTGTCAGAATATCCTGCAGCAAACTATTCATCGTGATGGCCTCGGAAGAGGGGTCCTGGGGACCTAGGGTCGGGGGAGGAGATTTAGGTTTTCATGTTTGCATTTTTGAACTTGTTAAAGGAAAGTAAGGAGGGGAAACGGGAGAAAAGGAAGAAGGGAGGGGGAGAAGAGAACTGGTCCCAGAAGGACTGATTTAACAGCAAGATGTGGAGTGATTCAACAGATCACCAAGAGCAGGTCTGTCTTGTCCCTTCTGCAGCAAAGGCTGAAAAGCCTCAGCGGCCGCCTGGCGCTCAGGTTTCAGCCAAGGCTGACTTCACCAGAGCTGCGGCTCTCAGCAAGACGTGGCAACAAGGATCCTACCATATGACCACATGGGAACATTCGAGAAGGCAAAAACCTAATTTGTCTACAATATTTGGCCCACCGTTTTGATTATAACATCCAAATAAAATCCCTGGGTATCTAATAGGGAGACACTGGCAGTTCAGACAGTAGACATCCCAGGACTTCCAGGCTGTGGCAGGGCTATTACAGGAGAACCCCCCAACCCACACCCGGACCCTGGACTCCCAGGCTGGGTGCCTGTGATTATCTTCAAAGCTGGAGGCCAGCTGAGAGGAAAAGTGGCCAGTTGGGCTGCTTGATTAAGTGTTAGTTGGAGAATTTTCCACTGAACATACATTTGCAATGCAGTTAAGGAGGGATGGGGAAAAATATCTCTCTTGCAAATATTCTTTGGGGAAAATGGCCTGTTGTAGGAAGAAGCCCCCTCCCCACAGGCCCACCCCAAAAGACAAAACCTTAGCGTCTACAGATGTATGTGAGGAGTGGGCTCTAATCCGTTCCAGATGCTGGCTTTGTTCTCCTGCCTGGGGAGAGTGCTGTCTGCATAAGACATCTCATCCTGCATCCTGCAATCCATTAGGACTTCAGACGCTCTAGGGGCAACAAGAGCCCAAATAAAGATTTAAGAGAGTTAAACAGATGTCCGTCCCTTTTATTTCTGGTTCTTTGTCCTTATTGTCAGACAGTTGATTTATTGGCCATTTTTCTGCAGTGCTAATTCCCCGCTGGTGTGGGTTAGAGAGGAATCAGCAAACTATAGCCCAAGGGTCTGCCACCTATTTTTATAAATAAAGTTTTATTGGAACACAGACACTATCCGTTATTTGCATATTATCCAGGGCTGCTTTTGTGCTACAGTGGCAGAGTTGAATTATTGTGGCATAGACCATATGGCCTGCTAAGCTTAAGACATTTACTGTCTGGCACTTTACAAAAGGTTGCCACGCCTGGTTTAGAAGCTAAGAGCCAGACTGGTAGATTCCTACCTCATCAAATCCCGCCCCCCACCTTGTCAAAACTGCTACTCACATTTCACAGGATGGGGAGGCTCTCGCTCTGGGAACAAAGGGAGCCCAAGGTTCCGTGGGAAAGGCAGAAAGAAAGGAGCCCCTCTCATCCACTGATGAGGTCAACGGCAAGGGCAAACTCACGTGGGCACCTTGGGAAGGTGCCAGAGGGAGATAAGAATTTTAACTGAAACCCTTGGCCGGGAGGGAGCCTCTGCTCTGGCTGTCACAGGGAACAGGTCTTTCACTGACCACGCGCTGACCTTTGGTCTTGGCTTGGGCTTGGCCTGGAGCACTGGGTTTATCTGGCCCAAGGAAGAACTTTCCCCAGAACTAAAGTGCTTGGCTTCCTCAAGGAAGGGACCCAAAGGCCAGGAAGAGGTTCCGCTGCATGCTGTTCCACACGTGGCCGGGCACTGACACGCCATCTCCCAATGTTTCAGTGTTTGAAGGAACACCTGCCTATGTTCCAGCTGTGCATGAAGGGCACGTGAACGCTGGGTAAGTTTTCTTCTGGAGCAAGATACACATCCCCTAATTCATCATTGATCGAACCCTCGTACCTAATTTTGAGAGGTGGGTTTAACTCTCACAAAAGGAGCTCAGTTTTTCCAAAGGCTCTTAAGTGAATTTTCAGACCAGTACTAGGTCCCTGGCAGCATCTTTCTCCTGTGCTTAATAAAGATGAACACTTGATTTCCTACCAAAATATCACTTACATTGAGCAAAGAGTAACATGATGAGATTTACAAAGCTGGGGTATTTTTGTTGTTGTTAGGAAAGCAGTATGTTTAATATTGAAAATTATCAGAGTTAATATAATGCTTTTCTTGAACTAAAGCTAATCTCAAACTATTCCACTGGACAGGAACTCTTAGGTTATTTTGTTAGATGTTAAAAACTCTTTTCAATTATTGTCCATAAAACCAAAGCTATAAACATACCGTATTGTAAAATATATTCTGCTTCTGTCTTATATTTAATTTCATTGGAAATAGAAGGTTGCATAAGAACCTCTTTGTTATTGATGAGCAGAAAACTGTGAAACCTTTCCTGAAAGAGAAATTAATCTCCTTATTTGTGGATCGTGGCAGATTCCATTCAGTCTAGCAATCATTTGCTCGGCAGACCTCAGGACCTTCCATGTGTTCAGATCTCCGCCAAGTTTGGGAATTCTCAGCTGAAGAAGCCTGCCTCCACCCTCCGAGTGCTAAGTCCACCGGAGAACGCAGGTGTGGAAGCACGTGATGACCATATGTGAGACAAGTACTGTCACACAGGAGGCATGGAGCTGGGGGAGGAGCTCCCGGGCACCAGGGAAGGTGACAGGGTAGGTGAGGACCTTTGCGTGGGAGGAAACAGGAAAGGCATTCGTGAATGAAGGAACAGCTCATGCCAAGCTGCAGAGATGCAAGTGACTGTCGTAGGGTAGACTGTCCTAGAATTTGCAAGTGTTTGAGTATCCTCTGCAGGCCAGGGGAGTTCTGTAACATTTTAACTGGGATGATGAACTTAAAATATCAGTGTGTTAGGCAGGTTACTCTGAAAACAGTGTGGAGAACGGTTGAGGAAAAAATCAAGAAAAGGGAAATTATATGAGAGCCTGGACCAAGGAGTGACAGTAGAAATGGGAAAGAAAAAATAGATCCAAAGAATATTTAGGGGAACCTCATTCAACTCCCCCAAGGTCATATACCACCAAGTGGCGGGAGCGGGTTTCCGGACGGCGCATCCTGCAGGCATTCCACTAAACACACTCATATTCAAAATAGATTTTATAAAATGCAAACGTGTAGAAAATGCAGAAATGTAGTGTCCAAAAGCCAACTAAATATTTAGATGCAGTTTGGTTTTATTGTCCCAATTAATAGTTCCTGAATCATACCTTTAAACATTGTAAGCATCAATTTAAAATGTCAAATAAAAAGAGACTAGGCCACTGTTACAAACTAATTATTAATACTTTAGAACACACCACATGAAAGAATGTGGAAAAGCCCAAAGTTTTTTTAAAACTGTCTGTTTAAACTATGTAAAGGACCCGTTTAAAACTCATTAAATATTTTCTAAATTGCAGTACCTTTGAAGATATTCTGTATCAATTTAAATAAATTTTTGTCTCTCTTTAGCCTCTGATGGCTGATGTGCACCCTCTAGTGGCATTTTATGACGGCCAAGTCAGTCCTTGACATGGGGGGAGTGGGGAGGGTATATATCCCTCTAAGAATACGTAAGCTATGGAGCCCTCTCCCCCAAAACGACACTACTGAAAAACGCACACAATATTGCTGAAAATTTGTAAATAAGGAGATTGATGAAGGGTTAACGCCACAGACAAGACCTTGGAAAAAAACCACGTGAGTACAGACCTTTCCCCATTCCCCATGGGGCAGGACAGGTAATCTGCCCACTGGCCAACAGAATATCTTTAAATGACCCTTAATTTGCAGATGCATAAAAGTGTCACTGTGGAAATAAAACCAAATTTCAAAGGGGCTCAAATAACTTCAAATCTTGGAAGCAATAGAGCAAGCATGTTTTCAGCAATTAAAAATGCCTTTCAGTTGGGCAAATACTTTATTTCCTTCCAACTAGTTCTGAAACTACTTTACCATTAAATAGCTCTAGAAATATTTTCTTTTTCTTTTTATAATGGTAAATTTAATTTTCAGTGTGAGAATAATTTTACACCTCCCCTTCATATTCCTGTATTCACTGTTTGCTGTGATTCATTTACTTAAAGTTAAAACCTGTTTAAAGTCTTATATATTTTTAATTTTTATTTAATATATAATAATGCAACTATTAAAAACACCTGGAAGCAATACACTCTTTTCTCTTTAAAAACAATGATTGTTTTCAACCATTCTAAAGTATTTTTTTAAACTGTATATAGTATGCACCCTAAAATTCCACAAGAAAAGAGAAAAAGGGAGATAAAATAGGAGAAAAGATTTAAATCAAACTGTACGATTTCCAGGAAATAGAAAGATCATACGTTAGACAGAAGAGAAGCTGACATTATTTTCTAACATTTGTCTACACATCTTTTCCAACAGAACTTGAGGTCAAAAATCATGTCCTAAGTCAGGCACGGTAGCCTGCACCTGTAGTCCCCGCTACTTGAGAGACTGAGGAGTGAGGATTACTTGAGCCCAGGAGTTTGAGACCCGCCTGGATGACATAGCAAGACCCCATCTGGGAAAAAAAAACAAAAAATATGTCCTCCTTACCTTTTCAGAACTAATGTTAATATGCACAGCAGTGTGTGAACAAGACAAAACACAACTGTACATTTATGTTTTAAAATGAATTAATGTTATTAGCCCACATTATGCAAAGCTGAAATAGGAAAAAGAGATTCTGTGCACTGGTCTCTCTGCATGCCCATTTAGTATTGACAAGATTTTTTCCTTTAATTCAAGTTCTAACTCCGAAAGGCAGCATGGTCCAAGGGGAACACCTGGCCTACGCTCAGTGGTTTACCAGGCTGGAGTTCTGATCCTTGGGCTGGGTAATCTCTTGCTTGGTGCTTCCATGCTTCTAAGTGGAAATGGCTTTGCTCACTAGGGAAAAGAGTATGTATGATAAATAAGCAAAGAAAAACTCTCTGTGGTGATGAGCTATAGGCAAAAAAAAAAAAAACAAAAAAAACGTGTTTCTCTTTTTATCTCTTCCATGTATTACTCATCCAGTTACAATTATTTCAAACTACTACTCTCATTGGCTGAGGCCTTGAAAGTTGTCCTCATAGGCTGATCAATGTATATTAATGCCCTTCACTTTAAACCCTATCAGTGCGTACCAGTGACCTTCACCGTCACACCCACTGCTGTGCACCAGTGACCATCTCCTTGAGGCCTTCTCCAAGATCACCCTAAAGCAGGGCTAAGGAACCTGAAGCCTTAAGGCCACATGTGACCTTCTAGGTCCTTAAGTGTGGCCTTTTGACTGAATCCAAATTTTACAGAAGAAATCCTTTTATTTTTATTAATACATTTTTGTTTGTCTTTTACATTTTTATTTTATTTTTAAAATGAACATATTTAAAATACCAAAGAATAAAATAATTTTCAATGAAATAATCTTCCCAGACTGACTGGCTGAATTAGAACATTAGTAAACCATAGGGCTAAATTGACGGCTGCTACGCTCATGATTTAGTTCTAACTTCCCCCGCCTCACTGGCGCTGCTACTGCACAAGGCTGGTTGGCAATAGTTTATGGGGGTCGAGTTTATGGGCCAGTCTGTTATCAGCTTTTGACAACAGTCACATAACACAGCTTTAGATCAGCTGTGTTCATGTTTGAAGTGGAATTTGTGAATAGTTGCACAGCTCAACAGTATTTTTTAATTCTATCTGCTTAGCCCATCATGTCAAAGACCAAGAGAACACTGAAGGAAGAAAACAGATTTTTTCATGAGGATTAGGAATTGCAATACCATCTTGTTTCTGCTAAAGATAAGATGATTTGTTTGTTTTGTGATACTGCAATGTCAACATTAAAGAAATTCAATGCTCATCAGCATTATAACACTCATAAGGACCACAAATATTTTAACTTAGAGGGAGAGGCATGAAAGATTGTATTGTAAAAATTAAAAGATGAAAAGCAAAAGCAAAGACACTTCTCTCAGGCAGCAATAAGACATGGGAAAAAGACCACTGAAGCAACTTTTAAAGTAGCTTATATACTTAGGACAAAAGGGAATCCATTCAGTGATGTAGAAATTGTGAAAGACTGTATTGTTGAAGTTGTATGATGCTTAGACCCCAATAACATTTCAAAGTACAAACAACTGCCTCTTTTAAGGAGAACCATAACTGATCAGCAGCATGAATTAGCCTCCAACTTAACAGAACAACTTCATGTGATAATTCAAAAGGAAAATATATATTATTCAATTGCTTTGGATGAATCAATTGATACTACTGACTCAGTGTAGGTTTTATACTTCATTCAGGTCATAACAGAAGATTTTCTTTGCTATGAAGAGTTACTTGCCTTGGTCACTCTTGTGAACAGAACACAAGGAATATATATCTTCAACAACTTTTAAGATACATGTCATAAAGTTGGACTGAATTTGGTAAATTTAGTGAATGTATTTACAGATGGTGCACCTCCCATGACAGAAAAACATGAAGGGTTTATTGCACAGATAAAAAGAAAAAAGTATTAACAGCTCCAGATGCTTGCTTTTATTTTCATTGTATCTCACATCAGCACAATCTCTGTGCTAAAGCCACTATTTTAAGTGACACTGTGCAGCAAGTTATAAGTATTGTTAACTATATTCATGCAAATGCAACATAACATTGTCAGTTTCGTATCATGCTAAAGTTGAACAATGAGGTATTTAGTGTGGATTTGCTGTATCACTCTAAAGTGCATTGGCTATCGCAGGGACAGGTGTTGGCCAAAATTTTATCTCTGTGAGAACAGATAGTTAAATTTTGTGAAGAACAGCATCAGCAATGTGAATTATTGAAAGAAGATTTCTACAAGAATGAAGTATTTCTGTGTGATATCATGTCAAATAAAAGTGACTTGAATATTTCTTTGCAAGGTAAAACTAAATCTGTATGGGATATGTGGCAAAAAATCCAAGAATTTTGAAAAAAGTTATCTTTCTTCAAAATACCTCTTCTTCAATAGGAAATTTTGGATCAACTTTTTCCCAGTTAGCAAAGGTCATTGATGAGCAAATCATTGAACTAAACACAGCTGATACAGACCTATTAATTGGAGAACACAATGAAAAGTTCACTGACTTTGAGAATCATGACATCACACTCAAATTAGCATTTCAGCCTCCCCTAGTTGATATCACCAAGGCACCTAAAGAACTACAGATGGAATTGATTGAGCTTTCAGTATATGACATTTTAAAGTTATTGTTTGATGCTAAGAATGATCCAATTGAAATATGGAAAAATGCAGTAGAACACCCACGCCTTCGGCAACATGCCCAAAAAATGCTTTCTTGCTTTTCAGCCACGTATTGCTATGAATGTACACTCTCCTACCTAAACCAAATCAAGATGCCCTTAAGGTCACAAATGACTGATACCCACCTAGAGGATCAACTGAAACTGCAGACCTGCATGCTGCAACTAAATATTCAAATGCTTTCCAACAAAAAGTGGACACAACAAAGTCATTAAAAGGTTAACTTTAAAATTAACAAATAGTTTTCATTTTTTGAAATTATTAATTGCATAGTAGTTACATTTTTACAAAATAATGTACATTCTTAGGTATATCTAATTGAAATTTCTTGAATGTAGCCTTATTTAATTACAGCTAAATTAACAGGGCCTTCCAACATGAAAAGGTTCCCCACCCCTGCTCTAGAGTGCTCATTTCTTTTTGGAACTCTTCAAATACAGAGCATTCAGGAGACTTCACATTTAATAGAATTTCTGGACTGTGGTTTGGAGTCAAGGGTTGAGTCATACTTTTATAGACACTTATGAGTATACCCTGATTCAGACATCTGGGTAGATTTTCTTAAAACTTTTTTTAGAAGAGAGTTATATTTTATATATATTAACATATCACATGTACAGATGCTCATATGATGGGATAACATCTCAATAAACTCAACAGAAGTTGAAGATATCATAAGTCAAAAATGCATTTAATACATCTAACCTACCAAACATCATAGCTTAGCACAGCCTACCTTAAACATATTTAGAACACTTATATCAGCCTGCAGTTGAGTAAAATTATCTAACACATACCCTATTTTGTTAATAATAAAGTACTGAATATCTCATGCAATTTATTGAATACTACACTGAAAGTGAAAAACAGAACGGTTGCATGGGTACTCAAAGTACAGTTTTTACTGAATGCATATTGCTTTCACACCATTGTAAAGCTGAAAATTTTTAAGTCAAACCGTCATAAGCCAGGGTCTGTATGTATATGTGTGTGTGTATACGTGTATGTGTACATATATATTGCTATGCATTCAATAATGGTGTCTCCTCCAAAATTCATGTTGAAACCTAATCTCCAATACAATAGTATTAAGTGGTAGGGCCTTTGGTGGGTAAGATTAAGTCTGCCCTCATGAATGGGATTAACACCCTTATAAATGGGCTCAAGGTTGAAGGGAGCACACTTATGGTCTTTCACACATCTGCCACGTGAGGACACTGGATACACCCCCTCAGGAGGATGCAGCAACAGGCGCCATCTTGGAGGTGGACACCAGCCCCTCACCAGACATCAAACTGCCAATGCCTTGATCTTGGACTTCCAGCTTCCAGAACTGTGAGAAATAATTTTCTGCTCTTTAGAAATTACCCAGGCTCAGATGTTTTGTTATAGCAGCATAAATGGACTAAGACACACATATGTAGATATAAACATATATAATACATTTATATATAAAATATATTTTTGGTTTACAGTTTCATAAATATATATATAAAACATATCAGAATTCAGAAAGCCCATTTCAAAATATGAATATTTATAGCATTCCAGAAAGTTCCTTTATGGCCTTCCCAATTAAAACCAGCACCCATTGAACTAACATAGGTGTCCTTCTAGTTTTGTGTGAGCCCGTGTGTAATTGCGTGTAATCAGGAGGCCTTCTAAAGAAGAACCTGATGCTACACTTAAATCAATGCTTTTCCTTTACTTCAATTCTATACGCAGCAAAGCCTGCATGTCAGTGTTTTCCCTATGCACAGAGCTCCAGTACCAGCAAGGAAGACAAAGCATTTCAGAAATGTGCTTACGTTTGTATTTTACTCTGATTCTTGCCTTCCATCCAAAGAGCATGGATTATGCCAACCCTCCCCCTCCACACACACACATACCCTTCATGCTCCCAAGGACTGTGGGGAAGAGAATTCCCAACTCTGGGTCCCTTCTTGGGTTCTAAACAAACAGGAAACTGTCAGTAAGTGGCTCCCATTCATTTAGCAATTTATTTTCCTAAGTGCAATATATCAATTGTCCATTGCATTCCTGACATGCTCCTAGCCTATTCCCAGGTGGACCCCCAACAGTGGAGTTCCTCTTCTCTCCTCATTTCTCATGCACACGCACCATGGGACCATCACCCACATCCCCATGGCTAGGCCAGACCTTAATGCAGAGTTCTTGACTCCAAGGCCACTATGTGGTGCTTCAGAAGTTCCTCCAGGTCCACATGTCCAAAGGGAGCACAGATCTTCACAGTCTCATATGCGCTTTCTACACCAGAAAATGGCACAATTTTCCTTCCAGATGTGTGATCCAGGAACTGGGGGGCAATCACTGAAAACTCCCCTTTCCCCTCCTCACACAGCCAACACCACCAGATCCTATAAATTTAAATTTCTAAACATCTACAGAATTCATTCATTTTTTTCCCTCTCCACCACCACCTCTCTAGTTCAAGCTACAATTATTATAAACTTGGTCCTCTGAAACAACTCCTAGGTCTACACAACTCCACCTCGGCCTTGTAACACCCGCTGTTGATGCCCAGTCAGCACGTTCTCTGTGCTGCACCTGCCCAGAGCCCCTGAGCGCTCCCCACTGCGTTTAGGCTGAAATCTCTCAGCCCGCCTGGAAGCCCTGCATGGCCTGGTGTGATCCACTCTCTTCCCCTGCACATCCTTGCCCCTTCCCACTTGGCTTCTCTCATCAGCTGCTGTTCATCTGTCAGATCACAGCTCAAGACCCATTCCCTCATAAACACCCTTCCCTCTGCCCTCGTGGATTCTTGCAGCACCTGCCACTGCTCCCCCGTGGAACTCAGCACCGTGGGCCAGTGGGCACCGAGAAGCAGGTCTGCCTGATCGTTTGGTTGGCACCTTCACCTCTGTGAGACTGTAAGTCTTTTTTTATTTTGACAGAGTCTCACTCTGTTGCCCAGGCAAGAGTGCTGTGGCGTCAGCCTAGCTCACAGCAACCTCAAACTCCTGGGCTCAAGCAATCCTCCTGCCTCAGCCTCCCGAGTAGCTGGGACTACAGGATGTGCCACCATGCCCAGCTAATTTTTTCTATATATATTTTTAGTTGGCCAGATAATTTCTTTCTATTTTTAGTAGAGACGGGGTCTCGCTCTTGCTCAGGCTGGTCTCGAACTCCTGACCTCAAGCGATCCTCCTGCCTCGGCTTCCCAGAGTGCTAGGATTACAGGCGTGAGCCACCGCACCCGGCCGAGACTGTAAGTCTTGTGAGGGGAACCAAGTCTGTTTTGCTTATCATTGCACGCCCAGCATCTAACACAGAATCTAGAACATGACTGTTATATGGCTGATATTTTTGAAAAAAAAAAAAAATTCTGTATGAGCAAAGTACAGAGTTCATTTTTACAGACAGCTTTGCTACCGAGTACAGAATAATGAGATGGGGTTATGGACGTCTCCTTTTGTAAATGTACCGTACAGCCCAACACACGGGCCAAAGAGAAAAATTCTTTTTGGAATTTTCAAAAAAAAATTGTCTTGTTCTTCACTAAATGTCAGGCATTTTGTGCATTATGCTAAGTGCTAAATTCGCACTATCTCATTGAATAAATCCAGAGTTTACTAACATCATGGGGCATTGATCTGGGCGCTAGGCAGGAGTGCTGCACACAGTCATCTGTCATGACAGGTTGTTGTCACAACTATAGAACAGGAACCCTCAGAGTGATGGATGATCAAAGGAAGCTCGGAAAGTTTATAGGCTGCTGAGCTCACTCAGCCAGGTGAGTGAAAAAGCCTACATCTAACCCTTGACCACCAGCTCTACTTCCAGCACGCATTTCAATGCACCAGTTGGCCCAAATAGCGACAAATTATATAGAAGTGTGTATCTCATCCTGCTAACCAGACTCCCCCAAGACTGAGTCAATCTAAAATGTTTTATCCCTTACTTTGTGTTTTCAACTAGTATCTACCATGAGAAGCAGACAAGAGTCCTTCGTGAGATCAGTAAAACAATTTAAGTACAAGTACACTCTTTGCCTCCCCAGAAAGATCTCTGCAGGGCCATCTGAGCTTGGTCCAACTGGCCACCACTGCCTTTGCAAGTTGTCTTCTATCCTCTGTCATAAATTAAGAGTTATAACTTAAATTAGAGGTTATAAATGTTTCTAGAAAATTTACTTCCTGGGCTCAAACACTACATTTTAAAAACTCTTTTTGACTTATCAAAAAATCTACAGAACAGTTATTTTTCTGCTTTCTAGACTGCTAACTTGGCAATTTGTTTACAATATAGAGTACAAAGAGATCAATTCAAAGGATATATTTATTCCTGTCTGAAGCCAAAACACCTTTAGTAAAGATGGAATGTTCATTTTTTGGCATCGTGCGTACAGCTGAAATATTTTTTATTTTGTAATTGTCCATATAAAAAAGCAATCTGTTTCTTTAAAGTCCAGGATGGCTCAAAAATGTCTGTATACATTAGAGATGTTTTTAATAATTTTTAAACGAAAAATAAATAAATAACAGTGCTCAAGAGCAAATAGCATTTTCAAGAGGTTTCTTTTAAAGGCTATGGTCTTACTGAAAACTTTAGGAAGAAGCCACAGCTGTCTGTTTAGGCTATGGGACTGGACAGACTCTGAGTTGGAGAAATGTCACTTTCTATGAACTCTCAACTTCAGAGTCCTATCATTAAATTATGCATGTCATACAATAACCCTCAATTTACAGCTTTTCTAACTCTCCTGATTTGGGGCATATGCCCAAATGTCTGTCACTATTTTTAACATTTGCTTTGCTGGGACTTTCTCCAAATATCATTTCTGGCAAGGGAGCAAATAAACATGTTTTTCCAACATAAGACCTTTCTTTTCCATTCCTACTTAAACTTACCACAAATATTTGGCCAAGCCATCTGGTTGACCAAAAGCATCTCATTGTTTCAATCTTTGCTGCTGAAAACATTTCTAGAATTACTCTGTTTTCCTAACTCAGGAAGTAGAGCACAAACAGTTTCTAACCTAATAGAAATAAGCTTGTTCCAAAAATTCATTTTAAGGGATTCTTTAGGACTTTAACCACATTATCCCACAGAAACAATTAAAAATTGTTGCTTTTCAAGCTAGTTTATAAGAGATCGTTTTACTGATAATATATCTAAATAAAGTGCTATACCATGGAACCTGTCCATGCCAGTCCCTCCTCAAAGAAAGGACTTTCTATGATATTTACCATACACTTAATTTAGACATTCCAAAAGGGGTAAACCAAGCTCAGACGTGAAAGAGGAATTTCACCACAGTCAACGAACACAGACTACTCCCTGAGTCCTGATTTTCTATTGTTCTGACCTTGGATTCATTCAAAAATTTCCATTCAATGGATACTCAGCACCTACTATGTGCATCATGCTGTTGCTGCCCTTTACTCTGGTCGCTGTTGCTGGTAACAAGCCTGCTTTAGAACTGTGATCTCAGACCTCCCAGTCCCTGGCCTGTGCTTAGTTCCCCTGACTGCTCATGCTGCTCTCCAGGGTATCAGCACACTGACCAAATCAGCAAGCATGCAGTAAATTCTGCTGGACACCAACAAGCTTTCCCTTAGGAGCCGAGGCACACTTTCTCCTCCTGCCAGGATGTTGGCTGTTGGTGAGTCCCAGCTGAGTCCTTCCAGGAGTTGCCCTTGGCTTCAGGGAGCATCCTTGCCCACAGGCCCACGCTCTTGCTGAGGGGAGGGGTGTGTCAACACAAGATGCAGAGGCTGGTCAGCACAGGAGCACAGAGACCCAGGCCCAGGACTCAGTCTGGGCCACTGCAGCTCCAGCACTCCCTAAGGAGCTGAGGACAGTCCACCTTCTCCCTCTACCCAATCCTGCTTCCCTCACTCCTCGAAAGCATTGCTCTGGACATCGCTAACCCCCAAGACCCTGCACACAAACATCTGCCTCAAAGTCCCTTCACAGGGGAACTCAGAGACATTTGGTGCTGAGAGTAGTCCTAGGGAAGGCCATGCCTCTGGCCAGCACTGAGGCTGTCTCCTGGTAGCACCGATGCCCCCGGCAGGTTGGACCCAGGCAACGGTTGAAGGTCTCACTGTGGGAATTTGGGTGGGGTCACTGTGAAAAGAGTATAGTGCTGGATGCTACATCACAGGCGTTTAAGAGTCTGGTGAAATAGCAATCATAAAGTCTATGGAATGAGACTCTTCTGGAAGCCATCTAGGTGTTGCAGAAAGACAATAAAGGAATTTAGAGGAAAGTGACTTCAGCAATATGGCTGATTAGAAATGCCTGGTACTCGTCTTCCTCACAATACAGGACCAAAGCAATGAATAAGCAGCTAAGATTTGTCCGGAGTGTCCGGGGGGGGGGGGGGGGGGCCGCGGTGGCTGGAGTGCAGCAGGTGAGGGAGAAGCACCTGTGGTGACTAGAATCCCAGGAGCTCAGTGTGGAGGCGCCAGGCCACTGCAGCCCCATCTCCCCCTCCCAGATTGGATCAGCCTGAAGACAAAGGGGACTCCCCCCTGTGGTGAAAAGGTAATCAGAAGACCCCACCAGTCCTCATTGCCACCACAAACATCTACAGTCTTACTGCAGGAGGAGCCCACAGTCCTCACAAGCCCCGAGCCCAGTTAGGAGAGCTGCTAGGAATTCACACAGTTGCATTGCACCAGATTAGGAGCACAAAGTGTGCACTTCCCATACCCACCCACCCCCTGTGAGCCAAGCTGCTGTAACATGGTGCCATCTTGAAACCAGAGCCACCTCTGGGGTGTGCCCTCCTTCGGGGGTAGTGGTCACTGTACCTCTCCAGCACTGGGGCTCCATCTGCATTCCACCAAACCCACAAAGGAGGCTGAACCCCACAACCCTGGCTGTGTGGAGTGCAGGCCCAGAATTGGCTGTGCCTCTGCTCCTGCATAGCAGGGAAACCACCCACACCACCTGCACTTTCAGCCAGAGGAACAGTCTGGCAGTCACACTCAGGGTGAATCCACCCTTGATCCAGCAAAACCACACTGCACCCTCCCCTAAGCAAGAGAGGCCTCTGAGCCACTGAGCAGCTGGCATGTCCCCAGGCAGGTGGAGCACCTATATACCCACACCCAGGGCCTGAGAAACAGCCCCACAGTGTTCACCCTTCCACTCTCACAGACATGCCCCTGGCCTGCCCAAAGGCCCTGCACTCAGAACCAGGACCTAAGAAATACCTCCATGGGCTGCCCCAGCAGACACATCCCCAGGCTGGCCGAGTAGCCATGCACCTGTATTTCAGACCTGAGGAACAGCTCCATAGGCCAGCTGAGCAACTGCATGCTACAGAAAATCACCCAACCACAAAAATAAGAAATTACAGAGGAAGATTACAGAGGAAGTTAGGAATAAAGGATATACATAACAACCTGAAACAATCGATTAAATGACAGAAGTGAGTCCTCACCTATTAATAATAACCTTCAATGTAAATGGATTAAATTCCTCATTTAACAGGTACAGACTGGCTAAATGGATAAAAAAGAAACAAGACCCAACTATATGTTGCCTACAATAAATTCATCTCACCTGTAAAGACACACATAGATTGAAGGGGTGGAAAAAGATACTCCATGCAAATGGAAACCCAAAACAAGCAGAAGTAGCTATGCTTAAATGAGGTAAAAAAGACTTCAAGTCAAAAGCCATAAAAAGAGACAAGGAAGGACATTATATAACAATAAAGGAATCAATTCATCAAGAGAATATAGCAATTATAAATAAATATGTACCCAAAACCAGAGCACCCAGATATATAAAACAAATATTATTAGATCTAAAGGGGGAAATTGACCCCAATACAATAATTGGGGACTTCAACATCATACTCTCAGCATTTGATAGATCATCAAGACAGAAAATGAACAAAGAAACATTGAACTGTACCATAGACCAAATAGACCTAACAGATATTTACAGAACATTACGCTCAACAGGTACAAATACACATTCTTTTCATCAGCACAAAGAATGTTCTCCAGGATTGACCACATGTTAGGACACCAAACAAGTCTCAAATAATTTTACAAAATCAAGATCATATCAAGTATTTTATCAAAACATAATGGAATAAAATTAGAAATCAATAACAAGAGGAACATTCAAAGCTATACAAATACATAAAAATTAAACAACATGCTCTTGAACTACTAAGGAAGAAATTAAGGATAAAATTTTTAAATTCTTGGAAAGAAATGAGGATAATACAATGAAACACAACATACCAAAACCTATGGGGCACAGCAAAAGCAATGTTAAGAAACCAGTTTATAGCAATATATGCCTACATCAAAAAACTAGAAAGATTTCATATAAACAACTTAATGCTGCATCTCAGAGAACTACAAAACAAGAAGACTCCAAACCCCAAATTAGTAGAAAAAAATAATAAAGATAAGGGCAGTAAAAAAAATAAAATTGAGACAAAAAAATATGAAAGATCAAGGAAACAAAAAGTTTGTTTGTTAAGAAGATAAACAAATCACCAAACTATTAGCTAAACTAAGAAAAACATACAGACGATCCAAATACATAAAATCAGAGACAAAAAAAGGAGACATCGCAGCAGGTAATACAAAGGATAGAGACTACTATGAACAATTATATACTAATAAATTTGAAAACCTACAAGAAATTTAAAAACTCCTATACATATACTCACTATAAATATTGAACAAAAAAAAAAATAGAAAACCTGAATGGACAAGTAAAAAGATTGAATCAGTAACAAAAAGTCTCCCAACAAAGAAAAATTCAGGACCAGATGGTTTCACCACTGAATTCTACCAAACTTTTAAAGAAGAATTAATATCAATTCTTCTTAAACTATTCCAAAATACTCAAGTACAGAGAATTCTTTCTTTCTTTCTTTTTTATTTCAGCATATTATGGGGGTACAAATGTTTAGGTTACTTATATTTTCCTTGACCCACCTGAGTCAGAGTTTCAAGCATGTCCCTCCCCCAGACGGTCTGCGCCACACACATTAGGTGTGTATATACCCATTCCCTCCTCCCCTCTCCTATCTGCCCGACACCCAATGAACGTTATTACTATATATGCACTTCAGTGTTGATCAGTTAATACCAATTTGATGGTGAGTACATGTGGTGCTTGTTTTTCCATTCTTAGGATACTTCACTTAGTAGAATGGGTTCCAGCTCTATCTAGGATAATACAAGAGGTGCTATATCACCATTGTTTTTTGTAGCTGAGCAGAACTCCATGGTATACATATACCACATTTTATTAATCCACTCATATATTGATGGGCACTTGGGTTGTTTCTACATCTTTGCAATTGTGAATTGTGCTGCTATAAATATTCAAGTGCAGATGTCTTTTTTATAGAATATCTTTTCTTCCTTTGGGTAGATGCCCAGTAATGGGATTGCTGGATCAAATCGTAGTTCTACTTGTATCTCTTTGAGGTATCGCCATACTACTTTCCACAGAGCTTGTACTAGTTTGCAGTCCCACCTGCAGTGTATGAGTGTTCCCATCTCTCCATATCCATGTCAACATTTGTTGTTTTGGGACATTTTGATAAAGGCCATTCTCACTGGAGATAGTGATATCTCATTGTAGTTTTGATTTGCATTTCCCTAATGATTAGAGATGTTGAGCACTTTTTCATGTTCTTAGCCATTAGTCTATCTTCTTTTGAAAGTTTCTGCTCATGTCCTTTGCCCACTTTTTGATAGGGTTGGTTGATTTTTTTCTTGCTGATTTTCCTGAGTTCTATATAGATTCTAGTTACCAGCCCTTTATCAGATGTGTAACATGAAAATATTTTTTCCCATTCTGTAGGTTGTCTGTTTGCTCTTATGATACTTTCCTTGGCTGTGCAGAAGCATTTTAATTTGATCAGGTCCCATTTATTTATATTTGTTGTTGCTGTGATTGCCTTTGGGGCCTTCTTCATAAATTCTTTGCCTAGGCCAATGTCTATAAGAGTTTTTCCAACATTTTGTTCTAGAATTCTAATAGTTTCACACCTTAGGTGTAAGTCTGTTACCCACCATGAGTTAATTTTTGTGAGAGATGAAAGATGTGGATCCTGTTTCAGTCTTCTACATGTGACTATCCAGTTTTCCCAGCACCATTTATTGAATAAGGATTCTTTTCCCCCATGTATGTTTTTGTCTGCTTTGTCAAAGATCACATGGCTATATGACAGTGGTTTTATGTCTGGGTTCTCAGCTCTGTTCCATCTCTCTGTTCTTGTGCCAGTACCATGCTGTTTTAGTGACTATAACCTTGTAGTATAGCTTGAAGTCTGGTAAATTGATGCCTCCTAATTTGTTCTTTTTGATTAAGATTGCTTTTACTATGCGGGGTCTTCTCTGGTTCCATCTGAAGCATAGAATTATTTTTCTAGATCTGTGAAAAATGATATTGGTCTTTTAATAGAGATGACATTGAATCTGTAAATCACTTTGGGTAGTATAGACATTTTAACAATGTTGATTCTGCCGACCCATGAGCATGGTATGGTTTTTCACCTGGTTACGTCCTCTGCTATTTCCTTCCTCAGTATTTCATAGTTCTCATAGTAGAGATTTTTTACCTCCTTAGTTAAATATATTTCTAGGTATT
The DNA here is from genome assembly GCF_041146395.1 of Eulemur rufifrons. NCBI lineage: Eukaryota > Metazoa > Chordata > Mammalia > Primates > Lemuridae > Eulemur > Eulemur rufifrons. Next base: position 51,942,873 of record NC_090987.1, read on the forward strand.
TTATTTTCTTTGATGCTATTGTGAAGGGTACTGAGTCTTTGATTTTGTTCTCAATTTGACAATTATTGGTGTATAGGAATGCTACTGATTTCTATACATTGATTATGTAACCTGAGACTTTGCAGAATTTGTTTATCAATTCCAGTAGTCTCAGGGCAAAATGTTTGAGGTTTTCTAGATATAAGATCATATCATCAGCAAAGAGAGATAGTTTGACCTTTTCTGCCCCCATTTGGATGCCCTTGATTTCCTTCTCTTCTCGGATTGCTCTGGCTAGGACTTCCAGCACTATGTTGAATAGAAGCACTGATAGAGGTCAACCTTGTCTGCTTCCAGTTCTAAGTGGAAATGCTTTCAATTTTTCCCCATTCAGTATGATGTTGGCTGTGGATTTCTCATATATGGCTTGTATCATTTTTAGGTAAGTCCTATCTATGCCTATTTTGTTAAGTGTTCTTATGATAAAAGGGTATTGAATTTTGTTGAATGCTTTTTCCGCGTCTATTGAAAGGATCATATGATCTTTGTTTTTGCTTCTTTTTATGTGGTGAATTACATTTATAGATTTGGGTATGTTAAACCATCCCTGTATCTCTGGGATGAAGCTCACTTGGTTGTGATGGGTTACTTTTTTGATAAGGACTTGAATTCGGTTTGCTACAAATTATTGAGAATTTTTGCATCTATATTCATAAGGGATATTGGTCTGTAGTTTTCTTTTTTTGTTGCCTCCTTTCTTGGTTTTGGTATCAGGGTGATGTTGGCTTCATAAAACGTTTTGGGAAGAATTTCCTCCTTCTTGGTGTTGTGGAATAATTTCTGCAGGATATGCATCAGTTCTTCTTTGTAGATCATGTGAAACCACCTGGTCCAGGACTTTTCTTTTTAGGAAGGTTTTTTATTGCTGCTTCAATTTCAGTACTTGATATTGGTCTGTCCAGGAATTCTATTTCTTCCTGACTGTGCCTAGGGAATCTGTGTGTTTCTAAGAATTTGTCCATTTCCTCCACATTTTTCAGTTTATGTGCATAGAGGTTTTTATAGTAGTCATAGATGACATTTTATATTTCTGTGGCATCAGTTATAATTTCTTCTTTTTCATTCCTGATGGAGCTTATTAAAGTTCTTGCTTTTCTGCTTCTCATTAATCTACCCAGAGGCATGTCAATTTTGTTTATTTTTTCAAAGAATAAACTTTTTGCTTTATTAATTTTCTGTATAGTTTTTTTAATATCAATTTCATTTATTTCTTCTCTGATCTTTGTTATTTCTTTTCTTCTGTTGGGTTTGGAGTTGGTTTGCTCATCCTTTTCCAGTTCTTTGAGACAATTCATTAGATTATTTATTTGTGATCTTTCTGTCTTTTTGATGTAGGCATTTATGGATAAAAATTTTCCTCTCAGGACTGCAGTAGCTGTGTCCCACAGATTTTGATAACTTGTATCTCCTTTATCATTTAGTTCAAAGGATATTGATCTACTTCTTCCGCAGATCACAGTAAAAATCTAAATCATATACTAGGATTTTACAAATTAATTCAGGCTGTTTCGGTCCAAAAATTGGTTTCCAACTATTGGCTTATCCAAGTGATTTTTAAAAACATAAGGAAAAATGTTTAAACATAGACAGTGAACTGCATGTCCTAGCTATCTATTGCCGTGTAACAAGTGACTCCAAACCCAGTGTTGTGAAACAGCAGCAAGGCTTCCTGTCCCTCACAAGTCTGCACCTGGGGTGGGCGCAGAAGGACTGGCTGTCTCTGCTGCTTGCAGCATCCGCAGGGGCAGCTCCTGGGGCTGACGTCACCTGCCTGCTGGCTCATCCCAGCTGGCTGTTGGCTGGAACACCGGTCCTCGAGGCCCCTCCTATGGCTGCTTGGCTCCTGCCCAGAATAGTGTCTGAGTGCCAAAATCAAGCAACCCAAGAGGGAGTGAGGCAGAGGCTATTTCGCCTTTTTGACCTAGCCTCAGAAGTCGCATGGCATCAATTCCCTCATGCTCGATTACCTGAGGCCAACATACAGAACCCCTGAGGTTCAAAGCGAGTGGCCGTGGACTCCACCTTTCGTTGGGGTAGAGGTGAGGTTGTGGTAGAGCAAGTAGGATAGGAAATATTTTTGCAAACATTTCTGTAAAACACTATCCACAACACCTAGATTTCAATGAATCAATGCAACATATTTATCTACTGTGGAATTTTGTCAATGCCTTGTACCCAAATGAGAAATTAATTCACTCATACACAGAAACATGTACTGAGCTCCCGTTATGAGCTATGTGCATTACTGAGATCTATAGATATATAAACACTAATATGACAAGATTTGACATGTGAAAATTGTCGATGCCTCTGCTTAAAATAAACATTGCCTCATAACTTATTCATAATTTGAGAATGATTTAGAGCAGCTGTAAGAGTCAGAATCAGGCTCCAGACGCCTGGGTGCTAATCCTGGCTCTGCTACTTGCTCCTGTCTATGATTTGGGCAAGTTCCTAAAAATTTTCTGGGCCTCTGTTTTCTTGTCTGTAACGTGAGATTAGTAATAGATCTACCTGGTAGGGCTGTTGTGATGAGTAAATGTATTAATTTGTGTAATTAGTTAAATAGCGTCTGATATATAGTAAGCACTCAACAAATGTTACCTATCATTAATTACCATCAAAATGGTTTCAAATGTTTATGACATACTTCTAGGTGAAAAAGAAGAGACTTGGAAAATAAAGAATGTATACAATATCACCATAACATGCGTGGAAAAACTTTACATGTGGAAGAAATTTTATGTTAGAAAAAATGCACCAAAACATTTTAAATGATATATTAGAGTGGAAAGACTACAGGAAGTTTTTTCTCCTTTTTTCTATAATCCATAGATTTTTCCCCATAAAAATAAATTGCTGGCATAATGTTTAAAAACGTGTTTTTGAACATTAGAAACTCTATCTGTTGACTTATACCTAAAATAATAAAGCTATTTCCTGTTAAAACAAAAATCAGATTTTTAAAGGTATACAATCTCTGTACTTCCAGTTCCCTTTAAAACTAATCATATTGGCGTGCACTACACTTTGTTCTCATCGATACAGCACACCTAGCGCTGCAGCCTCGAGAAGGGAAAGAAAAAGGGCTTGAAACTTAATGACATGTCACAGTCTGGATTCCTAATGCATACTTGGTCAGTCCCTGATGCCCAAAGGCCGATCCGTCTCCCTTTAATGTCTCAGATAACCATCTATATGTTTCAGATTTATCACTCTGGCTCTAATGCTTTTGCCAAACACATGAATATTTAAATATCTAAAACTACTGCATCAACAGAAAGTGCGACAGATTTACAGTCAGGGTTTTTTCCCCTGGCGACCCAGAGGAGAAAGCTGTGCGCCCGTGCTGGGGCTGCAGGGAGGCTCAGCTGCACCTGGAGAGCCCTCAGGAGAGGACGTCAGTAGTAACAATAGCTGACACTCATCAGTGCCTACATGGGACACCAGGCTGCGCATCTGTCACACGCTACCTCATTTCATCCCCATCACAGCTCTACGAGGTATGAAATACTATCAACCCCATTTTACAGGGGAGGAAACTGAAGCTCACAAAAATGAAGTGACTTGCTGAGGTCCCACAGCTGGGAGGCGGCAGAGGCAGGACCGAAACCAGTGTCAGGACAAGTGGTTTCCAAGTAGAGGGGCCTCGGCCAGCCCACGGCAGCACCAGCACGGTACCACCGTGGGCTCTCAGCGCTTGGCTCCACGGGGGCAACGGGCAGAGTTTAGCAACAACAGTGTCGCCCCAGGCATTTCCCCCACAGAACAGCGCTGGTCAGGACTTCCACCAGGCCCCCTGCTGGGGGAGGGCCCACTTCCTGGCCTCACGAACTGCCCCTGTTGCTTTTATCTCCTTCTACGTAATAAGATGCTGACATCACCTTAAATAGGATTGGGGGTTAGGGTGTGCAATTTAAGAAAAAGAAAGTTATTCCTAGAGCAGTGCTTAGGGTAAGTACTGACTCGATGAGCGATAAGCCCCACGGCAGAGAGTAACAGCATGAGGAATACCTAGGACTTGTGTCGGCATCAAGCTCTGCCAAAGAAATTCAACGCACTTGGTCAGAGCGGAGGTGCTACGAGGGTCGAGGTGAGCCCGTGAGACATGAGAGAAAGCAGAGCCTGCAACGTGTGGAAGGAGAAAGGGCAATGGCGGCACATGCAACGGAGACTTTTTACAAGCACGCACAGTTGAAGCTAATAGCTCTGCTGGCGTTAAGGATTTGTCTAGTCTGACTTTAATAAATACTACTTTAGCTAAAATATAAATATTCTCTGAAAGGTATAATTTGACTTATTTGGGGTTTGTTTTGTTTTGTTTTCTAAGGTCGAAAGGGTGAACGAATTGGTTATTCAAGAGCCAAAACCGGAAAAGGGACCCAGCAGCTTTCGTCCCTCTCAGGACGGCCTGCGAGGGCCGAGGGCAACATTCTTCATGGAGCCATCATGGTCTCCTCGGACAACACAATGTCAGAGCCAACAGTTACCTTAGACGGTATCTCTGCCAAAAGCCTTACTTTCCAAATGAGCAGAGCTGGATACACTCTTCCAGATTCGCTTAGCTAATTAGAAAAGAGCCTCTCAGACCAAACAAATGCAAGGCATTGGCTCAAATAAGCCTTTCTCCTGACTGCTTCGCTCAGCACTGCTATGACAATGAGCCCATTGGTCCTTAAATAAGTTGTTACATGATTGCTGTTGAGGGCGGACATTCATCCAAGAGACAACTGCTGATTAGCCCCCTTGAGGTCAGACCAACCCCATAAAGAATCCCACACATCCTGCTTCAATGAACCCATCGCATTAGAACTTGGAAGCTGATGCAAACATCTGACTCTGCCACAACCTGCCTGTGGCAGGTGTCAGTACGGCTGTCACTGACAGTGTTCGTTGGAATTATATGCACAGCATGTCAAGCTTTGTTTGCTAATATATTGAGGAAATTGGAGAGCCAGTGAAATAATCATTCAATTCATTGTAATTAAAGTTTTATTTGCATTGCCCCCACGGCCCACCTAAAAATCACAGACTCTAGACAGACGCTCAGCATTGGAAGGAACCTGAGTGGCCGTTGTGGTCCAACCATCTCACTCAATGGTTCTCTGGGGTTTTGTCTTTTTATTACGTTTTTAAATACCATAATTTTTGGTGACACACTCACAAAGCTCAAACAACTCAAGACAACCCCAAGCAAATCAGCAACGATTACAATGCTGTCATCCCAATGGGGTAACAACGTCCAGAGGAGCAAAGCCATCGTCTCCCTCTCGCTAGGTCACCCTCACCGGTGTGCCACTGTTCGACTGGAACACATTTCTGCTTTACCCCAGCTTGTTCTGCCTAACACACAAGCTCTCCTTGACATGGCTGGGAAGGCCACTGTCAGCAAGACTTCCTCACTCCGCGTCTTTCCCCACACCCAGCTCAGCTCAAATCCCTCGATAGACACTACATGAGAGTGTCTCCCTAACTGGAGCCATAGAAATTCATTCGCTCATGACCTAAATTAGGCAATAATCTTGTGAGAGACCTGGGACTCCCCAGAGTGCCATGGTACTGTGACTGAGATCACTGTCTCACTCTAATAAGAAGATAGGCTGAGGACAGAGGACCCTGAATGTGTTACTAAGGAATCCGGATTCTAGAGTGGGTTCTTCCGTTAGTGAGCTATCTGACTGCGGGAAAGCAGTCCTCAATTTTCACACTATCACGAGGCATTTGGAAAACATACTCACTTAGGTGTCTTCCAGTCTAAAGTTCCATGGCTCTAAACAAGACCACAGAGTTTCCCGAATGGTGTTACCCTCAAAACCCACAAACGGTTCCAGAAAGGAGAGCCATTTACCCGAATAAGCTGGATCACTTTCTTTCTCCTGCTAGCTACTAAACAACCCATTCCATCCTCAAAATGTGTTTAAACCACTAGCATAGAAAAGGCTATACTAACTGGCTACAGAATTGAAGATTATTAGGAAACAGCCATAATGTCAATTTCTTGACAATCGGGAGGGTTGGTAAAAGGCCAAATAACACATCTTTTGGTATAAATGCATCTCTGCATAATAATGATTTGGGTGTACACCAAACGTCCCTTCCCTGTGCACTTCATCATTCATGTCAGCCTGAAGTAACACTTTCAGCGTGGAGAAATGTGTCATTACATACATATCCATAATGCCATAAAATATTTCACGCACCGTACCAACTGACATAGCAAATTTTAAAATGGAATAAAAAATAATAATTTTAATCTCATTTAATGACTGTAGAGCCATCATAAAAGAAAGTAATAATAGTTTTAAAAACTCAAATTATCTTCCATAACCAAAAGTATTCATAGTAATGAAAGTGAATTAGCTTTTTTATGGTGGACTCATTTTTCCATTCTGATTTATGAGTTGTATGCATTTTCAGTTTATTAATTTTTCTAGATCCCTTAAAAATAACTATTTCTTCTCATTCAATATTGATTTTCATCTTTGGGCAAATGACTCAGTCACCATAAAATAGTGTGGTGCCCAAGGCCATACATATGAATTGTAGAATGACCTCAGAGACTCTCAAAGAGTCCCCGAAATGGCAAGCATGCTCTGCACGAAACAGGATACCTGATCCAACGTGAAACCACCCAGGGAGATTTCACTCAGGGTTTGAATCTCTGGGCTGCTGGAAGCTCCCTGAGAGCCAAAGTGAAACCCAGTAGACACCTGGCTGCAGAATCAGCCTATCTTTCCAAGGATCTGCTCCCTCCAGCGTGGGCAAGCCCCCCATTCCAGGTATCAAGGGTTATCTAAGGGTCTGTTCTAATCTGAGTGTGAAATTCTATAGAGCTTCCTGTTTTAAGGCTTCAGAGTTCCCAGAATTTTGAATTTCATGTGGACATACCCTCCCACTTGCTTTAGTTAAACCTCTACCAGACAGTTTTGATTTTTGTAGAAGACTGAATAATGGCCCCCAAAGATATCCATGCCCTGATCCCTAGAACCTGTGAATATGGCCTGAAGTGGCAAAAAAGGACTTTGTAGGTGTGATTAAATTAAGGATCTTGAGATGGGGAGATGATTATGGATATCTGGGGAGGGGCTCTAAATACAATCACCAATGTCCTTTTATAACAATAGACAGGCAGAGGTGGCAGATTTGATACAGACAGAAGAGGAGAAAGCCAGGGAGGATGGAGGCAGGGACCGAAGTGATGCTACCACAAGCCAAGGAATGGTGGCAGCCACCAGAAGCTGGAAGGGACAAGGAATGGACTCTCCCCTAGAGTCCCCAGAGGCAGCAAGGCTCTGCTGACACCTTGATTTTGGCCCAGTGCCACTGATTTTGGACTTCTGGACTCCAGAAATGTTAAAACTGTTGTTTTAAGCCAAATTTGTGGTAGTTTCTTACAGCAGCCAAAGGAAACTAATACAATTTTCAACTGGACTTTCCACAATTTTACACTGATCACAACCTCAGAGGCAAACTTGGATATGGTATTGAGTATCCCTAGAACATCTTCCACGGGTCATAACTATGCTTATGGCGTTAAACACCCCTAAAGACCGGGTGCAGACGAGAGCTCTGCTCATGGTATGAAATGCCTGTGGGAGACCCTCTACGGAGAACCACTACGCTCATTGTGCCAAGAGCTGCCCCCATAGCACTGTTTTTGGGAGAAACATCCATTTTTGTTGATGTTAACAGATGATTCAGCTCGTTAAACATAGGAAATTACATTTTTAGGTTCAAGTCTTAGCAATTAGAGTCCCTTTATAAGTAAATATAATTAACATTTTCCATGGTAACTAGCCAAAGCTATTGAAATTAAATTCTGTTTTCAATCTACTGAATGGTTACAGTTATACTATTTATTATTTGTTAGTTCAGACTAAATCCCAATTATAGGTCTTAGAGGAGAGTTTTCAGATAAACATGTTATCTAAAATATGGTCAATTTCAAAAGGATTTAGTGAAAACAAAACAACTTTCTAGAAGTGGCTCTTTTCCCCGTTAACATTTTGAACCTATGCAGGCTTTGAGACATACGTAATTTGTAGCAAATGTAGTTTTAAACAAACATTTCTCTGCAGGATTATAATAAGTGCCGTGGTGCTGAATGGGGACCACTGTATAGCGTGTTTCATTCACACAAAATTCTCATTTGAAACAGCTGGGCCCACGGCCCCGTCTCTGTCCCATGCTGCTACCTCGTGGCCACACGGCCACAGCGTCTGTGGCCCGGAGGTGCTGAGTAGCTCGATTATCACCCTAATCTCACAACGAAGCCCCCACAATGTCCCACGCCGGCTGCCCTGCGATGGCGCGATTCCCACTCAGCTTCCCACTCACCCCGACACAGCTGATGAAATCTGAGTGTGCAGCCTGCAAATGCCAACATCTGGGGAGAACTAACGTTGTTTGCAGTGGGTGGATCGGCAAACTCTAAAGCCGTATTGCACAATAAGAAAGGCATCCTCCCGCCACATCAGCACATGCAATAAAAATGAGTCCATTTAGGTTCCAAAGTGTGAGTGAGGAGTGACTGCTGGGCTGGGCTGCGTGAACCCCCTCAGGAACGAGGTCGCTGGGGAGGGTGCCCAGCCCACGCAGGGCACTCAGGAAGCCAGGAACACTTCTCTGGCAGATTCCAGCAGCACCATCCCAAACTCCCACCCTGACAGCCCATGTCTGTGACTGTGAGGGGTCAGGTGGAACACCGGGAACAAGGACACCACTGGACCAGCACTTACTCAGCACAGGTCAGGAGGAAAGTTTGGGATTTGAGATGACCAAGGTTGATGTGAGCTGTATCCGAGTAACCATTCAAGTCCAAAAATGTGGGTCTCGTCTCAGAGACTAACTTGCCAAGTTACCCTCTGCCTTTTGCCGTCCCAGTTCTTAGGCTCTCAAGTGCACATACTGGTTAAACTGTGAATAGTCTACATGCACCTGGTGTGAAACTGACAGAGGCAGGATTTCCTAAAGTGGGTTCCAGAGACTTCAAGGACAGCAGGGTGAGACCATTTGGAGACGTGTCACATATTGAGCCCCAGAACTGACAAAGTAACAATGCACATTAGCACACTGAAGAGTCTGGTAAGTCCTGGAGGCGGGTGTCACTATTTGAGTACCCAAAACCCCTTCCTCCTCCTTCTGTCCCACAGGGGATGGATGCCGTGTGGTCAGATGAGATTTACATTGCCAGCCTCTTTTGCAGCTAGGAATGGGAATTTTCCAGAGCCAAGGAGATGTAAAGAGACATCATTCATGGGACTGACACAATTAATAGGATTTCTGCCCTTTGACCTTCTCGTTCTTCCTTGCTGGGTTGGAAATATGACAGCTGTAGCCTCAATAGCCATCTTGAAAACGTGAGGACAAGGATGCGCAGAAGGGAAAGCTGTGCGAACGTGGATCCTGACGGTGCCGGGAAGGTGCCGTATCAGCATAGCCTGGCCACACGCAGGTGGGTACTCATGAGAGGAAACAAATGCCTAATTTGCTTTAAGCCTCTCTGCTCCTGGGTTTCTGTTACCAGCGGCCAAATGCACCTCCTAACTGGCTCTTTCTCTTGAAGCCAGCAGGCACAAAATGTTGGGATGATCCTTAAACATCTTCACAGGACTCCTGTTTACCCAGAGGGCTGCATTTTGATACTGTTTGAAAAATCGATCTATCTCATAACTACAGGTGAGCTGTAGGAGAATAGAGACCCAGTATCAGCCACAGATTAGCTACTCCCCTCTGGAATACCACCACCATTTAATTGCTTACAAAGGATGGCAAAGCTGGCTGAAATCTCTCCAAATCTACAGTTCAAGGGGAACAGAATCATCATCGTATCAAAATTAATTGCTAAATCTGTGATACAAAGGGAGTTCAGCATCTAAGATTATAGCACTTGTATAGAATTTTATGATAGCAATAACAGCAATTCTTTGTTCTGACAGATATAAACATAGGCTAGAGAGGACAAAGTCAGATCTTCAAAGCAGGAGCACCTGTACTTTTGTGATTTTGCCTTGGGATACAATTAGTTCAACAAAAGAAAAGCTAAAATCTTGAATTCGAAATCTCCCTTGGGGAAATTTAGCCAGTCATTCAAATCAAATTATTGCCAGATCCTAACCAAAATGAGCAATAAGCCCTCCTGAAAAAACGATGCTAGTCTGAGAGTTCATGAAACATGGTGGAAGCTTTTAATGAATCAGATTTGGGGGGACAGTTTGGTAACATAGACAGATGCATGGCATTACGTGTTCCTCCGTGTCTCACGAGTCTTGTTTGCGGCACATGCTACCTCCTGTGTGGATGTGGCTTGATAGGCCACATCCCTGGGGCTGGGCAGGGACTCACTTGAAGTTGGAGATTGTTCTGAGTGTCACTCTCCCAGAGCAGACTCTTGGACAACAGACAGAACGGGTCCTACATTCATGGTTTTGAGCTGGGACCTGGAGGAGTCCGAATGTACAGGCATGTGCTCATGGGGGTGGAGGGCTGAGAGGCCCCTGTCACATGTCAGCAGAGTGCACAGGGCTGGTGATGGCGGTGCAGCTGGCCTACTGCAGCCTACAGGCTCCAGCCAGTGGGAAGAGGAGATGTGGCTGGTGCCCGGCCCACACAGCTCACCCACTGAAGTCCTCCCCTCATCCTCATTTGCTAATGGGGACTGTGAGTACTAAAGGAGGGTGGGCCTCTGAGAAAAAGGGGCCTGAGTCCTTGACCAATACAGGGAAGGTTGCCCAGTATTAGTCAACCAACCAAAAACACAGCACATTGTATTGGAGTGAGGAAAAAGCAGCTGGAATAAAATTTCTCATTCGTTCAAAGTTTTCTGGGACACCTGCTCTTGCTCCAATCCAGGATGCCTCAGCTTTGTAGCTCTGCCACCTTGGCACAGGCCTCCTCAGTCACAGCGGCCAGAGAAGAGAGCAGGTGGAGAGCGAGTCCCGGCCTGGGTCACATCCCTCCCCACACTGCACCCGGAGTTGGCCGCTGGGCCCCACCTGCTGCAAGGGGCCGGGGAGTAAAGGAAGCCCATGGCTCTCTGGAGGCGGAACTGCCTCTGCCAGATATGCAGGGAGTGGCAGGGGAGGCGGCGGGCAGGAACCGGCAGGCTAGGGGGAAGGAAAGCCTGGGCCCTAGAAGGATTGGCTGGGGTGGGCGGGGTCCGAGCAGAGCCAAGCCATGGAGACGACTTTTCTACTCTAAAGGCCTAAAACCCAGGTTGGTGCTGGGGACACGACACAGATTAGCGCACTTAAAGAGGCTCCTCTGGCCTGTCAGTTTGCAGGGTGGCATTTTGAGTGATTGGACGAGGGTGAGGGCTGTTGGGATGGAGAGAACTTGGTGACTAATGTGGGGAGGAGGAGCCCTGGCGCCAAGGCGGAGGGTCAGGAGTGTGGGCGGTGTGGGCAGTGTGACAGTGGCCCTGTTCAGTGATATGGGGACACCCTGGGAAGGACCAGGGTGGGGCACACTGCCCAAGAGCAAAAGGAGTTCTGTGTATTACAGTCACTTCCGGTGCTGGAGAATCGCTTACTGAAAGAATAGGCTAAGTTCTGGTGAAAATAAACGTTGTGCAGAAAAGTGACTGCGGAAGAGCAGTTTCTCCAACTTCTGTCACATCCGGGGCATTGGAAAGGACTCGACTGCGTGCCGTGTGTGCTGTGAGTAGCTCGAGCCCTGCCGGGTTCCTTCTCCCTGCCACCAAGCAGCAACGGCCCCTCGCTGACCACACCGCTTCCCACCCAAACCAAAACCAACCCAGACTCCAACTCCCTGGCCAAAGCGAGGTGACACGCCTGACTCCTCAGGAGCGTCAAACCGCAGCCCTTACGCCTAGTGCACACCTTGAGAGCTTGAAAATCTCCTGTGAGACACATGACCGCGTCTCGGCCTCCAGAATTCTGATTTATTTGGTCCAGTGTGTGGCCTGGGCTTCATGACTTTTAAAGCTTCCCTAGTTAGGATTATGCTGTGCAGCCCAGGGAGAGTTCCGGGGCTAGGAAAGAACATAGTCCACACCTCTCTTCTTCCACTCAACAAAGATTTTTGTTTAAAGTCAATTACTTAATGATTTGGAGTCCAACAGTGTGGCCTTGTGCTTGTCATAGACCTGGCACATAGTAGGTCCCTAAGCCGTAGTTTGGGATCCACTAGCACCACTATGCGCTTTCCTAGAATTGATCGTCTGTCAAAGTGAGCATGTCTCTTCTTCCTCTTTTAATCCAGGCACACTCTGAGGACAGACGTTGAGGTCCGCATTGCTAATGTTCATTGCACACACGTATTCCATTGAACTAGAACATTTAACCTATTGGCCATCAAGTGTGGCCTGCCCTCCTAATTAATTTGTTCAGAGTAAATTAGCAATTCTATGTTTTTATCTCATTTGGGTGCTTATTAGAACTAATAATGGAATTTATACTCACTCAGATTAATGGATTTTCAGGAAGACGCCCAACTGAGAGAGTGGTTGGCAGCAGCCCGCGTCTCGCTGATGGGGGCACACGGGTGGCCCAGAGTCCCCAGGGGCTGATCAGCTCTGGTCTGCAGTCAGGCTCCAGTGTCACTGGCCTGTGAAATAATGACAACCACGCAACCGGGCTGGGAAAGCGGGGTAATCACCCAGCAGGGTGTGGAGGTGAAGAAGATGGTACAGTTATTAGAGCTATTAAATTGCTGTTTTATGATCTAGGGGGAATGCTTTATAATTGCCAGGAGGTCATTTGCATGTTATTTGCCTGAACAATGCCGCAGACACCCAGACGCACCGACCGGCTGGTCCAGAGGGCTCATGAGCACAGAGGGGCCAGGATAAAAAGACGCCCCCGCAGCCACCTCCAGTCCTGCTCCACAGTCTGTGCCGAGACTAGTGCCCTGCAGAGTCGGCCCCTCGCACGCTGTCCCCTCCCTCACCGCGTCCCTGGAGTCGGCACGTGGTGTCAACAGGCACCCGGCACGGTGCGGAGTGCGTGACTGTGCCTGCAATCAGACCCAGAGCCCTCCCTCTCCTCAAACTGCTGTTTGGATTCCAGAGTGTGTGGAATCCAAACCAGGGAAGGATTTGCTTTGTTCACCACGAATCATTAAGTCATGGTCGTTTCCTCTGACTCTCGTTAACAAGAATGATAACAGCAACATTCATAACTCCGTGCAGTGACTGTTTCTCACGCACCAGGGATCATGCCGTTGCTGCCCAGCGTCATCTCACGGGCTCCACACGCAGGCCTATGAGGCTTACATGTTATTATTATCCCATTTTGTGTAGGAAGGAACCGAGGCTGTGTGCTGACGGCGGGGGAGGGGGCGAGAATTGGCAGCCCATATTAAACAAGCTGTGTTTTCAAACTATCTCTGCCACGTTTTTTTAAAAAACAAGAGGATTCGCCTAAAAATCCAATTTTCTGATTTGATTTATTTATGTTTTAAGAACTGGATGGTGTGACAACAAAGGGTCTACACCAACATGTGGCAAGAGCTGAGATGGTCCAAAATGCAGTCTGGTTTGCCACACCCTGCCTGGCCCTCTCTTCTACCCATGTCGCCTGCCTGGCCTTTAACTCCTCGTGTTTCTGGCCCCTGGTGGGAGGGACCCTGCAGTCAGGTGCTCTGTGCCAGGACTGGGCTTCGGGCCCAGGCCTGTGCGGCTTCGAAGCCTGTGGTCTCGCTCTCCAGGGTTCCAGGGCATGAGGCAGCACACCCGCGCTTGGGGGTGTCACACAGGCCACCTGCCTATGCCCTTCTCTTGTCACGACAGGTCTGTCCAGTGGAAGAGAAATTAGTAATTTTCTACGTAACCCAGGAAAATGCCATAGGCAGAAGTTACGTATAGGAACTATTTGACCATATTAGGAGGAACTTTTCATTAGGTAGAGTTGACTCAAGGGGGCACGGGCTGCCTCACCAGAGGGTCATTTTTATTTCCCTGGAGCTGCACACCTGCTGTCCTCGCGTTAGAGAAGGGATTCGTGTCCTGCCAAAAGGTTAAGCAGGTAATTTCTAAGAGTCTTTGATTCTATATTTTAATTTTTTTTTCAATTGTCTCTTTAGGGCCAGTCTGTTTTACTAAAACTACCCAACACAGAGAATATTGTACGTAGACAGCATATGCTCTTTAACCGGGATATGTTGAGAATGCCAGCGACCAAAAGACAACCGTGCCCGGGAAGGAATGTCATGTCTTAAACTAGCAGCCTCCTCACTGGATACACTGAACTAGGTAATGGTCGCTACTCAGCAATTGGAGGAATCAGGAGAGAAGAAAATAGAAAAAAACAGGAAATAGAAAAGCCTGGTGGATTTTTCTGTTCGGTTTGGGTTTTTTTAATTTTGTTTATTCATTTTTAATTAACAAGTAATAATTGTGTATATTTATGGAGTACAATGTGATGTTTTGATCTACGTAAACATTGTAGAAATAGTCAATCAAGCTAATTAACATCTATCTCTTCACCAACTTATCCTTTTTTGTGGTAAGAATGTTAAAAATCTATCTTTTAGCAGTTTCAAATTTTCAATATGTTATTATTAACCATGGTCACCATGCGGTGCAATGGATCACTAAAACTCATTTCTGCAGTCTAACTGAAAGTTTGTATCCTTTGATCAACATCTCTCCCTTCCCCATCCCACCCCCCTCCCCCCAGCCTCTGGTAATCACTTTCTATTCTCGGTTTCCATGACATTGACTTTTTTGAAATAGAATTACCATATGATCCAGCAATCCCACTTCTGGATATACATCCAAAGGAATTGAAAGCAGTACGTCAAAGAGATATCTGCACTTCCGTGTTTATTGCAGCACTAAACACAATAGCCAAGATATGGAAGCAACCTGAGTGTCCATCAACAGGTGAACAGATAATGTGGCACACACACGATGGAACACTATACAGCCTTCAAAAATAACGAAATTCTGCCATTCATGACAACATGGATGGAAATGGCGGACATTACGCTAAGTGAAATAAGCCAGGCACAGAAAGACAAATACTGTATGATCTCACTTATGCGTGTTTGTTCATTTTTAACGTCACTAATTCTATTGTCAGCTATACCAAAGGACACTAAAAGCATGAAAGGGTCGGGAGACAGAAATCATGCAAAAATGTCTTTACCTTTTAGCATCATGAATATGAATACACCTTTTGTACAGAAGCAGTTTCCAAAATATAAACTCTTAGACCCCGCAAGCAGCTGCACTGCGAAGGAAGCGATCACCCCGCTCATTCCCAGAGGTAACTACGGGAACGAAGCCACAGCAGCAACTGCCTGGCTGTAATGATAGATTTTGGAAATGGGGGAAATGCATGTTTCCCTTTTTAACCTTTTGAGAATCTTGGAAACATTAAATCATTTTATGCAAGTTTATGTACTTTAAGCAATGATATATCCAGGAATGTTTTAAAGTAAGAGGATGTTAAAAATGATCCAGGAATATTTTAAAGTAAGGGGAAGTTTGTACACTCGCACGCGCACACACACGTGGGCGTGTATGTTTCTATATAAAATATGTGTACATAGAGGTATGTTAGTTAGATGAGATTCACAGCAACCATAACTCGGAACAAGTGGAAATTAAAAGTACAGTAAGAACTACCTTGTCTCACCCATTTAGATATTCATGTGGCTCTATGTTTAATCTTTACCAAGGGAGTTAGAGAACGAGGCAGGAAGCAGGGGTCTCTGCATGCCTAAGGGAGTTGAGGAAAGGCTGGCACCAGCGCAGGAGTGCGCAGGGTGGCCGCTGAATTGCCAAGGGCGCCCTGACAGCTGCGGTTTCCAGCCACACACACCGTGACCGGCAGACCCAGAGGCCTGGCGGCAGGCTCCGCCCACCACAGCTCTGGTCAGCACAGCCTGGCCTGCTCTTCTGTAGGGGGGACTGGCATGGTGCAAGGGACTGATGCTGGGGCCCTAACCCTCAATGTGACTGTATTTGGAGACAGGGCCCTTAAAGAGATGATTAAGAGTAAATGAGGTCATAAGGGTGGAGTGCTAACCCTATATGACTGGTGTCCTAGAAGAGGAAGAGACGCCAGGACATATGCACAGAGAAAAGGCCATGCAAGGAAACAGTGAGAAGGCCAGCCAATGAGAGCAGACTCAGGGGAAACCCACCTTGCCAGGACTTCATCTTGGACTTCCGGCCTGCAGAACTGTGAGAAAATAGATTCTATTGTTCAAGCCACCCGGTCTGTGGTGCGTTACTACAGCAGCCCTCGCAAACGCACACACACAGGCCAAAGACACAGGGTTCTTTGCATCCAGTAACCAAGGCTTGGCCTTGCTTCCGTCACTGAATCCCCCCACGTGACAACCTGGGGGACATGCCTGACTCTGTCTCAGCCCAGCTACAATGCAGAGCTCCCTCCTGCTCCATCCTCCAGGAGCAGTGACCCAGACCCCAAGGCCTGGCACAGATGCCACCAAGGACATCAGTCTGTGAAGCCTGAAGACTGCCTTGTGAAGAGGGGTGACACTGGCACAGAGACATCATTCCAAAAGAAGATTCTGAAGGTCCCAGTGGCCCAGGTCTTCGGGTGAGGTGAAGAGCCACAGCCTGAGCCCACCTCCCTCTTCACTGAGCTCTACTCAGCCAGGAGACACCAGACTCAGAGGGGTCCAGCCCTGCTAGAGACTCCACAGACCATCAAAGTGCACTTGATCCCTGCACCTTGGCCGATCATTAACTCAACTATGATTCACTGAGACCATCACGGAGTTTTCACCTCTCTCTTGTAACAGTGGCAGATACAAACATTAGCAGAGGGAAACATCTTTTTCTGTTTCAAATGTCCCTGTGGGCTGAACTGCTCACACATATTGTATTACCGTGTGGACTGATTTATCAGAACTCTACTACTTATATTTTCTAGGGATTATTATAATGGGAGTAGTCAAAGGACCTTTATTTTCTGAACCCAATCTGAAATTTATATTAGCAGCAAGAAGCAAAATGAGAGAAAATAATTTCAATTGCATAAAACAAGCTTTCTATCCTTAAATTAAATATGTAGAATTCAAAAATATTTCAAGGAAAAAAATGTAAAACCTAGCAATTGATGTCTTTGCAGTGTTTCAGGATTTTTGACTCCTAGGGTCACATGGAGGCCGAATGAAGCCAAAGAATGAGTCGCTTCCTTGTCTGGACAGGAGTGTGCAAGGAGAGGCCCGGCCATGGTGGGCAAGGCAGAGGCCACGGCCCCCTGGGGGAGCCAGCTGGGTGGGGCGCACTGGACTCTCGGAGTGGGGGAGGAAGAAGAGGTCCTCTTTACAGGAATTTCCATTTGAACCCGCAGGAAACACGGCATCGGGGATCGAGGGGTAGGGGGCAGACAGCCTGCAGCCAAGGGGATGGTGTGAGACCAGGCGTGAGGCACCCTCCGTCTCAGAGGAAGCACGACCCTGTGCGCAGAGACCAGGACGCATGTCCTCCCTACTGAGTGCTCCACCAGGATCGTCAAATGCGTGGGATCTGCTCCTAGGAGCTCGCGGTGAGTCGCTGGTTTGCTTTCCTTCATCTATGGTCTGCAAGCTCCCATCTGCAGAGAGTGAGGTTCCATCCATCCTCCCAGCTCTCCACCAACGACTGTGGCCTTTTCCCTCCAGGGACAGGCTCTGCCTCAAAGAAGAAAAATTATTCTTTGCCGTTTTCCTTCGAGAAAGGTCCCCAGAGCTCTTCATCTTCGTGGGCCATGGGGCCCTCTGCTTCGACACCCCGACTGCTGCTGGTCGTGCTCTGCAGGCAGCTGATGTCCAGGACACTCCCCTCCCTCTGTTGACCAAGTTCGGCCCTTTCTCCTCTCTCCTGAGGATGCTGACTTGCCCTTCCAGCTGCGCTCCCAGAACGTCCCCATGATGATCTGGCAGGTGGGTTTTCCTCCTCTTCTTCAGCAGTGTTGGGTGGAATTGATTTTTCTCCCTGTCTTGAATGTTCAGTGTTCACTTGACTGTGCAGTGTCCTCCTGGAGCCCTTGGCCTGGCTGTCCCCAGGTCCCCACACCCTGATCCCACATCACCTCCCAGGGACCCTGCCAGCTCTTTGCTCTTGAACCAGCCTTGTGGCAGACACGTGACCTGACTCCCTGCATGGGCCCAGATCTCTGTGGACAGTCCAGCCTTTTTTCAGTTATCTGTTTTGGGTGGGTTGTATCATCCCCCACTTGTATTTTCATTTCTTCTTCCAGCATCTGGGCCTTCCGGGCACTATCAGAAATCAGAAGCCAGCTGCTCCTCACCTGCACATTAAGGGCTGTTCCCGCCCCTTGTTTCACTAGAATGCGTGAGTTGTCACGAATTGCAGAGTTGGACTTGTCCAGGTCACCAGCCACTGCTGGGTTCTCTTTTTCTTCCACCATAGGATGAAATTATCAAGACTGTTATATCCTGCATAACTGTGCTGACCACTACTGGAAGCCTCCTTGTCTCCCTGTCGAAAAAGCCATTCTTTACTGCCTGAAACATTTCACCTACACAGCAAGAGAACCACAAACATCTGGACTCCCAAGCACCCTCCACCATCTCCCACTGGTGCGCAGGGCAACGACACGCGTGCCACGTGGTCAGTACCGGTGTGTCTCCAGCACACAGGGGCAGGCAGGTGCCACCCACGAAGAACACTACCCACAGCAACTGTAGGCTAGAGCTGGCATCATTCAAAAAGGAAAGTTCATACGATTTAACACTTTAGACAACTGAAAACGAACTGAACCATTGAGAACATTGCTAAGAAAGTTAGAAAGTGAAAAAGAAACACACAAAAAGCAGAGCAACCGCGATAATAAATGTTGTAACAAAATGTTTCCGATCTCTGAAAAGTTGGAATGCTTCATACAAAACTCTTAAGAGTTAATTACAATGTGGCTACTTTTCTTTTCTTTTCTTTCTATTTATATTATTTCTTTTGAGTCAGGGTCTCACTCTGTCACCCACGCTAGAGTGCAGTGGCATCATCAAAGATCACTGCAACCTCATATTCCTGGGCTCAAGTGATCCTCCTGCTTCAGCCTCCTGAGTAGCTGGGACTATAAGCATGCACCACCATGCCTAGCTAATTTTTCTATTTTTTGTAGAGAGAGGGTCTTGCTCTTGTGCAGGTTAGTCTTGAACTACTGGCCTCCAGCATGAGCCACCACACCCTGGCCTCTTTTGTTTATCTTAAACAATGAGTGCAGAAATACAAAACTGCAAATTGGAAGGAGTAAAAAAATCCAAAGACATAGAAAAAAAATAATTCTTTAGATCTCAGTGCAGGGTTGGGGAGAGAATGAAGTTAGTGGTGCCCTGCCTGGACCCCCAGTCAACCTCTCATGGCTCCCTAGACCCCCACCCCACAACAATACAACAGCACAGCCCCTCCTGGCCTAGCTGGCTACCCTATCTTCGTGGGGGCAGGAAACAGGAACCCCCCGTCCAGTGGCATCTTGCCCTGCCTAGCACTCTCTTCTGAATCCTCCCCACCTTCAGCCACTGCCAGTCAGCACTGGGGACGTCCACCTGCAGCCCCCAGGACCAGGCTTCCAGCAGGGGTGTCAGCAGGCTCAAGAAGCTCTGCAAAGCCCTCCGAGACCATCCACCCAGCCAGGCCTGCTGTGAGTTTGTTTCTCAGTTCTGACTTCTGTCTTGTTTCCCTGTACTGTCCTCAGCGTTCCACATCTGAGTAAAATGCCCAGGCCACAGGCTTGGAAGAGCAAAGCCATCCATTACCTGTATTACTGACCATCAGCTGCCATGAACCCTGGCCAGCTTCATTAAGATCAACTTCCCAACCATCGTTCACTTCTTAGTCGTCCTGTAAAATACCAAGTGAAAGAAACAGTATTTTTCACTTCGTTGGACACATTTCTAAGTAGACAATTCAAATACTGGATAAAAATATCTGAAGGGTGGCCTCATTAATAACCTACCTAACAGAAGAAAATAAGCTATCAAACTGAAAGTAAGGGAAATAAACTCACAGCACATAATTGCATCTTTGAAGAAAAAACTCAACACAGCTGCCTTTTGTTTAATTAAAACACCTATGGCCTAACTCATTATCTCTAAGAGTTTCATTTTTTCAGCCTTGAAGAGCCCTAAGCAGACAGTAGGGGTGCGAACTCCCTGCTCCAGCTCTGTGCCTCAGTTCCTGCAAAGGAAAACAGATTCCAAGGACTCAGATAAGCTGGTCTCACAGAGAAAAGTGGAAAATAACTCCCTGACATCTCACGGCAGCTGCTGTTATCAGTCTTCTGCAGCAGAGGAAAAAAAAGCCATTTTTACCATTTAAAACTCCAAGCACCTTTTCCTCAGCTGCCTGGCGTGTTCACTCCTTCCTCTGTGTGCCATGGCCACTCCCTCCCTTTTCTCTCTCCCTTTCTTTCTTTCTTGGAAAAATAAATAAACCTTTACTTCTGTATATCCTAATCACTGTGTGAGAATTCTTTCTCCAACCCAAGCTGTGAGCACCTCGTGAGCTATGATGGCACCACTGCACTCCAGCCTGGGCAAAAGAGCGAGACCCTGTCTCAATAAAATAAAATAAAATAAATAATAATAATAATAAACAGCCAGCCTCACAGAGAAAAGAGAAAAAAATAAAGAGCCCCTGACGCAGCTTCACAGCCGCTTCTGCTATCAGCCTGCCACAGCAGAGGGGAAATGCCACTCTTGCCCTTTAAAAGCACCAGCAGCTTTTCCTCTGCTGTGTGGCCAACTCCCTCTGGTCTCATTTTCTCTCTCTTTCTTTCTTTCTTTCTCTGGAAAGTAAATAAACCTTTTACTTCTGTATATCTTAATCTTTGTGTGAGAAATCTTTCTCTGCCCGAGTACAAATTTCACACTCTTTCAATATCCTTGTCGGTGTATAGGAAATGTTAAGCCAAACGCCCTGAAATATGTGTATAATGCTTTGTTACTGAAGAATTCAACTGTGAATTTGGATTTATTCAGAAAGTGCAGAGAACACAATAATTCACAACAAATAACCGATAGATGTCTAAGTTGCTTATCTTTCTGACTGTGTTACAAATGACAGGTGGACAAGACACCAAAAACCTCCCTAGAAAACAAATGTTACAGTGACAACACTCTTAGGTTTAGGGCATGGTGAGAAGGCTGACACCAGGAGGATTAAAGCAAAACATCTCTTTTTTTAGCGAACAGCGCCCTCTTGTGTTATAGGAAAGACAATATTTTTGTTGTTAACACATTTGAGTTCCTTACTTCCTTAGGACACTTTTTTTTTGAAACAGGGTTCTCTCTTTTGCCCAGACTGGAGTGCAGTGGTGCGATCATAGCTCACTGCAACCTCGAACTCCTGGCTCAAGCGATCCTCCCACCCCAGCCTCCTGCGTAGCTGGGACTACAGGCCCGCCCCACACCCTGCCCCAGCTACTTTCCTCTTTTCCAAACAACTGCACGGTGGAAAGGAGAGCGAAGTAGTGAAGCTCGAGGGCCGCGGGAACAGCCCCTGATGAGACTGCAGACTGTGTGGACATTAGCAGCTGGCACTGGGAATCTTAGGCTGGGTAAATCACGGAGCGTCTTGGAATCCAGACTGTTTAACAGAAAATAGGAGATCACTAATTACTCTGAGGAGGGAAATCTTGTGAGGAAAAGGTGTTTAAGAAAATGTCTCAAATCAACAATTTTATAACTTTCCAATCTACTAAAATGACTGGATAAGCTGCACCCACAGAGCAGTGCCCAGGACGCTGGAGGCCTCTTGATTTCAAATCCTTGCTGGCCCACGTGCCAGCTTTGTGACTTGGGCGAGTCATCGCCCAGCTCTAGTTTCCGCATTTGTGAAATCCATAAAGCAGGGCTTCCTCAGGGCTACCGTGGGATTCGATGGAATCATCCATGTTATTTTTGGCTGTTCCCAGAAGCACCAGGGTACTGCGGGGAGGGCTCTGGGCATGACACCTGTGCAGGGAGCACCTCCTCCAGGCAGGGGAGCAGGGAGGCCCTGGATGAAGGGGCACGACCAGCACCCGCCTGGCATGGCTCCAGCTGCCCAGACACTCAGGGGCTCGGGACGCGTTTGCCGTGGAGCAGGCTGCAAATGTTCTTGCTCAGGAGTACCTACTCAGGTTCAGAATCAGGTGTGGTCAGACCAGCCACCCTCTGATCCACTGGCAGCGGGTAGATGACCGTGCATTGGTGGCTCCTCTCACATCCTTACAGACCCTTTGTCTCCAAGTGTCTTCCTCTACTCAGAGATCTGCACTGTCCAGTGCAGTAGCAGCTGGCCACAGGTGGCCCTGGAGCATTTACACTTGAAATGCACCATAAAGGTGAGTCACACACTAGATTTCAAAGACTTGGCATTGTTTAAAAATGCAAAATATCTCACTCATAATTTTATGCTGATTATCTGTTTTAATGGTAATTAGGCTATGTTAGGTTAAATAGAACATATTATTTAAAATAAATGTCACTCATTTCTTTAGATTTTTGTAATGTGGCTACTAAAAAAAATCTAAATCACACACGAGGCTCCCTTATACTTCTATTGGGCGGTGCTGCTCTAGATTTGGAGTGTGAGAGGGCCGAGGGCAGGGATCCTCTCCTTCACTCTAGGTTCCCTGGGGCTGTGCCCTGCTCACCAAGCCCTGTGCTGGGCTTCCTTTCCACCCTGCTGATCCAGCAGTGGTGGGTCTGAGCAGCTATCCACCGTGGCCTCTCCTGGAGAACACTTTGTCCCTGCTGTCCTCAAATTCAGGGCTTGCTGTTCCCACTTTACCTCTTCAAAATCCTCCCTAGCGTGTGACCTAGTAAAGAACCTCAGAAACCCAGATTCATAGACTTGGAGTATGAACTTAAAACTTTTCCCTCCACTATTGTGTCCTCTTTATATTTCTTGTTTTACAGATGAGATTGCAAATGCTTCCATCTCTTGATAGTTTCTCCGTTCTGATATGGTCAGTGATGCAACACAGGAATGAAAGAAGAATATACGCCAGCAATGAATGGTCTAAATTCGATACAGACAGCCGTGCTTATAGCTTAGATTTAAACCCCAAGAATTAAAAGTAGATGAACCATTTCTCAGTCTCTAGTATCTCAGTTCAGTAGCTCTGAAGCCCATATAGGGGTCAGATAATGATAATGTTTCCAACTGGTGGGTATTAAGACTAAAAATTAAAGCTAGAATAAAATTCCTAGAAGCCTGAGTTTTAAGCAATCACAATAGAAACCCCACGACTCTCATTGTAAATATATTCCTCTTTTGTTCTCTCTCTCTATCTACTGAGATTTACTCAGGCTGGTTGATAATTCCCATCGCCTGATTTTAAAAGCTTGTGAAAATCTTCCTAACATTTACTGTAGAATACTAGCTCTCTGGGATCCCACCATAAAACAGAATCTCAAAGCGCCACTTATCTGACTTCCATCAAAAGCCTCAAGAATATAAAACATATTTATAGAGAATTATTTGAAGGATATATATCTATCCAATTCCTTAATAATTTCATACATTCCACATTTGAATTAAGTCAATTTCAGAAGTCTAAATACATACACGATCATTTTAACTCAGGATTCACATAGCGATACCTTCAAGAGATGCATTTTATACCATGCCCTTGGCATTTATAACAGATCATTTCAAGGAAAAAAATCCATGCAATTCATTGCCACATTGCCATAATAAATGTTAAGGTTATGGTTTGCTGGCTATATGTTCTCAGTATCCCTTGTAAATCTCAAGTGGAGATTTTTCGTTTTATTTCAGCTTGAAGAAAGGCTCATAATAGTCTACATTTTCCCTTCAAGTGAGAATACTATGCAACTATGTCTCAGTATCGAGCAGTTTATGATCTGCCCACAAGCAAAATCCTGGCTCCAAAGGGGACAACTACCAATCTTATTAGAAACAAATGATTGGCATCTGAATCAAATCTTTCAGATAATAGAAAAAGAGGGAAGATTCCCTAACTTGCTTCTGAAACTAAAATAAAAGCACCCAAGAGAGGGGTAAGACAAAAAAATTACAGGTCAATTTCACTCTAAAACATAAACACAAAAATCCTACACAAAATAGTAGCAAAATAAATCCATCACTGAATAAAAGGGCTACATGGAGTTCTTTTAGTAAATGTTCTAACACTAACATTTCAGTGTTAGAATGTATGTGAAAGTAATTCTCCAAATGACTGGTTTGTTAAAGCAGAAAACCATCTGATTATCTCAATAGACCTGAGGAAAACACTTAATAAAATACAAAAACATTCATAATTTTAAAAATAACCTCGGAACTTTGTTATCCTGATGAAAAGAGGATACCAAAAAATCCTCAATTGTGAAATAACGAAAGGATTTGCTTTAAAATCTGGAGGAAGGCAAGGACACCTGCTTTCTGTGCTACTATTCAACATTTTCCTTGTGGCCCCGCCACTTAAATAAAACAAACAAAAAAAATAAGTATAAATATTAGAAAGTTAATTGACAAACTCATCATTTTTAATATATATAGTTATCCACATAGAAAATCCAAGGACATCAAGTGAAAAGCCCTTAGAACTAATAAGGTAGTTTAGAGCCATTACTATATGCAAGATGGACATGTCAAATGTACAGCTTTCCTGTAAATCACCAAGAACTAAGGGAGAATTGTTATGGACAAAAATATCCATTTTCAACAGCATCAAAAAATAAACAATACCTGAGAATAAATACAAAATGTAAACAAAACTACATGAAGGAGACTATAGACCTTTTTGGAGGATCTTTTGCACAGTCCGAATAAATGTAGGCACGTACCATGTTCTTATGGGGAAGGATACAATATTGTAAAAAATGTTCTTTCTATCACAGTAAGTTATCAATAAATACTAGTTCTAGTGAAATTCCTAAAGCAATTGATTTTTATAAATTTGATAAATTTATTTGAAAAATCAATCGGAAGGGAAAAACTACATGCAAACTCAAAAAAAAAAAAATAAAAGCAATTAGGATAGAACACAAACATGATCCGATTAAGTTAGGGAACAGGTCTACCAGCAGGCAACTTTGGGCTTCATCTTGGCAGAACCAGTGTGTTGGCTTTGACTGGAGCCGGTGGGCCCCTGCTCTGAGGGTCGCCACATCCTGTTAAAGAAAGCAGAACCACGTTCTGTTGCAGCCGGTGTTAATCATTTTCAAGGCTTTTAATTACTATTGTAAGCAAACTTAAGCTTCCACTCAAGGCGCAGGCCGGTGGCCAAAAAGTCCACGTTCTATACATCTTAGAACATGGCAGAAGAATGTGGAGGCTCGGTTATCGGGCGGCTCATTTCTCTGAAGGTTGAAGTTGTGCATAGAGAGAAAGCCCAGGACGCCATCCTCAGGGAATGAGAAATAAATAGCTGGTGGGTGACAGTGGGAAGGAGAGGAAAGGGACAGTGGAAAGGAGAGGAAAGGGACGGAGTGGAGAAAATGCCTGATTCCAGGGCTGAGGCAGGGGTTTAAGATGAGTCTGGAACACAGTGCGGTGCGAGAAACTAAGTGCTCTGCCGTGGCAGCTGCTGCCGCTGTCCTTGCTGTCAGCGCCACAGCAGCGCCACCCGGCGCAGCCTGGGGGCCCCAGGCTATGTCCCTAGGGGCCGGTGTCCCAGGGACAGAAGATTTTTTTTTTCTTGTACGTGATCAAATATGCAGTGAAAATATAAGATTAACTGAAATTAACTTGAAAAATTAATCTAACATCATCAGGTAATAACTCATATTATTTAAGCATTAGGTGCATATAAGTTCTATTTATTATTAAATAGTAGTCACATGTAGCTTTACTAATTAGGAAGAAAATCTGTACAGATTCACCTTTCCTGAGTTCTTCTTTGGGAAAAAATTCCCAGAATCATCTTAGCCTTGCCACATGGCTTTCCCTGCTACATAATCGTTGTCTATTATCTCTGTCTTAAAAACACTGAGAGTCTCAACAGTCTTAGTTACTGCTAAGTTAGTGAAGAAGGTTCTTTTTTTGTCTCTGGGGGAGTATTTGGCCGGAGGGCCTGCCTTGGGTGTGGGCAGTCACCTGCAGCCTCCGGGGTGGTGTGTTCCGAGCAGACAGGGATGTGACCAGATTGGTGCTGTCTGCCAGGGCAGAGCAGAGTGGAGCCGCACAGAGCTCTTTCCGACACAAATCATTTCATCTCGTGTCTACAGTCAAGGTTCAAAATGGTAAACCACGAGGTGAAAACTAAGATTCAAAGAGGTTCCATGGTTTGGCCACGTCACACAGCTGAATCTTCAACCCCGATCTGTGACTTCAAATCCTGCACCCCATTCTGAGGGAGAATATCCACGGTTTGTGCTGCAGTTTGATATGACAAGAAGCTCTCAGAGTTCATAACAAGCGCCCCTCCCGCACAAACCTTCAGGATTATTTTACTATAAGAGAGATTTTGACACGTAGATTTCAAAAATATTCAGCCAATCAATATTTATGACTAAATAATAAAAACATCATTCATCGTTCATAATAAGCATTATTTAACATTATTAGGAGTAAATGCCATTATTTACTCTTTATTGCAAAACCATTGCAACGTTTACTCGACATCACAGGATTAGAGCGGCCCCACAGCAGGGGAAGCATGTCCTGCAGGGCTGCGCGAGTCCCAGGCCACGGCGCGCTGGAAATCCACGCGGGAGCGTCTGGGAAGCAGGAGGCATCCCAGCCATTTCACCCTGAACTATTCTAAATGACCGCCTAACTTTTAAATATTTGATTCTAAAAAATAAAAATACATCCTATAGTTAACATCTGTAATGAAATACTTGTTTAAGCACATAATTCTTTCCTGAACACTTTCCTTTCAGCATGCCAGGGCGGCCTGTTTTCTAACTTGCAGAGGTTGCGCCATTTTAATGCTTTTCCTTGAACACCCTCAGGGTTTCTTCTCAGAAATGTGGTTGTTGGCTGTTCAGCTGAACTTTGCTCTTCATTTCAAAAGAAGCCCAGGATTTGCAATGTTTCTACGTCTCCACACAAACAAAACACTATTTTACAAGCCAAGCTCTTGCTATCATCCAGCAGGGAATTATTTTCTTTCTAAAAATGGGCAACAGTTGATTGGTTATTCCAGTTTAATAAGCACTAAAACATTGCATTTTACTATGAAGAAAAGAAAAAAAGTTATCAGTGGCTCCTGATCATACATACCAACAGACATGATGAAAAGTTCCGAAAACTGTTGATCCTCCCTCAGGACAGATTTTGCCACTATCTTGAGATCTAAGTGACACCTGAGGGGAAATTTCCTCATTGCATAAGACTAACAGTTCTACTTGTTTTATTCCTTAGAAAATACTGTATCATGCATGCAATACCGGATGCCAACGGCAGTATGAAAATCTGCTCTTTAAAGAATCTTCAGTAATTGACTTACTGGTTTTTTTTTTTTATGGGACACTGTATGGATAAATAAAGTCACAGAAAATTCCAGATCATTCAAAATTACCCTTCAAAATATAAGTAAGGAATTTTCCAATTGCCTTATGGAGGTTTATGGGAAGTAGTTTTTAAAAATTTTAGTAGTAATTGTTTTACTTTTGTAACAAAAATCATTTTTAAAATGGAAACATAAAGTTGTTAAGGAGAGGAAAAGAATAATGATGGAAGAAGAAAAGGAATTTCGAGGACTCTGCAATCTTATCTATCTGGACTCTCCACATGAAACAAATGGTTTTATACTGAGGACTCTCCGTGGCAAACCTGACCTGTCAATATTTTGCTGAGCACTTGGAACTTTAAACACTGTATGTTTTCTCATGGGCCAAGCAGTGTGACTGGAGTACCTTTTCTATCTCGTGGAGAAAATTCTCTCTGGTGACTCGAACAGACCCGGATATTCTAACACTTATAAAATAAGGGGCAGAATAATCACTCAGTTAGATACTACAGCTGGAAAGCTGTTTCTAGACATCTAATTTGCTATTATCAATCTGTGTGTGGCCCTGGTTAGCAGAGGGATACAGCTCACTCCTATCAAGTACATGCCCACTGTTAAGAACCACTGCTGGAAACCGGGCCCCTCTCTCCTGAGCTAGTGGAATCTGCAAACAGCCACAGGGCGCACTGAGCCCAGTGTGGGCTGCCAGAGCCCACAGGGCCAAACCGGATGGCAAAGATATCTGTGCACCCAGTGTGAGTGCCAGGGCCAGAGGGAACACAAGGTATGACTTCCGAATCCGATGCGGGCAGGGCCAGGGTTGGGTGCCAAAGCCCAGCAGGGTGTGGAGAACAACCCCGTGGGAGGCAGAGGCCCGGAGGGGAATGCTGAAGCCCAGGAGAGGTGAGGGCCTCATCACAGCTCAAGGGTGGCCAGGAAGGTGCCCACAGGGGAAGCGGAGCAATGGCCACCAGTGTCCATGGGCACACCTGGCTCCCTTGCAAGCCTTGCTTTCTAAATGTCATTTTAACTGAACCGAACGGGGCTCCTCGGAGAAAATGGCTGATTCCAGGGCTGAGGCAGGGGTTTAAGATGAGTCTGGAACACAGTGCGGTGCAAGAAACTAAGTGCTCAAAGTAGTAGTAGTCATAATAATAATAATGGGGCCACGCCAAAAGGACACACAAGCCAGCTTGAAGGGGCTCCTACTATTCAAATCTGGAAATTTGAGCATCAAACTAAATGATAATAATGTATAATTACTAACTGAATGCAATAGGAATCATGAGCTCATAATGTTATAAGTAAATAAATGAACAAATGGAGGAAATATAGGTTTTCTGGTATAGTGGAATACTATAATAATTAATAAAGGTTGAAGAAATGAAGGATTAGAAAAGGACCACCTGATGAAACACCGGCGGATGCTAACACTGGTGGGCGAGAGTTTGCTGAGCACTGCGGCACTCACGGAACCCCACTGTACCTCCTCTGCTCATGAACCCAAGTACGCATACGGCAAACAAGCATGTTAACCCCAGTGTGCCCGGCTCTCCGGGGAAAATGACATCCCACCCCAGCCTCCTGACAGCCGCGGCACAAAGGGCACACTGTCACTTCCGGAGGATTCCCACTGAAAATGCACAACATAAACTTAATTTTGAGGACACTTCAGACAAACCCAAATTAATAATACTGTACAAAATAACTGTCTTAAGATCTTCAGAAGTGACAAGTTCACAAGAGTCAAGGAAAGACCTGTGAGGGTCGGGATTCTGTCCCGCTGGTCAGAACCTCACCCAGACAGAGCCATGCTCAGGCAGAGTCTTCGTTCCTCGGGGCACATTCAGGTGACGCGCAGTGGGGGAAGCCCTTGTTTGATGAGGGGAGAAGCCCTGGTTCGGGAGCAAAAATCAGAATATATTGGCTCCCGCAGCCAAACTACCAAGGAGCAGGGCGGCTCCACACACTTTTAGCTGACCCAGGAACGCGGCATCTCTTCCTGGGTCTCGTCTCTGCTTCTCTTGGCCTTTGCTTCGTGTCTTAGGTCGGCTGCACACATTCAGCCAGCACCGCTGCCCCAGAGAGCTGCAAGTACAGACGTCAGCTTGGAGGGTGGACGCTTGTTTTCCACGCGTACAATTGGGAAAATCCCAGGAAAGCTTGTGCTTGGCTCAGCCTGTCCAGCTGGGTCTGTCACTTGGTTTGGGTGTGGGATCATCTGTCTGGTCCACCGTGGTCCCCATCCAACTCTGTGGCCAGGAAGCTTAGGGAGCATACTTGAAAACACTCACTGGAAACGACATGATTTATGGAAAAACTTCAGGCTCCCCCTAAAATAGAGAAGTCCTAATCAGAACAGGCAAAAGAACGAGTAGAAACCTTATTCCCTTTAATATCCAACTTTGCCATATAATTAAAAAACTGATTTTAGATGGCGTTTATTTTCACAGCAACATAGAACAAGTCTTAAAGTTTCCTAATGTCAAGTCTAGGTATTTTTCCCACTGCATTTAGTATTCAAGGATCTTTTATGAAAAAGGATTTTTTTCAAATAAACTCATTTTCAAATTCATTTATTGTTTGACACTAGAAATTTTGGTTTAATTCAAAGAAAACAACAAGGGTAGGTACACAGTTCTATAAATCTTGAATGTTTGGTATGTCCAGATTCTAGCCAATTTCAAAGGAATACTTAGATGTGTCCTGGATAAATCAGAATTTCTCTTCAATAACTTGCACCCTGTTCAGTGTTATTAAGAATTAACTAGATCTTTCAGGAGAAGTTCATTTTCTGATATACTCATGGAGCGGGACATTGAGTCATAGTCCAATCAAAGGACCTTGAGAAATTATTTGCCATTTCAGTTGGTCACATACAAAGACCAGCAGTATCTGTCCTTGCATCAAAAATGTCTTCAGAAGAAAGACAAGCTATTAGCCCAAGATTGACTTTGGGAAATGGAAAATCTTTGTTCACCTGCTACTTTGGATTTGGGTAAAGAGACTCAAAATAAAATCTCCAAGGACACCCTTCCTCGGGTCTTTGAAATGACTTTGGAGTTAAACGAGGGGAAAAGAACAGGCATTGACAACTTCGCTTTCTTCCAAGTGTCATTCATTTTGATAGTACAACTTTTTACTTTAAAAATCAAATAAGAATATATATTCCTGCCCTGTTGCCACTGGTACAATTAGTTTCTAGAGCATGCAGTTATTTTTTTATCTTCACACACTTCAATTCTGCTGCAGTAACCTCTGTGCTGAATCTTTCCCCCCAGGAATTCATCCTGCGTATTTCTGCAGCTCCTCCCCATCACACTGCTGTTCAAATTAGCTCTTGGCTCATAAAACCTAGTGTCTCCCTAAATTCCTTAGCTGGACACACAAGATCGTCCACATCTGAGCCCTACTTCTCTCTCTTTATTTCCCATTAATCACCCACCCCCTGCTCCCGTCAAACGTGTCAACCTCAAGTGCAAAAGGAGCCCCTGGATGGGAGACGCCCGCTCTGCAGCCCGTGGCCCTGGGCCTGGCTTCCAGCACTGCCCTTCCGCGCCGTATGTGGTGCTGGGTCTCAGCCGCCTTCTCTTGTCTGAGTTTCTCCCAATAGCCCTGTGACTCAGTTTGCGAATTTTGCCACAATCCCAAGCCCACTGCCCACATTCTAGCCCACTGCCCGTGAGCTGCTCTCGCTGGCCCTGGTTCTCCACCTCTACTGACACCTCCGGTCAATTTTCCTCTCCTTTCACAAGGCCGGGTAGCCCGGCTAACGGGGCCAGGCTCGCTGGATGTGACCCGCGTGCCGCCCTCACAGGGACCGTCTGGAGCAGGAGCCCCATCACTCCCAACCCCCAGGAACGGGCTTCTCCGGTTCCTTGACTGTATCATTTCCCCTTCAGGGGTAAAAGGTCTGGCTTATGTGGATGTGGCCAGGAGAAACCATGGATGCACACTAAAAATTCTGCACCTTAGGTATCTTCCTCTGCCCCGTGGCCATGGCACAGACAGTAGGTCTTAGCTCCAACTGAACTTGAACTAGACAGTCTGCCTTGACGTGCCCTGCCCCAGGCTGACAGCGTCCACCTGGGCCAACCTCAGAAATGTCTACTCACGCTCGTAGCACGAGAGTCCCACGCTGTGTTGCCATCATGCACACGGGGTTTGGTTTAGGACCAAGCCTAGTGAATGAGGTGAGTGGTCACTCTGGGACCTCAGAGTCCCCCATTGCCTCCCAAAGGCCCCTAAAGTTCTCCTCATCCAGCTCCAAGTTCTACTCACATTCTCTATGGCCTGGAGGGTCCGGGATACGTGAATATGTGCCTTTAATAAGCGGAATTCTTAAGTGATGTTAACTGATTCAGAATAATCTAATGTCTGAGATCTTTATTTTTCCATCCTTCCCATAGGACACCCATTCAAGCTTCTCATGTTCCCCCCACCCCCAACATACTCTATCACATTCACAAATTCTCTCATCTCGGGGGAGCACAATGAGAAAACTCCTGAGAACCAAGGGGCTTCATCAGATTCACTCAGAGGTGGCCGTGAGTTATGACCACAGACCCAGATGGAAAGAAGACATTGCTTCCAAGGTTACTCCGTGTAAGTCGTGATTCAGAAACATTGTACTTCTACCTTGCCCGGGTGAATTCTAACTAAAATTGATTCCAATGCCCAAAATTTACTTTCAAATGAATGAAATGTAATGAGAAAGGAAGAATGTAATACTGTAGGAGGTGCTGATTAATTATTTAACTGACTTTTGACAAACATACCAGAAACTATTCGAACCCACTTCATTAAATAGATTAATTGGAGAGAAACAAGTAACCCAGAATTAAGGTTCAAAAAAATATACAAAATATACTCAAGAAAAAGTACTTTATCCAATATTCAGGAATAACTTTACCATGCTATTTCTGATGTTTAACAGTATAAAAATAACAGGAACAAAATAGTTAAGGAACGCTAAGCAGTACATAAGTTGCTTGATTATAGGCTGCTACAGTCAATTTAAATAAATTTCTTTTTAAAAGAAACGGTCTCCACCTCTCCAGCTCTCACCTGCTTCCCACTGGGAGGGTTCTAGGAGGGTTCTGTCCGCCAGCCGCCTGTTCGCCTGCTGCGCCTCCTCCCCTTCCCACCGCACGGTCTCGGCTCTGTTTGCAGTTAGATGTAGCCGTGGTTCCGAGTCACAGCCAGTGGGATCTGAGCAGAAACGGTTCAGGCAATATCTAGGAGTACACTACTGGCGTTCCGTAAAACCATGACTGGCCACATAAACCTGTCAAGTACAGTCCTCCAAGCTCTTTTTCCCTTCTAGCAGCTTGGGACAGTGTTCCCCAGGGTGACCTCCGAAGGCTCATACTGGAGATGGCAGAACCCACTGGTAAGGCCCCAGATAACCGCACTGGGCACCTAACTTCCCGCCACTCATTTACCTACAGCTGCCTCGCAGGTCTTCGAACACAACCAACGCCAAGGGCTCAGAGTTACTCGGAAACAGGGGTCTGTCCTCACGCTTTATGCTAATTTCTACAGATAGAACCTGTTCTTCCGTCAAATCTGCCACACTTTACCACGGAGGCCGTCAGGAAGCATCTGAGAACAGGATGTGAAGTGACTTCTTTTGTCCTCTCCTACAAAAGGAGGCTACTGAATTCAGGGGGAAAAAAACTATTAGGAATTCTGTAATTAAAAAGATATAGATGGTTTCTATATCAGGCCACGGAAAGATAATTCATTGTTAGCAAAGAATGTAAAGGACATTTTACGCGGTTCCCTTAGGAGGAAAATGCCATCGAGTTTTTCAATGTCCATCAAGTCACAAAAGTTCCTGGAGAGCCCTGCGTGCTGGGCCCTGGGTGCAAAGACATGTGGCCCCAGCTCTGTCCCCAGCTCGGTTTCCAGCCAGTGGGGGAGGCCGACACGTGAATCAGCCACGTGACAGATGGATGGGGAGAAGCACAAACTACACCCAGATAAGGCGCCCAGATAAGGACACCGTCAGGCCTGACCGGGAAGGTCAGAGAAAGCTGCACAGATGTTGTGATATTCGGGCTGGGCCTTGAAGAATACGTAGGAATTTTCCAGAAGACAGATAGTGTTTATAATCTAGTCCAAAGAAGACATTCACTTACGGGGGGAGTGAGCGGATCGATCGTGTGTTCCTGGGCGTCCTCTGCGTGCCACGCGTTGCAGCAGGACCTGGGAAGAGAACAGTGAACGTCTCCGACCTACAAAAGCAGCAATTTCACATAGTTCAAACTAACACGTACTTATAAACCATTACACACGTACAAAATGTGTCCTGGATGATTGGTAATTCTCTGGTGAATTTATGATTCGTCTTAAATTGTAACTTATGCTAAGGAGAAGGAAGGCAGAGGAAGAGCCATCTCCTTCCCTAACTGCTCCAGTGTGCTAAATCTGAAGGTGGCATTATGGTCACTGCCATTTTACAGGTGGAGACATGGAGGTCCAGGAAGATTATCAGGATCTCGTGTGTGATCACATAGTGCTGAAGGGATTGTTAACACAGTGACGCCTGGTGTGCAGGCAGAGAGAAGCTGCCACCTGCCTCTCCCGCACTCAGAGGACCCGGCGTGAGAAGGCACTAGCTGTCCATTGCTGCATAACGAATTACTCCAAAATTTAGCACATTGAATCGAGCACTTCCTGCCTCCTGGTTTCTGCAGGACAAGAATTTGCAGCAAGTCAGCAGGATAACCCTGGCTCAAGGTCTCTCACAGGCCACAGTCAAGGTCGGCCAAGGTTCAAAGGGACAAGGATCCAGTATCCAGCTGACTCAAGTGGCTGTTGGCAGGACACAGGCCCTGTTGGCCGTCGGCTGATGTTGTCAGTTCCCTGGCACATGGACTCTCCCCAGGGCCCCTCACGACACAGCAGCTGGCTCCCCTCAGACCACCGCGTGAGAGAGATCCGGCAGGGGAGGCTGGCCCCGGGATGGAAGCCACAGTCTCTTTATAACCACCGCAGAAGTGATACCCAGCAGTTTTGCCATATTCTGTCCTTTAAAAGTGAGTCACTATGTCCTGTCCACACCCTGGAGGAGAGGGCTGCACAGCAAGACACCAGCAGGCTGAGTCAGTGGAACCCTCTTTGGAGGCCACCTACCACAGATGGATGAAGTAGAGATGGCTTTGCTCAGAGACACTTTGTCCTGAAACATACCCCTATGGACATCTACTGTCCCAGGGTAAGGGTTGTGCAGGACCACCGGTGTGTCCAGCTGAGCAAGAGCTGCTTCTCCTCTGGGTGCAAAGAGCCTCAGAAAGTGGATGGACCAATTGGCTAATGTCCAAGGGTCAAAGGATCAAGCCTCAGTCCCTGGCCTTGAGATCCTGAGTTACAGACACCTGACAGGATGGGCTGACCAAAGGCCCACGGTGATGAAACGCCACCTGGGCTGTGGCCTGAGCTCAGCTCAAGGGACTCAGGAGAGTTGGAGACTGCTGGTGTAGGCAGTGTGTGGCCGATGATGGGGACCCCAGGGAACTCCACTAGCCTGGCACGGTGGCACCCTCAGAGAAGGACAGTGGCTTAGCATGTGACTGTGAATTAAAAGAGATGCACCCCTGGGAAGCAAGTGTGGGCACCCCTGGGTAGCAGCATTGCAGGGTCTGGACATCACTGCTGTGTGGACGAGCTTCTGTGGTTATGCAGCACCAGCTTCTACAGCAACGCCATGAGGCGAGGATAGCGTAACCACGGCACAGGGAACTTTCCAGTCTTTCTAGTCCTCCCTGCGTCTGCTGTGTGGAATGAGTAAGCTCTGGGGTCCTTAGACAATCAGAAATCAGAATGAAGGTAGCTAATAAGAGGAGGTGGGAGATACATCTATATTTCTACCCTAAATGCACTGGCTAATTTCACTTTCAGAGTTTTAGATGACTCAACCAAGACTCAAACCCAAAGCCGTCTGACTGCATAGATACATTCACAGAATTCTTCAAAGAGGAAAGCTATTCTGGGCTCAGCAGCATGCACCTGTAGTCCCAGCTACTCAGGAGGCTGAGGCGGGAGGATCACTTGAGGCCAGGAGTTCAGACTGTGGTGTACTATGATTGTGCCTGTGAATAGCCACTGCACTCCAACCTGGGCAACATAGCGAGACCCCATCTCAAACAGATAGATAGATAGATAATCAAAATCAACTAGAAAAGTTTGGATTGCCCTGAACCACCAGTCCAGACCTACATGGACCAGCAGAAGAGGTAGAAGAGTGAGAAATAATTAAATCCCCCCACCATGGCTTCCCTCTTGGACAGAGGTCCTCAACCTCACCGCTGTGGATGCGAATCTGTTGGACAAACACGCACACAGATTCCCAGGGGGCACTCTGAGAGGTTCTGACTCAGTTGCCGGGGGAGGGGAGGGAGCAGTTGGGGAAGGTTCAAATGATCTGTACCTGAGTGTAGTCAGACACCAAGTCTGAGAGCTGCTGCTCTGGAGGACTGCAACAGCAGTGACGGGCAAGTCATCTCTACCATGAGTCTCTGCAGCACCACAGCGAATTAATCCACTGAGCTCCCACATGCCCGCGGCTAAAGAAGGGCCAGTGTGTTTATGGAGAGCGTTCAGCACAGCGCCTCCCAGGGGCCACCACTCAGAGCATAACCCAGCCCCCGCCTGCCCACACGTCCCTGACCCTGACGGTCATAGTCTCAGTGTAGATACACACAAGGAAGGCCACTGGCATCCTACTGGTCCCTGTGTTTTCAGGACACTGTGATCCAGAAAGTTGTCTGTATATCTCTCCATCCTAATCAAATTAGCCAAATAACTGTGAACTCAGCTTGCTTTGCTGTGCGGCCACACATTGCCGAGATGCCTAGAGTGTGTGTTTGCAGAAGTGGCCTTGGGTGCAGAGGAGGGTGTCCCAGAGGAAAGGGCAGGAGTCCGGGTCTGCGGAGACTGACAGAAGGAACACGCTGTTCTGCTGCATTTACGTACTCAAGAGGGGGTGGGGCTGCTGCCCCGTGGCACCCCAGGACAATTGCCCTTCGTTACCTCCCGCCACTCTCCCCTGCTCCTGAGCCTCTCCTCAGTGAATCAGCAGACACTTCGGCATCTGCCCTCTGCCTCCCCTACCCCAGGAGCTAACTGTAGCTGGGGCTTGCAGGGGCACCTTTGTCCCAGGGCTCAGCAGGGGAGGAGGGAAGGTGAGTCCGAAACCTGAGCTGTACTGCTAGTTCTGCCCCAAGCAGGCTCAGGCATGACACCTTGAACTTTGCAAATGAAATAGTTGAATCTGAGCATTTCAAGGGACTTTTTCTGTTCTAAGATTCTACAATTTCTAAATCTAAGACTGCATACTAAATTATCTTTTAAAAAATTTTCAATTTTCTACCAAAACTCTCTTTTTCACAGAAGTCCTCTTGGTTGCCTGCTGTGATTTTCTTGCACAAATAAAAAAGGATGGCATCTATGGGCGCCTTTCAAGGCCCTGTTCTGATCAGCTTACACAGCTTTAGTTCTCACGACTTCCCCAGGAGGTCAATACGATCGACACTATCCTCGTGTTGTAGGTGAGGAAACTGAGGCATAGAGAACTAGGTAATTTGTCCAAGTTCTCGTGACCACCAAGTTGCACGAATATATTTTTAAACCACTGGGCGTGACTTTAGATCCCAGACAGTTCGCCGCTGTGTGCACTGGCCTCCCTCCACGCCGCCCCACAAGCGTGTACGCCGCGCCTTCAGGGATCATGTGTCTGTTAGTTTATGACATAAGTAGATAAGGAAAATGGAAGAGTTCAGTAGAAAGTTTTTCTTATACATAGCAGGAGGGAGATACGGTGAGAAAAGGTGGGGGTTAATAAACAAGGAAATATACCAGCCCTCCAGCCCTAAAAACAATACTCAGATAATGACTGGCATATTTCATTCTTGGCCCTTGTTTTGTTTTACCAAATATTTGTATACATTTAAACATCATTCTTATTGCACATTGGAAAAAGTGATACACTTAGAACTCATCAAACAATGAGCCGCTTGAGGACAGAGAAGTCTTTGTACCCCCAGAAGCAAGCACAGTATCTGGTAAATAGATTTCCAGTGAGTGTTTGTTGAATGAATGTACGATGCTTCAACAGTGTTCTTCCCCTGACGACATGGAGATTGTGCATAAGTAGAACTTTTGTGGCACCCTTCTTATTTCTAAGCTTCAGGGTCTCCAGACCCTCAGCCGGCCTGGGAACTCTCCCACTTACGAAAAGTATTCACCAAATTCTCATCATAATCACTGCTGCCAGCACAGCACCGAGAGACCAGAGTTCCCTCTAACTATTGGTCAATGGTCCCTGTATTTGGTTGCAAGTGATGTTTAGGATTTATAGAGTTCTGATACTCACTTGCTATTCCTTCTTTTGCTATTAAAAAAAGAATCATTGATTGTTTCAAAACTGTAAGACTCTGAGGTACATAATATGTGAATAAACAGAGTCCCTACCAAAATAAACCCTCTAAGTCCTCACTACATCGCCCTAGTCAGAACCCTCTGGGGAGGTCGTCCAAGGTGAGGACAGACGAGTTTGCTACTGCAAGAAAGAGCACGTCCACCCACACGGTTCTCCCAGCAGCCCCGTCCGGCTGGCAGGAGTCCTGCTTGTGAAACCATGGACACAGATCACGTCCACACCAGACAATGGTTCCAAGTGATTCTAAATTACACCACACTGGGATCGTTAGGAAGCCAGATTATTTTCCAATGCCTGGAGGGAGTCAGAGAGGTTGGGGAGAACAAGGCGAGAAGGAAACTGAACGCCTGCTGCTGTTCTGCCGCCTGTCACCTGAGGCCCTTCACTCACACGCAGCCAGAGTAAGTGCTCTGTGCGGAAGCTGCGGAGGAGCGTGGAGGAGAGGTGGGAGGCAGATGCCGGGTTAAACACCCTCCTGCCTGTATCATGGGAGAGGAACATGTTAGTTTTCTGGCAAAATGTTCACAATCTCCTGGCCCTGGCCTGAGTGCAGAATCTGTGAAAAGAATTCCCATGAATCTTAGTTTATGTCGCCTGGGGACGTTGGTTTTTCTCTTCCAGCATATCCATATGTATATCACCAATGAATACTGCCGTCCTGCCCCATAGGGAAGCATCGTGCACATGCAGAGAGAAAGGGCATGTTCTGAGGTTATTTTTTGACACTGTCTCCTGCAGTCTGCTCTCTGGCCAGAACAGTTCACACCCTCCCTGTGCAAAATACACACTAACTGCTCCCAAGACCCCAAAAGTCTTTATCTCATGGAAGCATCAACTCAAATTCCAGGATCTCATAATCCAAATAACAAGATAAGTCTCCTCCAAGAGTTGGGTACAACTTCTTAGATAGTATATCAAAATTTGAAGACTGGGAGCCATCAGTTTCACATACACCCAGCATGGGGCGGGCCTGGGGTAGTCACTGTAGTTCCTCCCGTCCCAAAGCAAGAAGAGAGAGGAAGCACAGAGTCACTGGTCCAGAGCAGCTGTGAAATCCAGCTGGACACATGTCACCAGTTCCTTGATTAGAGACCCCATCCTGCTACCTGGGAGTGGTTCTCTGTGATTTTTGGCTCCATTCTCTTAATCATCCTTCTTTTCCCGTAAGAAATGGCTCAAGTTTACAGCTGAAAAATTTCTCAGTCTGCTTTCTTCCCATAGGAGTTTGAGGGTCCAAAGCGTACGAGGCTGTGGGTTTCTGCGCCGGGAGAGTTCGGGGAAGCTCCCTGTGCCCTCGGGAAAGCGGTGTGGAAGTGACTGCTGGGCTGGCACCAGGCACGGTCCAAGCCAAAGGTGAGATGCCGGGGGCAGCAGCTCCTGCAAGCGGAGGCTGGCAGCAGGCTCAGGACTCTGGTTACGAAACCCCCGCAGTTCTTGAGGAAGGACTTTCCCAGTATCTCAGTGGCAGCTTGAGTCGCTTCATTTTCAGATCAAAGAGAAGACAAGAGAAAAGTGAGACTCCAATGAAGGATGACATTGAGAGTGTCCTTTCACCTCCCTGGATCTCAGTTTCCTAATCTGAAAATAAAAGTTTTTAAACCCTTGGACTTCTGGGGGCCCTTCCAGTTCCATGAGTGTGGGGTTTGCTAGAGGTTTTTCATTAGCAGTAGCAGTAACCGGCCCTGTGCATAGGCACGCACTCTGGGTGGAGGCCACATGCTCCACTTTCCCTTCTCAGGGGACGCTCCAAAACCAAAAGAAAGTGACAGCAGGCCCAGCCCCAAACCAGAGTATTTAATATCAGTTCTTTCTCTTTCTAAAGGTTTTGGAACCCTATTCTTTTTCTATTTAAATTAGCACAGAGAGGCTGTGCTTTCTGACGGATGCATCTCTCCCTGGTGGAGACAGGTGGTGCTAAGGGAAGCATCTTGGACGACCCAGGCCAAGTGCCAAAGCAGCTTTCTGGGATGCTGTGAACTTGAAGTTTGAAAACCCTGCTCTACACATATCTTCCAAGAGCGTAAACACCCTTGGCCCTGCTGCAGTCCACTCAAGCACTACCCTGAGATGAAACCTCAAGGATTGCACAGGCCATTCCTGTCGCAGAACCGTTCTGTTGGTGTGTAAGGAGCGCCCAGCCATGGGACACTTCATGCTGCCCAGTGACAGCGGCGCAGGCTGTGAGGGGCCACGTGCGGGCTCAGCGTAAGCACAAGTCAGAGCTCGGGGCCCTGGCTGAGATGGCGGGTGCGGGGCTGGGAGGCCAGACCGATGACACCTGCCAGGTGGCAGCACACAGTGATCTCTGCAAACTCCGCCCGAGCCAGCCTTTGTGGAACTTGTGTGTCTATGCTGTCAATGAACAAAATTTCAACAAATTGTGTTTAAAGGTCTAAATGGCTTTTATTAGCAATTATGAATTGGGCCGCATCCCATCTATTAAATAGAAAGGTGCCCTGATGAACTGGGCAAAGGAGTGGACTTCACAAGCAGAAAAAACGAGAGAAGCAGAAACAGGGATGTGGCAGAGGGGACTTCCCTACCACGTTGGTGGGGTTGACTGGGCCCCTTATGATTGGTTGCTGTAAAGCTCCTGTTTTTAAAAAAATTGGCCCATTGCTAAGCTCTGTTTGGCTGTGTGGCAGGAGTGCCTCTATTCCGTTTTGGTCTGGTCTGTTGGGGCCCCGTGCAGGGGCTCCGTCCAACCACGGCCTCCCGTCAGTTCCATTTAGCAGTGCAGACACCTTCCCTTTGCCTCTCCTGAGCCCCGTCCACCCCAGGAGGCTGAGCAGTGGGAACACGTCAGTACCTGCCTTGCCCTCCAGCTTCTGCCTGGGTTACACCCATGAATTGGAGCAGCAGATCAGAGAGGAGGGAGGGAGGCCGGGGTATCATTCTCCCGGCTCCCGTCTGCGGGTCCCCACTAGCTGGCTGCGTCCCTCAGACCCAGGACCGCTGTCCCCAGATTGTGGGCTATCCCTTATGGCTCATGACACTCTGGCCATGTCTTTGTGAACAGCCTGTTTATTAAACTCTTTTCTTTTTTTTTTTTTTTTTTTTTTTTTTTTGTTGAGACAGAGTCTCACTTTGTTGCCCAGGCTAGAGTGAGTGCCATGGCGTCAGCTTAGCTCACAGCAACCTCAGACTCCTCGGCTTAAGCGATCCTACTGCCTCAGCCTCCCGAGTAGCTGGGACTACAGGCATGCGCCACTATGCCCGGCTAATTTTTTCTATATAGATTTTTAGTTGTCCATATAATGTCTTTCTATTTTTAGTAGAGACGGGGTCTCGCTCAGGCTGGTCTCGAACTCCTGACCTTGAGCAATCCACCCGCCTCGGCCTCCCAGAGTGCTAGGATTACAGGCGTGAGCCACCGCGCCCGGCCTAAACTCTTTTCAAATAACCTCATCTGAGTGAGCCATCCTTTGCAGGACCCCCACTGTTTCTGTGCCTAACTGAAGCTCCCCTCTGGGAGGGATGCAGGAATACTAGACAAGTTCAGGAAGAGAAAAAAAAAATAAGTGATTATTGGGATGAAACGAAAGAAGGCAGAGGGACTCTGGGTTATTGGAGAAAAGAAGGCAGAGAGAAAGCTCTGGCCACTGCGTAGACTGGCAGTGATGCTGGAAGTGCCCCCGTGAAGCAGAAAGAAGTCACGACATTTCCAGTTGACTTGCTTGATAGGTACCATCGGCTGAGGTCTGCAGCTCAATGGTTCCCACCATTTCAGGCACACTATTCATCTTATAAGCAGAAGATATAAAGTCACAGTATGGATAAATGCAGTACAGTGTAAATGTATTTTCTCTTCCTTATGATTTTCTTAATAACATTTTTTCTCTAGCTTACTTTATTGTAAGATTACAGTGTATACTATATATAACATACAACATCTATATTAATCAACTGTTTACGTGATCAGTAAGGCTGCCAGTCAGTAGTAGGCTATTAGCAATTAAATCTGGGGGTAAGTCAAAAGTTCTACATGGATTTTTCACTGCATGAGAGGCCAGTGCTCCTAAGCTTGTGTTAACTATCTTTTTTTTTTTTGAGACAGGGTCTCGCTCTGTTGCCCAGGCTGAAGTGCTGCATCCTTGAACTCCTGGCCTCAAGTGATCTTCCCACCTCTGCCTCCTGAGTCACTGGGATTCCTGGCCTGAGCCACCCCACCCAGCTGCACTGATTCTTATAACAGCACTAACTGGTAATGTACTCATTTGGAAACGGCAAGCTAAGTTACAGTAACAAACTCATCCCAAAATATTAGCGGCGTGATACACGAAGGTTCATTCCTCATGATGTGTGCAGTGTGGGTCAGAGAGGGCTCTGTTTCACATTGTCACCCAGGGACCCAGGCTGACAGAGGCTCCTGTCATTTTGTCACTTGGAACACTTGGCCTCTAGGCCCCTGCACAAGGAAAAAATAAAGCAACAGGGAGACACACTGGCACGTCACCAGCGCAGCTTGGATCGACACTCGTCACTGCACGCACAGGCCATTGGCCAGAATCAGTTGCACCGTCGGTGCTAACCCAGCTATAAGAAAAGCTGGTGGGTCTGGGAGAGCATGTGTGATGTTTGGAGAGCACAGTGCCCTGCCGCAGGTAGGAAATGCTACCATCCTTTTAGACAGAAGGAAACTAAAAAGCAAAGGCCTGGAAGGTGCAGTAACTGGTTCAAGATCACACAGCTAGTTGATTGCAGATCCAAGCTCTGGCTCCAGGGTCCCTATTGTTAATCACCATGATGGGTGGCTTTTCCCCTCACCCTTCCCTGCTCACTCT
The DNA here is from genome assembly GCF_041146395.1 of Eulemur rufifrons. Classification (NCBI taxonomy): domain Eukaryota; kingdom Metazoa; phylum Chordata; class Mammalia; order Primates; family Lemuridae; genus Eulemur; species Eulemur rufifrons. The sequence goes on from NC_090987.1 coordinate 51,985,493, forward strand.
CCACTCCCTCATAGACCCTCTCCCGGGGCCTTTTGTAATTGTTTTCCTTCCTTTCCTGGGATACTCTTCCCCATGTTATCAGCTCAGCGGAATCCTATTTACCCTCACAGTTCCATGTACGCAGCACGGGAAGGTGTCCTCACGCTCACCGAGAACATCAGATTTCCCCAATCGTCTTATATAATCATTGGAAATGGCACTAACCACATTGTTTTGCACACCTATACCTACGTGACTCTTCTTCCCGACCAGACGCTGAGCTCCTCTAGGTCAGAGGCTGTGTCAGGCACACCCGCATCCCCAGCCCCCGCAGGGTGCGGCACATGGCGCATGTGCGTTAAAGGAGAGCTGAGGGAATGAGAAACGCGCACATCTTTGCCTGGCTTTGTGTAATGTGTGACATCGCTGCGAGGATCAGGGAGGCTAATGCGCATGCACGTGCTGATCAACAGAAGGGCCGACAGAAAGCCGGGAATGGAACAAGAATCTGTTACTGTGCACGAACTCTGTGCCAGTCACTGTTGCTGGGCGTTTTGTGCAGGTAGAGGTATTCTGCAAACGGACTTCAAAATATTTCCTGTAAGACTGGAAAGTGGGTCCAAATAGGAAATCTAAAACTGTCAGAGATCTGCTTCTTTGGTTTCTTGGGTGCAAGCTAAATCTGGGCCTGCAGCCGGCCCCCCTAGGCTGGTGGCATGGTGCTGGGGAGCCCCCTTGGTTATGTGCACGTCAAATGCATTCTCCTAATTCATGGGGGCAGTAGCTCGGATATTGGTGAAGTCACCCAAATGTTTGTAGATCAAACTAAAATAATAGTGGCTCACACTCCCGTGAGGAAACAGCAATTGAGCAGTCAGGCCCTCGTTTTCCCACCCCCAGACTACCGCCCCCCACAGCTCTGTCCACACACCGTCCTGCCATTCTGGCCGAAGTGACACCACTGCTGCCCAAGGCTGCCCCTCCCTCCATGCTCAGGATCTGTCCCCTCCTGCGAGCTCAAGAACCTCTGTCCCGCAGTCCCTCCTACACTGTGACCTGCTTTCCGGGCCCTCCCTCTCTGCCGGACATCCCCATGGACACACAAATCACGGAGGAGGTCCTTTCCCTAGGAGCACACCCCCCTCACGCCCGTCTACTCTCCCGCTGCACCTGCTCACGTCAAAACTTCTGAAAATCCTGTCCACACCTGATCTCACGTCTATGCAGAGCGTAAGAAAGGCCAATCCACAGAAACAGAGAGTAGCAGGGCGGGGCCGGGCCAGGGGTGGGAACTCAGGAGATGCTGGTGGAAGGGCGAGAAGCTTCCGTTTTGCAGCATGAAGGAGTTCTGGGGGCCTGGTGTATGGCACCCTGATGTGGTTGACATTGCACTGTGTGACATCTGCGGAGAGAGCAGATCTTAAACGTTCTCACCACACACAGAGCGTGACGTGAGCGGGGGGAGATGGTAACCAGCTTGACTGTAGTAGTCAGTTAATACATGTAGATATCAAAACATCATGTTGCACACCTTAAATATTTAATATATACAATTTTATTTAAAATTTTTAATTTTAATTTCAATTAAAAAAAAAAAAGCTTGTCTAAGCTTGCTGCGTCCACTCCTCACTTTCCATCCGCTCCTCGAGCAGCTCTGACCTGCTCCCACCTCTACTGCCGTCTCCCTGCAATCCCTGCGGCCCGTTCTCCGAGGCACGCCCAGAGGGGTCCTTTTGAAACCTGAATCAGGTCATGTCATCGTGTGTCTAAAGTCCCAGTGGCTTCCCCTTGTCCTTAGAATAAAACCTGACGTGCCTGCCGTGGCCTTTGACAAGCTACTGAGCTCTCAGGTCCTCGTCTGCAGGTGGGGCCATGGGATCCCCCCACGCTCGGGCTGTGAAGACTGCACGTTGACACACGCGCACAATGACAGGGGCTGGCATGCAGGAAGTACTGCGAGTTACCACCATTGATTCAGCTGCATATTTCATCAGCCATGTTTGTGAGTTACCTCCTCAGAAGGGCAGAGTCCACAAACCCGGAAGACAGACCCTACCTGTCCCTTCCTCCCTTCCCTCTGCGTCCCCCCACTCCACCACCCTCCCCGCCCCCTCTCCCTCTCCCCACTTCTTTAGCTTCTCCATAAGGGAGACGGAACTGAGTGTGCTCCGTGGAGACTGTGTGGGAGCAGCAAGGGTGTGTCCGGCGCTCTCTGCCTGCTCCCCGGGTTCCCTTCTCCACCCCATCTCAGGGGGAGGGAAGGGCTGGCCGTGGGATGGGGATGCAGTCACACCACCCGTCACTGGGGTTCATCTGCCAGCATCTCAGCTGACACATTCGCTTTTAAATGTTCCCAAGCTGAATGGATTTCCCTACAGTGAAGTTATCTCTTTAGAAGTGACCACTACTTAAAGAACGTTTTGGACCAGGTGAGCCACAGGTATTGGTACAGGATTCTACAGTTTTCTGAGCACTTTCACAAACCTGGTCTAACTGATCCTCACAACAACCCACCTTACAGGAAGGATGGAGACCCTGAAACCTGGCAGGTCAGAACTCTAACCGTGTCTTCTGGCTCCAAAACCTATGTCATTTCTACTCTGCTTCTTCCAAGAGATTTTCACCCTCTTCTGCAACATCGAAAGGAAACGAGCCAATAGACTAGGAAGAACCGGAACAGCAAAGGCTACTGTCTTTGCAGAGCTCAGCCAAACCCTTAGCAACCTCCCTCACAGAGCTGCCAGGTCCCGCACAGACAACCCCCCCAGGCCTGCCTTCCCGGAGAGCAAGCCACCTCCGAGTGTTCCCACCATCTGCCGTACTCCTGAGGTTCCACAACCCAGGCCCTGCCACCAGTGTTCCCAACTAGCTAATCAGATCCTCAGATCTCGGGCAAAGGTCCTGGGGGTGCTGCAAGTACGAGGGCTGAGGACACATTGTCCCTGCCTGTCCAGGGAATCCGAGGCGTCCTGGAGGCCACGCTCTTCTGTGCTGCCTCAGCCATGCAGCCCTGGTAAGGGAGAGGAGGCCTGCGGAATGCCCTGGTCTGAGCCGCAGGGCATGTCACTGGGGCACACAGCTACTCAGAGACAGCCCCGAGCCCAGGATGACCCTGGGTGCACATGCTCCAGGAACAGGCTTTGCGTCGGGGGAGGCGGTAGAGAGCCACAGTGGAAACTGTGTTTACCTGCCTGGAAGATTAAACCCAGACCTTGCTCCTCAGTCCTTTCCAGGCCACCCACACGGGAACTCTTTTTAGCTTGGGGCTAAAGCTGACATTTTCAGAAATTTTAGTTATTGCGTTGGCCTCAGCCCCAAGACCCAGGTCCATCTAAAACTTGGCCCAATTCTACATTTAGACTTTCATGTTGGTGTGCCCGATACCAACAGTAGCCCTTCCCTGCAGGCCTTGGCAAAGAGGAAACAAACATCATTTCACCCCAGAACTGGAGAATTATGCTTGGAGTGATGGACCTACCTCTGATGATTTCCATGAAGTTTTTGGACGGAGAAGAATTGGCAGAACACAGCGTGTTTTCTTGTCTGGGCCTGTGGTCCATTATGTGCACTTGAACACACAGTTCCCTTGGTCTCATTGTTTAGTCTTGTGAAACAGGGATAATGGGGTTATTCCTTTCTTCTTCGCTTTTTTTTTTTTTTTTTTTGGAAAGGTTTTCCTCTTTTTTTTTTTTTTTTTTTTTTGATGTATGTATGCATGCTTCAGAAAGTGAGGTTATTAAAATAGCAAAAAAAAACTCAAACAGCAGAGGATAACTATAGTAGAAGATGCAGGTGATACCCAAAAGAGCACATTAATAACCAAACAGTATTTATTAGCCAATGTGTCCTCCCAAAACCCTTTCATGTTTTTTTTTTATTTTTAAATTTCAGAATATTATGGGGTACAAACATTTTGGTTGCATATATTCCCTTTGCACCACCCAAGCCAGAGCTACAAGCATGCCAGTCCCCCGACAGTGTGCTCCTCTCTTCTTAATGAGATCAATGAGCCAAATGTTTGCAAGATGTCTTGAGAAGTTTGCTGGAAATTTTAAAACAAATTCCTTCAAAACAATTTCCTCAAAAACTCAGTTTATTTAATTCTTTAGTTCTAAAATTAAATGCAATTCTAAAATGACATTTAAAAAGAGCAAGATTGCAATTCCATAATCTGCTATAAACATTGTCGTAAACATTGGAAGCAACCTTGACTAGCTGAACCCATGAAAAATATGTCTTAGTCTGACTGTGTCTTTCCATTTCTCTGACTTCACATTACCAGCAATGTGCAGCTCATTTCATGTGACATTTATCCAAGGTTATGATAACAACCTGTCTCCCCAGTGATGGGTTGTGTTCCCGCCCTTCGGCCCAAGGTCCGTTGGCTTTTCTCTCAAAGTGCTTTGTTCTCAGTCATTTTGGCCAGAAAGTTCCTGCTTCAGAGCTGAAGGTAAGTACATATTCTACTCATTTCTCAGCTTCTTGAGTGCTTTGGGGTCATGACTGGAGCAGCTGGGAACAAAGCTGGGAAAGGTAACGTTCAGAATTCCCCCCAGTGGCTCATCTTTTTAATGATGGCCTTTCGTCCTTCCTGAGGGAGGATATTACTTTTAATAAACTATAACAATGAAATGTATTGCTTTTATGTCTAGCTAAAGCAATCTCTATGAATAAATTTATTAGCCTCTCTATGAATCTTTAAATTATCATCAAGCTCTATTCAAGGACTACAGCTGGTTTTTTCCAAATGGAATTAGAGGTGAAAAAACTCATGCTCCTTGTACCCCTTCTGAAAAGCTCCCTTTCGCCTGCTAACTTTTGTCTGTAAGAGCTCGGTGGTTTTGCTGCCTCGGGGACCGGGAACGCTGGCATGTGGCAGGCTCCCCGCGCCTCTGGTGTTTATGTGTAAGCAATTGCACCACCGACACACCACCGCGACCGCTGCGCTTCTCCCGGTAGCTCAGCACCCTCGGACTTCTTAGGCAGCAACGTGGGGTGCAGGATAAACAAGAATTAAAAACGTATTCATTGTCACACACTCCTGCAAAGTGGTTCTCACTGGGGAAGCACACAGTCATGAGAGGGTCCCGCCTCTGCTTCCCTGGCTCTGTCAGGAGTCGTGTGACACCCAGAAAGGAGGCCCCAGGCTTTTGATGGGGACAGGTCTTCTTCATGTTTTATTTTCTAAGCTGCCATAGGATAACTGTCCCCATTCTCTGCTCCCACACACACATACACACGTACTCACACATATACATACTAACACACAGGTACTCATACATACACTCACACACATGCACACACATACACACATACTTGCACAGGTACACACTAATACGCACATACTTATACATATACTCACACACATGCACACACATACACACATACATACTAATACACACATACACATACAAACACTCATGCACATGCACACACATACACACGTACTCACACATACATACAAACACACACATACTCATACATACATACACTTACATACACACATACATATACATACACACATACACACATATACACATGTACTCACACACACATACACACATACTCTCACACACACAGCCCCAAAGGGATGGAAATGGGACGGGGGCTGGCGCCGACCCCAAGGCCGAGAGCACAGTGGAGAGAGGAGTGCCCGCAGGCCCAGCAGGAGTGCGGGGTGTCACCTGCTCTCTGCACCTGCCCACATTGATCGAAGCCGTGTACAGAGCCCCACGGGCAGGCCTGTTGCAGAGTGGAGCATCCAGGAGCCCGGGCCGGGACACACCACTCTGCAACAGCACTTTGCCCTGGCTCCCAGGTGAGACACAGACCCACACAGAGCTGGGGGAAGGAGAGGGGACCGGGCACAGACTGGGCGGGCAGGGAGGGCACGGACTGGGGACAGGGGGCCGCCCAGAGCAGTGTTACCGTCTCAGCAGACCTGAGTCTCTCCAACAGGGAGGAGCTTTGCTCCAGCAGCCAGCGGCCCTCCCTGCCTCAGAGCAGCTTCGGGCCATTGATCGTAGGGAAAAAGCCACCCTATCATTAACCTCCTGCATGTTTCCCTGAACGCTTACTGTCCGAGGTACTTGTAATGCGACCTTTCTGGTCAGTGCAGCGCTCCTGTCACTCACTGTGCACACATGACCGCCGCCAGGCTCACAAGCACAGTCAGGACAGCCTCATCCCCAGCAGCTCAGAGCCACCCATCTTCCCGTGAGCAATGCGATCGCAGAAACAAGAACAAAGCGTGGCAGGAACAGGTGGGAGGCGACCTCGTGCTTCTTTGGGATGCGGGGGCAGTTTAGGAAAGTCTGCAGAGGCAGGAACACAGGGCTTTGCACCGGGAGGTGACGAAGGACGTGCACAGGCTGGGAGTGAGGGTGCCAGAGCAGATGGGCGGACACTGGTGCCTGGTGTAGACGGGACCCCTGCCTGGGGGGTTGGAGGGGCGACAGCCAGGGAAGCAGGAGGAGGGACAGGCTGAGGGCGCCTCCGGCTGTGAGGAGGAGAAGGTGGTTTCGAAGCAAGTGCTCACCTCAGCGTGTGCACGTGCCAAGCCCTGTGCTAGCAGCACGAGTAAGACGCAGAGCCTGACTCGGTGGGAAAACAGTATGTGCCAACGAGAGACTGCAAGAGCCTCGTGCAACTGCCAGTGAAAACCCGCAGGCAGGAGCTGCGGCTGGGAAAGGCCCCATGAGACGCACAGGCGGGAAGATGTCGAGGGCCAGTGCGGGCCCAGCAGAGCTCAGAGGAGGGGAAACTCGAGGTGGTGGCAGGCGAGGGTCAGGGTGAGGCGCAGAGGGCAGGAGAGAGAACACACTGATTTCAATCGGGACCCCTCGCACCTGGGCTCCCCCGTCCCCAGCTGTGAAAATGGGCTGCTCCCCTTCTTTGGATCTTCCTTTGCTCGTCCTAAAATGTGGTGACGTTGTCATTTCTGCCTAATTTCCAGTCTTGTTGTGAATATCAAATACAACATGATGCCGTAAGCAGCAGTGCTCTGTAAAGTGTTGTTGAATCTGCAAACCTGCAAGCGACCTTTACTGTCGCCTGTGGGCTGCTGCTCAGGCTGACGGGTGCGCCCGCGTGTACCGGCACCGGGAAAGGGAATGAGGCTGCCCCCAAAATAAGCGGCCTCGAAGGCCGCTCACAGTCGATCCTACAGGAATCCCAACAGCGTGTGCGCTGACTCAGATGAGCACTGCCCACGGTTAGTGGGCACGGCCAGTGCACAGCTGGCTTTGAGTTATAAATGACTTGCTCAGTAAGAGCAAGGAACATTGACCTTAGCTGGGGACGGTGGTTCGGCCCTAGCAGGTGCTGTTGGGGCAGTCCAGGAACAGTGAACAAACTAGAAATTCATCTGTCCTTGGATTTCTCCTATTTCTTTCAACAGAATATTGATTAGTAATATCCACAACTCTTATTATAATGCTATTTTATTTTATGTTATTTTACTTAGTCCCCAGGTAGCCTCAGAGCCCTAAGCCTCCCAGTGCCTGCCTCCTCCCGCAGCTCTAGACCCACAGGGACCCAGCCTCCTAACCGACACCTGCCTCTTCCAAATGCTCAAATGCTCGGCCTCCTGCTGGAATGACGCAGAGAGCAAGACCTTGGAGCAGGGCCCACTCAGGGGCTGGGTGACCTTGAGCAAGTTACTTAACTTCTCTGAGTCTCACTTTTCTTATTCCTGAAATGGGTGGGGGAGCAGTAAATAGGTATAATGCCCCTTATATTTAATCGGGGCATTAAAGGAGAATACCTTGCATTTTGCCTCTCCTCTGACCTTTAACATGGAGACAGTTGTAAGAGAAGCCAGGGCAAAGTCAAATTGCACTTAAAGCACAGAATTTTAAGTATGAGTTGATGTACTGGGGAGTTTGCTCTTTTAACTATTAGAATATTAATTAAAATTACTAAACATACATGTTGGGCCCTACCCAGTAGGGAATGAATGACCTAAGTGCTCGCAGGTGAGGCCAATCCTTTTCCATGTCATCCACACCATGTGGCAGTCGTGACTTCAATCAGCAAGCGGCAGATCCACCTGTCCTCTCCCTCGGATGTGTGTGTCGCGCCTCCTCAGCTAGAGCTTGGTGGGCAGTGCAGTGTTTCCTATATCTTGTTGATTCCCAATGATAAATAACCTAATATTGAATCCTAGAGGTGCTCAAAAATGCCAATTCTTTAATTGATTACTTGGGTTAAAGCCCCCAAAAGATCATAAAGCCTCCCTCACTCCCTCCCCATGTGCCCACACCCCTTGGCTTCTGGGTAACAACCCCCATCCTCTGGGACCGAGACCTCTCCACAGAGGGCACAAAGCATGAGGCCTGTGACCGCGGGCTCCTCAGGGCTCCAGAGCAGGGTCCAGATACAAGAAGCTGCTTGCTGTGCCCACGGCAGCCCAGGGCCCGTAACAGTGGTGACATCTACAAGTCTCACTACAACGCTGCTATAAGCCCGTGGGCATCATAGAAGATATGAAGTTTAAAATTCTTCATCTGGGCCAATGCGGTGGCTTACATCTGTAATACTAGCACTCTGGGAGGCCGAGGCGGGTGGATCGCTCCAGGTCAGGAGTTCGAGACCAGCCTGAGCAAGAGCTAGACCCCCGTCTCTACTAAAAATAGAAAGAAATTATCTGGCCAACTAAAATATATATATAGAAAAAATTAGCTGGGCATGGTGGTGCATGCCTGTAGTCCCAGCTACTTGGGAGGCTGAGGCAGAAGGATCCCTTGAGCCCAGGAGTTTGAGGTTGCTGTGAGCTAGGCTGATGCCACGGCACTCACTCTAGCCTGGGCAACAGAGTGAGACTCTGTCTCAAAAAAAAAAATTCTTCATCTAAAAGAAAAAAACAGATGTTTAATATTTATTTAATGGCATTTGTTCAGCTAACTAAACCAGTTACAAACTGTTTTATGCTTTTCCAAAAGAGGGGAAACCTGGAGCTATTTCAGGGATGGGGACAGAAATGGGACTGTGCAGTAAAGAACCTAGTGTTCGTGTGCAAGTGGACAGGGTTTGATGGCGCGTCTCCACTCAGCAAACACAAAGGCCCTGGAGAGACTGGATGCTGCCAGGGCTGCTCCCTGATACCCCGGGCCCAGCCCCCGTCACATCCCTGCATCCTTGGTCCTGGGTCCCTGCACTGCGGCTGGCCCTTCCCCAGCAGTGGCCCGGGCTCTGGGGCTCTCCTGCATCACACTCTCGCCCAAGGCAACGACACCTGCCCATGTTCCCTTCTGAGCTAATCTGACCACTTCACGTAAATCACAAATGACGGGACTGAGGGAGCCAGTGTCAAGTCTGTCTCGGGTGTAGGAGGTACGAGAGATGGAAAAAGAAAGTGTTTTCAGGAGAAGATGCTTTCACCCAAAGAAGACGCCATAATGGGGTGGCAGACAGGGGTCATTTTGTAAGAGAGAGACCGGGGGCCCGGGGCCACCAGGAAACTCCCCCACTATGGCTGGCATGCTTTGAGGTGAGCACTGCTGTGGTGACAGGCAGACGGGGGCTGAGAGACCCCAGGCTGCCCCTCTGTTCCCAGAGCTGGCTCGCTGAGGGGAGTCCCAGTGCTGAGGGCTGACAGGACCAGGGACAGCACCCGCCAGCTGCCTCTCCTCAGTCAGGATGAGGGCAAGCTGTCCAGGGTCCCCCTCGTGCATGTTACAGTATATGTTTTAGATACCAAATTCAGAAAACTTGGAAAATGAGGAAAAGTACACAGGTGCTAACTGAGAGAGCGCCAATGGCCAAAGTTGGAAAAATTTACGCAACAAAATAAATAAAATAGCATTGGATTATAACCTAAAGTATAAATCGCCACACATCCATACTGATATAAATAAATGATTGAATAAATAAATGTGGGAGGATAGACCAATCTCCCACACAGAAGAATGCCCCCCAAAACCATGCAGTTTCTCACCCCCCAGCAGGCGGGCGTAACTCTCCGCCCCACGGGCAGGGCTGCGCATGCTCACTTCCCTCCAGAGAGTGCGCCACGGCACGCGGACAGGGAAGAGGAACTTTGCCGTGGAGGGACTTGACCAACACTGCCCCAGCCAGATGATCGTGGTTAACATCAGAAGTGACAAGTCATGTTGATAGTATGTCCCTGGATGTGATGCAATGGTAGTGATAATGTGTCAATATCAGCCCATCAATTGTGACAAATGTTCCATGCTAATGTAAGACGTTAATACCATGAGAAACCAGGTGTAGGGTGTATGTGAATTCTCTGTAATGTCTTTGCAACTTTTCCATAAATCTAAGACTGTTCTAAAACAAAATGTCTATTTAAAAAAAAATAGTTCATAGCTCTACCAACCCAACGATAATTACCATTAAAATTTTATGTATATCTTTCAGGTATTTTTCTATGCCTTGCATGAAATACACACACATGCAGGCTTCTGTACCACGGAATCATGATTTTATTTGTCATATAGTGTTCTATCCTATGGACTTGCTGGAATTTATTTAGACAATCCTTAATCACCATTTATTTATGCTGTTTTCAGTTTTCACTACTATAAATAACAATTCAGTGACCGTCATTGTACACATATCTTTGCACACATCACTGATTACTTGTTCAGCACCTCTGAGTCTCAGATCAGTCAGGTTTGCAGGCCCTAAAGGCAGACAGTGTGTTCCTTGCTCTAGATCTTTAGTGATGACACATTTTCTAATGAAGGGGTCTGAAGTAATATTAGATTCCTATATTTAACAAAAATGGGTACCTGGATTTTGAATAATTTATATTTATTTAAATTTAAGTAAATCAGCTGTAATAATGATCCTTTCACAGTACCTTACTTTTATTTATAACTATTTTTTCATCTTCTTTTCTTGTGTTTTAATTTCTCTGAACTATCATTGTTCAGGTTAGGTTCTAATGCTAAAAGAAAACTATTTGCTTTTATTATCGTATTTCTCTTTCCTTCCTCCAACTTTTACCCAAAGCGAAGAATAATCACTTCTCACACTTTCTAGCCAATTAACATTAATTTAATTTTTCCTGGTTGAAAACTTTTGTACCAGAGTCAAGAAGGGAAGTGACTTCCATCTCGGAGACTCCTTACCTTTCTTAACTCACGAGGCTACTTTTTGATTTGCACCAAATGGAACCCCAGGAATCTGAAATTAGTGAAAATTTTAATCCTTTTCAATTGATAATCTTGCCCTTGTATTTTTAAATCCTGGTATATATTGTCTAACTTTTATTCATTAGAACAATATGGTGCTTTTTATCCTATCTCACGGATTTCATATTTTAATATAGACCTCATGTAACCTGTATGAGTTGCTCCACAAAGTAGTGGTAAAAATAGTCATATCTCTCAGTATTTGAATAAAATGTTCAAGCACCAGTATCATCCTCTGGGCTGCCTCTGCCCACCAGAATTTTCTAAAAACCCAGGGACTATGGCATCCAACACAGAGGAAGGACAGTCTGGTATTGATCAGTCTGCTGTCCTTACTTCTCACTGCCACATGGTGTCACTGTTAAGAACAGCTTCGCCTTGTCACAGAATTTGCTAGTGCAGGTGGCCACAGCTCTCAGAGACCCCCGGGCGGAGCCTCGCTGGGACGCAGACCCAGCTCCGAGTCTTCTGCACTTTCAGTCCCAAACGCAGCCCCACCAGGGTGCTAACCACACCTGGAGCTCTGGGTCAAGGATGGGTTTGTCATCACCTCCTCACCCCTCCTGGAGGTGGACTGTGTCCTCTGTCTCTTTCCCTTCCTGAGAACAGATGTTCCCAGAGGTGGGGCTTTTTTCCTTTTTTGACATTCAAAAATCAGAGGTCTGGTTTCAATTCTTCTCTATAGACAAAGGGTCCTCACTTGCCTCTTCCATGATAAGTGAAAACCTCTTGGTACAAAAGGTCTCATCATTTCCCTCCCAGGAGACCTGGCCCTGCACGGGCTGCTCTTGCAAATGGAGCTGCTTTCTGGGACTCTGGAGAACCCGATGCTTCACCTTTCCTAAGAGGAGAGTGAGGACTGTCCCTTTTCTGGCACTACTTCAAAAGAAGAGGAAAGCAACATTTTAATCTCTAGAAGAAACACCCATTTTCCCACAAAATTTCAACTCAAACATTATCCACTAAAGCTTCTAAGCTCTGACACAGATAAAATGAAACTGCTAACTCTGTTTCTTGTACACTTTATATATCTGCCCCAAACCTATCTTTTTAGACATGGGTGTGATTTGCCAGCCCTCAGGGCATTGCCCAGCTGCTGGGGGAGACGAGACATCTATGCTCAAAGCTGACCTTACCCCAGAGCACAGTGTGCCACACGCCACAGGCAAGCTGCGAACAAAACACACTGCAGAGTCATGAGGGCACAGGGAGGTCATGTGGGCTGAGATGGAGACAGAGACATTCAAGAAGTTTGATCTTGACTTTGGGCTTAAACAAAAGTATGATTTAGACAGAGGAGAGATTAGAAAATTCAGGAGGGAGGACAGTAGCAGAAACAATTTGTTTTCATTTCCTGATAAATATCTTATGAAGAGTTAATGCTGTCTTGTTTTTTATGTTTACAAAATACATTGCTTTTTTAAAAAGAAGTAGTCAAAATTTTTTAAACACCCTTTAGATTCTCCTACTATGATGGATAATTTAACTTTGCCTCTTATATTGAAAGAGTATTGAACTGGAGTAGTTTCATTGCAGTATTTGAGCATCTATAGTATTCTATGGTTCTACCAAACCAAAAGAAAACAAATTTGTGAACACAGCGTTTCCAAATCAGAGATAATTTGTTTCCCTAAACGTGGAATACGACCGTAAATGCTGGTTGTGTTGATGTGATGCTTTGCACCAGAAGAGTTTGCAGCGGAAGAGACCAGTGGGTCAGCAGGGGTTGGGGTCCTGACACCTTGTGTTCTGCCGGCGGCGGCGGGTGTTAGTAGGGTGTTGGCCAGAGGCAAGCAGCTGAACGTGAAGGGTGGATGATTGCCCAGCAAACTGCAAGCCCTGGAAGGAGGTGAAAGGGCTCCAGAACGGTGCTATGTAGAATGAAGAAATCAAGACACCAAAAAGCAGCTGGAAGAGGACCAGGGCTTTGAACTGGTGAGAGCCAGGTGCAGACCACGGTCCAGGTTCTTTATGCTCGAGGTCACCAATGTGTGGGCTGTGGCCTATTAGGAACTGGGCCTCGCATCACCCCCTGAACTCCATCTCCCACCCCCCATCTCTGTCTGTGGAAAAATTGTCTTCCATGAAACCAGTCCCTGGTGCCAAAAAGGTTGGGGACCGCTGCTTTAAGCCAAAGACACTTGTGGCATATTTGGATCATTGACACCAGTTAACAGGGTCCTTGTGACGTTAAATGGAATGAGTTTTGTTTCTTCTAATTGTCACTTAGTGTATTCTACAAGCAATACCTAAGTGAGAACAACAGCAGCACAGCACTATAATGTAATTTACAAAACCTACTCAAGAAGAAAACAACGTTTCTATTGCATTTGGAGTTGGGGGTGACACGTCCAGCCTCTTGCACATGTTGTTGTGACCCCCTTGCTACTCTGTGAGGGGAGCGTGGTGCCCTGCTGTGCTCTACCCAGAATGTGGATTTGGGCAGTTCCCTAACTGCTCCGGGATGGTTTCCTCAGCTGTCAGGGATAATAACAGCACCAAGGTCACAGAGTTGTGGGAATTAAACAAGTTAATCCACGTGGAGTGCCTAAGATGGCACCCAGTGCGTGGCAAGCTTTCACAAAGGCCACCGATTAGCGTCACTGCCCCTTCCACCAAGAATGGGGCCACACCCACCGGTAGTTCCCACCACCAGCTCGGCAGCAATCCCTGAGTTCGCAGTGGCAATGGTTGGTGGGTGGCCTGTCTGAAGGGACCCCTATGGATACACTACATTTCTGTGCGAATTTAGGACTGTCCCGTGGATTTGTAAGATTGGCAGCCATAGGTCAGCACCACTCAGGAACTGAAGCTGAGTTTCAAAACTCCCTCTTTCTAGGAAGTGTCAGAATCCTTTCCAACATTTCTTTAGTTTCCTTTATCAATTTTACCACCAAATGCATTTGAGATTGAAAATATATACCAGTTCTGATCACATTTAATGGACTCATAAGATGGAAGTATCTGTCCAAACAGTAAGTGAAGAGATTTAGTATCAGGAATTGGCTCAGCTTTGGGGGCCGAGCAGTCCCAAGTTCTGCAGTCAGCGAGCTGGGGACCCAGGAGAGCGGACCGTGGAGTTCCAGGCTGAAAGCCGCAGGCTCGAGACCCAAGAAGAGCCGACGTTTCAATTCTAGTCTGAAGGCAGGAAAAAAAAACCAGTGTTTTAGCTCAGGCAGGAGGAGGAGGAGCATCCCCTGCTCCCTGAGGGAGGGTGGGCCTTTTTGCTCCTCAGGCTGTCAGCTGGCTGGGCGAGGCCCCGCATTAGGGAGGCGACCGCGGTACTCTGTCTGCCACGTCAAATGCTGGTCTCATCCAGCACCCCCAGGCACACTCAGAAGAGTGTTTAGCCGAATATCAGGCACCCGGAAGCTCACTCAAGCTGACACATTAAAACTGACCGCGACAGGCCCGTCCTCTCCCTGAGGGGCTTCTCCGGCAGGTGTGGACACGTGAGTGGTCGCCACCAGCACACAGACTTCCCAGGGCCTGAGCTTGTCAGACTAGGGGACTAGGGTGACTAATCACCCGGTTTTGCCCAGGTCTAAGCGGGTTCCTAGGATACAGGACTTTCAGTTTTAAAAACCTGCACAGGTCCCAGGAAAACAGGAATAAATCGTCCCTCCGGGGCAGAACCCTACCATCACCTACCCTCCCAATACGCAGTGCACCCCTGTTGTCCCCGCACCGGCGCGTGACACAGGGGTGTCATACACGTGCCCAGCTCGTGAACATCTCCCTAGCACGCGCCCCAACCCCAGTTCTTCACAGGGGAATTAGCTGCTCCCCAGGAAAACCCTTCGAGTAAGACAGTGCTGAGCCCCCTGTGGACGGGGGTCAAAAGCCACGCTCCCAGATTGGCACTTTGTGACGGTACATCATGTCCTCTTCACAGCGTGACGCTGGCTTCTTCACACCCCATGGAGGGGGATTAGCTCCACTCTGGAGGGGAGGAGTACACGAATTTGTGGTCACGTCTTTAAAACCCCCACAATGGCAAAGGCAAGTCTGATCTATCTCAAAACTGCCTGTGTCCAGCCGTCAACACCACCATCTGGAAACTGAATCCGTAAAAATCCCACATGCTCTCGACGTTGCTCCACCGCAGTCTAACTGGCCTCGTCTACCTGCGGGCCAGCGGGATGCTTCCACTGCCACAACTCAGCTCCAACCCAGACTCGCTCTGAAAAATGTTAGAAGTCTCCAGAAACCCCACTCCTGGGAGCTCTGCCTTTGAAGCAGATGTAGTACTGTATATCGCTCAGTCATCTTTGGGAATGATACAAGAACACCTTTGCCATTATCCCACGAGCGGTAGGGTCAGGCAGTGACCCAGGAAGACAAGCAGTGAAAGAGAGAGGAAATTAATGCCTTTTGCAACAATCTGGACGGAGCTGGAGACCATTCTCCTAAGTGAAGTGTCTCAAGAATGGAAAAACAAACACCACATGTACTCACTATTAAATTGGAAGTAACCAATGAGCACACACGTGCACAGAGGAAGATAAAATCAGTGGAAATCACCCAGGGGAGGCGGGAGGAGGGGAGGGACAAAAGCCTACCTAATGGGTAATATGAACACTCTTTGGATGATGGGCACACCTTTAACCAGGACTCAAGCATTACAAAAGTGATCCATATAACCTAAAACATTTGTACCCCCTTAATATTTTGAAAGAAAAAGAAAAAGAAAGGACCCAGACATCTCACCAATCCACTGAACCCAGCCACCACCTCGAAGTCAAAGATATGCAGTTGTTTTGCTTTCCTATTTCTACACACGTCTTTCATTTCTTTTGCTTCTTTTCTTATTCAAGGACACCACACACTCAAGTGCGTTCATGAGAAGGATGGGGGGATGGGGAGAGGGTAAAGGGTAACCTTTACCATCATCTCTGGGCTCAAAATTCCACTAAGGATGTCTCTCACAAAGCGGTTAAGATGAGGGCTTATTAAATTGTTTTATTTAGATTATTACACTCATATATTTTATGGAAGGATTAGAGGTTTCTTACAACTAATGTGGCTGGCTTTTCTTTTTTTCGTTGTCCATTTTGCAACTGATGTTTCTGTATTTTCTCTTTCAGGTGACTGAGCGATTTCACCTCCCATCTCCAGCAAGTGCAACAAACAAGAAAAAATCAACGATCAATCACATTTTCCGTGAAGTCAAGCCCAAGTAACATCCTGTCTTAAGCACAAGCTAGGGAAATGAAGCACATTATCAATCCGTATGAAAACACCAACGATACAGCAAACAATAACTCAGACTGCCCTCGCATAGTTTTGCCAGAAGAGATATTTTTCACAATATCCGTTGTTGGAGTTTTGGAGAACCTGATTGTCCTTCTGGCTGTGTTCAAGAATAAGAACCTCCAGGTGCCCATGTACTTTTTCATCTGTAGTTTGGCCATTTCTGATATGTTGGGCAGCCTGTATAAGATCTTGGAAAATATCCTGATCATATTCAGAAACATGGGTTATCTCAAGCCTCGTGGCAATTTTGAAAGCACAGCCGATGACATCATCGACTCCCTGTTCGTCCTCTCTCTCCTTGGCTCCATTTTCAGCCTGTCAGTGATAGCTGCTGACCGTTACATCACCATCTTCCACGCTCTGCAGTACCACAGCATCGTGACCATGCGCCGCACCGTCATTGTCCTGACGGTCATCTGGACCTTCTGCACGGGGAGCGGCATCGCCATGGTGATCTTCTCCCATCACGTCCCCACAGTGATCACCTTCACATCGCTGTTCCCGCTGATGTTGGTCTTCATCCTGTGCCTCTATGTGCACATGTTCCTGCTGGCCCGATCCCATGCCAGGAAGATCTCAACCCACCCCAGAGCCAACATGAAAGGGGCCATCACACTGACCATCCTGCTTGGGGTCTTCATCTTCTGTTGGGCCCCCTTTGTCCTTCATGTCCTCTTAATGACATTCTGCCCAAATAATCCTTACTGTGCTTGCTACATGTCTCTCTTCCAGGTGAATGGCATGTTGATCATGTGCAATGCAGTCATTGACCCCTTTATATATGCCTTCCGGAACCCAGAGCTCAGGGATGCACTCAAGAAGATGATCTTCTGCAACAGGTGCCAGTAGAATTATTGATCCCTGATTTTAGAATTCATGGGAATAATATTGTCAAGGGAAAGAACAATGGAACATTCTAACAAATACTAATGTTCCTGACTATCCTTTCCTTCCCTGATGGACGTGAGGATTATCCCACTAGCTAGTGTATATAACAGCTTGGTTTTATGGGAACAGTTTTGTTGTAGGAGCAACATTCATAACTTTGTAACTAGAGAGATAAAATGATGCACTAAAGGAAGGATAGGATACAAGGCACACACAGCAGTATGAGTGCAAAGGCTCTGGGCCAAGGCAAGGACTTGTTCTTCTACACATATCCAGCAAGCCAATCCCAGATGGCCTTTCCAGGCTGGAGGCCACTGCAGCCAATTTCTAGAAGCTAAAGTGCCTGGGCAAGTGACTCGGGGCAAACACCATGGGGTCTCTGTGAACCACTAATAAATTTGTGCAAATAAATTGCTGCAGATGAATGTGCCTGTCCCCCACAGCCATGCAGCGTCCCACCTCCCCCTCTCCCTCGCCTGCCTGATCTGGTGTTAGCCACCTCCAGTGTTTGTGGGCACAGGCAGAGTATAAATTACAAATGTCCAATAACCAGCACTGGGTTTCCAATAATAGATGACCCTTCTCTGTTAGTCTTCTTCACTCACTCAGCATCCCACTGGCCTTAAATCCTTTCCTGTTAAATCTCCTCGTGCTTTAGGAGCATAAATTTCAAAGGAGGAAACAGGAATTTAATCCATGTTGTTCCTACATGGGAATACAGAGGGCCAGAAGAAAACTGTGACTCTGCAGAAGGTATAACCAAACTTTGTGAGTTTGTCCAAATGTAGAAATGGAGGAAAATCGGCCCTAATATGTATTTTGTAGAATTAGTAGAGCATGAGTGTGTGTGTGTATGCGTGTGTGTTCCACACTCTTTTGGACTATGGGGAAAACCAAGACCAAGCACATCAAGCAGCCATGCTATTGTTGTATTAGAGACCACACCAAAGACTTGATGGAAGAAAGTTCTACCTCCTTCCACAGACCAGTCTGAAAGGCAGATCCAGTCACGGGAAAACTTCCTTCTACCGTCAGCCACAGACAAGATGCCAGATAACAGCACCCCCAGTAGGAATAAAAGAAGCAAATTTTGTAAGTCCATCCATTTTTAACAGCTAAAGCTTAAAGGAGAAGCAAGTTCTGATGGTAAGTCCTTGCTCAGCTGGGCGTGAAGCGGTGAGTGACGCAAGGGCAGAGCAGGACAGCCCCAGCAGGCCCAGGATCCACGAGAGGGACCGTGTCCTCTGGGAGAGGTGACACTTTGCCCTCAGGAGAGTTTCCCACATGCTGCTGAGAGGAGAAGACAGCCACGCGCAGGACAGATCGCTTGGTGGCGGGTTTAATGTTAGAAGTGGGAGGGGCAGGAACTTGTCAGAAGCAAAGGCGAAGCTTGGCATTAAGGGAGCACAGTCCCAGTTGTGTCCACGGCCTGCGTCACAGTACATCCTCTTGTCCTCTTCTGGAGAAACCCCTCCCGTTTGGCCCCTTCTCCAGCAAGTGGACTATATTACTCTAAGGTTAACCTGGGTTTATCAATATATAAAATACCGTATGGGAGTTCATTTTCCATGAAATCTAAAGCAAAGTCCTATAAATAATTTTTAAAAGTGTTATTTCTACCATTGAAAAAATAATGTATAGCACATTTTTTCTGATTAAACTGAGTATTCTCAATAAAATGTAACCTTTCTTTGAAGTCGTACTGCTGTATGACACTACGGTGGTAGGAGTGCCATTTGACCTCCATCATAAATGGTTCCAAATCGCTCTGCTTGTAGAATTCTGCCTTTGGCAACAGCTTTGCCATCTCCCCATCGCTCACAAGCACTCTGCTGTCATCACATCCGACTGTTGTCACAGGAAAATCACCTAGAAATTCCTCCACCTCTCACTGCCTTCAATTCATTGCATTTAATCTAAGAAACAAATTAAGAAGGCTAGTCTAATAGTGCATAAAACAAAAATAAAGGATTTTTTAATTTCCTCTCAATCCTGAGTGCTAATTCAGAGATATTTTCAATTCTAGGTCCTCAGCTATATTCAAATCACAGCAGGACCTTTAGTGCTCACAGTTGCTGGAAAATTATGGTTTTCCACCTCTCACTTCACATACAGTTCAAAATGAAAACAGTATCAAACTGCAAATATTTGTGTCAGGAAGATCAATAGGCCCTTTTATTAAATGATCTTTTCCCATGATGACTACTTCAATTCTTTTATCAAATTCTCAGATTTTTATACTGCTCTGTGGATGCCATAGCTATGTGTTCAGTTTTGTGGATGAGTAACCTTGGACCGGATAGCTGGGAATGTTAGACAAAGGATGAATCACTATGAGCTGATCCGAGGTCCTCTGTGCAGGACTGCACTGATCCCAAGCCCTCTCAAATGAGAGGGGAGGACGTTTCCTCTTCCTCCCCTGTTTCCGTCTGGTCATCGACAGGCAAGCAAGGCTCAGTGAGCACCGCGCTGCCCCTGTGGCCGCACACTCCTCGGGCTGAGATGAGAAAGGACGGAGAGAGCAGTGAAGGGTTCCCCCAGAGCACCCGGTGAAGGCCTCCTGAGAAGCATGAGCAAACCAATAAATGAATTCTGAAAATTGTCAGAATTGGTGTTTCCTGAGCTGTGGCAAGATATCTAGTAATAACAATAATAATATTGGTAATAATAGCAATAATAATGGTATCTATCTATGACTGAACACTTGCTACAAGCCAGTTGTTATTCTAAGGGCTTTGCCTACTTTAATCCTCACAAACACCCTAAGGGTAGTTCTATCATCATCCTCTTGTTTTTAGATGAATAAGCTGAGGTTCAGAGATATTTATAGCGTCTGCAGCCGGCCAACTCCAAGGTGGCCTTTGTCATTCCTACCTACTGGTGTTCACATTTTTGTGTAATCGCTGCCCCTGGAGTGTGGATGGGACTATGACTTGCTTCTAACCCACAGAGTATGGCAAATGTGATGGAATGTCACTCTCATGGTTACGGGACATTATCTAAAACTCTGTCTTGCCAGCAAACTTGTTAGAGTGACTCTGCTTTCTGGCTTGATGAAATAAATGGACCTGCTGGGGACCCTCATCTAGCAAGAAACTGTGAGGGGGCCTCCAGGAGCTGCACTGGTCTCCAGGAACTGCAGGGGCTTCTAGGAACTGCAGGGGTCTCCAAGAACTGCAGGGGTCTCTAGGAACTACGGGGGTCGCTAGGAACTTAGGGAGTGTCTAGGAACTGAGGGGGGTGGTCTCTAGTTTCTGTGCAAGAACCTGAAACTCTCAATCATGCAAACCCTGAGCCTAAGATGAGAATGCAGTCCAGCCTACACCTCAATTTTAACCCTGTGAGACCCAAGCAGAGGATCTAGCTGAGCCATGTACAAGTTTATGACCCATGAAACTGGGAGCTAACAAGTGTGTATTGTTTTAAGCCACTGAGTTTGTGGAAATTTGCTATGCAACAAGAAATTAATACAGTTATTCAACTTAAGTTAGTGTGGGCCAGAGTCAGGAGTCAACTCCAGGCTGCCATCTGGCCCCAGCTCACGCCCTGGCGTGCTGGAGTGCTCCACCTGCAAACAAAAGGCCATACCGTGGCTCAGTGCCTATTCACTCCGTCTCTTTCCAGGCCAGGACGGCACGCTGAGGACATTGAGGCCACTGGCCCTCCCCCTCACTGCACACTCAGCTCCAAAACTGAGGGTCCCTCAGAGAGAAGTGCACCATTGTCCCTACCCTCATCCAGAGCCCTGGCTCAGAGATTTTGCCTGGGAGGAGAACCAAGCCATAAAACAAATGGTTCCTAATCTCTTCCCAGAGAAACTGACTGAGTTTCCAACACTGGGGAAGTCCAAGCACTTTCAATAGCATTGGAAGTTTTTAAATCACTGCAAATTTTTTTTTTTAAAGAAAAGAAAAGAAAAGAAAAAGAACAGTGGAAACTGCAGCAAAAAGCAAGCATGAGGAGGACAATAGAGTCATTGGAGATACAGGCAGCCCTACAGGCCAGGCAGTTTTCTGAGGGAGTCCAGGAAAGAGAGAGCAGTGCCAGCCCTCCTGGGTCAGAACAAATCTCAACCACTGACCTTGAGAACTAACCCTTCAAAGCAGCCAAATTTGGTTAGATTAGTTTTGGGGGCAATTGATGCCTCAGGCATTGCGAAAACAATAATCAGTCGGCTATTGGTGGTGCTCCACAGTTGAGTGTGGTCAGGACAGACAGTCAACAGACCTGTCAAACCACCGCTGTCCTGTGGTGGCCGTGGGCTGCTGCCCGAGAACGTTGGAGACGTTAACGCTGCAGAGTGGGATGGAGAGTAGACTTCACTAAAATAATCCAGACAGACCATATCTTAGTTCAGTGTCAGAAGACAAGTGGGTAGGGCCATTTGACCAGGACATAAAAATACTACTGCTTAGTCTAGTGCTTCCTCTGCTGATACACTCATCATATTGGGCTTTTGTTTGCCCACCTTCCTGTTCTCTTAATCTCTAACTATAGATACGCAGAAATACTCCTAGTGCCATTCTGATCCTGCTTTTGTTGACTCAACATCACCAGTGCTGCGTTCTCTTCTCCTATCAAAGACAGGCTTGCATAATGCCAATTACTTTCTTTCCAACTTCTCATAGAACTTGAAAAGCCTTCTAAACGCAGCAACAATTAGCAAGAATTTTGGTCTAAAAATCATGCTCTAGGTATAATGACCATCTCTGCATAACAATGGCAAAGAAAAATCCAGCTCTGGGACTCCTGGGTGCTTCCTGAAAGCTAGCTCTGTCCTAAATGTTTCCATAGCACATCCCCACCTGCAGCTCTGTATCTACAGACTATTGCTACGGGTCATTAGTCTCTACTCCTAAAAATAATCCTAACAGGCACATTGATTAGTGCTTAAAAGTTCAGATTCCAGTGTCAGAAAGAGCTGGTGTCATACCCAGAAGTGCTTGGGTAAATTACTCAAGTTCTTTGAAGCCTCATTTCTCTCGTCTATAGAACTAGGCTAATGACCCCACCCATGTATAGATTGGCTATGCCTCAGTAAGTTATATAGAGAGGACTTGATAAAGTTATATAGAGAGGACATTTAAAGCACTTAGCATAAAATTCAATGAATTTGTTGACTATCACTAACAAATGATAGTATATTACATGTTATTTCTAACATTTCAGATAATTAAACAGAGATCTGAGAGGGCATGCCACCAATTCCTAATCTCAAGTTGTGATCAAATTTATTGCACAAGATCTTCTGAAAGGGTCATAAAAATATTTAATGCAAAGCCTTGAGTTACACTTCAGGTATACTAAAACAGACTTTTAAAAGACCAGTCCTCTACCGATAATTATAAACTCTGGACACAATTTTTAAAGTACTTGAGATCACTAAAAAGTGAATAAAATAGAGGCATATTTTGGAGAGGAGTTATTACATATCTTAGAGGAAGGGACCGACACAGTGAGTCTCCATTTCTGTGGCTTTGCTCTGAGGAAGAGCAGCAGTTAGTGCAATGCAGGATGATTAAGGCCCCACTCTTTCTGGCATGGGAAACCAAGGTGGCCACATCTGCCAAAAAGTGAGGTAAGGTGCCATAGAGGAGATAAAACAGAAAAGAGAAGACCCTAGATTTTGTGTATGAACTCTGCCTGCATCTCTAGTTGGCCCCTGAACCAAGCACATAGAAGGCAGACTCAATGTAGCTTGTATATAAGGTTGAAAGAACTAAAGGAAGATTTGAACTAACAGTGCTACAGGTGACAAAGGCTTTGCAATTTGAGTCTAAGCAAGTTAACTGTATGCTAAAGAAAACTATAAAAGTTCTTTAGAGAAATATAACAGAATTCAGAGTCTCTGCAACATAATGTTTGTGATGTTCTGGATCAAATCTAAAATTAATCAATACATGAAGAACTAGAAAAATTTATCCTTACTCAAGGGAAAACACAACCAACAGAGGTCAACTCTGAGATGACTCAGATGTTATAAATATCAAGAAAAACATTATATCAGCTATTAGAACAATGCTGAATGAGTCAAGGGAAAATATATGCATAATGAATGGAAATATAGAAATATAATAGAGAAATAAAAGCTATAAAAAATAAATTTCAAGAATGAAAAATACAATATCTAAAATCAGAAATTCATTGAATGGGTTCAATAAAAGAATGGCTATGACAGAGGAAGAGTCAGTGAACTTGAAGCTATATTAGTAGAAATTATCCAATCTTGAAGACAAAAAAAAAATGATTGAAAAATATGAATACAACTTTGGGAACCTGTTGTATGATATCTAATGGTCTAACACAGGTAATCCAAGTCCCAGAAGAAGAAGAAAGATAGAATGCAGAAGACCAAAAAATTCAATAATAGCTAAAAACTTTGCAAATTTGAAGAAAGGTGTCAATTTACAGATTCAAGAATTTCAGTGAAAACAAACAAGAAATACAAAGAGTCCAGGCACTTCACAGTCAAACTGCTATAAAGCAAAAATAAAGAGAAAAATCTTGAAAGGAGACGGAATAAAAGAACACATTACATAAAGAGGAACAATGATTCAAATGACTATACACTTATAATCAGAAACAATGGAAGCCATAAGACAATTGAACATCATCCCGAAGGTGCTGGAAAAAAAATCTGTCAATGCAGAATTTCATATCCAATTCAAACATTCTTTATAGATGAAGTAAAGACAGATACACTTTCAAATAGCAGAAAATTAAGAGAATTTATCAACAGTAGACCTGCACCTATAAGAATTACTAAAAGAAGTTCCTCAGGTTGAAAGGAAATTATATCAGAAGAAAATTCAGATCTTCAGCAATGAATGAAGAGTATTTGAAATTGTAAATATGTAAGTAAATATAAAAAACAACTTTATCTTAATTTTTAAAAAATACACAATTGTTTAGAGGGAAAATGTAATGAGGCAACATTCCCCCATACTCTGGTGTCAATGGAGACCACGTGAGGAACAACAAGACACTTCTACCCAGGGTACCATCAGCAGAGGCCTAGTGGGGACCCAAAACTCTCACCTAAATCTAGAAGTAATGAGAAGACCCTCCCCAACTCAAGGGGCAATGGAGGCCAAGTGAAGACCCTGAACTTCTATCACCACCCAATAGTAATGAGGCAATATCTCCCCACTTCCCCTGCTGGAAGTATTAGAGAACACCAGATAAACCAGAAGGCTTAAATAAGACCAAAAATCACATAAACTATTACCCAAAATATCCAGATTGCAATCCAAATCACTGGTCATACCAAAAGGCTGGAAAATCTCAACTTTCAATTAAAAAAAGACTATTAGCAGATGTCAAGAATGAGATGACGAAAGTATTAGAATTATTTGAAAAATATACTAAAGCAGCCATCATAAAAATTCTTCAACAAGGAATTACAAATACTCTTGAAACAAATTAAAACAAAAAACATTTTAGCAAAGAAATAAAAGATATGAAGAATCAAATGAATATTTTAGAACTGAAAAGTATAAAAACTTAAATTTTTTAAAAATTCAATGAATAGACACAACAGTATCTTGGAAAGTATTGAAGAAGCAATCAGTGGACTTTAATACATAGTGGTAGAAATTACCCAATCTGAACAACAGAGAGAAAACAGCCTGAAAATGAGCATAGCTTTGGGGGTCTGTGGGACCATAAGAGATGTAATGCTCATGTCATCAGAATACTGGAAGAAGAGGAGAAAAAGGAAGCAGCTGAAAACGTGCTTGAGAAATAATGGATGAAAATTTCCCAGTGTGACAGATACATAAACCTACAGATTCAATAATCAGAGCAAATCCTACATAAGATAAACCCACACCAAGACACAGTCAATCTTCTAAAACCCAAAGACAAAAAAAAATTTTTTTAAGAGGAGCAAGAGAGAAATAATATTTACCTATAGGGGAAAAAATCATTTGAATGACAGAGAATTGCTAATCAGAAAAAAAAAATGAAGGCCAGAGGTGTAGTACATTTTTCAATGCTGAAAGAAAATAACTGTCTGCCCAGAACCCTACATCCAGCAAACATATCCTTCAGGAATGAAGGACAAATCATAGTTAAGAAAAACTATGAGAATCTGTCATCAGTAGATCTAAAAGTAGATCTTTAAAATGGCTAAAATTCTCTAAATAGAAAGGAAATGATAAAATAAGGAATCTTGGAACATCAAGAAGGAGTAAAAAATACTAGAAAAAGTAAAAATATGGATAAATACAATAGAATATCCTTCTTCTCTGGTATTGTCTAAATTATGATTGACAGTTGAGACAACATTTATAACACTGTTCCAAATGCACGTAGAATAAGTATTTACCATTATTATAATACAAAGGGGTGAGCTAAAGAAACATAAACAGAAAATAAAGTTTCTATATTTCACTCAAACTGGTAAAATGTGGATTCCAGTAGGCTGTGATAAGTTATGTATAAGTAATGTAATGCCTAGCACAACCATTTTAAAAGTTATACAAAGAGATTCAGAAAAAAATCTATAGATAAATCAAAATTAAGCACTAAATATTGTCCAAAAAACTCTCAGGAAGGCTGGAAACAAAAAACAGAAAGAATAAATAGAAAACCAGCAATAAAATGGCATACTTAAGAACTAACATATCAATAATTACATTAAATGTCAGTGTAAATGACAGGCAAATAGTAAGAATTATATGTGTCAGCAATTTTTATCGTTCCTAATGTTATTTGCTATTATTTATAGATCCTATTTCTTTTAATTTATTTGTTTCTGTTTGCTCATCTTTAAGAGAACTCACATACCAGTTGTTAGCTTTTGGTACCAGGAAGAAATTGTGTCTTTCTACCTCAATTTTCCCAGACGGCTGGAATATTCTCCCTTTCATATAATACCTAAAATTTAAACAAAACAGAACAAACAAAATGAGCCTTAGCCCCATTTTTAGTGTGTATGAGTGTAGTTTGAATGTACAGAACTGCTGCTTTGGGATTTTCTCCTGCTGTGACTGGCTGTATGGTTCTGACTGCAGTTCAGAGTCAGGAGTAAAGTGCAGGTGTCTGTACGTGGCTTTGCTGGAAGAACCTGCTGATGCAGCGTTTCACAGGGTTTTTCCTGTCTGCAGTGTTTATAAAGCTTTTCTGTTCCACTGTACCTCCAGCCTCCCTGTCTGCAGTGACATAGAAGCATTGGTGGAGGCGTGAGAGGGCTGATGGTGCGGGAGGGCTGGACGGTTGAGGATCCTGTGCAGCTGTGGCTGCCTGGCCTTCGTGCCCCAGTGGCCCCTTGTGCCCACACTCTCACGCAGGGTTTCGGGTGATATGGTGTCTATAGCTGTGCATCTCCACAGCATTTCTTAGTAAATGGAGAGCTTCAGAGCAGGACTGAGCAAATCTGGATTGCATGGTTTTAATCATGCTTTGATCCTGTGAGTGAGTATGCGGACATTGTAACTGCAAGTTTACATGAGTCCTCACATCAGGCTTTATAAAAAGTTCCCATTAAGAAAATGAATATGGAAGACATGAGCTGGGGGGAAAATGCTTGAAAAACCTATATCTGATAAGGGACTGTTAAAAGAATATATAAAGTAATTCCTAAAATTTGATAATAAAAAGGCAAACAACTCAAAATCAGGCAAAAGATTTGAACAAATAGTTCACCAAGGAAAATATATATGAATAGCCTACAAGCATAGGAAAAAGGACTCAACATCATTAAAGTCAACAGAGAAGGGTAAATCAAAACTTCAGTGAGATACCACCACACGCCCACAAGAAGTTTAGCTATAATTTTAGAAGACTGACAACACTGAGTGTTGGCAAGAGTTTGGAGCAACCAGGACTCTCAAACATTTTTGGCAGGAGAATAAAAACGTGCAAACACTTTCAGAAAACTTCTGGAAGTTTCTTATAAAAGTAAACATATACTTACACTATGACTTAGTATTCCCATTCCTAGTTATTTACCCACGAGAAATGAAAATATATATCCACAAAAAGCCTTAAACAAGAATGGTCATATCTGCTTTAGTTGTAATAGTCCCCAGCTAGCAACAGTCCAGGTGTGTGTGAAGAGGTGAATGGAGACACAAATGATGGTATATTCATAAAGGAATACTACTAAGTAATAAACAGGAACCAACTACTGATATAGAACTGTTAGGACAACTACGGATGAATCTCCAAAACACTGCACTGTATAAAAGACAGATAGAAAGAAAGAGTACATATTCTATTTTCCATTTATGAGAAATTCTAAAACAGGCAACACTAAACTATGATTTAAAAAAAAAAAAAAAAAAAAGCTTTGGTTGCCTCTTGAGGTTAAGGGAGAGGTTTTTCTTGGAGGGAATAGGGAAGAACTTTCTGGTGCCATAGTAATGTCCTGTATCTTGAGAGAAGTTTGTATCTCACAGATTTATGCACTGTATGTAAATTGTACCTCAAAAGAAAACAAAAGAAGTATAAACAAATATTTCGCTGTAGTTTATGACATGGTTGCTTAAGTATTTGAGGGCAAATGTACTGGTGTCTTCACTTCACTTTGAAATGCATCACAAAAAAATAAGGAACATTGGTAGATGAATACATGGAGAGTGGATGTATAGAAATGTGATCAAGCAAGTAAAGAAAAATGTAAACCGTAGAGTCTCAGTGGTGCATGTTCACAATAGAATTCTTTCAACTTTTGTTTATGTTTTAAATTTTTGCTAATAAAATGTAAGAAATAAAAGAGTGATCAGACATATCGCGAATGACCAGAAACCACATCCCTGCCTACAGGACTCAAAATGGCAGCCTCCGTTCTGTTGGATGACTTTCTCTAAAAACCATAAAACTTAAAATCCGATGTGCCAGCTTCACAAAACCCCAAATGCCTACATGCCTTTACTCATTGAAACTTCTGCCATTTATTAATCCTAAAATGTAAAAAGTTGGAAGATAAATGATGCTTTTATGATATAAACGTTTTATGTCTGAACAGACTCCCACCCACTTGGAAGGACAATGAAAAAACAGGTCTCATAAGTCACGTGGGGGGCGGACCCAGCTCGCAGAAGTGCCGTGAGAACAACACGGTCTGGTGACACTCCACAACAGAGTGAGGGTTTGAATCCCCCACTAAAGGTTTGCTATGTTTATTGTTTGTGTCAATAGGAGCAAAAGCCGTAGGGAGAGCCCCAAGTGGCCCCACATCATCTCCACAAAGGAGACACCTCCACCTGCACACACCTTTGTGAAGACTTCTCAGAGCCCTAATGTCTTTGTTTCTTCCATCAACCTGTTTCTAGATTATTCTGCGCTTTTCCTCTCACTGCTGTTCATATAAAATCAGAGTCTCTACTCATAAATGAAATCCAAGGGTAAGAGGCACTATTTATTCTGCAGAGGACATTTCTCTAGGACTTCCAGAATCTAATCATTTAGCGCCACACGGAAAGCAAGCATTCGGTCCCATCTGATCCATGTAGGACAGTGAGATGAAACTGCTGTTGTCTCACTGAGGTTTTGAGGGAAAGCCAGAACTATTGGAACATTCTGTTTCTTGAAAGGATTAATATTTTGAAGCCAAAGAAAATTCTCTGCAAGGAAAGTTTGCACCTTCGGTCTCGTTTCATGTTCTGAGAGCCAGGTAGGAATCGTGTGGAAAATGACACACAGGAGACACCCGGGCGTTCCCCCCTGGCTGTTTCCACTTCCTGCGGGGTCAGTGTCTTCGTCCACTCTCTGGAGGCCGAGTCTCTAATGGAATGATGAGGCTCTGGATCTTTCTTGCCATGTCTGTCTTTTCTGCACTTCCAACTTGCCAATTTCCTTCCTCAAACCATCAGTCTCCCCAAGGAAAAGGCTTGCCCTGTCTCCCAGCCTTCATCCCGGCCTTGCCAGGTGCCCACTGACTAACCTGCCGTCCAGCCATGCAGCCGACGGTGGAGAACAGCGGAGAGGGTGATCCTTCCGGGGTCATATGTAGTACACATTTGCAAAGCAATTTTCAATGCAAAAATCCAAAGAAGAACAAATACGGACATTTAGGAAGACATCTGAACAATTTCAGAAATACTGGGACTATGCAGTACTTTCAGTAACTACTTCCCACCGTAACTGACAGGCAGTCAAGATCCAATTCTCTGAAAATAATCACTTTTAGCCTCTTAATGCGATAAACCCACAGGTCTTTAAAAACCTCCTCAGATCTATCGTATCTTTATTTCCATGTGTATTACTTACAGCTCTAAATCAGGGATATCAATCTGGGAAATACGTGGGGAAGGTTCATATCTGTGGAGTCCAGGTCAGCGTTGTATGTGCGCGTGTCTGTGTGTGTGCACGTGTCTATATCTGTGTGCATGTGTCTGTGTGTGTGCGCATGTCTGTGTGTGTACACGTGTCTGTATGTGTGTGCATGTGTTTGTGTGTTCATGCATGTCTGTGTGTGCGGCTGTGTGTGTGTGTGTGTGCGCGCGCGCGCGCGCGCGCGCACGCGCGCGCGCATTTTCCTGCGGAAGGGTAGGTAGGTATCTTCAGACTCTGAAGTGCTCAGGGACTCAAAAGAAGCTGAGGTCTCTGCTCTCTGCTCCCCTTTCCTTCCGTGGCACATCAGGACGAGACCTCTAGGAAGGCTCCTTTTCCCGCGGCAGAGGCTAGAGCAGCATCCAGTGCACATCGGTAGTGTGGAAGGACCAAAAACAACAAAGAAGGGACCAAAAGCCATTCATTTAAGCTTTTACTAAAAATATTGCAACAGGACAGCAGCTGTGGGGTACAGGAGGCTTGAAGATTTTATGGGCTAGATTGAAGAAGGTTAGTCAAAGTTCAGTTTTGTTCTGAGAATTGTGCACTGTTTAAGTTCTGGTGAGGTATGGGGAAACTGAGATTGTGTTAGCCAAGAGACAGCACACAGAGACAGCTAGACAGGGGCTTTGGTTTTGTAGCCACTGGTTGGTCATTTTGGGTTTAGCAAGACGGGCAGGGGGAAGCAGTTAGGGTTAAGGTCTTGCTAAGGTCAGTGGAAAATTTCAGTTCTTCAATATCTTTCACATTAGTATGACATAAATCAGTTTAACTTTTTTCTTAAAAGCCTATTCTGCATTTTAAAAATGTAATTTTGTTAAGCAATGACCAGCAGCCCTTGAGCCTGAGCTAAATGTTAAATACTGAAAACTGACACATTTATAAGTTGTTGAACTAGCAAACGAGGCAATAATATGAAAGTTCTTCAGAACTGGTGGCATCTGTTTTCTGTGTCTAAGCAATTAGCTTTCAACAGCAGCCACACCATTATTTTCCTGATGGCTTTACACTCAGTGACAGAAGATGACAATTCCCAAGAATCTACATCATTTGAGAAATAAAAGAAGTGTAGAAAAATTAAAACTGCTAATTTTATGAGTGAGAAGATTGCAAACTTTTATTTTCATTTTTGTCTTAGTATTATGTTGTTTATAAGAGCCATAAAAATTACTTTAAATATCCACAGCATATGTATTTATATTTACTGTGAAGGTCCTGCTGACAGTGGCAACATTTTTTATAGGCAGTGTGTATCTGCAAAGCTACTTGACAACTGCCAAAGCTTTGAAAGAATTTCAAGAGTTCCTGTGAGTTGGGGCCAATGTTTACTAAAGCAGTAATGATAATAAAGCATGACTAAAGTATTTGATAGGAAATAGGACCTCAAAAAGCATCAGAGCAGTCTTAGCAGTCATATTCTCAAAGCATTCAACCTCTGCAGAGATTACTTACAAGGCCAAGTGTGACAAATCAGCTTTTTTCCCCATCCTAACCACATAAATGTTACCCAAACATTTGTATGCATAATATCTGTTAGACACCATCAGAAATAACTGAATTATAATTTTCCATTATTAAAAATTAAAATAATGTCAAAATCATAAACACTATGACATTGTACAAATTTCTGAAGTAGAAAATATTCTTATGACAGAAGAAAAACTTCAAGTGATTCCATTAGAAAAGAAGATTTCAAAATCCATGATTCTGTGTACATATAGGACTATTTTCTGTTCCATTTATCTAATTTTTTATCCTTATGCCCATATCACTACTGTACATATAATAAATCTTAAAGTCACATAGCATAAGTCTTCCAGTTTGGTTCTTTTTCAAGCTATGTTGGCTATTCTGGAAACTTTTAAATTTTCATAAAAGTTTAGAATCAGTTTGCCAATTTCTCTAATAAGAACTGTTATGGTTATGATTGGAATTGTGTTGAATTTATAGACCCACACTTAATAAATCAATTGATTTTTGATGAAGTAACCAAAACAATTCAATGGGAAAAGAAAAAATGTTTAACAAATGGAAAATATTTTTAACAAGTGAATATCTATATGGAAAAAAATGTACCCCAACCTCCAATTCACATAATATATAAAAATTAACTCAAGATGGATAATAGACCTAAATGTAAAAACTAAAGAATCTGAAAGAAAACAGAACAAATTCTCTTTCCAACCCTAGAGAAAGACAAAGATTTCTTAACAGGACACAGAAAGCAATTAAGTACATAAGAAAAAAATAATAAATTATGTTTCATTAAAATTCAAAGATTCCACTCAATAAAAATTCCCCCTAGTGAAATGAATATGGAAGCCACGGACAGGGAGAGTATATTCTTCAGAAATAGATCCAATAATGAACTTATATCCAGACTACATAAAAAATACCTGCAAACTTGTATTCAGACTACATAAAAAATGCCTGCCAGTCAAAAATAAAAAGGCAAATAATCCAGTTAAAAACTGGAGCACTCAGTTTTAACTTAGGATACAGAAAACCACAAGAGAATGTCATTCCAGCACCAAGAAAACGGCAGATAATATACAAAATTATAAATTTTGTTTGAGCCCATCAGAAAACTGAGGTCACAAGTCAAGCAAGTGAACTATTAATAAATTGGACAGACAGGTAAGCAGTCTCTCGTCCTTGGCAGAACACAGGAAGAGGAAGAGGTGGTCTCTATATAACCCTTAAGCAGTCACGTTAAAACAAAAACAAAGGGGCACAAGTAAACTTTTGGAGGTGATCGATCTGTTTATTACCTTGAGTGTGGTCATGGTTTCTTGAGTGTATGCATATGTCCAAACTCATTAAACTATATGCAGTAAATATATGCATGTTTGTATATCAATTATCCTTCACTAAAGCTGTTAATGAAAAATAAAAAGAAGCAACCAGGTAAAAGTGCAATAGTCTTAAAGGCCCAGTGTGGACCAGTGTCCTAAGCTCTGTTCTGTGGGCTGTACCAGAATCTCTTGAGAAAGGCTGATGG
This sequence comes from Eulemur rufifrons, assembly GCF_041146395.1. Taxonomy (NCBI): domain Eukaryota; kingdom Metazoa; phylum Chordata; class Mammalia; order Primates; family Lemuridae; genus Eulemur; species Eulemur rufifrons. The sequence continues at coordinate 52,018,055 of NC_090987.1, forward strand.
GCTGATGACCGACAGAAGGCTGGAGTGACACCCTCAGCGGACAGATGAGAGGCACAGCCCACTTCCCTGGGCCCTTCCCTTACAAGAAGCAAGGTTCCTAAGCCACTGGGATAAAGACAGAAAGAATACTCCCCCACCTTCAGGCCCCGGGTAAAGGTCCACTAATTCTCAGTGGGATGGAAGCTAAGTCATCTGCCTCAGTGGGGAGGCGACAGGAAACCGTCTTCACACCAAGATCCTGAAAATCAGAGACCAGCTACTCTGGAAGGAGAGAAAGGAAACTCACTCTTAAACCAAAACTGTCACAAATGCAAGGCAGAGTTTAGAGTTTGGTTGCCACAGGCAGGGATGGGAGGAGAGAAATCCCCACCTGTAAGGCTCAGACTCACAGGTCTGCCTGAGACTGGGCCTTGACCAGGAGAGCCACTCGGCCCACTTCCACGCCAAGCTGGGCACTGAGCACCATCTCCCATGGGGAGAGGAGACAAGACAATGGAGAGACACAGCCCCATGTCATAGGCGTGCAGGATGCTGGAAGCCGGGCACAGAACAGGAAAGCTGAGCAAAGCCCTCCAGCCCCCAGACCCAACATGAAGCGCACAGTAACAGTAATCAAATGCTGAGGACTTTGGAGTCTATGCTACACTGAAGGCAGTAATACTAAGAACAAAACCCAAATCCACCTCAGTTACTCAATTGGTTAAATCAACTTCCCACAGTACAGGCCCCATGGAAGAAGATGCATTCCCAATTCTGGATATTAATACTATTTACCTGAGTCTTTGATGTTCTTCTACATCCAGTATTCATCACTCAATCAAAAAATATGAAACACACCAAAAGATAAATAAAACAACCCATTGCCAAAAGGTAACGCAAACAACAAAACCAGATTCAAAGATGACCAATAAATTGGAACAATAGAACTGGGAGTTTTAAATAACAATATTAATAACATATTAAATGTGAAATATGGGGACCACATGGATAAACACTTGATGAAATTCAATATAGAGAAAAAAATCCATGAGTCAAATGGAAATGTTAGAAATAAAATATATACAATCAGAGAGGAATTCCTTCAGCAAGTTTACCAGCAGACTAGAAACAACTGAAGAAAATATTCAGTAAACTTGAATATAGATAAAATAGAAATTATGCAAACTGTTTCACATAGATAAAAATGAGTGGAAAAAAATGTAACAGAGCATCCAACAAACATGGGACAGTAACATAATGTCCAACATATGTGTACCTGAGTGCCAGAAAGAAAAGAGGGCAGAAAGAATATGTTAAGGAACAATGGCCAAGAATTATCCAAAATTACTAAAAGACAACAATAAAAAATCCAAGAAAACACCTAGACTCACCAAAGTAAGACATCAAAAAAAAAAACAAAGAAAAAAGAAAATATTGAAAGCAGCTTAAGAAAAAACAAACGTTACATGGAGATGAACAAGTAAATGGATCACAGATTTCCTGTCAGAAACTATGCCTACTAGAAGACGATTAGGTGACAACTTTAAATTACTAAAAGGAAAACCCTGTTAACCAAGAACTCTATACTAGGTGAAAAATATCATCCCAAAGTGAAGGTAAAATAAAAACATTTTCAGAAAAAAAACTTTCAAGGATCCTCAGCAGCTAACATGCTAACTAAAATGTTAAAAGAAGCTTTTCAGGAAGGAATAAGATACCAGATGGAATTTTGTATACAAAAAGGAAATGAAGAGGACTGGAAATAGAGAAACAGAGGATAAAAATAAAATATATTTTTTTTTCCTGACTTTAACTGCTTTAAAAGATACTTGCCAATTAGAAAATGGGCAATTGATTGAACAGGCATTTCACTAGAGAACAGATAAATAAAAAATGGAGACATGAAAACATGTTCAATGACATTAGCCATTGGTGAAATACAAATCAAAGCTATAATGAGGTACCACTACACACCTGTTAGGATAAATAAAACCATAAAAATTGAAAATGCCAACTGCTGATAAGGATACAGAGCATCTGGATCTCTTATGCATTGCCGGTGGTCATGTAAAATGGTATAGCCACTCTGGGAACTAGTTTGCCAATTCCTTACAAAATTAACTATTCACTTACCTCATAACAAAAAATATGTTCACACAAAAACCAGGATATAAATGTTCATAGCACATTTATTTGTAATAGCCAAAAATTGGAAACATCACAAATATCCTTCATTGGATGAGTAAAATTTTTAAAAGTGATACATCTATACCCTGGAATAAAACTCAGCAATAAAAACAGCAAACTATTGATACATGCAACAGTTTGAATGAATTTCAAGAGCCTTGTGCTGAGTGAGAAAAAGGACATCCCAAATGGTTACATAATATATTATTCTACTTATATATCATTCTCAAAATGACAAAAGCATAGTGGTAGAGAACAGATTAGTAGTTGTCAGGGTGAGGGCTTGGGGGAAGGTATTAAGGGGTAAAATAGAGAGTTTGTTTATGGTGATACAGCACCTCTGTATTCTGATGGTGTTTATGACTACACAAATCCACATATGTGATAAAATTTCATAGAACTTTACACCAGAAAAATGTTCATCTTTTCTAGAGAAATCTGAATAAGGTTATAACTGAGTTAATAGTATTATGCCAATGTCAATTTCCTGGTTTTGGCTGTACACTATGGTTATATATGATATCATTTTTCCCAGAACATTTATTGAATAGGGCATCCTTTCACCAGTGTGTGTTTTTCTATGCTTTGTTGAAAATCAGTTGGTCATAGTTATTTGGTTTTATTTCTGGGTTCTCTATTCTGTTCTATTGATCTGTGTGTCTTCCTTTGTACCAGTACCATACTGTTTTGGTTACTATAGCCTTGTAGTATAATTTGAATTCAGGTAACACTATGAATCCAAATTTGTTCTTTTTGCTTAGAATTTCTTTGGCTATTTGGGCTTCTTTTTATTTCCATATGAAATTTAGTATAGTTTTTCTAGTTCTATGAAACATGACATTGACATTTTGATGGGAATTACACTGAACCTGTAAATCACTTTAGGCAGTATGGACATTTTTACAATATTGATTCTTCCAGTCCAGGAGCATGGGATGTTTTCCCATTTGTTTGTGTCATATATGATTTTTTTCATCAGTGTTTTGTAGTTCTCCTTGTAGAGATCTTTTACCTCCTTGATAAATTATATTCTTAGGTATTTTATTTTCTTTGCAGGTATTGTAAATGGTATTAATTCAAGATGGATTAAAGACTTAAGTGTAAGACCAGAAACTATAACAATTCTAGAAGAAAACATAGGAAAAACTCTTCTGGACATTGGCCTAGGCAAAGATTTTATCACTAAGACTCTAAAGCAAATACAGCAACAACAAAAACAAATAAATGGGACTTATTTAAACTAAAAAATTTCTGCACAGCAAACAAAATAATCAACAGAGTAAATAGACAATCTATGGAATGGGAGAAAATATTTGCAAACTATACATCTGACAAAGGACTAATATCAAGAATCTGCAAAGAATTAAAACAAATAAACAAGTGAAAATCAAATAACCCCATCAATAAGTGGGCAAAAGACATGAACAGATTTTTTTTCAAAAGAACATACACAGGCTGGGCTCATGCCTGCAATCCTAGCACTTTGGGAGGCTGAGGCAGGAGGATCACTTGAGGCCAGGAGTTCAAGACCAGACTGAGAAAGAGCAAGACCACCTCTCTACAAAAAATAGAAGTTAGCTGGCCATTGTGGCATGCATCTACAGTCCCAGCTACTCAGGCGGCTGAGGCAGGAGGATCACTTGAGCCCAGGAGTTCAAGGCTATAGTGAACTATGATAAGGCTACTGCACTCCAGCCTGGCTGACAGAGCAAGACCCTGTCTCAAAAAAAAAAAAAAAGTAGATATATAAATGGCCAAAAAACATGAAAAAATGCTCAATATCACTAACCATCAGGGAAATGCAAATTAAAATCACAATGAGATACCACCCTACTCCTTTAGGAATGGCCATTATTAATAAGTCAAAAAATAATAGATGTTGGTGTGGATATGGTGAAAAGGGAACACTTAGACATTGTTTGTGGGAATGTAAATTAGTACAACCTCTGTGGAAAACAGTATGGGAATCCCTCAAAAAACTAAAAGTAGACCTACCATTTGATCCAGCAATTCCACTACTGGGTATCTATCCAAAGGAAAAGAAGTCATTATATAAAAAAAGACACCTGCACTCAAATGTTTATCGCAACACAATTCACTATCACAAAGATATGGAATCAACCTACGTGTCCATCAATTCATGAATGGATAAAGAAAATTTGGTATATGTATAACCATGGACTACTACTCAGCCAAAAAGGAATGAAATAATGTCTTTTATAGCAACTTGGATGGAAATTGAGACCAGTCTCCTAAGTGAAATATCTCAGGAGGGAAAAACAAATACTACATGTTCTAACTTGTAAGTGGGAGCTAAACAATGTGTATGTATAGTCATAAAGTGGTGTAATAGGCATTGGAAACTAGGAAGGAGGAAAGGTGATATGTAACAAGGGATAAAAAAATTACCTATTGTGTACAATGTACACTGTTCTGGTAATGGGTACACTAAAATCCCAGACTTCAACATTATACAATTCATTCATGTAACAAAAAACACTTGTAACCCCTAAATCTATTGAAATTTTTTTTAAAAGAATCATAAGAGAAAGGGTTAAAAAATTTTAGAAAAACATATTATCATTGAAGTAAGCTGAGCAAAGGGTACCTGGAACTTCTTTTGTGGTGTTACCTTTCAATATAAAAAGTTATAATGAAAATTCAATTAAAAAGGTAACTTCTTACAATGAAACTAATATTAAAAATTTATTAATTGTTAATAATGAAAATAGTGTGGGGTTCATAACACACGGAAGTGAATATAGGACAAAAATAGCACAAACTGTGGGAGGGAAGAAATGGAAATTTTGCATAGATATTTTTATAGTATTCAGAGATAATATTTTGTATTTCTGTGGTCTCAGTTGTAATTTCTCCTTTTTCATTCCTTATTGAGTTTTCAGGAGTCCTTTCTTTTCTGCTTTTGGTTAATATAGCAAGAGGTGTGTCAATTTTCTTTATCTTTTCAAAGAACCAGGTTTTTGTTTCATTATCATTTGTATAGTTCTTTATTATCGATTTCATTTAGTTCTTCTCTGATCTTGGTTATTTTCCTTCTGCTAGGTTTGGGATTGGTTTGCTAATTGATAAATAAGTTCAGCAAAATCTCAGGTTACAAAATCAATGTACGCAAATCAGTAGCATATATACCAACTACAGTCAATCTGGGAACCAAATCAAAGACTCAATATCCTTCACAATAGCAACAAAGAAAATAAAATACCTAGGAATATATTTAAGGAGGCAAAGGATCCCTACAGGGAGAACTATGAAACACTAAGGAAGGAAATAGCAGAGGACATAAACAGATAGAAAACCATACCATGCTCATGGATCAGCAGAATCAACATTGTTAAAATGTCTATACTACCCAAAGTGATCTACAGATTCAATGCAATCCCTATTAAAATATCAACATCATTTTTCACAGATCTAGAAAAAATAATTTTATGCCTTGTATGGAACCAGAGAATACTCCATATAGCTAAAGCAACCTTAAGCAAAAAAAAAAAAAAAAAAAAAAAAAAAAAAAAAATTTGGAGGCATCAATTTACCAGACTTCAAGCTATACTGCAAGGCTATAGTAACCAAAACAGCATGGTACTGGCACAACAGAGGCACAGACCAATGGAACAGGACTGAGAACCCAGATATAAAACCATCCTCCTATAGCCATCTGATCTTTGACAAAGCAGACAAAAACATTCACTGGGGAAATGGTGTATCGGAAAATCGGTGCTGGGAAAATAGGTTAGGCACATGCAGAAGACTGAAACAGGATCCACATCTCTCACCTCTCACAAAAATCAACTCATGGTGGATAACAGACTTAAACAGACTTAACAGCATGAAACCATAAGAATTCTAGAAGAAAATGTTGGAAAAACTCTTATAGACATTAGCCTAGGCAAAGAATTTATTAAGAAGAACCCCAAAACAATCACAGCATCAACAAAAATAAATAGATGGGACCCGATCAAATTAAAAAGCTTCTGCACAGCCAAAGAAACTATCACTACAGCAAATAGACAACCTACAGAATGGAAGAAAATATTTGCATGCTATACATTTGATAAAGGGCTGATAACTAGAATCTACACAGAACTCAGGAAAATCAGCAAAAAAATCAAACAGCCCCATTAAAACGTGAGCCAAGGACATGAACAGAAACTTTTCAAAAGAAGATAGATTAATGTCCAGGAAACTTATGAAAAAATGCTCAGCATCTCTAATCATAAGGGAAATGCAAATCAAAATCACAATGAGATATCACCTAACTCCAGTGAGAATGGCTTTTATCAAAAGTCCCAAAACAACAAATGTTGGCATGAATGCTGAGAGATAGGAACATTCATACACTGCTGGTGGAACTGCAAACTAGTACCTATATGGAAAGTAGTATGGGGATACCTCAAAGAACTAAAAGTAGAATTACCATTTGATCCAGCAATCCCACTACTGGGCATCTACACAAAGGAAATAAGGCCATTCTATAAAAAAGACATCTGCACTAGAATGTTTATAGCAGCACAATTCACAATTGCAAAGATGTGGAAACAACCCAGTACCCATCAATACGTGAGTGGATTAATAAAATGTGGTATTTGTATACCACAGAGTTCTACTCAGCCACAGAAAACAATGGTGAACTAGCACCTCCTATATTATCCTGGATGGAGCTGGAGCTCCATTCTCCTAAGTGAAGTATCATAAGAATGGAAAAACAAACACCACATGTACTCACCATCAAATTGGTACTAATTGATCAACACTTATGTGCACATATGGAAGTAATATTCATCAGATGTTGGGCAGGTGTGAGGGGAGAGAAGAGGTGGGTATATTCACACCTAATGGGTGCAGTGCACACTGTCTGGGGGATGGGCATGCTTGTAACTCTGACTTGGGTGGTGCAAAGGCAATATATGTAACCTAAAAGTTTGTACCCCTGTAATATTCTGAAAATTAAAAAAAAAAAGATATTTTAAAAAGAGAAAGAAAAAGCATAAAATGGAAAGAAATATTCCATAAAACACTAATCATAAAATGGAGTGGCTTTATTAATGTTAGAAAGTAGACATCAAAACAAAGAATATTACTGAGGATTAAGGGAGACATCACACAATGGTGAAAGGGTCGAGTCTTCAGGAAGACAAATAATTTTAAATATATATGCATCTAACAACAGCGTTGAAAATCCAGAAGCAAAATCTGATAGAACTGAAAGGAGAAATAGAAAAATGAAAAATTACAGTTGGAGACATCAATATTACTCTCTCGGTGGTTTATAGGATTTAAAGCAAGGAGTTCTGTGAAATTTCAGACTTTGGTGAAAAAAAATCTGCATTTCCCTTGGGAAATGAAGCCAGTAATTGAATTGAATGAAATTCACAGATACTTCTGAATGCCATAAAACCTCTGAGATATTTATAGTTTTCAACAGAGACAAAACCACAACTTAAACTCCTGAGCAAAACCAAAACAGCAACTCCTGAGTACGGTCAATTATAGAAGGAACATTTCTTTTTAATCAAAGTACTTAGGCTTCTTTTTACTATTCTAGCTGTGATTTTTCTGAGCATTATCGTTGTAGTATTGGGTCACTTCAAAGTAAATCAAGGAAAATATGCTTTTTGTTTTTATGCCAGTATAATGAAAAATTTGACACAAAGAGAACATCTTTAAAATCTTAATTCAATCAGAGAGAATAGAATAATATATTGTTAAAGATAAAATAAATATGAGAGCAAATCTGATTATACGTGGTTGCCTTTATCGTGTTTCACTTTATAAGAAGTTATAGGGAAGAAGAAACAATTAAAATAAAACATCCCTACGGTTCCTCTGGATAGGAGAAAAACATTTTCTGTTTTCCCTTCCACTTACAGAGACCCCAGTTCTAGAAGATGAGCCCTCCCGAAGAACTCTACCTGCACAGGTTAAAGAAACACTGTATTTTCAAAGCATCTGCCAATTCTTTGTGTGGGTAAGAGTTTTTCCATTCAGCATAGGTACTAAATTTACTTGGAAGATCATGGTTATGATCCATTTTGTTGTTCTTGTTGTTGTTGCTTTAATTTAAAATAAGACAGAACTCAGCCTAGTCAGGAAGAGGCATCAAGCAAAAGAGAACTAATATGATCTGCACAATAAAATCAACAACCATTCTGAGTCTTAAAGCAGCAGTCCAGGCAGGGAGTGGGCCAGGGCGGGGGAGTGCAGTGGTTAGACCAAAGGGCAAAGGCAATTAAGGGAAAAAGTTCAGGCTTGGGAGGGTAAGAGTAGAATACAGGAAAGCGTATCAAACCATGTTCTTAGAAGAATGTGGGTCAGTGAGAAATATCCTATTATTAATATGACAAAGCCAGCCAAGGAACTTTAAAAGCAGGGATCCCTAATATTCAATTTTAAGTAGCATTCTATTCGAGACCATGGTGTAAAATGTCTCAGCCCTAATAATCTGGAACAGCCTTGCACACAGCCTTGTGTCAGTGCTGCTTTGGCAAATGAAGTAAGAGGTGGTGACCGCAGGTGACAAGAGCAGTGCTGAGAAAGGAAGCAGGGAGGAAGGGAGAAGCTCAGGGGTATGGCTGCCACAGGTCTGCAAATTCTCTGGAAAACCTAGAAAGTCTGTAATGTGCTGAACTTTCAACAGGATATAGGATAGAAAATTAGTGCTATCTATTTAAATACTAAAAGAAGGATGGGACAGGAGTGGTGGATCACACCTGTAATCCCAGAACTTTGGGAGGCTGAGGTAGGAGGATTGTTTGAGGCCAGGAGTTTGAAACCAGCCTGGGCAACATAGTGAGACCCCCATCTCTACAAAAAATAGAAAAATTAGCTGTAGTGGCACAGGCCTGTAGTCCTAGCTACTGGGGAGACTGAGGCAGGAGGATAGTTTGAGCCCAGGAGTTTGAGGCTGCAGTGAGCTATGATGATGCCACACACTTCAGCCTGGGTGACAGAGCAAGAACCCTGCCACTAAAATAAATAAATAAATAAATACTGATCCCCCAAACCTGGAGAAATTAAGAATGCAGTTTATAAGAACATAAATCTTATTGAAAATAAAATGCCCTGGGAAGTTCACTGAAACTTAATATAATATTGTAATGGCAAAAGCAAAATATTTATTGCTTTTTTTTTTCCGCTTTAAAAATGTAAGTACCATTTTTACTCATAGGCTCTTCCCAATTCTCTGTTTCATGTGATCTACGTGGAAAGAGCATGTAAAAGGAAGAAATACCTACTTCTCACCTGCCTGCTAGGGTCTGAGCAGCCACTGCTCAGAATCCCCCCACGGCCCTCAGCCCAGTCACCAAGCCCGGCTTCCGACCCAGCTACCTCCCTACACATCATATTTACTTCTCTCCAAGATTGAGGAAAGAAAGAAATCTCTTAGAAATATTTAGGCATCGTTGCTAAGTTTTTTGAGGCTAAATTCCTCATGGTAAAATAAAAGTAAGACTATATAAGGAAAGCATTCTCAGTTGAGAATATTCTGGACTTTCACACTCTAGTGTTTGAATTATGCATCTGAGCAAAACAACAACAACAACAACAAACGCCCCAACACACACACAAAATCCCAGGGACCACAGTCTCCTAACCAAGCAGGTGAATAATTCTAAGAGGATCTCAGACTCTTAGGTCGTTTTGCCAACTTTGCACAAATACAGCATTTTTCCAAGATGTCGCATAAGCATCAGACTGACAACGTGCATCTGCAGAAGCACACTGAAGTACTGAAGCTCATACTATGTGGGCACAGGGTGCCGGAATGCAGAGGACCACTACGAATGACAAAGTAGCTCAGGAGTGCAAACGACCTCATCATTCCCCAGCTTTCGCCTCCTGTCCGTGCTCCTCCTTTCTCCTCTTGGTTTCCCTTTCCGACTTAGTCACAGCCTTTAGGCTTTAACGTTTCCACACGCCTGCTCCAGGGGTTCCTGAGTGAAGGGGGTTCAGAGGAAGACCCTGCAAGGCCCCAGGGGCATCAGGGTGAACTGTCAATCACAGGCCCCTTGGGAGTAATGGGGCCAAAAATGAAAATTATCAAATGAAATTATTAAATGTTAACAAGTCATAATCCTGACGTTCGCATGAGTAGCATAGTCATCACTGACCAGCCTCAGTTCTGAGAAATTCCAGCACCTTCTCAAAGGACAGATTGCGGCAGCTCCTGCACTCGTGCGCACTGCCTCTGTGTGTGCTTGAGGTTTTCATTAGTATCAACACCTGCCATGAGACACAGGCCTGTTGGTTCATACCAGGAAAACATCCATCTTTAAATTACACATTGTGGAGTCTTTGGTAGCCATATATAGTAAAGAGACTTGCTAATTTTATTTATTTGTTTTTTTATTTTAGAATATTACAGGGGTACAAACATTTTCGTTATATGAATTGCTTTCTTGAAGTTTGAGTCAAAGTTATAAGTGTGTTCATCACCCATATAGGGTGCATTGTACCTGTTAGGTGTGGCTCATTTTTAAATTAAGAATGTTTTCTTAAGTAATCTCCAAGGTCCCTGATAATCCTATGATTTTACAAACCTAAATGTTTTAGCCTGAAGCCTAGAGTGTCATGGTCAGTAAAAGTCAAAGCAGACCAAATTTGAGCAGACATGTGATCAAGGAAACCAGCATTCTTAATCATGAAACGCAGAGGACATTGGCCTCACCTTTGCACCTTGAGTATGATACTTCCTCAGTCGTCCTTGAGAAACACTCAGGAATAGGCTGAACAATCAGACGTCTGATGAAGATGAGGAGGAGGTCAGCCTAGAGCCTTCAAACTTTGCATTCAGAGACCCTATGACCCTGATTCATTTCAGATTAATTTAGGAGATGGATTCCTTTTACAAAGAGAAGCAATTACACTTTCTATGTTTTATTTTGACATTTCAGTCTTCTTCCCCACTACCTGTTTCTTGGTTTACTTTTTGCTGCAACAGATGGACCAGAAATAAGGCAAGAGAGGAAGGGACAGCAGTCTTTTGAGATGGTGCTAACATCGGGATCTTATAATTGAATTTTCAGTATGTACGAAATTAATTTCCTGTCAACTTATGTTCATTACTAATCTTAAGTGTTGCCATGAACTAAACAAACTTTATGCAGCCACCAAAAACTTCAGTTTTTAATATGCTTTCAAGTCTGTTTAGGATGGATTACATCTCCTAGCGGCGAAATGCCAAGCTCTCGTTTCTGAAGCTATGGGAATCTTGGTGGAGCAGTTCCAGTGTTGTTCATACAGATAATGGGGCTTTTAGGCCAAAATGCAGAACAAGGTAGTTGAGATTGATTTTCCATAAAAAGGATCCCCCCGGGGGAAAAAGAATGTCCTTAAATCCTAAACCACATCATGAACTAAACGAAGATGCTTATAACCCGGGGCCATAAACACAGCGCTATGCGATATTTTCCCTGGCAAGATTTTTATCCTATTTGAGAATAACCACCTCACACTGGAAAACTCAGACATAGAAACCCACACAACAACAAAGGATGTGCTAAAGACACCTCCTTCCTGCCAGGGGCTTTCGGAGGGTGATTTTGCCCCCTGCCCTGCACCACGTGCCAGATGGCCTCTCTGTCCTCCCTCCCAGGGGCCGTGTGCCCCAAGACGCTTCCTTCCCGCACAAACCACAGTAAATAAACCTGCCTCTGCAGAGGCCCGGTGAGCCGCACCGCTGGGAATTCAACGTGGAGCCCAGTGGCTGAGCCCAAGGCCCAGGACGTGCAGCCTGAGCCGGGGGCCCGCAGCCCCGAGGCTGCACAGAAGGGGCGGCTTTGAAGCCAGCGCAGGGAGCCGCACCCAAAGGAGACAGAGCCCATCGGAGAGCAGCATAAGTGCGGGGCGTGATGGAAACCCGCAAGAGCGGCCAGGCGGGGGCTGGCGTGTCCCGAGCGACCCCTGGGTGGTCCCAGGACACTTGGGACCAATGTCATATTCTCAAAGGGACTTTTGCATTAGGCATTCTGACCAGGAATCGCCCACAATATCTGGCATATGTAAAGAGACAGCTCACAGCAGAAAGTTTAGGATGAAGACCATCAACAGTTAGTATCCTGCGCTTGCACCCACCTGGCAGAAATACGCAGGCTTTCAGAGCTGCTATCCAACTACTATGCTCAGCCAGGCGCTTTCCCTTCTCGCGGTATTTCATTTTGTCCAATTTGATCCTCATTTTTCCCAGGAAGCAGCCGGGTAACCAAAGACTGCTAAGACCTCTGGCCACTGTGGAGCCCCCTCCCCACCCACCGTCCTCTCCGGGCTGCCCCAGAGCCTCTGTGCCTCCAGGATCTCCAAAACCCCTTCGGCTTCTAACAGACCTCCGAGAAAACAGGTTTGGAGAGAGAAATATGTTGCTGGACCAGGCTTAGCTTTGAGCATTATTCAAGGAAGATGCCAGAAGCCTGCATAGATCGAGGAATTCCAAACCAGGTCTGAAAGTGAGAGATTTTGCCCATTGGAGGAACTCAGTCTACCCAAGCCCCTGGGATTGTCTAATCCCTAGTCACCTCTCAACCAAGGCCCCCTCCCTCTCTGCCGTGCGCGTCACCCTAGGGTGCAGAGTTCATGTGGAAATCTGTTCTTGCTTTTCCTCTTCCAAGTTATCCCACCTCTCTTCACCCTGTTTGGGCTTTTCTAAGTAATCTCTTCCACGTGTTGAGGCGGATAATTCACTGGCTGCTTAACAGATGTCACAGTTACAGTCTTCCATGTCACTCAGATATGTACAGTTGTCATTTCATTTTTTGAAGCATGGTTTCTGATTGCATGATTGTTATGTTATGTCCAATGCAAACTTTTAATCTGTCTTTTTCCGGGTAGATTTGGTCAATTCACTGGTGTCTCTGTGGAGAGGCTGAGCCCTGCCCCTCACCACCGCCTCCTCCCGAGCGGCATCTAAATGCCAGGAGAAGGCACAAGGACTCAGGGAAGAGGAGTGTTTGTCTACAGCTGTCACCGGGCACCCACGGATGTCCTGGCCCCTGTCTTGGTCACTGCCTCTGTCCCTGTCGCTCCCTGGAGACCTTGATCATGGGGGTCACGCAGGGGGCTCATGTCTGGGTCTGTTCCCTGCTGCTTGCGGCTCATTCCACTGTCACTGAGACTCAGAGTGAGTCCCAGAATGTCCCTGCAGAGTGACCCCAGAGGGCACAGGCTGGCTCCGGCCACACGCACCAGGAAATGGCAGCCCCTTCCGTCCAGCCTCCACCGGGTCTGAAGGCCTCCCACTCAAACCAATGAGCGCTGCTGCCAGACAGCAGCAAGCCACCTCTGGTGCTGCAATCTCTGGTCATTCCTTCCGAACGCTGTTCGTACCCCCATTATTGATGTGATGCAATTTTCTGGCTGACATTTTCAGCAAAGGCTGTCAGGGAGGCGAGCTGTTTTACTCCCCAGCATGAGCGCTGCGTTTCTCCCCAGCCTCTGTGTGAGGCCCGCGGGCGTGTTCAGGACCCGGCACTGCCGTCCCCACCCAGTGGCTCCGCAGGGGAGACGGCCAAACACCGCCCGCCTTGCACCCTCGCACGGGCTGTGTGGGGCAGACCCCACCCAGACGGAATCCAGGGACACTGACAGCCTGTCGCCGCACCGCGCACGCACTTGTGATCCCTTCGTGGCTGCCGCGCCCTCAGGGCGGAAGCCCGAGATGACTGGACCTGAACACACTGCTGAGGAATCGTTGTCCCGGAGTCCCTGTCATCATTTCTACTAATTGAGAATTTTCCATGTGTCAGGTTCTTTCATATTTTATTTTATTTAACCCCTGCAATGATAGCTCAGAAACTATGTTACAGTGCAAGAAAACTGCATTTATTTTACAGCTGAGAAAACTGAAGTCGAGACCTTTGGCCACATACATGAGGTCTCTGTCAGGGATTTGAACTCGCAGGTGACCACCTGGCTATGGCCCCACCCCTGAAGGCTTTGAGCTCCAGGGAGGCCGGGTTCTCCTGGTGACTTTAGTTATTGTTTCATTCAAGGGAACATACTCAGTCCTCAGCCTTCCGTGGCATGTTTTTAAAGCCATGTCCTGTCACCCCCGGGACTGGGAGGGAAAGGGAGGCGCCAAGTCAGGGAGGCCTGGGGGCCCAGGGCCCGTCCCGTTTGGACCAGAACGCTCGTCTTTCATCTGACTTGTTCATTGACTTTCCACATATGAGAAAAGTTTCTACCACTTAAAAAACAAAGTCAAGGATAAAATGAATGAAAGAGAACCAAAGGTGACTGGAAACCTTCATTTTAATCGATGCTTTCTACTTCTTCTATGTCAAAGCCTGAGATGGAACCAATAGCAAAAGCTGCCTTAAAAGCATCATTGGGAACTCCTCTCTCTGTTCCCAGCTCTGGCGGAGATGATATAAAACAAAAAGGAGGGCAGAGAAAAGCAGAAAGCTTGCCCGAATAGCTTGTGAGTCGCACAGCATTGACCATCAATTTAATTCCGCTGGTTGGTGCGTGGACTTCTGGAAGCTGAGAACGATCAGACACATAAACTGTGTTTTCCAGATCAAACCAATCCCGAAGTTCCCTGGCCTTCTGCTGGCTCTGTTGGGAACACCGGCCTGCTATGCCCCACCGCTCCAAGTGGCGCCAGGGCTGCCTGGCAGCTCGGGTCTGCGTGGCCTTGTGCTGGCGTCTGTGTCCCCGGATGATCTGGTGCCGCAGGAGCAGTTCTGCTGCGGGTACCTGCCCAGGTCCAGACACCGCGACTGCCAATGACTGCGCTGGGCACTGTCTGCAGTCACCTCCTCGCCCCACAACAGAATCACGAGGGTGGCACCACCTCAGTCCCCACCGCTTCTCCCTGAGGGACTCGGTGTTCCATGGGGAGAGGGAGAGAGGAAGAGGGGAAGGGGGAAGGAAGGAGGAAGGAAGGAGGAAGGGAAGAAGGAGGAAGGGAGGAAAGAAGGAAGGGAGGAAGGAGGAAGGAGGAAGGAAGGAGGAAGAAAGGAAGGAGGAAGGGAAGAAGGAGGAAGGGAGGAAAGAAGGAGGCTGATTTTCTCTTTTATGTCCCCTCCCCATCTCAGCGGCGCAGGTGAGGGGAGGTGGGTCAGAGGCCTACCTGAGCGGCACAGACAGACACAGACTATGTCTGGGTGTGGATAGGAGTATAGATCATAGATCTGGGTATGGGTGTGGATATAAATTTATTTGTATTCTTTACTCTTTTTTTTTCCATTTAAGGTGCTACGAGTATTTTTCTGTCATTAAATGTTTAAGAAAGCAAGTGCTGTAACAGGTGACCATATGCAGAGCATTTCTCTGGAATAGGAAAGACCCTGTTCGTGCTGCCTTCAGGGATTGCACTTACCTCGTCCGCCCAATCTGGGTGTCATGGTGGTGTTAACGGTAAACTGGGGCACATTAAAACTTTAGAGTTTATTTGAGCCCAGTGCGTCTGGGCTGGGCCTACCGCCTCCTCTGATCTGCCTTTGGGAATCATTCAGTCTGGGATGTTTCATGGCCCATTTTGGTCAGGAGGGCCACCGGAGAGGAGCCTCCCGTGGTTTCTGTGGAGGCGCTTTGTTACCCAGGAGACTATACTAGGATCGAGAACTGTCAGTTCACTGTGTGAATGTTCCAGGGGGCTCACTGCACTTGGCGTTCTGGTGGTGCATTTGTTCATGGGTTTGCTAGATACTGTGACTTGGCAGAAGATCTGTGAGTCTTGGCTTTTGTTGCAGTTCATGAGTTAAACCATCAATATGGAACTGCCTTTTATATTTATATTAAAGCATCAGAAGTAGATCTAAGCCAGTTTGGGACAATTTGTTTACTCAATCAGCTATTCCATTCTATCGCACACATGCTCTTCCAAGCCTGAGCCAAGAAAGGAAGGTGCGACTTGGAAGAAGACAGGTGTGCTCGCAATTGTTCGCCCGGCACCTAGCAGCATACCTGGCACCTGGCAGTCACTTGGATACCTGTTGACTAAATAAATAAATGAGGACACCTGTCCTCCCCTCACACAGCTCAGAGTCCAGCGCTCAAGAAGACAAGTAAACAAGCACTGCTGACGGGGAGGGATAGGCGCTCAGATAAGGGAAGCGCGGGGCACTAAGGGCACCCCGAGAGGGGACGGCTGGGCTAAAGGATCAGACCCTCTGAAGGGAAGCATGTCCACGATGTGCAGGAGCCGCGAGGAAGAGGGAAGGTGACGTGGATCTCAGACAGAGGCAAAGTCCGAGGGCAAAAGGCAGAGAACCTGGTTCCATGGAGGAACAAACAGTTCCACAGGACAGGAGCACGGGCGCCAGGGCACAGGGAGGCAGGGCATGAGGACGAGGAGGTCAGCAAACGCCAAGGCGCCAAGAGCATGGTGTCCATTTACACAATTCTGCTGGGGGCAGGGGCGGGCAAGTTCCTGGAGTGGCTGAAGTGTGGCCATGGGAGTGAGTGGCTATGGAGGAGAGTCACAGGAGGTGATGCTGCGTCCAGCAAGGGTGTGCAGGCGGTGGCAGATTGGCATGCTGAACATTCATGCTTATCTGCAAGGACTCCGGAGAGCTGTGGGGCCGCCCGCTCCTGGGGTAACCCTGCAATTTTTCTCCTCTCCTCTTGCCTGCTCCCCGGTGACTCAACAGCAGATGGGGCACAGCCCTGGCCACCAGCCCCCCCTCACACTTTCGCACGCAGGGCATCCCACCCCCCACCCCCGGATTCTGAGAGGCGGGAAATGCTATGGAGGAGGGCATAACTTTCGCTGGGCACAATCGTAAACTCTTCCGTCTCCCTTGTGCTATTCTCCAGGTACGAGCACTGCCCCGGCCCACCCCGCCAGGGCCCTGTGTGGCTCCCGGGGCGCCCGGCCCACGACAGATGTGTTCCCTCTGCCCTCGATCCCGATTCCACTCCTCGCTGCGCCTCAGCACAGGCAAGGAGCATTCAGGGAGGGGACCGCACCACGTGGCTGCCATGTTGCCAACACTGGTACTCAGTAGCTGCTTGATGAATAAATGAACGAGTGTGGCCCTTGGAAGACAGTGCCTTACCTGCAAGGACTGTCATTAATGTGGAAACTCCAAGTAAATCCCTGCAGGATGTTTTGGCAGCGTTCCAGACACCTGCAAGGGCTGTGCACCCAGGCCCTGAAAAAGATGTGGAAAGAGGGGCCCCTCCTGGGGCACCAGGGCCTCCGGCCGCAGCCTCTGCCATGGGGGGGCTCGTGCGGGGCCTCTTCCTGTCTTTCAGGGCCGGGGGCTGTCTGGGGGGGGCTGTGTGACACCTCCGGGACAAGGGCTAGAGGAAGCCCAGCTCCACTCTCCCGTCACAGCGCCGCGAAAGGGCCTGCTGCCAGCGACCGTGTCACCTAACATAGCAATCCTGGACATTCAGCTGTGGTGGACCCTCTGGACAAACAGCCTGAGCTGCTTACGCCACCCCAGCTTCTGGGAAACCCAGGTCTAGACCAGAATTCTCACAGCCATCTCTCGCACCTGTTCTTTCCCGTCATTCTTATCTGGGCACTCAGCCACCTCCCACCCCTCATCCCCATCTCTGCCCCGCCTGGCCCCTACACACACAGGCATGTGCACACGCACTCCCATGCAGACACATGCACACACACATGCACACATACATATGCACACATACACACACACAGACACATGCACACATGCACACACACATGCACACATACATATGCACACATACACACACACAGACACATGCACACATGCACACACACATGCACACAGACACATGCCCACACGCACACACAGACTCACACATGGGCGGGGGGCAGGCTGCAGTCAGAGTCCTGATGGAAGAGTCAAACTGACCCACACACAGCAGCAGGAAACCAAACAAACAAAGACATTCAAGGGCTTAAAACAATAGACAAATGGAGCAACTTTTGAAGCCCCTAAATTTGAATTAAGAGACCACTCCATGTTAGAAGCATAACCTTAGACAAGTTACTTAATAATATCTCTAAGCTTCAGCTTCCTCACGGGTGAACTGGGAGTACTAATATTTATCTATTTTTTAAGGTGGTTGGAGGACTAAATGAGGTAATGCTTTCAAAACACAAGACATTGCAATCTGTACTCAAGAAATTTTTGAGCAGCTTTCACACACTGGGGCCTTGGGAAGAATTCGCACCCAGGCTTCTCCAGTTCGTTGACTCTGGTCGGAGGGTCAGGTGGAAGACAGAGCAAAAATTCCGAGGTAGGTTCACCGCCGCCTGCTGGCAAAAGAGTTTGGCCATTAACTTGGAAAGGAGCCCTCTGAGCGACACAGAGGGACATTTCACAGCAGGGACCGAGACCTTGCTCTCTGCCCACCTCCGCTGGCCTGGTGTGGCCTTTGTTTGAATCAGCCACTTGCTCTGCTTTCTCTGGTTAGGATCCAGGGCAGGAAGAAAGACTGATCAAAGCGCCAAGATGCGGCAAGACTCCCTCACCCAGTTGACGTTGGCACCGGCTCCCGTCCTGGGTGTGGCAGGCTTTTGTAAGTGGAGCCAAGGTTGAAAGCAGGCCTGGCTTCTGGGCAGCCTCCTGCCCTTCTGCTTTGCATGGAAGACTGATCCTGCCAGCTCCAAACCATGTCCTAGAAATGCACTCGAAAGGATTCCTCATTCAAGGTATTAGAGCAGATCATACAAGTATCTATCTTCACTTTTTCCTGAAAATCCACAGAAACGACAGTTTTATATATATATATGGTATATATGGGAATTAATTCATAGACGTTCTAAGAACAGAATGGGAGACATCAGAGGACTAGAAGTTATGAAAACTCTCAGAAGTCACAGGTGGATGGGGTGGATTGGGAAATGAATAGACTAGAGGGAACCACAGCCCAAGGCACTCGGGAAGGAAAGCTGGGAGGGGCCCATGGGCAGCATGGAAGGCAGGATGGAGGAAAGGGAAAAATCGAGGTGGTTCACGTAAGAACCGTCTGCAGAACTGTGGCCTGTTCCACGTCGTACCACCCAGAGCACCTTCACAGAGAACGCAAAATAGTACCCCCACACCAGCCAGGGGGACACCCAGGAGGAGCAGGGTGTGCAGAGTGAGAAGCAGACCCCAGAGTAAATTCCCTCCCATTTCAGCTCAGAGGGGCAGGGGCGTGCCCAGCCTGGACACCCTCCGGGTAAAGTCTGACAGCCAACGTGCCCCTTCCACACGCAGAGAGCTACCCAGCCCGCCCTTCCCCCTCAGGGAGCTGCATGGAAACCCACGAAAGCACCAGATCAGTGAAACCCACTCCTGCGCTTGCGTGTGCGAGTGGAAAACCCAGGTCCCCCTGGCGCTCGAGGGAAATGGGCCGTGCCAGCGGGAAGGAGCATGGAAAAGAGAACAGCTGGCTTTGGAAAAAACAAGTGATTCGAGTCAAAGGACGGAACTTTTTAAAAAACTAATTAGTGTCTTCAGAAAAGCCAGACAGGACATGTATCCATGAATTCAAAAACAGCTTGCTATGAAAAGAAGGCAATGAAATGATAAATACAAAGTCATAGAAATTAAAAACATAATTGTGAAATTAAAAATTCAATAGAAGAGATGGGGGAAAGACAATGTTGAAAAAGTATTTCAGAATGTACAACAAAAGGATGAGAGGGAGAAAATTGAAGAGAAGATTAAGAGACATAGAGGATTGATCCAGACAGACCAACATCTGACTAGCAGGAGTTAAAAAAAGAGACACAGAGAAATAGGAAAAGGAAAATACAATAATCAAAGAAATAAGAGGAGCCAGTTTCCCAGAGGTGAAGACCATCTGTGATGGAAAGCTGAGATTCCAACTGCCTCTCCTTGCATCCCAGCCTGTAATTTGGCTGTGATGGCTGGAGCTCCAGCAGCTCTCTGGGACCATGCATGGACCTTAAGAACGACAGACTCCTGGATTCTTTACAGCACCCTTGAGCTCCTTCCAACTTCGAAGTGCCTACCTCCAGATTTTCCTGCAAAGGAGAAATAAACTTCCATCTTAGGTAGGTCATTGATTTTTTTTTTTTTTTTTTTTTGCAGGTTTTCTATTACATGCAATGAACCAAATTCTAACTCTGTGCTGTCCAGTATAGTAGTCATTAGTCATGTGGTTACTTAAGTGTAGATATCAATTAACTAAAATTAAATAAATTGAAAATTCAGGTCCTCAGTCACACTGGCCACATTTCAAATTCTTAGTTGCTGCATGTAGCTAGTGGCTACTGCAGTGGACAAAGTCGAAATAGAACATTGTCATCATGGCGCAAAGTTCTATGGCAAAGCCCTGCCCTAAGTGACGCTGTCCCTTCTCACAGAGATTCCCGTGCTCTGGTGAAGAACATGGAAACCCTCAGGTCTGAAACACCGGGGAGAGTGTGCGCCATCACGAGCTATGACAATGGAGAATAAAAAGGACTCATGGAAGGAAAGGCATTTGAGATGAACTTGAAAGCTCACGTGGATGTGGAGGGTGTTCCCTGCAGACTGTGCAGCTTTAACAAAACCTGAAGCAGAGCAGCACAAGTCATGGTCACAGAGCCTGATGCCATTGCTGTGTAGGACGGCAGGAAGAGTAGCTAACATTGTGGGGACCACTGAAGGTTAAGGTGAGGATTTGGCACTTAATAAGGGAAGCCCTGTGGAGTTACCTACGGTTTCTGAATAGAGGGAGTGACACCAACAGGACAGCATTTAAAGGCGGGTGGATACAGGAAGAGGCTGGAGGTAGTTTAGATGTTGACATGAGAATCCAAACTTACAGGTAACGAGACAGAACCCATTTGTGGCAGCGGGAATTAAGGCACGAGACACGACAGCAATAGATCCTACGGGATTTTCCAACTGACTCTGTAGCCATGTCAAGGGAGAGAAAGGAATCCAAGATGCCCCAAGACCTCTGGCCTTCAAGAGCAGGGATGACTTCACCAGCACGGGGAGGCCGGGAGAGGAGCTCTGAGCGGTGAAGTTCAAGATGCCCGGCTGCATTTCCCCAAGACACCTGGCAGAAGTTTAGTGGGGGAGTTAAGGCTGGAGACAACAGATTTGGGAATCATTTTCCTGGAGTTAAAAGTCAAAATCATGGAAGTTGATGAGATCACCAAGAGAAAAATTATAAAATAAAAGGAAAAATTCTAAAGATACAACATCGGGGCCAGCCCGAGTGTGGGAGTGGGAGACACAAAAGGCAACGTTGGGGCAGAGAAGGTCAGGATCAGGGTAGATAGTCCTGAAAGCTGAGGGAGGAAGTTTTAAAACTCAGATAATAGTTTCAAACATTGCAAATGAGGCAAAGAAGGTATAGGCCTAGAAGGGCCTTTGAATCGGCGAGTTGCATTTCAGTGGGGGCCGAGGGTGGAAGCCAGCTTGCCATGGGCACAGCAGTCCACGGTAGAAAGGAAAAGTAGGCAAGCAGTGCAGTGGCAAAGAGGATGGAAAAATAGAGAAGCAGCTCGAGAAATTATCAAGTTTATGTTGCCAAATCCCTAAAGATGGCTTTATCTGGTCCTGCTTTCATAACACATTTGTTTCGACCCAGATCTTGCCAATGAGGACGAGGCATGCTCACGTAGGGGTGCCCAAGGGGTCAGGTCACCTTTCTTTATGCATCAGCTTGCAGAGAATCCTCCCACATTCTCCCGGAAACGGTGTCACCGGTCAGGGAAAAGCTGAGATGACGAACAGTGTAGTCGTGTCTTTCTACAGAGCCAAGTGCAAAAGGCTTAATGAAGTTCCCTTGGACCCCAGGTAAGAGGGGAAGGGAGGGCGTCAAAGGAGCGATGGGACAGACAGACAGGCAGTTATGATCTGAAAGATATCACAGAGAACAAGCGTTAGCACCCAATCTAGGCGCCCCAAACCAAGCACAAGCCTAGTGAGCACCGAGGGAAGCACCAACACAATGCGGGAAGATAGTAGCAATCACTGGCAGAGTAGAGTCTGAGTCCCTTTTTGGACACTGGCTGGTTGACGGGGTGCCCGGCAGAGACGCTCCCCACCCTGTTCCACAGCCGAGCCCAGGGCAGCTCTTCATCCCCCCTGACCGTAACGGCCTCCCCCATCTCTCCCAACAGGAGAGAGAGAAAACTAATTTACAAACACAGCTTTTATCTGATCTTGCCATGTATTTCAAAAGACGGGGGAAAAAAGAAAAACTCTCAATTGCTCCCTCATTCCTGTGAAACAGACACTCCCTGTTGGCCTTCCCGCAGGTCACGTCTGTGATTTCCAGTTCGTCCCCGGTGCTTGTCGTCTCCCGCCCCGCACCGCCCCGGCTCTCACCTGGCTGTCTCGCCACGAAGCATCAGCCTCTGACCCAGCGCTTTCCCGTCCCTCTCCCCTTTCCTCTGCAACTCTGCAAATCCCGCGCAGCCTCAAGGCCATATGTGGTAAGCGCATGGGTCAATCTCCTTAACTCTCCCTCAGATGTCACACTCAGCAGTGACTCTCCCTGGGAAAGGACGGAAGAGCTAAACATATCCCAGTCACCTCAGGGACTTTTCCAAGCTCACCCCCATCCCACAACCCTGACGCGTGCCCCACAAGCCCCTGTGGGCATCCGCACTCTGACATGGGAGCCCGTATGTGCACAGCCGTGCCCCACTGCTAGTTCTTAATTACACAGCGTGACCTTCCCGCACACGCCCAGGGCCTGACCTGTAAACTCCTAGGGGACCTGGCACTGCATGGCCACACTCCCAGCCTCACACTGGGCACAGTGGGTGCTATCCACCAACGTCCAGTTCTCTGCCCACTAGGCACATGGTAGGATTGGATTTCTCCAGCCCACTTCGCTATTAGACCATGTGACTTATGTTGATAAGAGAAGTAAGAGTGGAAACAGAATCTTATTGCGAGTGTGTGTCAGGATACAGCTTCCACCAGCTGGGTCCCTGAGTGACTACAGTCAGACTCCCTGCTAACTGGTGTGGAGCGTGTAACACGATAGAAAAACAAACCCGTGTTAAGTTGCTGAAATGTGGGAGCTGTTTGTTTCTGCAGGATAGACTTGGTTGTCACCCTCGGACCAGCAGCAGCCGGGAGCTGTTACGAGTGCAGAGCTTCGGCCCCACTCCAGACCCTCTGGTCCTGCACCTGCATCTTAACAAGATCTCGTCTCCTGTGGCTGTTAAGGTTTGAGAAGCATTGGCCTCGACTACCCCGACTAGTATGGAAATTGTTACTTAAAAGTGGCTGAATTAATACTTAAATGGGTGCACAGACAGCAAGGAAGGATGGCAATCCATGGTACGTGGTGGCAAAAAAGAGAGCCTGGATGACAGATAATATACATAATGACATGCAGGAAGGTGGGAAAACTTAACCCCAGCAGTGTGTGTTGGTTGCTGTTGGGTGCGTTTACTGAGATACTGCGAGAAAGAGGCGCGTGAGGAGAGAATTACCCACACACCAGCACAGACAGAGGGACTCAGGCTGGGAGCACAACAATGTGGCTGCCCTTCATGACACAGAACTGAAAGAGTAAAAACTATGAAAATGGTAAACTTTTTGTTATGTATATTTTACCACAATTTTTTAAATAAATAAATAGAAGTATTTAGTGATTCGTTCAAAACCATCTTTGGGAGAAAAGAGAAAGATTCAAGAAAATCCAGAGCCGAGGACTTCAGAGTGGGAAGAGACAGCTCTTGTCAACCCAACAAGTAAAAGATAGAACAAAGAAAGCTGAATAAATAAGCAATTAAAACTCAGATTTGGTGCCAGGATCCAATCAGCGGATGCTGTCACCCCTATGACTGACTCGTCTGCGTGGGGTGAGGAAGCCGTCTCGGGGAAAGTCCAGCGAGGATGCATTGGAAGTGTCCCGGAATCTTCCCGTTGGACAAAATGGCTCAGGGAAGGGAACTAAAGGCATGATTCTCCCTCAAAGCTGATGGACTCGATGTCCACATAATTACAATGCGAGAGAGGACAGGTCACGCAGACCGAAAGGAGAAACATGCAGCAAGTCTAGGAAACACGTCTCGGTCTGCGCCCACGAGCCCGGCGGCCACGAGCCGCGCGATGCCAGAGAGCCTCCCCCGTCTTCCGTCCTCGAGTGGGAGTGTCTGTGTGCCTCCGTCCCACTGGTATTTACTGGCTTGGGGGAAGAGCTCAGACAAGTCCTTTTAGTTTATTGGTCTCCAGATGTAAAGACTACCTGGGATACTTTTCAAAGTTACCCCCTTACCCCAAAACTCAGATATGCACCCCCACACCCACCAGTGAAAACCGCCATTACAGGTGCAGGAGAATTTATCTGACAATATGTAAAATGACAGCCCTCATTTTAAACGGGCAGAGTCTGTGCCTCACAGGCCTACATTTAGTTGTTTGTAGTATCTTGAATTGTGGACATTGTTTCCACATCTCTGGAAATATTTCATGTCTGATAAGCTCTTTGATGGCAGAGATTCCCCAATGGCCGCACCTAGCTGAGCACACGACAGGTGATAGCTCCAAGGCATTCATACTCACTTGTCTACCAAGACAGAGACTTTTGCACACTGTATAAAGTCAAGTGTGTGATTTTGTAGGAGTTCTATCACTTTGACCTGAGAAATGGCCATCCTACAGGCAGTAAACACTGGCAAGGAAACGTTATCACAATTCACCAATGAATGTAGCTTCTCATGTTGCAGCAGCTGCTGACAAATTGGCAGAAAGACCAGAAACACTGAGTATCGCACATCGGAGTGATCAGTTCAAGTGGGTGGTCTGGCCCTTCCATTTTATCAACCATTTCTCTGAACACGTGTTTTTACACCTAGCAAAGTTCCTAAGGAAGCAGACAATACCATACAATATTTGACAGCTCTGTGTTTTGGGGGGTGGGGATTTCGTGTTGGGTGCCAGGGGTTGGCTCATTTACAGATGTTTACTGAGTCACTACATACATGTATTTCTTCCAAATAAAAACACATCCGAATATTTGGGATATTTCTACATGATATAGAGATTAAAAGACATTTGAGCATTTCCTTAAAGACCTCTACATAAAAAGTCCGACCTTGTAGTAAGTTATGACACCCCAGAGCACAGCATTAGCTGAATGAGCACTGGGTTCCCAGCTGGAGCCAAAGCAACCCCAGGGTGGAGGCTTCCTTCTGCCCCCATGGCTGGCACTCCAGCCGCCTCGGTGAGTGCTCTTTCCTATTAGGCAGAATGGTGATACACATTTGTCCTTTACTGAGCACCTACTCCATCCCCGAAATGCTACAGCCAACAGGGACACAGAGATGAGAGGGCAGAGAGGCTTCCACAGATCCCAGATTCCTGGGAGATGTCCCAGGGGAACACGGAACTGTGGTTTCCTGTGATAATCACATACAGATCACTTTCTTCCCATTCCTGGATATACACGTGAATTTTCAACAAGAAGGAACAGGAAACATTTTAAGGGATAGCGGCCCCTTCAAAACTCAGTTGCCAACAACCTGCTAATTTGCCAACTTTCAAAAGATGTGGATGTGTCACACAGGTTCCTGCTGAAGCCAGCACCGTGTTTGCCCTGACTCTGCACTCCCGAGGGTAGGAGTCACATCTGCAAGCACTTATGTGACTACACCAGGAAGTCTCTCTGCCCCGACAGGCCTCCGAGGGAAGGGTCCCTCTTCTACACCAGCAGCTCATTGTCCTGCGACCCAGTGACCCTCTGTTTTACTTACATTTTTTTTCATTGGGAGCAGTCTAGATATAAATGTCCAAAACAAAAGAGAAAATAATAATATCAAAAAGTCATTACAAGAATGGGCCATGAGAGCAATGAGGCCCCAAGCCCCACATGGCAGATCAGGCCCACACAGCTCCTCTGGGGCTGAGCAGACCTCCCAGTGTCCCGGCCACTGCCCTGACCAGGGGTCCCTGTGCCCGCCCCGAGTATGTACCCCATCTTGGTCGTTTCTTTAAAATAAAAAGCAAACCCTTAGAGCACTTTACAAATTTACAAGAAATTCTTGCATTTTTCCATGCAGCCCTCATGACCATCCTGTGAGGTCGGCACAGATGTGGAACTGGCAGTGAGGTGATGAGGGCTGCACAGCAGCGAATGGCAGATTTTCTCACTCCATTCTCGGTTGGGTGGGACTCCCTGGTGACAGGTTGGGCCCCTGACCTTTGCCGGCTGCTGGAATCAGACTGACATGCTGCCCACTGCACCGTGACAGGGTCGCAGACGCCAAGGCAGACCCAGTGTGGGCCAGTCGAAGTAAGCTTGGCTGTGGGCATGTGTCCATGTGCTGAACGGGGGCACCTTGAACTCCTGACATGGCCCCACAACACCCCTTGGGAAACCGTGGAATGAGTACAAATTACACAGCAGGACAGAGTCACAGACTGTCACACACACGAGGCAAGGTTTACAGCACAGAGTTTTATGTCTGGGTAAGTGCAACACCATGATTGACAGAAGTATAATTAAGGAAATCCCACCCTCAGGCAATTATGGGCACAAGACATAAACCGAATCAGGAAAGGAGAGCTGTGGAGACATCCCAGAACAAATGAGCAGGGAATTTCAGATGGAAAGAATTGGGACCTTGTTGTTCTGCCCTGAAAAGCAGGCACGACTCGTGGGTGCGCCGAGTGGAGCAAGGGTCTGCTTCGGGGCAGAGAAGGCAGCCACACGCCACGTGGGTAGGCACAGCTTCTCCCTCAGCAGCAGTCGGTCCTCCCCACGCTTAGACCCACGCTCAGGACTTTGTACATCCCCCCCAGTACTCACGCTTGCTACATAGAGGACGGAGGGGACCCCCAGAAATGGGTGGGAGCAGTAGAAACAGGAGGATGGAAAAAGGACAGTGAGAAATTGTCACAGGTTGTGCCTAGAACTGATAAGCAACAAGCACATTTGACACATCAGTCACAGGCGCTGAAGGAGGAGCAGATCCGAGGCCCAAGTCTGAGCTGGGAGAGAGAAAGGTCATGCACGCTTTGGGTTGCAAGCGACCTTGCTTACTCCTCGGCTGTGGCCTTAGGACTTGCTCCTAGGTGCGCCAGCGAAGGAGAAGAGAGCCACGGAGAGGTGCACTCTCCTTAATACCTGCTCGGGAGCCTGCAGGCGGTTCTGAGGCCATGGCAACAAATCATCTCTTTAAAGGTCTTCCGCATCTCTTGGCTGCGGAAAGCATAGATCAGAGGATCGATCACAGAGTTGCACATGATGAGTATGAGGTACATGTTGAAGTGAGACATAAAACAAGAGCAATAGAGGTTCTGGGGGCACGAAATGATCACGATGAGATGGAGGAAGAACGGGGCCCAGCACACGATGAACACGCCCAGCAGCATGGCAAGGGTGATGGCGCCCGTCATGCCGGTCCTCTGAGGTGCGGAACCACATCCAGGCAGAGCTGCGATGCGCTTGATGTGGGTCCGTGCCAGGAGGAACATGTGTATGTACAGAGACACCATGAGGAACAACATGGTGAAGAATATGCAGATGAGGCAAATGATAACGTAAGTGGATTCGTAGTAAATGATGAAAACAATGCCGCAGCCTGTGCAGAAGGTCCAGATGCCCGCGATAATCACCCCAGAGCGCTTCACCGTCATGATGTGGTGGTAGCGCAGGGCGTAGAAGATGGTGACGTACCGATCCACCGCGATGGCCAGCAGACTGCACATGGAAGCCACCACGGAAATGCAGATCATGGAGTCAAAGACATTGTCAATGTGACGCACAAAGACATCCGCTATCACCAGGTGCTTGTTGTTTATTAAGTATATGGTGATGGTCTCCCAGGCATTGGACATGCTCACCAGCATGTCAGCCACTGCAAGGCTGCACACGAAGAAATACATGGGAGAGTGCAAGTTCCTGTTCTTCACGATGGCGCCTATGACCAAGATGTTCTCCAAGAGGCTGATGAGACCCAGCGTCAGAAACACTTCCACAGCGATGCCCATGTCTTCACAGAGCAAAGACTTGTTCCTGACATTTGGTCCTGAAAGGTTGCCCTCTGTAGCATTCAGGTTCAGATCCAAGAAATGCAGGTGAAATGAGGAATTCATTGCTGGAGAAAATGCCTCCTCTTCTTGGCACAAATTTACTGTAAAACAGGTTTTTAATTCACAGCTCAGAGAGGTTAACAGTCTACCAAAGAACTACAACCGCATGCCCAAAGCAAGCACACCTAAGAAAGGGAGTGAGGAGGGGGCATGGCTTGCCCCATTCTGACTCGCATTCCTGACCCCCGAATACTGTCCTGCCTGATGCGCGGGCGGAGCCTTCTCACCAGCCTCTTCCGCTCTCCTCCCTTTCAGCTCCTTCACATACGCCTTAATAGAGTGACATTCATCTCGATGTGCCCAGGACAGTTTCACTTTGTGTGCCTGTTGTCCTGGCACCCAGGGTCACTCTCCAAAGTGTCCCCAGTTCATAACCTACGAAATCCCAGCCAGTCTCCTGATTTTCACATTCCTAAGGCACTACATTTTCTTGAAGTGAGCTCCAATTTCTGAAGAATACACAGACAGATGCATCCATAAGATTTGTCCTGACGCCTCTCAGACCCGCTAGGACCCAGCCTCCATAGTTGCAGGCTGTTACCTTGAGCATAGTCACATGCAAAAAGTTACTGTCTTCAATTTGCAAGCTTAGGTTGCTCATACATGTTAAAATTTAGGAAAACAGAATGCTGTTTTCCCTCAATAAATATGTTTCCCTGACTTCTGCATTATTTGAAATTCCATGAAGTCTGATGAATAGTTTTATAAGTTTCACATGAGCACAGTATGAAGCAACGAGCGATTTAAATTTACAAGTACTAGCCAGACACTTCACTCCTTTGTTGCACCATTTCTGTCTCATGATTCATATTCAAAAATCCCTCTGCCACCCAAACTCAGAGCACATCTGGGGAGAGAGTCAGAATTTCTGTCATCATTTTCATCATCAATATTGGTAATCATAAGTATTTATGGAACTGCAATCACTTTTTCTATATTTATGTTCAGTTCTATCTCAGAGATATCAACCAATTATGCTATCATATTAAACGTCATATCGAGCTGTTTTAAAAATTCAGTGGACAAGCTAGCTGCCATGGCGCGCTCTTCCACACGTCGGGTAAGCGTGATTTTGCATGTTTCCCGGCTATTTCAAGGGAATGGAAAGTTGTGGCTATTTACCGGTGCTCTTCCTGGGCTCTTCTCCGGCACAGGGCGCGTCCCTCGGGGCGGCGCTCGGCGGGCACCTGCGCGCACCGGCTCAGCCCACCGGCCGGCCCCTCCGAGCCCCGCGCGCCACGCCGCGGCCTTTATGCCGCCCGCCCGCCCCGCCCCGCCCGCGGCGCTCCGCCCGCACCTGCCCGCACCTGCCCGCGCCGTGCGCCCGCGCCTGGGCTCCCGGCTCCACCTGGCGGCCCCGCGCTGCAGCCGGCGCTCGGGCGGGCGCCTTTCCCAGGGCAGCTCCGGGCACACCTGCCGCCGGGCTGCGTTCTGCCCCAAAGGTGCCTCCAAGTGTTTTTGTCTTTTATGAAATCCCGGCTGGCGGGTCTTTGTCCCTCTTTTCTTCCTCTTGCGCGCTGTTTACAATGCGGAGCTGGGGGCAGGCGGGGACGCAAATTCACACCCAGCGGGTCGGTGCGCACTCTCTGGGTCTCAAACTGTACAGAAGTAATTCATGTAACCAAAACGTTTGTACCCCCATAATATTCTGAAATAAAATAAAATGCTGGGCTCTAAGACCGCTCTGTCATTCGGATTCCACAGGCCGGCGGCCACTTTTCTCCCCTGAGGATTGTCCTCTGGCAGAGCCGGAGCCGGAGCCCTCGGCGGTGGTTCTGCCCGGGCCCACGCTGACTCCGGCTCTGTAAACTACACAGGCGTTTGTCACCGGACGGAAAAGAGAATTTCCTCCGACCGCATACCCTGGCTTTTGACAATGGTTTCTGGACCTTTCATTTCTCGCGTACCTGAAGCGCTGAGCTTCGACTCCCCGAAGGACACGTCTGTGCAACACCGCGGGCAGACGCACGAGCGACTTCCCGTGGGAGCTGCTTTCGGCTTCGCGCACCAGCAGCACCCTGGGCACAGGAGACCGCAGCCCGGCCGTCCAGCGCCACGCTGGGAACCGCGGGACGGAATTCCACGAAGGGATTCTTCATGTTGAGACTACACTCTGAGATGTGTGTATGAGAGAGGGAACAGCTGACAGAAAGCGCTGGTAGATTCGAGCATCCCCCGTGATCTTACATCCAAGACCAGAGGGAGCTCTGCAAAACCTCCTGGTTTCCCAGTTAAGTGCTAAAAGTGCAAGATAGTCATGTGGACTGCGTGGCGCCGCGGCCTCCGTGCTGACCAGGGTGGCGGGCATCTGGGGGCCCTGTGTGCCCGGCTACACTGGATGCTGTCCATGAATGACAAACCCTAGGAAATGGGTTTTCTTATCATTCCCATCTCACAAAGGAGGGAGCTGGTGCTTAGAGAGGGGACCTTGCAAGCCCTCGTTCCCAACACTGGGACAACCCCTGGCCTGACCCGAGAGCCCAAGCGCTTTGCCCAGCACGGTGCTTCCCTCCAAGGTGGCCCCTGGGCATTATTCTTTTAAAGTGCTGCTGGATATGATTTGCAGTTCTCTTGCTTCGTGCTATCTTTATCTGGTTTTGTTATTTAGGTTACCCTGACTTGGTTAAATAAACTGGGGAGAGATTTCAATTATTTTTGTATTCTGAAACAGTTTAAGTGGGGTAGGAATGATCTGTTTCTTGCAGGAAAATAATTGAATCAGGGTCAATAGAAGTAAGAGAATGTAGACTGAGCTCCTCAACTGTTCCTGTCATTGGAAACTTTGTCTCCCAAATAGCATTCTAAGAACAATGCTTAACACACAATAACAAGGCATTCTATGAGCCACCAAATTCCACATGAAATATTCCTTTCTAGTGAAAGACCAGAGTAATGTGCAACAAACTTGTGTTTTATTTTGTTTTATTTCTTGAGCAATGACAACAGAGATGATCGCCAATTCAAATGCAGAGAAAACACATGGAGTCACATCTATGAAGGCTTCTGAGGGTGAAATCTCTCCGGACATGGATGTCACGGGCCGGATTCTCTGAGACGCACACTCTGAGAGGATCCTCTGTGCACAATGCCATGGGAAGCCGCCCCCCTGGGGTCAGCACCTAGGGCGGGAGGGCAGGGGGAAGAAGGAGAAGCAGAGGGACCAGCAGGCCCCACAACCGCGGCCCTTGTGCTCCGCCTGGCTCCTTCACCAGCAGCCAGCTGCCTCGGGGACAGTGTGAGGTCTGGCAGGGCAGGCCACGCTGAGCACCCCACCAGTCCTCCCTGGAAGGGGTCTGGGTGGCACATTCCTGTTTCTACCATTGGCTGTCACCTCTGTGCCGAGACCCACGCCAAACGAGGAGGCTGAGAGCTGCTGCAGCGGCAAAGTTCGCCTGGATGGAACAGTGAGAGAGCAAGACACAATTCCAAAATGTCAGATACAATTATGTCAAAACTCCAAAGAGTTCAAAGCACTTTCCTGCCCCTCACAGCAGCCCTGGGAGCTACTATAATTATTGCCATTTTCACAGATGCAGACCTTGAGGCTCAGCAAAGCTAAGGAGAGTTTCCGACCCCACTTGGCTCATAAATGATGACACCAGCTGTTGAACCCGACCTTCCCGTCGCAAAGCCCCTGTCTGTGGAGATACACCTGCTCATATCACACCTGAACACAAGACAACAGAGTCCTAAATAGGCACCAAGTTTCCTATCTTATTTACAAAAGGAGAAAATGAAACGAACATTTTTTGAGAGCCTGCAATGCCCAATACTGTGGTCTGCATATCCATATTTTCAGTGAATTTTCCCAGCATCCCTATAAAGTCAATATTTTTCCCACCATCTTACAGATGAGGAGACTGAGGGTCAGAGTAGTCATGTGACTTCTCAGCTGAGGAGGAAAGCAGGATCAGGATCTGAATCCATGCTTCTAGGCAATGTCTGTCCTTAATCCAGAGAATAGGAAATTAAATCTTGTTCTTTGGTCCCACTGCCACAAAAAAGGACATGGAGGTGGGGAGGAACAGAGGGAGGTGAGAGGCAAAGGGGTGAGAGTTGGACAGGCAGAAAGGGCAGCGAGGGAAAGGCATGGCTGAAGCACGAGGTGGGTAGCTGAGGGCTGAAGGGTGGAAGGAAGGTCACCAGGTGGGAGAGGCGGGAGGTGGAAGAGAGAGAATGCCAGTAACCAGGGTAGGTGGCCAGGGAGGGGAGCAGCAAAGGCATGTGATGCTTTTCAGGTTACCCAAAGGTTCTGAGCCTCGTCTAAGAGCAATGGAGACCTTGCAAGGTTTTAAGCAGGAAGGTAACATTTTCAGGTTTGTAGTTGTAGAAGATCAGTCCAGCCATAGTGAGGAAACAGCTCAAGAGGAAGGATGTAAGCCAATGGCAGCACCCCACAATGAGATGAAGAGCCCCCGGGCTGAATCATGTATCCACCCAGCACCCAGGGACGTGGCCCATTCATGCTCAGACACCACTGTTTGCAGGAGCAGCAAAATCACAAAGTAGTGCTCCCTGACACACCTGAACATCAAGACTGAAAACAAAAACTGGCCCTGAACAGGCAGGCTACCTCTCCTCCTCCTGTGTCCACTAACTGAAACCACCTATGTTAAAATAAGGTAAGGCCGGAACACAGGAAGTGTGATAAAAGTCTGATTTCTACAGAAGTATAGACACAGCTAAAAGTTAAGCAGCCATTGTTCCCTAACTTGCTGACTGCCATCACTGCTTCCTAGCCTGATGGGGCAAGACTTGTGACTTCCCCAATTGCTCCTGTAGATACTATCACTATTGTAAAACCTAAGGCTGGTCTTTGAGATATCTTCCAGACTCTGCATTTGGGGGGACCAACTGACACCAACTGGACCAGTGGCCATGCGTGGGAACCAGTCCAACAAGTCCTGCAACCTTCTACCCAGGAACTGTCTCAGCCAAGAAGACAATTGCTGCTTCCCAACCCCAGCCAAATGCAGACCTGATTCCCTAGCCCTTTGTTTGCCAAACCCCCTTTAAAAATCCTAGCCCCAAAACTCTCAGGGAGGTGGATTTGAGAAATTTCTCCCATCTCCTCACTTGACTTCTTGCAGTATTAAACTCCTTCTCCGCTGCAACTCCTGCTGCCCTGGCCTCTATCTGGGCAGTGGGCAAAGGACCTGACCGGGTGGTAACACAGGCTCCTGCTCATCCTTCAGATCCAGGCCCCACTGCTGCTGGGACTCTTCCGCAGACATCCTGACAGCTGCCTGAGTGGCTGTCACCTTCCATCAGCCATCCTAGCTCTGACCTCCCTGCATTGTATTAATAATAATCTGCCTGCCTTAAACCCCACCCAGCAGACTGTGAACCCCTTGCTGGGCAGAGCACTTCCCTTGGTGACCCCAGGGACCAGGTTTGGGCTGACACTTCCCAGATGTGTAGACCCAATGTGGCCTTCACAGTCCTTTAGCCATAAAGATTAGTGGCATGTGGGCATGTGACCCAACTCAGGCAAATGAGATGAAAGCAGACTTTTTTAGGAATTTCTGGGGGAAAAAATGTTATCTTTCTTCAGGGCTAGATACCACAAAGGTATACTCTGTCTCTCCCACAAAGCATGATTTAAAGCCTTGTTAATGAAGAAAAAGAAAAAAAAAAGTCTGTGAAATAATTTAAAGAGGTTTATTCTCCAAATATGAGTGACCATGATCTGGAGCTAAACAAGCTCAAAAGGTCCTAAGAAAGTGACCCCGAAACAGCTGGGTTACAATTTGGTTTTATACATTTTAGGGAGACAGGATTTGCAGGTAAAGTCATAAATCAATACATGGAATGTGTACATTGGTTTGGCCTGAAAAGGCAGGACATCTCAAAGCAGAGGCTTATGGGTTACAGGTGGATTCAGAGATTCTTTAATTTGTGATTGGTTAAAGAAATAAAGCTTTGTCTCAAGGCTTGGAATCAGTAGAAAGGAATGTTTTAAGTTAAGATAAGGAAGCCTACTAATCATAGAGTAAAGCCAACACACCAACTCCTGCAGGCCCTCTTAACCTTTGCCTTGCAAGGCCTCGGTCCTATTTGCAATTAGTCTCCCCCAAAAGGGAGGTGTGTAAAGAGTGGAATCGTGTCTGACCTCCCTCCCTGCATGGCTGAGAGCTCAGTTTTAAGGTTTTTCTGGGGTCCCTTTGCCAAGAGGAGGTCCGTTCAGTCAACAGGGTCTTAGGATGTGAATTTCTGTGTACAGCCCTGCAGAGCCCTGACAACCAACTGTCCACCCCGACAGCTGCCTTAGGTGGCACCAACATCACTCGAGACTGGGACGAAAGGGCAGAGCAAAGCCAGGACTGATTTGTGCTGTTGACCCACTGGTCTGGCCTTTCTTCAAGCCTGGCCTTTTTTGGAGTTCTCAGTCACCTGAGTTAATATATTCCCTTTATCATTTTCACAAATTTTATTTGTTTTTCTTATACTTGCAGCTAAGAAAATCCTATGTCCCAAAATTCTACTGGACACTCTCTTTTCTGGCTTATCCTATTGTATCACAGCCTCGAAGAACATCGGCATTCTTACATACCAGCACACGAATATCACTGTTTTAACATTCCTTAAAGATTATAAATACACTGAATGATTCACCAGTGGAGTGATACAAACTCTTTTGTGGAAAGGGAAGGGAAGGGGAGGGGAGGGGAGGGGAAGGGAGGGGAGGGGAGGAAAAAAAGAAAAGACCTCTTCCTCACACCAGGAAGACATTGTGATTTCTCTATCTCATTGCTATGCTTCTGACTAAACCAGCAGGCCTTGAAGTGAACGCAGACTCCCTTCCCCTTTCATAAACTTCCAGAAAGCCCATTTCCACACCTGCAGTCAGGGACACACTACATTTTTTACAATATTTAACATTTAACAACCTTAACAGCTTTCAAGTTTAATAGCTTTTGCTTCTTTCTCATTTTACATTGTGACTATGTGTAAGAATGCCAGCCGGGCGCGGTGGCTCACACCTGTAATCCTTGCCTCTGGGAGGCCGAGGTGGGAGAACCACTTGAGCTCAGGAGTTCAAGACCATCCCGATCCCTGAGCAAGAGCAAGACCCCATCTCTACTAAAAATAGAAAAAATTAGCTGAGCATGGTGGTGCAGGCCTGTAGTTCCAATTACTGGGGAGACTGAGGCAGGAGGATGGCTTGAGCCCAGGAGTTTGAGGTTGCTGTGAGCTAGGCTGATGCCATGGCACTCTAGCCCGGGCAACAGAGTGAGACTCTTGTCTCCAAAAAAAGAATGCCAATTTGAATTTGTTATGAATATTTAGATCCAGGGCCACTTTTCATTGTCACTACACAGTCATTCCCTAAATTTATCAACACATTTTCTTCAAGATATTGGTCTTCCTTATTACAAAATTCCAGTCTGCAAAAAAATAACGTCGCAAGACATTGGGGAAAAATGTGTACCACTCATTTGACTAAGAGCCGACTCCCTCTTCCTAGCTCACTTAAAACCATCTCCAGGAAGCAGAGAACACACTCCCGTGGGGCGAGCAAATGTCTGCGGTTCTCTCCATGCATTCTCCACTTTATAGGGCCCCAGAATGGCCACCCCAAGCTCAACCTAAATGACCTTCCATCTCTAGGAACTAATAACCAAACCATTGCTTCAGCAATGCTGCATCATAAAACACCCTAAAATACAGGGTTTAATATAAAAATAATCTAGTCTCCGCTCAGTTCAACTGCAACTCAGCAAGGCTACGCTAGACCTTAGACTCCAAGACTCCAGATTGAAGGTTGTTTGAGGTCTTCTCAGGCCTTGTCCCAGTGGCTATGAGGGGCAGCTCCCCGCTCACTGGGGTTCAAGATGAAGGAACCTGGGGCATATTCTCCTAAAAGACCATCAGAGCACAAGGGCCAAGTTGAGCCACGAGCATACTAAGATCTGTGACTAGGAGCCTCCTTCTACCATTTCATCTCCCAAAGCAGGTGGCATGGCCACACCCAACGTCCAGGGCCATGAAGCATCCCACCCACAATAGGGGAGAGGGAAGTGGGGCAAACACTCACCTGCAATAATCCAGACAATCCCAGCTACTCTCTGTGCTCACGTTCCCGAGAACTCATCTGATTGGCCAAGCTCTCGAGTCACTGATCCGGGCATGGCCCAACCAACCTTGGCCAGGTGGGTTTTCACATGGCTCGAGCTTGACCACAGGGACCCACTTCTTCCTCTAGAACGTGCAGCCCTCGGAAGAGAGGACAGGCATTAGGCAGTGACCGCAAAGTGCTCCTTCCACACTTTTGGTCACTGGCATCTGGACAAGAGGGAAAGGTTTGACCTGAGAAAGCCACACATGACATTCCAGCGCAAGTGGCAAGCGTGAGTACTACTTTAGTCTAACCTACTTATTTCAAGAAGAGATTTGAGAGAACAGCCAAAAGAACTGTAATGTTTAACAATGTTTTATCTCAAAGAAACCGATGATTTAAGGCATAAATAAGATTTCACATCCAGTTTTCTTCCTTTCCAGTGTGGCTTATTTAGGTGTGAAGAGAAGGTAAATGATGAGAGAAAGGACATATTTTTTAGAAATATTGAGTGGGTAGTTAAGAGTCTTCACGTGATGACAGCCACAGAGTGCTCATTCCCTCTCTGCTGATGACAGTGAGCTGTGACTGCAGCCACGAGGAACACGTGTCCTCAGTCTCCACAGCAGCGGATCATGAGTTCTCAGCTTTTACCTGCGGCTGTTTGCTTTTACGTATTTTATACTTTCAGAAACTCTCCGAGTATTGATTTGAAAAGTTCCAGCCATTAGCTCTTTCCCGGCTGCTACTGTGGGAGAGAATGTGACCGACGGCAGCAAGCCGAGGGCGTTCCTGACCCACCCTGTGGCTCACGCTTCCGTTTCTGTTCCAGTCCTTCCTGGAAAAAAAAAAATTGTTAGGATCTTAGCTTTTAGACCCCTGCCATCATGTACCGTTTACTAAACACTGTACTGAAGCTAAGTTAGTTTAAGCAGAAACTAAGGAGGAATTTTCATAGTCCATGCATTTATTTCTTGAATTTCCTTACGATCACAAGTATTAGGAGATTCCGTAGTGTAGTGCTTATCACGTTCACCTCACAAATATCTAAGACACGCGTAAAACAGGTGCTGGTCTTTAAAACATCTCCATGAAGAGGCTTTGCCAGGTGTGCTGTTAATTAGTTAATTTTTTATGAATGCTTCTTAGTCCTACCAAGTTTCTACAGTTGCAAGGCATATTTACTCAAAAATACCTTTACACAAATCAAGCACTGTCTCATGTAAAATCTGTTTACTTGTCTAAATTGTGCTACTATCCAATTTAACATGTTTTCTAGTAATAAGAATGAAATTCAGTTTAAAAAATACCCAAAACCGAACCAATGTAGATCCACTCTCAAAAACTAAAGCAATTAATATTTATATCACTGTTGGAGTTTAAGCAGACCCCATCCCCCCTCATGAGACTTTATCTAAGGAAATAGCCCAAATGAAGGACAGAGCTGTACTCATAAAGACGTTCATTGAAGAATTATTCATAATAGCAAGAAAAGTAATAGGATAATGCTAAATTAAATAATTACATGTCCCCTGAGAGGAACACTAGCCAGTCATTAAAAATTATGAAAATCATTAATCAGCTTAAAATGTTTATGATATAATAAGATGCAAATGTACATTTTGGTTGCAATCATGTTAGAATATTTATGCATTTGGACAAAGACTAGTAGGAAATAAACATGAAAATGGATGAGAGTATTAGGCTCAGAGATTGTTAGTTTTTCCCTATTTTCCCACACTTTGAATTTATTAATTTTACCATGCCCAATCTGGAGCATAATGAAATTTGACATCAGTCAGTACAAAGTTCCAGGACAACCTAGGTTCCTTTAGGATTGGAGAAGGTACACAAAATGCTTAACAGTGCACCATATGACGCAGTGCAGTGCAGACAGTTCTTTGATTGTTTTAGAAAAATACGTAATGGCAGGGAAAATATTGGTGGCATGTGGCTAAATGTATTATCCCAATTTTGTTTAGGTAGATACATGATTGATAGGTAAACAGACAGCTATGACCATTAGAATCTATACCAAAATTGTTATCTCTGGTTGCCACAATTACAGACGAGTTTTATTTTCTTCTGTGCATTTTTCTCTAGTTTCCATGAACATATTTTATATTTGTAATTATAAACTACAAATGTTATTTTTAAAATTAAAAAAGCTGCATCTCGCAGCAGCCCACGCATGTAACTCACCTGGCGCACCTCTCGGCCCCGCCCAGCCCTGGCCGGACTCCACCTTGCTCAAGCCTCCAGCCTGCGCCTTGCTCAGCCTTTGTCTTCTGGAAATATGGGCCCTGCCGACGCGCCATTCAAGCCCAACTCTGCTGCAGTTCAGGACTCCCAAATAGCATTTTAACAACAACGCTCAATACACAATAACAAGGCGTTCTATCAGCCACCAAATTCCACATGAAATATTCCTTTCTAGTGAAAAACCAGAGTAACTGTGCAACAAACCTGTGTTTTATTTTGCTTTATTTCTTGAGCAATGACAACAGAGATGATCGCCAATTCACATACATCTGACTCTGCTAAACTCTCATCTTCCTGGATTTCGGGGGTACCAACTCAGGCTGGCATCGGGTTCTTGCATTTCCTTAATTGACTCACTGGGCCGACCCCGCTCACAGAGTCCTGACTCCGATGGCTCTTTGCTGCCCTCTCCTGATCACAGGTGGCACTGCCTCAGCTGCCCCGGTGGAGTCCCTGACTCAGCATGCAAAGCCCTAAATCGCCAGGCTTTGTTTGTCAAGAACAGGTCTAGAATTCACGTGCTGAAAGCCTTTTATTCCATCCTAAACAAAATAGAAAGAACTGTACAAAAGTCTGCTGCATTCATGGCAATTTGGGGGTCCAGTTAGCCATAATAAAATTATTACTCATCACAGCTTCACCTGAGATTGTTATACTCGGAACTTTGGGGATTACTG
The DNA here is from genome assembly GCF_041146395.1 of Eulemur rufifrons. Taxonomy (NCBI): domain Eukaryota; kingdom Metazoa; phylum Chordata; class Mammalia; order Primates; family Lemuridae; genus Eulemur; species Eulemur rufifrons. The sequence goes on from NC_090987.1 coordinate 52,057,180, forward strand.
ATGATGCAATTCTCAGTAGCTCATAATCGTTCTTAAAGTCAAATTTTACACATGGAATTAGAGAGGGGCAAGATGGCGGAGGAGAAAAACTGCCAGCCAGAGTGTCTCTGCAAGAAAGATAGATTTTTGATGAAAGTGAAAAAAAATGAACAGGCAGAATAACAGATCGGATGAGGGTTGGAAGGAAGGGTGCCTGAAACTAGAGGAGGCTCCATGGGAAGAAGTTAGGGAGGAGAACTGGAAGGAGAAAGGCCCAGGAGAGGCTTGGAGACCAGCAACAAGGGTAGGTGGATCGGTTAAACTTCCCCTCCCTTGCATCTCTGACTGCTAGGGGTGCTCCTGAGCTACTGGAGAGACCTGCTAATAACAGCCCAGAGACCACCGCCACCAGTGAGTGGTGAGCCTCTTGCGGACGGGGCACCTGGCTCCCAGCTCCCTCAGGCACCTCCCAGCCTGCAGACCCAAGCTGATCCGCAGGCGCCATATTGCTTCATTCTCCCCTTCCCTCCCCTACCCGCAGCTGCCAAGAGAGACAAGTTAGCCGCCACCTGGAGGCATCTTCAGGGAACAGGACCCTTCCTTTTGGGGCCCTACAGGGACTGAGGAGTACTGGGACTGTGAGCTCCCTACCCGCCAGCCCTCTTAGGTGCTGCTTGCCTCGTGACTCCAGCAGAGCAGGGCAAACCCCGAGGAGGACAGACATCGATCAAGCTTGGCACTGTGTGGGTGACTTGAGACCAGCACTGTTCTCCCTGGCAGGGTCAGGGATTGATCTCCAGGCATGGGGGACAGTCCTGCAGGCCAGATCCCGTACACCCAGGTCTTGATCACATTCCCCAGAAGCACAGAAGGGATATTTGTGAACAAGCCTACTGAGGTGTGTGTGCCTTCGGGGGCAGATCAGAGTGGATCCTAGCTACAGAGTGCTTGAGGGGCACCCTCCTCCAATGGGAGGGCTGAGCTCCCTGTGCAGGGAACCTCCCGGCCCAAATCACAACTAGGAAAGATCTGCTGGCTGGAGGTCCTGCCTGTTGGCAGAGGCCTGGAAGAAACTTTGGAATAGGGGAGAGTGGAAAGGAGTGAGGCCTACTCCAGACTTCAGGTCTCAAACAGCCTCACTCTCACATGCAGACCTTTTGGCTGAGTGAGACCATTCCAGCCACTCCCTGGCAGCTTTGCCCAGAAGCAAAGAACAGACCTTTGACCCCTGCTAACAGCATTTGTGGACCTTGAGAGCAGGCTCACCCAACCCAGCTCCACCCAACCTCACTCCCCCACCGCCCCCCCTCTGAGGTGGATAATAAGGACACACCTGGAGGTCCCAGGGCCCCACCAACCACCTGAGGCTCTAGGGTGCCTCTCTAGAGGAAGTAGAGCTGGTTACAGGACCCAAAAACAACACTACAGCTTGCTCCTCCCAGCAAGTGCCACCTACTGACAGGGAGCATCTATTGATTCATCATACAGGGTGTGGTCAAATTTCATCCACAAATACCACCTACTGGCTCAGAGACTAAACTGTGCATGTCATTATCCAAACAAGAATCTAAACGTAAGAAGTAACAGCTGATCCAGATGGAAAGGAATCAGTGAAACAACTCTGGAAGTATGAAGAATAAAACAGAAAGCACACCCCCAAAGGGGAACACCAGCTCTCTAGCAATGGATATCAACCAAATTCAGAACACTAAAATGACAAGAATTTCGAACATGGATTGTAAGAAAACTCAATGATATTCAAGAGAAAATGGATACCCAATGCAAAGAAATCACAAAAAATATCCATGACTTGGAAGAAAAAGTCACTAAGTAAATTGATATATTAAAGAAAATACAAACAGAACTTCTGGAAATGAAGAATTTATTCAAGGAATTACAAAACATAGTGGAAAGCCCTAAGAATAGGGTAGATCAAACAGAAGAAAGAATCTCAGGGATTGAAGATAACAACTTTCAATTAAATAAGTCAGTTGCAGAGATAGAGCAGAGAAATAAGAGAAAAGAGTAAAGCCTACAAGAAATGTGGGATTATGTGAAAATCCCTAACATGAGAATTACAGGCATCCCTGAGGGTGAAGAAGAAAATACACAAGCAGTAGATAAGCTATTTGAGGATATAATGGATGAAAATTTCCCAGGCCTTGCTAAAAATCTAGATATCCAGCTACAAGAAGCTCAAAGGACTCCTGGGAGATTCATTGCCAACAGAAAGATACCAGGAAACATAGTCATTAGACTGGCCACAATAACCACAAAAGAGGCCCTCCTACAAGCTGTAAGGTGAAAGAAGCAGGTAACCTACAAAGGAAAACCCATCAGAATAACAGCAGAATTCTCAACTGAGACCTTCCAAGCAAGAAGAGCCTGGGGCCCCATTCTCACTCTTCTCAAACAGAATAATGCCCAGCCTAGAATCTGGTACCCTGCAAAACTAAGTTTAATATGTGAAGTAAAAATAAAGACCTTCTCAGACAAGCAAAGACTGAGAGAATTCACCAAGACAAGAACTGCCTTCCAAGAAGTACTCAAAACAATGTTACACATGGATCACCACAATAAACACTCACCACTGTAAAATCATCCAAAAGCTAAAGGTCAAAGGCCAAATACCACAATGGCTCAAGAGAGAAAACAAAGCAACAAAGTTCAACTCAATAGGATGAACAGAAATCTGCCCCGCTTATCAATTCTCTCAATAAATGTGAATGGCTTGAACTGCCCACTAAAGTGACATAGACTGACCAAATGGATAAATATACACAAGCCAAGTATCTGCTGTCTTCAGGAAACACATCTAACTCACAAGGATGCATTCAGACTCAAGGTGAAGGGATGGAAAACAATATTTCAAGCAAATGGAAGCCAAAAGAAAGCTGGCATGGCAGTTCTAATTTCAGATAACCTAGTCTTCAAATCACCAAAAGTAATGAAAGACAAAGATGGTTACTATATAATGGTGAAGGGTACAATTCAACAAGAAGACATAACAATTCTAAATATTTATGCACCTAACTCAGGTGCACCCAGATTCATAAATCAAATCCTACTTGATCTAAACAAAATGATAAACAGCAACACCATAATAGCTGGGGACTTCAACATCCCTCTAACAAAACAGGATAGATCCTCCAAACAGAAAATAAACAAAGAAACAGTGGACTTAAATGGAACTCTAGAAGAAATGGGTCTGACAGACATTTACAGAACATTCTACCCCAAACCACTGAATATATATTTTTCTCATCAGCTCATGGGAAATTCTGTAAGATTGACCATAACCTAGGCCACAAAGCATGTCTCAAAAAATTTTAAAAAAAGAGAAATTATACCATGAATCTTCTCAGACCACGGTGGGATAAAATTAGAAATTAACTTCAACAGAAACTCTCATCTCTACACAAAGTCATGGAAACTAAACAACCTTCAGCTGAATGATTATTGCATTAAGGAGGAAATTACGATGGAAATCAAAAGATTTTTTGAACTAAATTACAAAGGAGACACGAGTTATCAAATTCTATTGGACACAGGTAAAGCAGTCCTGAGAGGAAAATTTATATCAATAAATGCCTACATCCAAAAGACAGAGAGATCACAAATCAACAATCTAATGAATCATCTCAAAGAACCGGAAAAGGATGAGCAAACGAACCCCAGCACAAGAAAAGAATAACAAAGATCAGGGCAGAACTAAATGAAATCAATAACAATAAACTATATGGAAGAATAATTTTAAAAAGGTTGATTCTTTGAAAAAATAAATAAAATTGACACGCTTCTTGCTAGATTAACAAGAAACAGAAAAGAAAGGACTCTAATAAGCTCCATGACAAATGAAAAAGGAGAAATTACAACTGATACAATGAAAATACAAAATATCATCTATGAATACTATAAAAATCTGTGTGCACATAAACTTGAAAACGTGGAGGAAATTAACAAATTCCTAGAAACACACAGCTTCCCTAGGCTCAATAAGGAAGAAATAGAATTCCTGAAGAGACCAAAATCAAATGCCAAATTGAAGCAGCAATAAAAAACTTTCCTAAAAAGAAAAGTCCTGGACCAGATGGTTTCACACCTGAATTTTACCAGACCTACAAAGAAGAACTGGTACCTATCCTGTGGATACTATTCCACAACATTGAGAAGGAAGGAATCCTCCCCAATATGTTTGATGAAGCCAACATCACCCTGATACCAAAACCAGGAAAGAATGCAACAAAAAAGAAAACTACAGAACAATATCCTTTATGAATATAGATGCAAAAATTCAACAAAATCCTAGCAAACCAAATTCAAGTGCTTATCAAAAAAATAATTCATCATGACCAAGTGAGCATCATCCCAGAGATGCAGGGATGGTTCAATATGCACAAATCTACAAATGTAATTTACCACATAAATAGAAGCAGAAACAAGGACAATAAGGATGCTCTCAATAGATGCAGAAAAAGCATTCAACAAAATTCACACCCTTTTATGATAAGAACGCTTCCTAAAATAGGCTTGCATGGGACTTACCTAAAAATAATACAAGCCATATATGACAAACCACAACCAATATCATACTGAATGGGGAAAAATTGAAAGCACTCCCGCTTAGAACTGGAACCAGACAAGGTTGTCTGCTGTCATTGCTTCTATTCAACATAGTGCTGTAAGTCCTAGCCATAGCAATCAAACAAAAGAAGGAAATTAAGGGCATCCAAATGGGGGCAGAAGAGGTCAAACTATCACTCTTTACTAATGATATGATCTTATATCTAGAAAACTCCAAAGGTTCTGCCATAAGACTACTGGAATTGATAAACAAATTCAGCAAAGTCTCAGGTTACAAAATCAATGTACACAAATCAGTAGCATTCCTATATGCCAACAACAGTCAAACTGAGAACCAAATCAAAGATTCTATACCCTTCACAATAGCAACAAAGAAAATAAAATACCTAGAAATATATTTAACTAAGCAGGTAAAAGACCTCTACTGTGAGAACTGTGAAACACTGAGGAAGGAAATAGCAGAGGATGTAAACAGGTGGAAAACCATACCACGCTCATGGGTTGGCAGAATCAACATTGTTAAAATGTCTATACTACCCAAAGTGATCTACAGATTCAATGCAATCCCTATTAAAATAACAATATCATTTTTCACAGATCTAGAGAAAGTAATTCTACGCTTCGTATGGAACCAGAGAAGACCCCATATAGCAAAAGCAATCTTAAGGAAAAAAAACAAATTGGGAGGCATCAACTTACCAGACTTCAAGCTATACTACAAGGCTATAGTAACTAAAACAGCATGATAGTGGCACAAGAACAGAGACATAGATCAATGGAACAGAACTGAGAACCCAGTGGTAAAACCACTCTCATATAGCCATCTAATCTTTGACAAAGCAGACAAAAACATATGTTGAGGGTTAGGGTTGAGAAATGAGAACCCCAGGAGTGGTACACGACTTTGCCAAAGAGCAACCTGTGGACATGTCAGCTCACTGAGCAAAAGCTGCTCGACCTTGAGGGGGATGTCCCACCGATCAGGGATGTCTGCAAACAGATCCCACCTTGAAGCCTGGGGGCTACAGCCTGGATGTCTGCAAATGGACCCAGGCTTGTAATACAAAGACAGAGAGAATGAGCAAAGGATGTCAGCCCAGAAGATAAGAGCAGTTTGCTATTCTAAGCCTGAGGCAATGTTCCTATCTCTCTCCTGAATTCATGTCTCAGTAAATGAGAAACTAGATAAAGTGGAAAGAAGTACATATTCTCTTTTGTTCCCATTTGGATTATATGCTTTACTGCTAACACACGAGCTTTTCACGTGAAATCATTGTAATCTATAACATGAAAAAGAGAATAAAAATGAGTGCTACACTTCAGTCAGTACCACCTGGCTCATGGGAATGCTGGTGGTCCCCTGACCTCCCCACACCCTTTCACCTTACTTTTTGTGTCCATGTCTTTGTCTGTCCCATCTCTTGCAACACACACTGCCCAGAGCCTTGGTTATATCGGGAGCATCGCAAACTCCCAATAAACATACACTGGGGAAAGGAATCCTTATTCAATAAATGGTGCTGGGAAAATTGGATAGCCACACGTGGAAGACTGAAAGAGGATCCATACCTTTCACTGCTCACAAAAATCAGTTCACAGTGATAACAGACTTAAACCTAAGGCATGAAACTATAAGAATTATAAAAGAAAATGTTGGAAAAACTCTCACAGGCATTGGCCTAGGCAAAGAATTTATGAAGAAGACCCCAAAGGCAATCAAAGCAACAACAAAAATAAATAAGTGGGACCTGATCAAATAAAAAAGTTTCTGCACATCCAAGGAAACTGTCGTGATAGCAAACAGACAACCTACAGAATGGGAGAAAGTATTCACATGCTACACATCTGATACAGGGCTGATAACTAGAATCTATATAGAACTCAGGGAAATCAGCAAGAAAAAAAATCAACCCTATCAAAAAGTGGGCAAAGGACATGAATAGAAATTGTTCAAAAGAATATATAAAAATGGCTAAAAAACATATGAAAAAGTGTTCAACATCTCTAATCATCAGGGAAATGCAAATCAAAACCACAATGAGATATCACTTAACTCCAGTGAGAATGGCCTTTATCAAAAAGTCCCAAAACAATACACATTGGCGTGGATGCGGAGAGACAGGTACACTCATACACTGCTGGTGGGACTGTAAACTAGTGCAATCTCTGTGGAAAGCGACATGGAGATACCTTAAACAGATTCAAGTAGACCTACCATTCGATCCAGCAATCCCATTATTGGGCATCTACCCAAAAGAACAAAAGTCATTCTATAAAAAAGACACCTGTACCCGAGTGTTTATAGCAGCACAATTCACAATTACGAAGCCTGTCTTTTCTCAAAGGCTGGTGCCATAGCGTTTATCGGCTTCTGCACTCAACAGGCAATAAACCTATTCACTCCACAACACCAGAGGCAATAAGCCTTGGTTAATAATTTAATACTGTGAAGTTCAAGGCTAATAAGGTTCTCAGGCTCAAATATTTCATATTTTTATATCAGAAAAGTGTTTTAATAAAGTTTTCTTGTATTTGTGAATTTATTTATATGAAAAGTCTCATAAATATATAAAATTAAATCAAGTTTACACAATATGTATATATTTTTATTATTATTCCCTTAATATACTGCTGAATTTAGTTTTCTGATATTCTGTTCATAATGTTCACATCACTATTAACAAACTTTATTGAACTGTACTTTCCTTTTCCTTTGTTTTGGAATAATATAAATAATGTAGGAATTGTTTACTTCTTGAAAGTTTGGAGAAACAACATTAAATCATCGAAGCATAGCATAATTTTGGAAGTAGTTCAAGTTTTCTTATTGAGTTAATTTGGATTATCTTTTACTAGAACATCTGTTTTACAGTTACCTTTTATTAGAACCTTTGCATAAACCAATTTCTTGTATTAAATCACTTGATATATACCTCCTACTGATTCTGTTTCTCTGTTGGAACCCTGACTGACACATTTGCTTTCTGGGACATTGCTTTTTAAAATCTAGTCCTTATACTTTTCAAAGCTGCTTTGTTTTTGCTAGCGTTTTGAAATGAATACTCAATTCAATGATGTTAATCTTTTCTATATAAATGTTACATCCTTTAAGGTTATGAATTAACCTCTGAAAACAGTCGTACAGTTGGCTCTTTGTATACGTCAGTGCTGCATCTGTGAATTCAACCAACCCCAGACCAAAACTGGATGGTTCCATCTGTACTGAACATGTACAGACTTTTTTTACTTGTCATTGTTCCCCCCAAAATACAGTATAACAACTATTTACATAGCACTTGTATTAAGTATTATAGGTAATCTAGAGATGATTTAAAATGTACAGGAGGATGTGCTTAGGGTGTATGTAAATACTTCACCATTTTATACCAAGGGCTTGAGCACCTGTAGGTTTTGGAATCTGAGGGGGGTCCTGGAACCAGTCCCCCATGGATACCAAGGGACTATATTAGCATATTGGTTACTATGCTTCAATCTACAAGTAACAGGAAACAACTAAAAGCAGCTTAAACAATAGAGAATTGTTATCTTGTTGTATTGACTATATTTTCTCAGTCTCTGTATCTCCATACTCTGGCATTTGGAGCCTTGCCGCTGGAGAGCCATCGCCTTTCAGGCCAGCTAATTCCTGGAGGAAGCAAATGCCTCCCCTGCAAGCACAGCTTTGATACACAGACCAACCCTTCCACAGCCCCAACCATCTCCTTTACCAAACTCTCACACACCAAGCCAATACTCCCCCTGCTCTAAATCACCTCAGGGCCAGGTACCAGGAGCTGGGGGCCACCTCTATAGCCATGGGCCCACTGAAATTACCCGAACTACTTAATTCTAAAGTTAGTGTGCCTCCCCTGCCTCAGCCACGCCTTCCCCCCGTGCCCCAGGAAAGGTCTGGGCCGTGCTCTGCCAGCTCCCTCTCTGCCTCCTGACCAGCTCTGCTGCTGCCCGTGTGGCCCTGTGTACCCCCCCAATTCTCCTCTTTCTAGGACTTTGTGAGCACAAACTTCCTTCATGGCAACCACTTCCATGTCTGCGTGTCTTACCATACCTGATTAAAACAAATCCCAGGCACATTTTTAGAACATTCATAACACAAGATATCCAGAGGTAACTGGTTCCAGGAACAGCTAATTAAACAGTTCAACAGTGTTCTCAAATATCCAGACCCTTTTTGTTTTTTGTTTTTGTCCTTAGACTTGTTCCCTCATGGTTACAAGTTGTGAAACACAGCACCTTATTCCATAACTGTGTCCAAAGACAAGGAAGAAGGGGATTTTCACCCCAGAAAACTTTTTATTTGGGGGACCTTTCCCAGAAGCCCCTAAACAGATTTCCCAGAATTCAGTCCCATATCTGTGGTGAACAGAATAATGAATGCCACCCCCAAGATCCCCATGTTCTACTCTCCAGAGCCTGTGAATACGCTGCCTCCCATGGCAACAGGGCCTGGGCTGGTGTGATTAAGTTAAGGATCTGAAGGTGGGGGTTATCAGGGATTATCTGATGTACCCAGTGTGATCAAAAGTGTCCTTCTAGGAGAATGCCAGGAGGATCCGAGTTAGTTATTCACTGGGGCTGAAACCAAAGTCTACCTTTTCCTTAAAGTTTAAATGAAGATGCTCAAGTGCCATGTCAAATAATGTTGGCAACTCCCCCAAAATTCATGAGTTCCTGTGAGCTGTGGAAATAGATGTACTCAAACAAGAACAAGTTAGAGTCTATTTATTTCGAGATTGCTCGAGCAAGGGAGTTAGCCACTATCACTGTGTCTGGCAGAAACTCAAAGCATGCAGGGGAATGGGAATGTTTCATAATAAAAAGAGGAAGAAAGAAAAAAACAGGAAGAAGTGAAGGAGGAGAAGGGGGAGGAGGAGGATTATCCACGAATGCTGTTGTAATCGGCCTTGCAAAATGGCCCCTCCCTAAGTTATTTTTTCTTCCCTCCTATACCTCAGACTTTCAGACAAGTCAATCCTAATGATCCGAACATTGTAATCTTCTTGCTTAACCAACTTCTTGATCTTTGAGTTCGTTCCCAGACATGGCAGCTGCACTGCAAAATAACAACAGAGAACTGAAATGCCACAGGACTTGCTGGTGACTCGCCATTCATCACCAGCAGCTGACTCTTGACCCCATGACATCAAACCCCACACAAGCTCGCCTGGGCCACACAGTTGTCCCTATAAAAGCCCTTGCCCTTTGTTGGTTGGAGCGATGGAGTTGAGGAATATATCCCAGCTTATGTAAATTGCAGTAAATCCTTTCTCCCCTGGCGATATTCATTGTCTCAGTAACTGGCTTTCTGTGCAGTGAGCACCAGGAACTAGGCAGGCCCTCTTTGGGTTTTGGTAACACTGTGTTTAGAGCTTGTTGGCGTGAGAAGCTAGAGGTGGGCTAACTAGAAGCAGCACATCTTATGTGCTTGGTTGAAGGAGCACGTTTGGCTGATGTCCACAGTCTCGGTTACCTCTCATTTCTCTGAGGGCATGGCTGGCCCCAATGTTTCATCAGACTTCCTTAGTGGTTCAGATGACGCCTGTCCATGGAGAAACCCAGCCATGCTGGGTCTGCTCTGGTGGTGGTGAGTACTTCCAGGTTTATACCACAGTGTCAGGCTTCGGCTTGTAGAGTGAGGGAAAAATGCAAGTTCCCAACCCGGTAACAGAAACACTGTGCTAGCCTGGAGTGCTCAGCAAAATTGTTACAAAGTAGACTAGGCAGGTACCAGGGTAACTACTGGGCCTGGGAAAAGTGCCCAGCACTTTCTTGCCTTGAGATGGCCAGCACGGACTGGCCCTGACTGCTTTAGAGCTGCTTTGACTGTCCTATAGTGCCCTTTAGCTAATGGTAATACTAAAATCCCACCTAGTGGAGGACTGTAATATCATTAACACAGTATGGGTTGCATGACAGCATATGATGATGGTGCCACGCCTGGGAGATTTGTTTCACTGTGAACAAGCAAAGACACGATGTAAAAACTTTGCATTACTCCGTGGGAAGAGATTTAAAGCAACACTGCAGGGTGGGCAGATGTGGATTTTGTGTTCAAGAAGCTTCTGTAGAAGAAATTCCTATGCCACTCAGGAGCATGCACCCTAGGAAGTAACCTCTAATAAACTCATGTAACTCATCACGCTGGACTTGCAGTCGTTCTTTGGTCTCTTGGTTCCCTCTCAGTTTGGGGGGTGTTTTTTCTGTACTGCTGCAGGACTTTCTCAAAACACAGGGCTTGGCCGGGCGCGGTGGCTCATGCCTGTAATCCTAGCACTCTGGGAGGCCGAGGTGGGAGGATCGCTTGAGGTCAGGAGTTTGAGACCAGCCTGAACAAGAGCGAGACCCCATCTCTACTAAAAATAGAAATAAATTATCTAGACAACTAAAAATATATAGAAAAAATTAGCCGGGCATGGTGGTGCATGCCTGCAATCCCAGCTACTTGGGAGGCTGAGGCAGAAGGCTTGCTTGAGCCCAGGAGTTTGAGGTTGCTGTGAGCTAGGCTGATGCCAGGGCACTCTAGCCCAGGCAACAGAGCAAGACTCTGTCAAAAAAAAAAAAAAAAAAAAAAACCAAAACCCCCCCACAGGGCTTCCCCAGACCTGGGGACAGGTCTAGCTGCAGAGCCACCTAGATCCTTGATGGGGGTCTGGGCAGCCACATTTTAGTTCTCAGTCACACTAAGACAGGAGGGAGGAAAATTGGAAATAGTCCTTTGGAGGGTTGTAGCAAAATATCAAAGGAAACAGGAAGAACAAAAAATGTGGTAAGGATTAACAATTTGGGAGTTCGATCGGTAGCGGGAGCGGAGAGCGGACCCCAGAGAGCCCTGTGCAGCCGCACGGCCACCGCCGGCCCAGTTACCATCACATATCGGGAGGAGCCGCAGCTGCCGCAGCCACCCCAGTCACCACCACCGCAACCGTGAGCCGCGAGGCCGAGACCCAGCAGCCGCCCGCCGCCCCGCCCTCAGCGCTGCCGACACCAAGCCCGGCACCACGGGCAGCGGCGCAGGGAGCGGTGGCCCGGGCGGCCTCACATCGGCGGTGCCTGCCGGCGGGGACAACAAGATCATCCCAACGAAGGTTTTGGGGACAGTAAAATGGTTCAAGGTAAGAAATGGATATGGTTTCATCAACAGGAATGACACCAAAGAGGATGTATTTGTACACCAGACTGCCATAAAGAAGAAGAACCCCAGGAAGCACCTTCGCAGTGTAGGAGATGGAGAAACTGTGGAGTTTGATGTTGTTGAAGGAGAAGAGGGTGCGGAGGCAGCAAACGTTACAGGCCCTGGTGGAATTCCAGTTCAAGGCAGTAAATACGCAGCAGACCGTAACCATTATAGACGTTATCCACGTCGCAGGGGTCCTCCACGCAATTCCCAGCAGCGTTACCAGAATAGTGAGAGTGGGGGAAAGAATGAGGGATCGGAGAGCGCTCCTGAAGGCCAGGCCCAGCCACGCCTGCCCTACCACAGGCGCAGGTTCCCACCTTACTACATGCGGAGACCCTATGGGCGTGGACCACAGTGTTCCAACCCTCCTGTGCAGGGAGAAGTGATGGAGGGTGCTGACAACCGGGGTGCAGGAGAACAAGGTAGACCACCACTAAGACAGAATATGTATCGGGGTTATAGACCACGATGCCGCAGGGGCCCTCCTCGCCAAAGACAGCCCAGAGAGGACGGCAATGAAGAGGATAAAGAGAATCAAGGAGATGAGACCCAAGGTCAGCAGCCGCCTCAACGACTGTGCTGCCGCAACTTCAATTACCGACGCAGAGGCCCAGAAAACCCCAAACCACAAGACGGCAAAGACACAAAAGCAGCCGATCCACCAGCTGAGAATTCGTCCGCTCCGGAGGCTGAGCAGGGCGGGACTGAGTAAATGCCGGCTTACCATCTCCACCATCGTCCGGTTTAATCATCCAACGAGAAGAAATGAATATGGAATTCCAGCAATAAGAAATGAACAAGATTGGAGCTGAAGACCTTAAGTGCTTGCTTTTTGTCCATTGACCAGATAACTAGAACTATCTGCATTATCTATGCAGCATGGGGTTTTTATTATTTTTACCTAAAGATGTCATTTTTGGTAATAACAAACGTGTTTTTTAGAAAAGCCTGGTTTTTCTCAATGCGCCTTTAAAGGTTTTTAAATTGTTTCATATCCGGTCAAGTTGAGATTTTTAAGAACTTCATTTTTAATTTGTAATAAAAGTTTACAACTTGATTTTTTCAAAAAAGTCAACAAACTGCAAGCACCTGTTAATAAAGGTCTTAAATAATTTAAAAAAAACAAAAAAACAAAAACAAAAACAACAACAACAACAACAACAAAAACAATTTGGGCAAGGTGACAGGATCAAGTTCAATTTGCAGGTAGGTACCAGAAATGGTTTTTCTACAGTGGAGAGAAAGTGGGGAGTCAATTAAATTTTCACCTAATGAGGTAGTTTGCATATCTATCAGTTACCAAAATTTACGAGAGTTACTAAATAGCTCAAAGACAAAACAGGGGTTGAATTTGATTACCTGGAAGGATATATAGAGTTTTCCATTAAAACACAAAAACTATTTTTCTACACCTCCTTGAAACGGATGCTCCAAGAGTCATTTTGGTTGGAGGTAAGAGGTAAATGGAATTAGGGACAGGGAAGAGGGTGCAGAAAGAGGACACTGTGTGAGCGTCCTGGGTTGAACTTTGCAGTTCTGCACAGAACCTCTGGCTGGGGTAAGCCTCTATGTCCACGATCAATTAACCAGCACCCACAGGGTGCACAGGGCTCTCAATTACACCTCATGCTCCAGAATTCACAGAACTGCCTGGCTAATGAACCTCAGCCCCTACAATCCCAGGAGGGTGTCAGCCTGTTACTAATGATTCTGCTCATAGTTAGGTGTGGGATTTACTGTCTACACTTCAGGAAAGGGCCAATTATAAGGGAATTAAAAGCTTCAGACAATTGCTAATGGACACCATGAGTAGCCTTAACGCTATAATCGTAATTGTTACAGAAAACATCTCCTCTTAGCATCCCAGTCCAGCGCAGGATAATTAATGAAATTGCAATAATCTGTGGTGGAAAATCTCTTAAAAGTCCTTAAATGTACTTTCATTTCCCTAAATCTCAAAAGCAGACAGAGCAACATCAGATCTGTGTGGATTCTATTATTTTCATAAAGCAGCTGGGGTTGCAGTGAGGCAAAGAGAGAAACAGGAGTTCTCTGATTTGTGTTCGACCAGTGCCTGCAAAGAACATCCACAACTATTTTAAAATCAACTTCTAGGTTTCATACTGTCAGAGCAACGTACAACGCTAAACATGTATATCTCCCTTTACTCAAATTGCTCTGTAGTTACAATGTACACTTCTGGGTTTCTGAAGATTATACCTTCATCATTTCATTGTCCTTTTCCTCATAGAAATTATAAGCTCCCTATTAACAGAAATTGGGTCTTTTACTTTCAGAATAATCTCTTCACAGAGCCAGCTGCTCTGTGTCATCGAGGCTGTAGTAAATATTTTTGGCTTTATGGACCAAATAAATTCTCTATTGCATTTTTAAAAATATTTTTTATTGTGGTAAAACACACATAACATAAAATTTACCATCTTAACTATTTAAAAATGATTTTCTTTTATTATGGTAAAATACGCTGTGACTGTTAAATCCAGGCATCATCCTGACTGGGTTAGGGGACAGCCGGTAAAATATTATTTCTGGGTGTGTCTGTGAGGGTGTTTCCGGCGGAAATAAGCGCGAGTCAGCGGATGGAGTTAAGAAGATCCGTCCTCACCCGATGTGGGCAGACGCTGGCCAAGCAGCTGAGGGTCTGGATGGAACAAGAAGGCGAGGAATGATGGGCGCATCTGCTCTCTCTCCTGGGGCTGAGGCGTCAGATCTCCAGATTCTCTGGTCTTTGAACTCCAGGATTTACACGAGCAGCCCCTGAGGTTCCCAGGCCTCAGCCCTGGGTTGAGAGTCACCCCACTCCCCTGGTCCCCAGGCCTTTGCACTGAGCTTTCCCTGGTTCTCCGGCCTGCAGCCCACGTGTCATGGGGCTGTGCAGACTTCGTGATGGTGTGAGCCGATTCCCATAATGAAGCCCCGCTCATATGCCTATGTATTTCATCGGCTCCTGTGGGAGAACCCCAATACATACATGTAACATGAAATGCACCCCCTGGAACCATTTTAAATAGATTAAAAATGTTGTGTGCAACCATCACAACCATCCATCTCCAGAACACTTTTCATCTTGTAAATCTGAAACTGTACCTACTAAACAATAATGCCATTCTCCCCCTCCCCCCAGCGCCTGGCCACCAGCATTTTACTTTGTCTCTATGATTTTCACTAAGCATATATTTGTCCTTTTGTAACTGGTCATTCCACTTAGCATACTGTTCTCAAGGTTCATCCATGCTATAGCACATGTCAAAAATTTCCTTCCTTTATAAGGCTAAATAATATTCCATTTTATGTATATACCACATTTTGCTAATCCATTTATCTGTGGGCTACTTCCACATTTTAGCTATATTGAATAATGCTGCTATGAACATGGGCATACAAATACATCTATGATTTGTACCGATTCCAATTCTTTTGGTTACATACACAGAAGTAGAATGGCTGGATCATATAGTAATTCTATTTTTAATTTTTTGAGGAACCACCAAACTGCCTTCCACAGCAACTGTATCATGTTACAGTGCGCGAACAGTGTGTAAGTTTTCCAATTTCTCCACATCTTCACCAACACTTATTTTGTGATTTTTTTATGGTAATCATCCTAGTGGGAATAAAGTGGTCCCTCATTGTAGTTTTGATTTGTGTTTCCCTAATGGTTAGTGATGTTGAGCATCTTTTCATGAGCTTATTGGACATTTGTATATCTTCTTTGGAGAAATGTCTATTCAAGTCCTTTGCCCATTTTTTGAATTGGGTTGATTTTTGTTGTTTTTGAGTGTTAGGAATTCTCTGTATATTTTGGATATTAATCCCCTATCAGATATATCATTTGCAAAATTTTTCTCCCATTCTATAGATTTCTATTTTACTCTGTTGATAGTGTCTTATGATACACAAAATTTAAAATTTTACTTAAGTCCAATGTCTGTTGTTTTCTGTTTTTTATTTTATTTTAATAGATTTAGGGGATACAAGTTGAATTCTGTTACATGTATATATTATATAGTGGTGGAATCTGGGCTTTTGCTGTATCCATCATTCAAGTAGTGTACACTGTACCCCATAGGTAATTTTTTATCCTTCAACCCCTATTCCCCCTTGTGAGTCTCCAATGTCCATGATACCACTCTGTGTGCCCTTGTGTAGTCATAGTTTGGTTCCTACTTCTAAGTGAGAACATGTGGCATTTATTTTTCTGTTTCTGAGTTACTTCACTTAGGATAATGGCCTCCAGTTCCACCCAAGTTGCTGCAAAAGACATTATTTCATTCTTTCTTATTGCTGAGTAGTATTCCATTGTGTGTGTGTGCGTGTGTGTGTGTACACATCACATTTTCTTTATCCACACATCAGTTGATGGGGGCACTCAGGTTGATCTTTGCAATTGTGAATTGTGCTACAATAAACATATGAGTGCAGGTGTCTTTTTGATATAATGATTTTTTTATCCTCTGGGTAATACCCAGTAAGTGGGATTGCAAGAATTAATGGTAGATCTACTTTTAGTTCTCTGAGAAATCTCCATACTGATCTCCATAGAGGGTATACTAATTTAACATTCCCACCAACACTGTATAAATGTTCCCTTTTCACCACATCCATGCCAACAACTACTGTTTTTTTTTTTTGTTTTTTTTTTTACTTTTTAGTAATGGCCATTCTGATTGGAGTAATATGGTACCTCATTGTGGTTTTAATTTGCATTTCCCTGATGATTAGTGATGTTGACTGTTTTTTCATATGTTCGTTGGTCATTTGTATATATTGTTTTGAAAAAATGCCTGTCAATGTCATTTGCACACTTTTTAAGGGGTTATTTATTTTCTTCGTGTTGAGTTGTTTCAGTTCCTTGTGGATTCTGGAAATTAATCCTTTGTCAGACACATAGTTTGCAAATATTTTCTCTGATTCTGTAGGTTGTCTATTAACTGTTTTGATTATTTCTTTTACTATACAGAAGCCTTTTAGTTTAATTAAGTCCCATTTGTCTATTTTTGTTTTTATTGCTTTTGCTTTCAGAGGAGTAGTCATATATTTTTTGCCTAGGGCAAACACTCCTAGGTTTTCTTCTAGGATTTTATTGTTTCAGTTCTTACATTTAAGCCTTTAATCCATCCTGGGTGAATTTATTTTATATGGTGAGAGATAGGGACCCAGTTTCATTCTTCTGCTATATGGCTATCCAAATTTCCCTGCACCATTTATTGAATAGTGTGTCCTTTCCCCAGTGTATGTTTTTGTCTGCTTTGTTGAAGATCAGTTGGTTGTAGGTACATGGCTTTATTTCTGGATTCTCTAATCTGTTCCATTGATCTCTGTGTCTACTTTTATGCCAGTACCATGCTGTTTTGGTTACTACTGACTTGTAGTATAATTTGAAGTCAGATAATTTGATGCCTCCAGTTTTTGTTTGCTTGTTTGTTTTTTTGCTCAGGATTGCTTTGGCTATTTGAGCTCTTTTTTGGTTCCATATAAAGTTTAGAATTGTTTTTTCTAATTCTGTGAAAAATGACATTGGTATTTTGATAGGAATTACATTGAATCTGTAGATTGCTTTGGGCACTATGTTCATTTTAACAATATTGATTCTTCCGATCCTTGAGCATGGGATGTTTTTCCATTTCTTTGTGTTGTCTGTGGTTCTTCATCAGTGTTTTATAATTCTCCTTGTAGAGATCTTTCTCCTCCTTTGTTAAATTTATTCTTAGGTTATTTATTTATTTATTTATTGCAGCTATTGTAAACAGGATTGAGTTATTGATTTGGTTCTTAGCTTGGTTGTTGTTGGTATATGGAAGTGCCATTGCATTTTGTACATTGATTTTATAACCCAAGACTTTACTGAATTCATGGATCTAGGAGTCTGTTGGAGGAGTCTTTAGGGTTTTCTAGGTATGAGATCATATCATCAGCAAACATAGATCATTTGACTTCTTCGTTTTCAATTTGGATGCCCTTTCATTCTCTTGCCTGATTACTCTTGCTAGGACTTCCAGTCTATATTGAATAGAAGTGGTGAAAGTGGGCATCCTTGTCTTGTTCCAGTTCTTAGGGGCAATGCTTTTAACCTTTTCCCATTCAGCATGATGTTGGCCATGGGTTTTTCATATATGGCTTTCATTATTTTGAGGTATGTTCTCTGTATGCTGATTTTTTGAGGGTTTTATCAAGAAAGGATGCTGGATTTTATCAAATGCTTTTTCCACATCCATGAGATGATCGTAGTGGTTTTTGTTTTTAATTCTTTTTATGTGGTGAATTGCATTTATTGTTATGTGTATGTGAAACCATCCTTGCATCCCTAGGATGAAATCAACTTGATTATGATAAATGATCCTGTCTATGTGCTGTTGGATTTGGTTTTCTAGTATTTTGTTGAGGATTTTTGCATATATGTCATCAGAGATATTGGTCTGTAGTTTCCTTTTTTTTGTAGCATCCTTTCCTGGCTTGGTATCAGGGTCATGCTGGCTTCATAACATGAGTTAGGGAGGATTCCCTCCTTATTGATCCTTTGGAACAGTTCAGTGGGATTGGCCCTAGTTTGTCTCTGTACATCTGGTAGAATTCATCTGTGAATCTATCTGGTCTTGAGCTCATTTTTTTTTCTTGGGAGATTTTTAATTACTGATTCAATCTCACTACTACTTGTTGGTCTATTCAAGAGTGCTATTTCTTTCTGGTTCAATCTTGGGAGATTGTATTCAAAATTTCATCCATTTCCTCTAGGTTTTTTAGCTTGTAAGCTTATAATTGTGCATGATAGTCTCTGATGATCTTTTGTATTTATGCAGTATAAGTGGTAATGTCTCCTTTTTCATTTTTGTTTGTGTTTATTTTGATCTTCTCTCTTTTTGGTCAGTATAGTTAGTGGTTTATCAATTTTGTTTATCTTTTCAAAGAATGAACTTTTTGTTTCATTAATCCTTTCATTTTGTCTCTGTATCCTTTAGTTCTTCTCTGATCTTTATTATTTCTTTTCTTCTGCTAAATTTGGGCTTGGTTTGTTTTCGTTTTTCTAGTTCCTTGAGGTGTAATGATAGGTTGTTAATTTGTGATCTTTCTACTTTTCTGATATAGGTACTTACTGTGATAAAATTCCCTCTTCACATTGCCTATACTGTATCCCACAGGTTTTAGTATGTTGTGTTTTCACTTTTATTTGTTTCCAAAAAATCTTAATTTCTATCCATATTTTATCATTAACCCAGAGATCATTCAGGAGCATGTTGTTTAATTTCTCTGTTTGTATAGTTTTTTGTTTTGTTTTTGTTTGAGACAGAGTCTCACTCTGTTGCCCTGGGTAGAGTACAAGGGGCATCTTTGTGGCTCACTGCAACCTCAAACTCCTGGGCTCAAGAAATCCTCTTGTCCCAGCCTCCCAAGTAGTTGGGACTACAGGTGCCCTCCAGGATGCCTGGCTAATTTTTCTATTTTTAGTAGAGAAAGGGTCTCGCTCTTGCTCAGACTGGTCTCAAACTCCTGAGATCAAGTGACCCTCCTGCCTTGGCCTCTCAAAGTGCTAAGATTACAGTCATGAGCCACCATGCCCAGCCATGTTTGAATAGTTTTTGAAGTTGCTCTTTGTATTGATTTCTAGCTTTATTCCACTGTGGTCCAAAAAGATACTTGATGTGATTTTGATTTTTATAGATTTGTTAAGACTTGTTTTGTGACCTAAAATGTGGTCTATCTTGGAGAATATTCCATGTGCTGATGGAAAGAATGTATCTTCTGTAGTTGCTGGGTGGAAAGCTCTGTAAATGTCTCTTAAGTCCGTTTTGTCTAAAGTTCAATTTAAGTCCAATGTTTCTTTGTTGATTTTCTGTCTTTTTTTTTTTTTTTTTTTTTTTGAGACAGAGTCTCACTCTGTTGCCCAGGCTAGAGTGAGTGCCGTGGCGTCAGCCTAGCTCACAGCAACCTCAAACTCCTGAGCTCAAGCGATCCTCCTGTCTCAGCCTCCCGAGTAGCTGGGACTACAGGCATGCGCCACCATGCCCGGCTAATTTTTTCTATATATATTTTTAGCTGTCCATATAATTTCTTTCTATTTTTAGTAGAGGTGGGGTCTCGTTCTTGCTCAGGCTGGTCTCGAACTCCTGAGCTCAAACGATCCGCCCACCTCGGCCTCCCAGAGTGCTAGGATTACAGGCGTGAGCCACCGCGCCCGGCCGATTTTCTGTCTTGATGATCTGTCTAGTGCTGTGAGTAGGGTGTTGAAGTCCCCCACTACTATTGTACTGCTGTCTATCTCCTTTTTTAGGTCTAGTAATATTTGTTTTGTGAATCTGGGTGCTCTAATGTTGGGTGTATATATTTTTAGGATCATTATATCCTCTTGCTGAATTGACCTTGTTTATTTTACCGAATATTAAGTATAGCTACTCATGCTCATTTTTGATTTCTGTTTGCATAAAATATCTTTTTCTATCCCTTTACTTTCAGTCTATATGTGTCTCTAGGGGTAAAGTGAGTTTCTTATAAGCAGCATATAGTTGCATCATTTTTTATCAATTCTATCAATCTTTATCTTTTAAGTGGAGCATTTAATCCATTTATATTCTAGGTTAATGCTGCTATGTGAGGCTTTGTTATTGTCATTTTGTTAGTTGACGTGTAATTGTTTTATACTTTTTTCTATCTTTTCCTCAGTTTTTTTTAATCTTTGTGGTTTGCTGAACTTCTGTCATGATGCCATTTACTTCCTTTATTTTCCTCCTTTGTGTGATCATTTTATAAGTGTTTTATATTTTCATGTGTTTTTATGTTGGTGAATATTGACCTGTGGTTTCCATGTTTAAGACTCATTTGAGCATTTCTTATAGGGGTGGTTAATGGTGATGAATTCTCTGAGTGTTTGCTTGTCTGGGAAAGCTTTATTTCTCCTTCACTTATGAAACTTATTCTGACAGGATATAAAATTCTTGGCTAACAGGTTTTTTTCCTTTCAGCACTTTGAAAATGCCATCCCATAATCCTTTGGCCTGTAAGGTTTCTCCTGAGAAGTCCTCTGTTAGTCTGATGGGGATTCCTTTATAGGTAACTAGATGCCTCGATCTTGCTAATTTAAAAATTCTCCCTTTCACTTTGACTTTAGTCATTTTGATTATAATATGTGTGGTGAAGTCCTTTTTGCAATGTATTTGCCTGTGATCTGGCCTCCTGTATTTGACTGATCATCTGGCCTCCTGTATTTGCCTGATCATCTGGACTCCTGTATTTGAATGCCTAACTCTCTTACTCGTCCTGGGAAATTTTCATCTAATATTTTCTTAAATAGAGTTTCTAAACTTTTTTTTATCTCTTTTCCCCCTTTGAAATACTAATAATTTGAAAGTTCAGTCATTTTATGAAGTCCTAGATGTCTCAAAGGCTTTGCTTATTCTTTTCTATTCTTTTTTCTTATTTTTGTCTGACTGGATTATTTCAAAAGACCTGTCTTAACTTCTGAGATTCATTCTGCTGCTTGATCTAGTCTGTTTTTGAAACTTTCAGATGTGATTTGTATTTCCTTCAATGAATTTTTCAGCTCCAGAATTTCAGGTTGTTTTTTTTTTTTTTTTAAGATATATCCTTTGTAAATTTCTGATTCATATCCTGAATTGATTTTCTGATTTCTTTATATTATAATGGTTTTCAGATTCCTCTTGCATTTCATTTATAATAGCTTCTTTAAAGTCACTATTGTGAATTCCTTACCTGGCATTATGAGGAATTCTTTTTGATTGGGATCTATTGCTAGACAATTTTTGTGGTCCTTTTTGTGTTGTCATATTTCCTTGTTTTTTCATGTTTCCTGTGTTCTCACATTGACATTGGCATATCTGATGTAACAGTTGCTGTTCTGGTTTTGGAAATTGCTTTCAAAAAGGAAAATTTTTTCCTGAAGATTTATATACATTGTCAGTTGAGTAGGACACTTTGGATTTGATTTTGGGTGCCTGCAGTTGAGTGATCTTTGTATAATGTCTTAGGCAGTACACAGGGTCAGTGGTATCTGTGATTTCTTTGGTGGCTTAGGGTACAGTTATTAGTTGAGGCTATGAAGTTTTGCTGGGGACTTGAATGCCAGCTGAGCCAGTCTTCAGGCCCTAGTAGTGGCAGTACAGGATGAATATGCCTGATTTTAAGCCACAGAGCAGCTTATGCTGACAGCAGTGTTAGTGTGTCTGGGACGGGGGCCAATTCTTGGGCCTTCAGGTGGCTTGCACAGAAGCTAGTAGTTGAAGCAGAGGGCCATGTGTGTGGATGGGTTCTCAGGCCCCTAAGCAGCTGGTATTATGTATGAAGCGACAGTAGCAGTGGTGGAGCCACCCAGTAGGACCCAAGTGGTTCATGTTGATGTTACTGGTAGTTGCTATGGATTGGGCATGCTGGTCCACAGTCCCACAGCTGCCTGTAACATGGCAGTGGGAATTGTTCTAAGTGTGCTTAGGAGAGTTTATTCTCCCTTGTCCCTTTCCAGCCAGGTAGCAGCTGCAGCCACGTTACCTTGAACATTGCCCAAGGCTGAGGCAACGTCTAATGTTAAACTCTCAAAATGGAGCTGGCTGTGGGCTTACAATCAAAGAGGGCAGGACTCGTTTCAGGCAAGTGGCATGGGAGAGAAACTGTGGGGAGTGTGGTCTGCTCATGTCTCTGTTTCCCAATGGCCCCTAGCAGGGCAATGGGAATTGTCCTAGGTGTGTGTAGGACAGCTTAGGCTTCCCTGTCCCTTCTGAGCTGGGTGGGGCTACAGCTGCATAAGCCTGAACTCAGCCCTAAGGCAGAGCATTGCCCAGCTTTAAACTCCCAAACTGGCACCTTGGGTTTGTGACCTTTCTCAGGAAGGCTGCATTGCCAGTAAACTCTGAGAAGTCCAGTTTGTCTAAGACTGGGTCCCACCACAGCTAGCATCCCAGGTGTGTGCTGGAAAGCCTGATTTCCCTGCCTCTCCACAGCCAGGCAGAGCCTGAAGCTGCATCAGCCCAGACTCAGACTGAGGGTGCAGCCCAGTGTCAAACTTTCAAAATGGTGCCTTGGACCTGAGACTGGAAAGGCTGAGGCCCCACACAGGCAAGCAGTGTGGGTGAGAAATGGTAGAAAATGCTGTCTATTCATGTCTCAGTCTAAACAGCAGCCAACAGCACGGTGGTGGGGTCCTTCCCAGGGTGCATGGGAGTGCCTGGGCTTCTCCATCCCTCCTCAGAGCCATGCAGTGGCTGCAGGCATGCCCACAGTTCTCCCATATCTAGGCTCTCAGAATGGCACCTAGCTTAAACTGCTGTAGGCTCAGATGCCTGTGGGATTCTGCATGGATTCTCTTTCTGGAGCAATATCTCTGTGAGATCTCCAAGCAGCTTCCTATGGTAGGCCCTAGACCTGTGTGGGTTGGGGGATTCTCTTGTAGCCAAAATCATAAAAGTTCATCTTGGAGAGTGGAGCCTCATGGGCTTCTCTCTTACTGTTCCCCCACATCCAGGAGCTTCTTCTGGCTTTTAGCCAGTCCCTGACTGGGCATGTTACCCTGAACCCTCTCTTACCCACTTTTGGTGTTTCTTACCACTTCCCTGGTGAATCCTAGCATTCTCTCCTAGATAATCTGTTTGAAATGTGAGAGTCTGCTTACTATTCTGGTTCCTCTCTGTGGAGGGGGCTTGTACTACCTGTGTCTAGTCAGCCATCTTGATCCTAACCCCCCTTTTTTTCCTATTGTTGTCTCTGCCTTTGATGTCATATCCAAGAAATCATTACCAAATCCAATGTCATAAAGCTTTTGCCCTACATTTCTAAGAGTTTTATAGTTTTAGATCTTACATTTAGGTCTTTAATCCATTTTGAGTTAATTTTCATAATATGGTGTTAGGTAAAGGTCCAGTTTCATTCTTTTGCATGTGCATATCCAGTTTCCTGACATCATTTTGTTGAAAAGACTGTCTTTTCCCCAGTATATTGTCTTGGCAACCTTGTCAAAAGTCACTAGACCATATTTGCAAGGTATTTCTTCTGGGTTCTCTAGTCTATTCCATTGGCTTACAAGTCTGTCTTTTTTACAGTACCACACTTTTGATTACTGTAGCATTGTAGTAAGTTTTAAAATCAGGAAGTATGAGTCCTCCAGCTTTGCTAAAAGACAATGAATGTTTTGTTTCAATATTGTTTGGGCTATTTGGGGTACCTTAAGATTCCATATGGATTTTATATGGTTTTTCTACTTCTGAAAAAAAGCATCATTGGGATTTTGATAGGATTGGATTGAATCTGTAGATTGCTTTGGATAATATTGACAACTTAACAACATTAAATCTTCCAATCCATGAACATGGGATGTGTTTCACTTATGTCTTCTTTAATTTATTTCTGTAATGTTTTATAGTTTTCATTATATAAGTCTTTCACCTCCTTAGTTAATTCTTAAGTACTTTATTCTTTTTGATAATACTGAAAATGGAATTTTCTTAGTTTCCTCTTCAGATTTTTAGTGTATAGAGATGAAAGTGATTTTTATGTATTGACTTTGTGTCCTGCTACTTTGCTGAATTCATTCTTTACTCTTTTTTTGTTTTGTTTTGTTTTGTTTTTGAGACAGGATCTTACTCTGTCACTGGGGATATAGTGCAGTGGAAACATCGTAGTTCATGGCACCCTCAAACTTTTCAACTAAAGTGATCCTCCTTCTTCAGTCTCTCAAGAAGGTGGGACTATAGAGTTGTGCCATCACACTCAGCTTTCTATTTTTTGTAGAGACAGGGTCTTGCCCTTGTTCAGGCTTTCCTGAACTCCTGGGCTCAAGCAATCCTCCTGCCATGGCCTCCCAAAGTTCTAGGATTACAGGTATGATCTACTGTGGCTGGCCTTCATTCGTTAGTTATAATTTCTTTGGTGGAATCTTTAGGGTTCTCAACATATCATCTGTGACCAGAGATAATTTTACTTCTTTTCCAATTTGGATGTCTTTTATTTCTTTTCCTTGCCTAATTTCTCTGTCTAGAACATCCAGTACTATGTTGAATAAAAGTGGTGAAAATGGGCATCCTTGCTTTGTTTACTTAACTTAGAAGAAAATGTTCTAGTCTTTCACCATTGAGCATGACTTTTTTATGGGTTTTTCATAACGACTTTTATTATGTTGATGTAGTTTCCTTCTATTCCTAGTTTGTTGAGTGTTTTCTTTACTATGAAAGTGTGTTGAATTTAATCAAATGATTTTTCTCTAACAATTGAGATGATCATGTTGTTTTTTCCCTGCTTCATACTTTTAATGTGGTGTATTACATTGATCAATTTTGTATGTAGAACCATCCTTGCATTCCAGGAAAAAATCCCACTTGTCTATGATATATAATCACTTTAATATGCTGATGAATTCAGTTTTGCTAATTTTTTTAAGGTTTTTGCATCAGTGTTCTTAAGGGCTATTCATCTGTAGTATTCTTTTCTTGTAATGTCTTTGTCTGGCTTTAGTATCAGGGAAATACTGGCCTCATAGAATGAGTTAGGAAGTATTCACTCCTGTTCAATTTCTTGGAAAAGTTTAAGAAAACCTGATATTAGCTCTTCTTCAAATATTTGGCAGCATTCACTAGTGAAACAGTCATGTCCAGGACTTTTCTTTGTCAGGAGATTTTTATTACTGATTCAATCTCCTTACTAGGAATAGGTAGTTTTAGATTTTCTATTTCTTTGTGATTTAGTCTGTGTAGGTTTTTTTGTTTCCAGGGATTTGTCCATCTCATCTAAGTTATCCAATTTGTTGGAATATAATTGTTCATAGCATTCTCTTATAATCCTTTTAATTTCTGTAAAATTGGTAGTAATGTTTCTAATTTCATTTCTGATTTTAGTAATTTGAGTCTTCTTTTTTTCTTAGTCTATATGGCTAAAATTTTGTCAATTTTGTTGATCTTTTCAATGAATCAACTTTCAGTTTCACTGATTTTCTAGATTTTTTAATTGTATATTTCATTTATCTCTTCTAATCTTTATTGTTTACTTCCTTATGCTAGGTTTGGATTTAGTTTGTTGTTCTTTTGCTAATTCCTTAAGTTGTAAAGTTAGGTTATTTATTTGAGATCTTTAATGTTTAATGTAAGCATTTATAGCTATAAATTTCCCCCATCATGGCATTCACTACCTCCCATAAATTTTGTTATGCTATGTTTTTGTTTTCATTAGTTGGCTGGTATTTTCTAATTTCCCTTGTGATTTTGTTTTGGATGAACTTGTTTAAGAGTGTGTTGTTCAATTTGCAAATTTTTAAAAATTTTTCTGTTTATCTTTATTACTGAGTTCTAATTTCATCTCATTGTGGTTGGAGAAGATACTTTCTATGACATTTATCTTTTAAAATCTATTGAGACTTAATTTGTGGACTAACATATGGTCTGTCCAGGAAAATGTCACATGTGCACTTAAGAAGATTGTGTGTGCTGTTGTTGATGGGTGTTCTGTGTATGTCTGTTAGACCTAGTTGATTTATTGTGTTAAGTACTCTATTTCCTTACTAATCTTCTTTCATATTGTTCTATCCATGATTGAGAGTGGAGTATTGAGGTCTCCAACTATTACTGTAGAACTGTATGTTTCTCCCTTAAATTCTGACAGTTTTTGTTTCATATACTTTGATGATATGTTATTGGGTGTGTAAATGTTTACAATTGTTACATCTTCTTGCTGTACTGCACCATTTATTAATGTATAATGTACTTGTTTCTTGTAAGCTTTTTAAAGTCTATTTTGTTTGATATTAGTATAGCCACCTCTGCTTTTAATTACTATTTGCATGAAATATCTTTTTCTATCCTTTCACTTTCAATCTATTTGTGCCTTTGCATCTACAGTGAGTCTCTTATAAATAGCATATATTTGGATCATGTTTTTAAATCCATTTTGTCAGTATCTATCTTTTTGCTGTTGTTTTGTTCTTTAAATTGGAGAATTTAGTTCATTTATATTTAAGGTAATTACTGATAAGGAGAGATTTACTTCTGTCATTTTGCTGTTTGTTTTCCATATGTTATAACTTTTTGTCCATTTCTTGCATTACTATTTTCTTTTGTGTTTAATTCTTTTGTAATGAAATGTTTAAATTCCATTCTCATTTCCTTTTGTGTATATTCTATAGCTATTTTATGGTTACTGTGGGGATTACATTTAACAAGCTAAATTATAACACTCTAATTGGAATTTATCCCAGTTTAACTTCAATAACATACAAAAATTTTGGTCCTTTACAGCTGTCCCTACACCTTCCAGTTGTTGATGTCACAAAATTTCATCTTTATACACTGTGTTCCCCAAAACATAAACTAACAATTCTCTTAAATCTCTTTGGCCTCTTAAGTTATGTAGAAATGAACCTAATCTTCGACAAAGCAGACAAAAACATAACTCTGGGGACAAGAATCCCTATTCAATAAATGGTGCTGGGAAAATTGGATAGTCACATGTAGAAGACTGAAACAGGACCCACAGCTTTCACCTCTCACAAAAATCAAATCATGGTGGATAACAGACTTAAACCTTAGGTGTGAAACGATTAGAATTCTAGAAGAAAATGTAGGAAAGACTCTTACAGACATTGGCCTAGGCAAAGAATTTATGAAGAAGACCCCTAAGGCAACCACAGCAACAACAAAAATAAATGAATGGGACCTGATTAAATTAAAAAGCTTCTGCACAGCCAAAGAAACAGTCCAGAGAATAAACAGACCACCTACAGAATGGGAAAAAATTTTCGCATACTACACATCAGATAAAGGACTGATAACAAGAATCTATTTAGAACTCAGGAAAATCAGCAAGAAAAATTCAAACAACCCTATCAAGAAGTGGGCAAACGACATGAATAGAAATTTTTCAAAAGAAGATATAAGAATGGCTAACAAACATATGAAAAAATGCTCAGCATCCCTAATTATCAGAGAAATGCAAATCAAAACCACAATGAGATATCACTTAACCCCAGTGAGAATGGCCTTTATCAAAAAGTCCCAAAACAACACATGTTGGCGTGGATGTGGAGAGACAGGAACACTCATACACTGCTGGTGGGACTACAAACTAGTGCAACCCCTGTGGAAAGCATTATGGAGATACCTTAAACAGATTCAAATAGATCTACCATTCGATCCAGCAATCCCATTATTGGGCATCTACCCAAAAGAACATAAGTCATTCTATGACAAAGACACCTGTACCTGAATGTTTATAGCAGCACAATTCACAATTGCAAAGATGTGGAAACAATCCAAATGCCCCTCAATTCATGAATGGATTAGTAAATTATGGTATATGTATGCCATGGAGTATTACTCAGCTATAAGAAATAACAGTGATACGACATCTCTTTGGTTCTCCTGGAGAGAGTTGGAACCCATTATACTAAGTGAAGTATCCCAAGAATGGAAAAACAAGCATCACATGTACTCACCAGAAAATTGGTTTCCCTGATCATCACCTAAATTCACATCTGGGAATGATACCAATCGGATATCAGACTGAGGTGGGGGTGGGGGGAGGGGATGGGTGTATGCCCACATGATGAGTGCGTTGCGCACCGTCTGGGGAATGGTCACGCTTGAAGGTGCTGACTCGGGGAAGGGGGGGGTGCGAGGAGGGGATGGGTATATACCTACATGATGAGTGCAATGCGCACTGTCTGGGGACTGGACACGCCTGGAACTCTGAATTGGGGGGATAGGTGATACATGGGCAACGTATGTAACCTGAACTTTTGAACCCCCCATAATAAGCTGAAATAAAAAAAAAAAAAAGAAAGAAAAAAAGAAAAATACAAAAATATTTTTGAAAACTATCAAGGAAATCTATTCCTATTAAATAGGTCTTAAAGCTAGAGACCTCTTGAATGAAAGTAACACTATCTATACATACACAGTGAGATCAACTAACTTGTTCTTGGGTTTTAAGTTTCCTAATAAAGAACTGGAGTCTGGGTCACTATCACAGATGAGAAATTGTATTTCAAAAGCTTAAAAAGGAGAATGCAATAAATTGGTGTTGCCTTCAGGGGATCTTGCTCTAATAGATGTGAAAAAAGTTATTTATTCAACTTAAAAATTATTAAATCAAACATTTGATGAAATTTTTAAAAGGAAAAAAAAGAAATAAAATATGAAGTTACAAACCATTGTTACAATAATACTAACTATTATAATTGCTTATGTATTTCCCTTTATTGAGATCTTTATTTCTTCATACAGCTTTAAGTTAGTAACTAGTGTTGTTTTATTTCAACCTACAGGACTTTCTTTAGCATTTCTTGTAGAGCAGGTCTAGTGGTAACAAATGCAGTGTTAATTTTAATTTCTTCCTCACTTTCGAAGGACAATTTTGCTAGATACAGGATTTGTAGTTGGCATTTTTTAAAAATATATCGTCCCAATACCTTTTATTGTCCAAAGTTTCTGATGAGAAACCTACTGATTAACTTACTGGAGAACTCATGTACGTGATGAGCAGCTTCTTACTGCTTTCAAGATTCTCTCTGACTCTGTTTATAAAAATTTGATTATAATGTGTCTTGATGTGGATCTCTTTGAAATTTGCTGAGTCTCTTGAATGTTTAGATTCGTGTCTTTCATCAAATTTAAGATGTTTTCAGCCATCATTTCTTGAAATATTCTCTCTTCCTCATTATTTCCCTCTTCTCCTTCTGGGACTCCAAAAATGGCCTATTGATGGTGTCCTGCAGGTCCTTTAGGCTCTGTTCACTTTTCTTCAATGTTTTTCTTTCTGTTTCTCAGAATTGATAATTTCCATTGTCCTATCTACAAGTTCATGGATCCTTTCTTTTGCCTGCTCAAATCTGCCTTTGAATCCTCTGGTGAATTTTTCAGTTATTGTATGTTCTGGATCCAGAATTTATTTCTCTGTAGGTTTTCTTTTTATTGATATGTCCATTTTGTCCACACATAATTTTCTTGGCTTTCTTTACATGTTCCTTTAGTTTTTTAGCATCTTTCAGACAGTTGTTTTAAAGTCTTTGTCTAGTAGATCTGCCATAATGTTTTTGGTCAAGTACAGTTTCTGTTTATTTATTATTTTCCTTTGAAAATAATAATATTAATTTCCTGTTTCTTTGTATGCATTGTGGATTTTTTAACTGAAAATTGAACACTTGAATGTAGTCATGTGGGTAACTCTGAAAATCAGCCTCTTCCTCCTCTCCAGAGTTTGTTGGTTTTTTATTACTTTTTATATATTTACATATTTATTTTTATTGTTATAGGTTGTCTGTGTGCCAAGGATCAGACTGAGGTGTAAGCTTAAGGTCTTTTCAGGTCTTTCTTGAGCCTGTGCCTTTCCCTGTGTTATGACATAACTTTCTAATTTCCTCATATATGCAGTTGCTTTTGAATGCCCTAGTCACTAATATCTGGGTCCCAAAAGGGGAAACAGAGAAAAATGAAGAGGGAGGGAAGCTTCTGTCCCTTTAAGTCCCCCAGAAGTCTCTTCAGCTGGGGGGAAAGGTACAACAATGGCTGCCTACTTTTTTTTCTGCACATCTTTGTTCAGAAGCAGCAATCAGTGATCAGTGATCAGAGTACAGATCCCTGAAATTTGGAAGACAGGGTCCTTTTTGCTTACCTTGGCTCCTGCTAGCTTCACGCAAGCTGCTCCAGGAACACATGTATAGTCCCTGCCATGGAGCTGGAAATGAGGGATGAGTAGCTAGTACTGTGCTAAGAACTGAAGTTAACTGAAATTAACTGCAATTTTCCATCCAAGCTTTCTCCTGAAATAGGTCATAGAATCCAGAGTTCCAAAATAGTTAAATGAGATCAATGCTGCCAGTACAATTGTTGTCCAGCTGGGGAGACAGATTCCTGGTGCTTCCTACTCCATCATCTTCCCAGAATCCTCTCTGTTGCATATTCCTCTCTGTTAACTTCTCTTCTCTTTTCCTTTTATAAACATTAATTTGTAGACCCCTATAATCCTGAAAAGATTCCCCTTGCTTTTTTGCAACTAGCTGCAGTTTTCATTCTCCTCACTTCAGACAACCATTAATGTACTTTTTGCCTCTATAACAGGGGTCTACAAATTACTATAATGGGCCAAATCCAGCCTGTGCTCTGTTTTTGTAAACATAGTTGACCCTTGAACATGTGGGGGTTAGAGGTACAAACCCCACATGCAGATAAAAATCTGTATATAACTTTTGACTTCCCAAATACTTAACTACTACTAGCCCACTGTTGTCTGGAAGTCTTACTGATTAACATAAACAGTTGATCAATACATATTTTACATGTTATATGTCTTATATACTGTATTCTTACAATATAGTAAGCTAGAGAAAAGAAAATGTTAAGAAAATCATAAAGAAGAGAGAATATAGTTACTATTCATTAAGTAGAAGTCGATCATTGTAAAAGTCTTCATTATCAGTTTTACGTTGAGTAGGGTGAGGAAAAGGAAGAGGAGGGGTTGGTCTTCCTATCTTAGGGGTGGCAGAGGTGAAAGAAAATCCATGAATAAGCGGATCCATGCAGTTCAAACCTATGTTTTTCAAGGGTCAATTGTACTTTTATGGGAACACAGCTATGCCCATTCATTTACATATAATCTGTGGCTACTTTCTCCTGACAAATACAGAGTTGAGTAGTTATCACAGAGCTTTGTTTTATGACCAAAAAAGGCCAAACTATTTACATTGCCCTTTACAAAAAAAAGTTTATTGACTTCTGCTGTATAGACTTGTCTTTTCTAGACATTTCACATATATAGAATAAGAAAATACATAATGTTTGAATGTAACTTTTCATTTAGCATTTCTTTGAGGTTCACCCATGTTATAGCATGGATGACGTTTGCTCCTTTTTATTGTTGAATAATACTCCATTGTAAAGATATACCACATTTGTTTATCCATTCACCAGTTGATGGGTGTGTGGATTTAGCTGTTATAAATAATGCTGTAGACATTCATGTACAAGTTTTTTTGTGGACATATGTTTTCATTTCTTTTGGGTAGATACCTAGGAGTTGAATTGCTGGGCCATATGGTAAATTTACGTTTAACATTTTCAGAAAATGTCAAACTGCTTTCCAAAGTGGCTGTATCATTTATATTCCACACCAGCAATGTATGAGGCTTCCCTTTTCTCTACATCTTCCCCACTACTTATTATTGTCTGTTTATTTTAATTATACCATTCTAGTGGGAGCAAAATGATATTATGTTGTGGTTTTAATTTGGATTTATGAATGAGTAATGATATTGACCATCTTTTCCTGTGCTTTTTTAGCCATTCACATAACTTCTGTGAAATGTCTATTCAAATATTTTGTCCATTTGTAAAACAGATTGTTTGACTTATTGTTAAGGTGTAAGTTCTTTTTATATTCTTCATACAAGGCTTTTATCAGAAATATGATTTACAAATATTTTTTCTCAATCTGAGGATTATCTATTTATCTTCTTAATGGTGTCTTCTGCTGCACAAAGTTTTAAATTTTAATGAAGTCCAATTAAACAATCTTTTTTTTTTTTTTTCTAATTTACTCTTTTGATGTTGTATCCAAGAAATCTTTGACTAACCCAAAGGTCATGAAGATTTTTCCCTATGTTTTCTTCTAAAGGTGCTATGGTTTCAGTTCTTAAATAGCTCTTAAGACCATTTTGAATTAACTTTTACATATGTTGTGAGGTAAGGCTTAAAACTCTTCCATCAATTGTCAAAAAGACCATTTTTTGACAATGTGTTTTGGCACCTTTCTTGAGAATCAATGGACCTAAATATAGGGGTTTATTTTTGTACTCTACATTTTGTTCCATTGATCTGTATGGCTATCTTTATTCCAATGCCACACTCATGGTCTTACCATAGATTTATAGTAAGTTTTGAAATCAAAAAGTATAAGTTCTTCCACTTTGTTCTTTTTAGGGATTGTTTTGACTATCCTGGGTCCTTTACATTAACATACAAATTTTAGGTAAGCTTGTCGATTTCTGCAAAAAAAAGTCTGCTGATATTTCTATGGGGATAGTGTTGACTCCATAGATCAATTTGGGGATCTGACTTCTTAACAATATTGAGTGTTCCAATCCATGAACATGGAATATGTTTCCACTTATTTCGATCTTTAATTTCCCTCAGCAATATTTTGTACTTTTAAGTCTACAAGCCTTACACTTTGTTAAATTTATTCCTGTGCTTTATGATACTAACAGTTATTGTCAATTGAATTTTTTCTCAATTTCATTTTTGACTTGATCATTGCTAGTGCATAGAAATACAACTACTTTTTGCATATTGATTCTGTATCATGTAACTTGGCTGAACTCACAATCCTGTTGATTTTTCAGGGTTTTCTACATGTGGTTGTTGGTGACAATGATAATTTAACTTCTTCCTTTCCAATCTGGATACCTTTTCTTTTTTTTCTTGCCTGATTACACTGGGTAGAACTCTCAGTATGACTGGGTTAGCTCAAGAACCTTGTCTTCAAGCTCTGGGATTCTTTCTTCCCCTTGGTTTAGTCTGTTGCTGCTGTGTTGTGAAGTTTGGCCTTCTTGCCCCTCCTCCTCATCCCATACATCTTTTTATTCAGCTCAAAATATTTTCTGATTTTCTTTGTGATTTCTTTTTTGACCCATGATTTTTTCGAAAGTTTAATTTTGAAATATTTGTGGATTTTCCAAATTTCCTTTTGTTAATTTGTACTTTTATTCTGTTGTGGTAGAAAAATTACTATGTATGATTTTAATCCTTTTACATTTATTGACATTTGTTCTAGGGCCTATCATATGGCCTATCCTGGAGAATACTTCATGTACACCTAAAAACTGTACATTTTGTTGTTGTTGGGTGAAGTGTTTTATAATTGTCATTTAAAATAAGTTGGTTAATAGAGGTGTTCAAGTCTTATATCCTTGCAGATCAGGGCATCTTTTAAAAATATAAAATAGATAACATTCGTATACTATGATCCACTTGTGGCTTTCCACTGACTTTAGAATAATATCCAGGTTTCTTTCACCATCTACAGAGCCTTACATCGCCTGATTCCTGCCCATCTCCATGCATTCATTACGTGACACTCATCACTTTGCTCGATTAATAAGCTACTCTTGTCTTTTGAAATTACAGTCTTGCTCTTGTTTTAAGCTTTTACATTTTCTGTTCTATTAGATTGGCACATTCTTCCCTCACATTATCATTCTGGTCTGAGCTCAAATGTTACCTCTTGAAATCTTCTTTGACAATCTAACCTACTTTATACTCCACTTCTACTATGTCTTTTTTATCACATCATTCTGATTGTTTTTTTCATAGCATTGTCACTATCTAAAATTACCAGTGACCATTCTGTATTCTGGGCCACTTGCTGGGTTTGCCAGATAATAGCTACTTCCATGAGCCAGAAGTATAATTCATTGCTTCCAGTATTCTACTCAGGGTGGCACTCTCAACTTCTGATGCTAATTTTATTTCTGCCCTCTCTCTTTTCTGCAGTCTCCTTCTGAAACTTTGCTCTGGTGTGGGCTCCGGAGCTGTTTCTATCTACTATCCCCACTCCCAACTACTTCACAGAAATTGTAGTTTATGGCATTCTGTTTCCTAGTTAAACTGTATGTGTGGGCTATGGGTGGTTTTCATTTATTCTTCTTGTTAGCCTGTATGTTTTTTAGAATACGTGTGAACAGATTTGGAACTACTAGTAATTCTACACGTTATGCCATTAATTTTAAAAGTATTTTAATATATACTTGCTACCCAAACCAAATGATATAATTTCAAAATATATTTAATAAATTATGCTAATATTTTCTTAATTTGAAATAAAGTTGTTCCACTTAGTAAATGAGAAAAAACTAGGAAAAAATCCACCTACATATTAAAGATATTATAAATGAACTTTAGATTTTAATATGTTGAACTAAAATAAACATATATAACAAAATTATATTCCATCATATATAAAATATTAAAAATCATACAAGGAATTTAAAAGACTACATGCAGTCATTCCTCAGTATTCTTGGAGGACTGGTGCAAGAACCCAGGTATGCGAAAATCCTCACATATTCAAGTCCCACTGTTGGCTCTGTGGCACCGAGTATAAGAAAACTCAGCTCTCCATATAGGCAGGTCTTGCATCTCTCGAATACTGTATTTTCAATCCCCATTTGGTTGAAAAATATATGCCTGTAAGTGGACCCGCACAGTCCAAACCTGTATTGTTCAAGGGTCAATGATATTTGTTTTAAAAAAAGAAAAAATCTGGAAAAACTTTATAGGATTCTGCCAATATAGTGCAAAATGAATTATTTGCCATGCACTGTGAAATCCCAGGATGAAGACCCAGTGCAGATAAAAATAATTCTTGCGAATGCCTCTTGGTAAGTTGTGAGTTCATTGAGATCTCAATGCTTGGTGTTTCTTTACTTCATTTTCATCTAGTTAATGGTTTTAAGTATTTCATTTCCAAATGCTCCCTAGTAAAGGTACAAGATTGTATGATTTCTAAAGGTTTCTTAAGAGTTCAGATGACAGCAGATACACAGGCAAAACATTCAGTATAGCGTGGGTAGGAATTTTGGGTTGGAGTCTGACAGGTCTGGATGCAAGCTCAGCGTCAACACTCATTCCTTGAGCCTGGGCAACTTAATTTCTCTTAACTTTGGTTTTCTCATCAACATCATGAACATAGTAATAATATAGTACCACTTTGTAAGATTATTAGAAAGACCACATGGAAAGATTTAACGTGATCAAAAGTGATGCATTTGCTTTTATGAGAAAAGCGATATATTTGGATATAGTGGTAACTTCATTTTATTACTCATTTATGCACTATACATGCAAAAAAAAAAAAAAAAATCTTGGAAGGGTCCCCTTAAAAATTTCCTTCAATTTCCTTGTGTGGATTGCCATTGTTGAAAAAAAAAAGTTATAAATGAGATCAAAAGTTCTTTGGAGGGAAAAATGAGTTACAGGTCACACTGTGCCATTTCTGCTCTAGTTCTTTTTGCTCTTCAGTTCTTTTCTGCAGGCTTATTACTTGTTCATGCCTAACCTTTATGCTGAGTGGCCAATTGCTCTTCACTAACCACTCACCACGTGTTTGCATTTACAAAGCTAAGTTAACGAAAGATAAAAAAGGACATACCGTATGCTGGTAAGAGCATTGGGAAATCTACCTCTAAATTTGAGAAGCCATGGTTGGTGAAGGGAAAGTGTGGCTGAATTTCCCAAGTACGTATGGATCTGTGTCTTAAGAGGCTGCTTGAGTCTTGCTCATTAATGTGTTGATAGGAAGCTCCTTAGGAATATCTTAATTAAGTGGTCACATTTAGGGGGAGAA
Organism: Eulemur rufifrons; assembly: GCF_041146395.1. NCBI lineage: Eukaryota > Metazoa > Chordata > Mammalia > Primates > Lemuridae > Eulemur > Eulemur rufifrons. Next base: position 52,093,277 of record NC_090987.1, read on the forward strand.
TAGGAATAAATTACTCTTATTTGTTTGGCAAAAATTGCAGAGGCAGGTTAATAATGGGTGTGTGTGTTGGGATGGAGGAATGTACCAAGACTGCCTGCCCTGTCTACAAGCTGACTCTTAAATTCATAAGGAAATGCAAAGAGCCAAGAATAGCCAAGAAAAAGAACAGATATGAAGAAGGCCTTACAGCCAATATCAAGATCCATTATATGTTTAGGGTGGGATTGGCGCAAGAATAAACAAGCTGATCAGTGAACAGAATAGAGTCAGAAAACAGATCCATACATATATGCTTACCTGATAAAGGTAAAACTGGTAAAGCGAGGAAGAGATGGTTTTTCTCAATAAATGGTGCTGGGACAGCTGGAAATCCATAAGGAAAAACTTTTACCTTAGACTTTACCTCATATTATTAACAAAAATCAATTCAGTAAGATTTGAGTCTTAAATGTGAAAGATAAAAAATTTTTTAGAAGAAAACATAGAACATTTTCATGACCTTGGAGTAGATAAACATTGCTTAAGCAAAATATGCTCACTATAAAGGAGAACATCAGTCAGTAAATTGTACTACATTAAGAGCTTTTTTCATCAAATATATCTCACAGTACGTTCAACAAAGGACTTGTATCCAGAATAGAAAGATACACACACACGAGTGTGTGTGTGTGTGTGTATAACATTTTTTTTTTTTTCTGAGACAGAGTCTTGCTGTCACCCAGGCTAGAATGCAGTGGCGTCATCATAGCTCACTGTAACCACAAACACCTGGGCCAAAGAGATCCTCCTGCCTCAACCTCCCGAGTAACTGGGACTAAAGCTAATTTTTATATTTTTAATAGAGGCGGGTTCTCGCTTTTAATTAGGATGGTCTCAAACTCTTGACCTCAAGTGATCCTCCTGCCTTGGTCTCCCAGAGTGCTAGGATTATGGGCCTGAGCCACCTCACCCGGCCTATTTTTAAAAACTAACATGTCAGTATAAAAAAGACATGTCAACTCCCTCAAAAATGGGCAAGAATTTCAATAGCTATTTCACACAAGGACAATCAAAGGCCAATAAGCATAGGAAAAGTGCTCAATCTCGTTAAACAATTGAAGTGAAAACTAAGGCCACAAGATACCACTACATGTCCACTACATACCCACCAGAATAAAATGAAAAAGAGGACATCACCAAGTTTGGTGAGGATGTGGGACAAGTGGACTTTGGAAAGCTGTTTGGCAGTAGTCATTAAAGCCGAACATGATTACCGACCTTGCAATTCCATTCTTAGTCCATTTAGTGCTGCTATAAAAGAATACCTGAAGCCTGGGTGATTTATAAGGAGGTTTATCTGACTCACAGCTTGGCTTCTGGTGAGGACCACAGGCTGCTTCCACTTATGGTGGAAGCAGAAGCGGAGCTGGCATGTGCAGAGATCACATGGCAAGAAAGGAAGCTGGGGAAGGGGGTGGCACCAGTTTCTTTTTAACCAGATCTCACAGGAACTAAGCCAGCAAGAAGGCACTCATCCCCTCACTTTCAGAGGGCATTAATCTATCCATAAGGGATCTATCCCCACGACCCTAACACCTCCCATTAGGCCCTACCACCAACACTGGGGATCAAAGTTCAATATAAGATTTGGAAGGGACAAACATCTAAACTGTAGCCCAATCCTAAACAGAAATGTGTACCTATGTACACCCAAATTGATGTACTAGAATATATGGAGCAGTACTAACAGTTCCCAAATGGGAAATGAACCAAACGTCTGTTGGATAAATAGTATGTGGTTTATTCACATGACGAAATACTATATAACCATGGAAATGAAGAAACATGTACAAATACATGCAACAAAGTCTCACAAACATTATATTGAGGAAAAGAAGCCAGGTACAAAGAACGCATAATGTTTAATTCCATTCATGTAACATCCAAACCCAGACAGAACTACGCTATCTATGCTCTTAGAACTCAGGATAGTGGTTACCCTTGGAGAGGTAGTAAGTGAAAGGGAACCTGATAGGAGCTTCTGAGGTGCTGATTGTATGTAGGTGTCCCAGTTGGGAAAAAAAACGGACACTGTTTGTAGAGATGTTACACTTAAATGTTAAAACAATTTGCCTCTGGATACTCAGACTGAAGAAATGTTTCTCGGCCTCTCCCCTTGCCCACACGCTCACACTCCTAACTGCCACTTCCAAATGGCGAGAGGAGGAAGAGAACCACTCCCCCTTGCGGACGAGATTTGCTATAGGTCTGGCTGCTAAAGGAGCAGGTCTACCAAACTATGACAACCAAGTCTCTCCTGCTTTCTCTACCCTCTCTCAACAAAACCTCTCATTCAGGAATAAACGGTCCTCTCAGCAAACATTTAAGCAAGAGTAACAAAGTTTTGAATCAAAATGGTGGAGCTCAAATAGTTAACATCTCAAGTTGCAGGCAGTGGATAGGCAAGGAGCCTTCTGGGCCTGACACCCTTGGAGATACTGAACATGCCAATGGAGGGCAGGCCCAACTTGGGGTGGGGTGTAAAATCCTGGCCCTGTCCCGAGCACGTCTATAGCCTCTCTATGCCTCGGTTTCCTCATCATTAAAATGGGGATAATGGTGCTTACCTCACAGAGTTGTTATAAGGATCAAAATGAGTTAACCCCATGTAAAATATTTAGAAAAGTGATTAATATAAGGTAGGAGCTTAATAAATGTTAAGTATATAATAAAATAAGTATAGCAGTCATTGCATTGGTTGCCTTCAAAGAATCAGGAATGTTGTTCTGTCAGAGGGCACAAAATTAAAAAACTTCTTATCAGGTGTGCGGTACTTGATATAGCAGCAACTAGGGAGGTTGTAACATTATGTACCTATACCTTCTATTTGACCAACAGACCACTAAATACCACAGGTACTTTGGTACTACTTCTATTACTGGGCCTCGGTCCCTGGATCTGGCCTCTACAAACCTAGAGACCTTTGCAGTGACTGGCTCAAGATAACCCAAACATACAAAGCCTGAGAAAATAATGTTCAGTAGCTAGAATATTCACACTGGTATTTTCACCCTCTAGGCAGACCTATATAAGAAGCTAAATCTTCATCAGTATATTTGAATATATATCAAAGTAACTTAATGGCAATAAGCTATGTCAGGCTGAAGAATAAATTCCTAAAGAGCTAATGGGTCTGGAAGCCTGGACATTTCATGGCTAACAATGTTTTTTCTGCTTTTCTACTGTTGACCAACAACACACCCTGCCTCAAAGCCCATCCCACTTTGTACACCTCTGCTCTGATCCTGTATCAACATGCGAAGTCAGACAGCAATCCTACTTCCTCAACTCCCAAGTGTGGGTCGGCGAAGCAGGCTAGGAAACCCATTGTACCTTTCAGTCTTTCCACAGATGCATTAACGTAAGCGAGGATCTCCACCCAGTAACTTTTTTCACTGCAGGCAAACTTCCTTGGGGAGTCACACTATACCCAGAGTGCTTGGTGGGCACTGGAGGCGCAGGAGGGCCCTGGCAGCATGGTGTCCATGTTACTCTCGGGCAGGCTTGCGGCACTCTCTGCGTTAGCCCCTCACATACAGCAGCAAACGGCCAGCTTCTCTTCCTGAACACTGTGGTCACTAGAGCCATTCCTTGAGTATATTCTAGGCCCAAAGAATTCCATGTTAGCACTCCTGGTTATACCACAATCCAGCCATGTTCCCAGGCCAATCATCCCAATCTCTAGTTCTGTCATTCCCACAAATGGCTGATTTTGATCTTCATTTCTAATTCATTCTTAGATGACAAATCTGCATGGCAGCACTGGGAGTGCCCTGTGGCCGCTCCCAGGAACCACCTACTTCACTGAGCTGGTACAACAGGCACTCTTCCTGGCCTCCCAGTGCAAAGCCATGCCCTTTGCATGACAGTTACCACAATCTTAAATGGGAAACCAAACAGTCACAATGTGGAGTGTGTAGGGGGAGAGAGCTACCAGCCTTCACCTTGGTGATGGGAGATAGTGGGCAGGGGGCACATTTTCCAGTCCTTTTCCTGACTCTTTCTGAGTCACTGTCCAGATAATCACAGCAAGGAAGAACAGATACAGCGACAGCCAAACAAAGCTCAAGGAAAAGGGTGGCTGCCTGAGCTCAGTGCCCTGTAGGCTCCACGTGAGCCTCTCCCACACCTACAACAGATGGCTCAGTTCCCAGAGCCCCGTGCAGATCCAGTCTAGCTCTCTCTGCTCCCTTCTACGCACTGAAGGCCCTAGGAACTCCACCTTTCTGTTCTCTCTGCTTTGTATTGCCACCAGTTACTCCATCCTTTGGGACATTCTTCTCTTCCCAAAATTACTCATGGAGTGAAAAGGGCTGAAAGAGGCTACAAATACAAGTATTATTATTACCTGTTAACTAAGACCATTAAATGAGAACAATAATAGGAAATAATGATGAAGTTTTTTGTACCTGTCAAACTATTAAAATACTTCTGGCCCTTCCCGAGAACTAAAATGAACCCACATATGTAAAAGAGCTCCCCTTCTACACCTCCCCAGCACCAATATCCAGCCTTTCCTAGCTAATGGCAACCACCAGAGTCAGACGTACTGTTATTTATTTCCCAAATGACTTAAGGTAAACCATTACTAAGGCAAAAAAAGACTTAATTTTTATAAATTAGTGACAGTTTGGAGATTGACAGATTGCAAAAGGAACAGAAATGAGGAAACCCTTGTTTTCTTGCTAAAAAGCCTGATACTCTAACACCATGAACAATCAACAGACATAAACTAATTAAGAGACTGTTTTTAAAACAAGTACTATGAATAACTATAGAAAGTAATGTTATTGTAAACCATGCTTTAAATACATGATCTTTAAAAGAATATGCAATTGCTCTGCCTTGCTCTTTAAGTTTTTTACAACATCTAAAAACTGGCAAGTTTAGTAAAGACAACAGTTCACAAAGGCATAAGTTTTGGAAGAGTATTACATAACTGATAGTTTCAGTGACAATTATAACAGTTCTGAAATGGCAAATAAAAATTCTGAATAGTGATTAAACAATGGCACCTACTATGCACAGTACTGATGTTGTAACAGAGGAACAGGTATTGCTTATTTTGGGGCTGAAGTGGGTACATAGCATTAGTCAGTGAGAATTAATCTGAAATCTATTTGTGTTCTTTACAGCCCTAAACTCCTACTGTAGTTTTCAACCATGTATAAATTTGAAAAAAATGTGCAACAGGTTTACATGGGAGGGATTTTCACTAAATCTTGAGAAAAATAACCATGGCATCATTCTTCAATGAAGAAAGGTAAATGTGTCTAATTTCAATCTTGATAACTGGAAAAATTACAATGGTAGGAAATTCTTAAAAGAAAGTCCCAAAATTCCAAAATAATTCTATGGTGCCATATAACATGTTCTAATGAGCTCCAGATTGCAGCATATTAGCAAATAAGGTAGTTATTTATTTTGAAATGCAATAAATTGCTAAAATTCTAGTTAAGTAACCTTTATTACCATCTAAATTGAGTTTTAAACTTATAAACTTTAGTAATACATATACACTTACATTCAATTGTACAGAATGCACACATTTAATCTTAAAAAAACACTGTATAACAAAAAACTACAGAAATGAGCACGTGATGGAAATGCTCTGACCAATCCTACAACTGCAATAAATTTAATACTATAAACACACATGGAACAAATCAGAACACCGGAAAGGAGTTCAGTTGCTTTTACAAGTCATATTATAATTTTTACGAGCTAAGAGAGTAGAGGCAAATGGAATTCTTAGAACATTACTTAAAAATAGGTTTTAAAGACAAAGATCCCAACTCGTTCTTATATACACACACAAAAGTTCATCTGTCACAGACAGCAAATGTTGAATTTACACACTGGAGTTGCTGGCAGCATCCTGCACATTTAGAATTAAAATAAACAAACAGAGCTGTCAAATGTATCTGAGATGGACTGTTCAACTCTGCAGGACAGAGCACAGGTCCTCTGCAACTACTGCCTACGTGCTCACTGCTGCTTCTCGAAGGCAAAAACCAAGTAAATACCTAAAAAGGAAATAAATAAAAGTTTAGAGTTTAGTTTCCTGTTTCGGCAGGGTAAACAAACAACAATCTCAATCCTGTTCAAAATTTAGTGAAAATTCTTTGGCTCTCGAGCAGCATTTGAAGAGGAAAAATTCCACTAATTCTAAGAGTTACTCTACTGTTTGGAGTCATTTTCAGGCAGATATGGGATGATCTATGTTCACTTGAAAAAAATATCTACCTACAGTAATACTCAGTGACATCACAGCCATGGGAAAACCAATTGAACAGTTCTAAAAAAACCTTTAAAAACAGTTGGAGGTAAGAAAAATTAAAAGTTATTATAAAAATCCCTGTCTTATGACTCAAATCTTTTTACCTGCAGTGAGGTAGGTAGGCAGGTAGGTAGGTAGAATTATCACACTACAATGAATACTACTGGTAGTGGTACTCTAAGTTTTTTATTCAGGAAAACGTAAGGAACATATAGAACATAAAACTACTAAGAAATATAAGGAACATATGTAATGTGACACACTAAAATTCATCCAACACTTGTGTTGTAGGGCCTGGTAAAGAGAGAGCAAGCCAGAAGCCATGAGATACCAAGCCTCGATACCATGAGATATCATTTACCTGGGCCCAACAATAATATTTCTGCATGTATCTGGTCCCAAGAGTACTCTCCCTTAAATAAGATTTCCTCCTGTGACTCAAAGACAGCTAAATGAATTTAGGATTCCCTGTTCTGACTCACTGAAATTCAAACCTACTAAAGGTATACCTTGTTTTATTGTGCTTTGCAACTAATGTGTTTTTTACAAATTGAAGGTTTGTGGCAACCCTGCATCAAACAAATCTGTTAGCGCCATTTTTTCCAACAGCATGTGCTCACTTCATCTCTGTAACACACTTTGGTAATTCTTACTATATTTCTAACTTTTATGGTGATCTGTGATCAGTGATCTTTGATATTATTATTGTTGACATTACTAATTGTTTTGGGGTGCCATGAACCATGCCCATTTAAGACCGCAAACTTAATAGCTGTCGTGTATGTTCTGACTGTTCCACCAACCGGCCGTTCCCCGTCTGTCTCCTCGCGCCTCCCTATTCCCTGAGAAACAACAATATTGCTATTAGGCCAATTAATAACCCTACAATGGTCTCTAAGTGTTCAAGTGAAAGGAAGAGTAGCAAATCTCTCACTTTAAATCAAAAGCTAGAAATGATTAAGCTTAGTGAGGAAGGCATGTCGAAAGCCCAGACAGGCCAAAAACTAGGCCTCTTGTACCAAACAGTTAGAAAAGTAGTAAATGCAAAGGAGAAGTTCTTGAAGGAAATTAAAAGTGCTACTTCAGTGAACATACAAATGATAGGAAAGCAAAATCACCTTACTGTTGGTATGAAGAAAATTTCATTGGTCTAGATAGAAGATCAAGCCAGCCACAACATTCCCTTAAACCAAAGCCTAATCCAAAGCAAGACTCTAACTCTCTTCAACTCTATGAAGGATGAGAGAAGTGAGAAAGCTGCAGAAGAAAAGCTGGAAGTCAGCAGAGACTGGTTCATGAATTTAAGGAAAGAAGCCATCTCTATAACATAAAATAGAACAAGGTGAAGCAAGGAAGTGCAGATATAGAAACTGCAGGCAAATTGCCCAGAAAATCTAACTAAGACAGTTGAGGAAAGTGGCTACACTAAATACCAGATTTTCACTGTAGACAAAACAGCCTTCTATTGGAAGAAGACGCCATCTAGAACTTTCCTAGCTAGAGAGGAGAAGTGAACACCTGGCTTCAAAGCTTCAAAGGAGAGGCTGACTCTCCTGTTAGGGACTATAATGCAGCTGGTGACTTAAAAGCCAGTGCTCATTTACCATTCTGAAAATCCTAGGCCCTTAAGAATGATACTCTACCTGTGCTCTAGAAATGAAATAACAAAGCCTAGATGACAGCACATCTGTTCTCATCATGGTTTATTGAATATTTTAAAGCCCACTGTTTAAACCTACTGCTAGAAAGGGATACCTTTCAAAATATTACTGTGCATTGACAATTGTACCCAGCGACCCAAGAGCTCTGATGGAGATGTACAAGGAGATTAATTTTGTTTTCATGACTGCTAACACAACATCCAATCTGCAGCTTGTAGACCAAGGAGTAATTTACATTTTCAAGTTTCATTATTTAAGAAATATATTTTGTAGGGCTATAGTTGTCATACATATTGATTCCTCTGATGAATCTGGGCAAAATCAACTGAAAACCAGATGTAAAAAGAAATCATCATTCTAGATGCCATTAAGAACATTTGTGATTTGTGGGAGGAGGACAAAATATCAACAATAACAAGAGTTTGGAAGAAATGGATTCTGACTCTCATGAATGACTTTGAGGGATTCAAGACTTTAGTGGAGGAAGTAACTGCAGATGTGGTGGAAAGAGCAAGAGAATTAGAATTAGAAGTGGAGCCTGCAGATGTGACCAAACTGCTGCAATCTCATGATAAAACGTGAATGGATAAAAAGCTGCTTTTTATGGATGAGCAAAGAAAGTGGCTTCTTGAGATGGAATCTATTCCTGGTGAACATGCTGTGAACTTTGTTGAAATGACAGCACAGGATTTAGAATATTAAACTTAGGTGATAAAAGCAGCAGCAGGGCTTGAGGACTGACTCCAATTCTGAAGGAAGTGCTACTGTGGGTAAAATACTATTAAACAGCATGGTACGCTACAGAGAAATCTTTCATGAAAGGAAGAGTCAATTGATGCAGCAAACTTACTTAAGAAATTGGGAAGGGGGTGGTATCTCACTCCTGTAATCCTAGCACTCTGGGAGGCTGAAGCAGGAGGATTGCTTGAGGCCAGGAGTTCAAGACCAATCTGAGCAACAGCGAGACCTTGACATAGCAAGACCCCATCTCTACAAAAAATTTAAAAAATCTCTACAGGTGTGGTACACACCCATAGTCCCAGCTACTCGGGAGGCTGAAGCAGAAGAATCACTTGAGCCCAGGGAGTTTGAGGTTGCTGTGAGCTGTGATGACGCCACTGCATTCTGGCAGGGGTAACAGAGTGAGACTCTGACCAAACCCACAATATCTTCAAGGTATGTCTGTGTATCTTCTAATAAGATACCAATAGATTTTATGTAAGAAAATACCTGAAAAGGTGACAAATCCTGAAAACACCACAAGGATATTCAAGGCATGCACTAGAATAGTCAACAGCGAGTCAAGATAAAGGCCATGTAAGTTGGAGACCGTGCTCCTTGAGCTGACTGTGAACAGAGGGCAGATGACTGAAGGCACACTACATGAGAGTCTCCCCGTACTATAGCTTCTTGCCCTTCCAACTTAACCTGTACTGGATACCATACCAGTTTTTCCAAAATACTACCTCGGCCATGCTACTCTCCTGCTCTGTACTTAACTAGTTTTTGATTTCTTTCCGCTGAAATGCAATGTGGCTAGTGGTACAGTGACAGATGGACAGAAAACAGGCAGGGTGATTAACCCTGCAGCTCCTGCCAGCAGATGAGGAAGCAGAGCAGTCCACAGCACTCACAGCATGCCAACAGACTCACAACTGGCCGGCATCACTTACCCTGTACCCTACTTCAAGTGACCTTTCTGCAGTTCAACCCTGCCAAATCCCACCCCCACACACCACCTCCTTCAGTCCTGTCCTGTCCTCATTTAGGGTCATTTAAAACCACTAAGATGCTGGAGTCTGACTTCAAATTCACAATTAGTAACTTTCTCTTTCTCAAAACTTCTGAAAGTCCCACTCATTATATAAAATACCTTCTATGCAGGCATTTCAATTGGGATTTAAAGGAACAAATCTTGAACCACTTCCCTTCCAAAAGCAAATCAGTGGCAATTTTCTACTTTCCTTTCTCATTTAAAGCGTCTTCTAGAGGAGGAGCAGGCTATGGTGATAAGAGCTTAATGATCAGACCAGTAGAAGTCTACAAAGTAACTTTCCCAGACTTATTAGACTTCTGATGCCAGGCAAGACACTCCCCAGCCCACAAAGCCCTCCAGCTTCGAACTGTGTAATTTATCCAAGAGCCACCTGATCCTGGAATGCTAGATCCTGGCTGCAATCTGGCTGCTGCTCTTCTACCACTTTTCACAGGTCCACCTGTCTCTTCCTCAGCTGTCTGGGGCCATCTAATGCTTCATGTGTTATCTAATTCTTTACTTGTATATTATGAATCTAAGTCCATGCTTAATATAAAAATGAGGTTCTAAGCTATAGCCAGTACCACCATCATGCCCTTGACCAAAACTTACACCATACTTTGGGACTGGCAGGATAATTAAGATAGGTGGCCAGTCTCCACTGCAGAGAAAAAGTAATAAAATACATAACATTTGTGCTCATGTCCCCAGTCAAGGATGATCACGTCTGTAAAACATCCTCCAATCACTTTCTATTAATGCTCTTAATATTCAGAGACAGTCTCAAAATATTGGCCCTATTTGTCATCTTTCCTTTTCCTCTCTGTCCAATTCAGCAGGTCTTATGAAGTTGGCCCTTCACAAGAGCTTCCATGAGGCCATGGTTAAGAAGATGGATCATTTAGGTTAGCTAACCACGGTTAGCTCTGTGACCCCAGGTAAGTTACTTGTTCCCAATTATACACACCTCTAACATAACCTGCTCGTTGCTGCTTCATTAAATGTTCTAGTATTATGCCTTCACTGTCAACATCTGAGTGACCAGAATCAAATAAAATACATGAAGTGTTTTATATGCCAAAAATTCCAATAGAAATCTGAAGTAAAGACATCAAACAGAGATGGCTATTTAGTACAAATAGGCAATGAAAATGTATACATGTGCTCCTGAAAGTTTATGCTGAGCACCGTCCTGCATACAGTATAAACAGCTGTGCAAGAAAGGGGTATTAGACATATGTATGGATATACATATATTTGTGTGTGTGTAACAACACACACGATCTAAAATGTGTCAGAAAAACTCTAAGGTTTTCAGTTTTTAATAACTTTGAAACAACATCTTTTAAACTGTCAGTTAACCTACACGAATGATATACTCACTTGTGGCTTCCCATTCTGATTTACTTAAGGTTCCCTAAAATTAAAGAGAAAAAGAAAGAAAATTTCAGATTCAGTATGGAAGTAAACATATGGCTATTTTTCAATAATGGACAGAGGTGGCCAAAAGACCCTAACTTCACTGTAAATATACACACAATTCACTGTTAATAGTACTGTGATCTGAGCACATAAAAGAAATCAATGACATTAACTTTCAAGGCCATCTTCTCACCACTTTTGCCCCCCTGCCAAATCCTCTAGTTTACAGATTCGCAACCAGAGATTGAATGCGTAATAAAGAGGGGGTGTGTGTGTGTGTGTGTGCACACGCGTGCGTGCGCGCGCAACTGGAAAAAGTATCTATATTTTTAACTTGGAAAATGAATAAAAAAGCCAATTTTGAAATATCAAATAGTACAGGAGGAAGAACTAAAATTTTTGTATTTTTCCAAAGGAATCACAAAATAAAGTATATGATATACTAAGAAATTATATTTAAGTAGCTATCAAAATATGAAAAGTATGTGCTGCTTTGCACATTCCATTAACTAAAAGGATCTAATGGCAGTTCTAGTAATTAGTGTCAAAAAGTGACATATTATATTCTAAGATGTTAGCAGAAATGTGCTACGAAAATATCTGTAATTTCTACTGATGACAAAGTCACAGCTACAGCTAATACCAAAATGCAGGCTTTCACACAGAAGTTAGAAAAATTAAGATGTAATTTTTCCCCATTAAATGATGGGCTCCTGCATTCTATCTATGGAATGCTGTAAACAGTAGTCGTAACAGGTCATCCTAACTTAGGGAAAACAGACTACTTACTGTACATCTGATTTGTAAGTCAGTGAGACCGAGTATTTTAAGAAGTGAAATAATCTCCTAAGTCTCCATATAATGCATGTTTTTTTTTCATTTTCTATAAAATACTTTCAAAAATGAAAACTTACCAAAGGTAACCTTACTTGACTTTTCTTCATGTACTTTGCTGCATGTTCATAGTCATCCACCTTCTCAGAGGCAAGTTTAGAATTCTCATTTGCAGGATATGGCTGGAGAAGCAAATTGGAGTTTTAGTTAAGATTTTATAATTCAGAATTAAACATACTAAATCTCTGAAATAAAATAATTATGAGAATAATCCCTAAATATTACTTTGAGAATACAAATTACACATACTTTTCAAATATAGAAAAAAAAGAGGGGGCAGGATCCTCTCTTAAAGCAGCAATCAATTATGGTCACCTTTTATCACAATCTTAGGATATTTACAGCTGGAGCAGACTACAAAATTTAATCACAAGGACCATTTAGCAGCAATCACTTGCATCTTCTTGGACTGCTAGTTAAGGGCTTTTTCTGTTACAATAGAAAGCTTAAAAAAGAGGGTGTCATCCAAAGAACTAAATATTAAAATGATGGCAATTTCATAGCCATGAAAAGCACAAACAATTAGAAATAATACAAATGAAAATGTTAAGTCAACAGAGAAACCTGTTTAAGATAACAAAAAAATGTGAGTTTAAGGATAAAAAAATATAATCCAACCTCCAAAACATAGGTAGTTCCCATATTTATGTAAGAGTCTGAAGAAAGGTCAGAAAAAAAATGCTAGTTTAAAAGTATGCTGGCCAAATGTTTATTTAAATTACTTTATTTAATAGAATGACCATCCACTCTACAAAGGTTATATATTTTTCATAATGCAATTATTTATATGATAGTTCTTAAACTTTTAAGAAAATGATCCATGAATATCTACTTTGCTATCTTCTTTTCCCCTTTTCTTTATAAGTACCCTAGAGCAAGCTCAGGCATTGGAAATTAAGCTATTTAACATTTGCTGTTTAAAAAGTATTTGGCTACTGAGGACTTCAACATTGTCAGCATCAGCAACTTTACTTTTTATTGTATCTTAACACAAGGGATATAAGAAAGAACACTTATTATCACTATTTCAAGTGTTGCAGTTTTGCCATATTACAAAGTTTCAGAACTTTATTTTGAATGACTACCAAACTATTCTGTTGTAAACCTGTTTCTTCAATTTATCATGACTCCTCTGCGTGATTTTGTGCCTATCACTGGACTTCCGGTTTCTCTGTTCTATTGATCATTTCAAAAGATCAACCCATACATGATTGATTATAAAGCTACAAAACTGATTTTCCTTTCAAAACTTTCTAAAATGCATATATCCTGGTAAGTCTCCTGTGAAAGGAGTTACTTTTCCAGAACTGTTCCCAGAATAAGTTCACTGGTTTTGAAAAAAAGGAAAATAGGCATCAGGACTGTAACTACAGTTCCTTGGCCCACACCCATCTTTCATTCTTCCTTCCCCTGCTCCAGTGCTCCATGAAAGCAGAGAAGTGTCTCTAGTGCTGAGCCCATCTGAAAGATGAATGCTTCAGGAAAAAACCTTTTATGGTAAATATCAAGAAACAGATCCATTTAAATCTCTGACCTGGACTAAAGTAGTAGCGTCCTGACTGCTCTTTCCACCTCTGGTCTGGTCTCAATGTCCCCACAAACTGTCCACCCAATAATGTCTTAACTCTTATTGGGTCATGTCCTTTCCTGCTCCAAGTCCTTTACAGGCCCACAGGAGTGACTTGATCAAGAAGCAAGGGAACGAAAAGACTTTTTCAAATTACCTGCTATTACTGCCCATGTACCCAAACAGCCATCATGAAAAGTCACATCCTCCAGGGCAGTACTGGGGGAGAAGGAAGACTGCTAAAGAAACAGGAAAGTGACCAGTATTTCCTCAACCAGTCCCTGCTCTCTCCTGCTTCTCTGCCTTTCCCCTTAGTTGTCTTCTTTTCCCAAAGGCCCTTTATAAACTCATTGCACTGTGTATACTAAAAAGAATGTAACATTTTATTGATTATGGGTTTCAAAAATAATTTAGGGTTTAAAGAATATTCCTCCACTCAAAATTGTGGGGGTGGCTGGGTTTGGATGCAACTTCAGTAGGAGACTTTTGTTTGCATACCACCTATAAAAAAACTGAAGAAAACCCAAGTCAGTAGCCATGTGACCCTGGACAAGTTGTTTATCCTCTGAGCCTCAGGCTGCTCATTTAAAACGTGAAAAGTAACTGCTTTGCCTACTTCATGGGGGTGATTATGAGGACAAATAAGACAATATGTTTAAAGTACTTAAAAGAACATTCTGAATTGAATAAACTCTCTAAAAAACTTTAATGCCCATTTGACGAATATGATTCTGCTGATCAATAGCAAAAATGCTCACCAAATATTTTAGATTTGTCCAATTAAATAGTTTGATAAAGAGAAAAAGGAAAAGCAATTAATCTATGGCGGTATGTTTAAAGCTTAGATAGACTACCTTCACTGCTGCTTGAGAAGCACAGGAGTCCAGGAGGTGAAGCAAGTCTCAGCAACAACAGCCTTAAAGACTGGAACCTCACTACAGTGTCATCATAGAACAAAATTACTTGTGGTGTGAGCCTGTCTTGGACACTGGCCAGAAGGTTCTAAATTACTGTTGTAACCAAAAGGCATTGTTGTAAAGAAGTGGTTTTCAACTGGGGGTAATTCTGCCCAACAGGAGATATCTGGCAATGGCTGGAGACATTTTTTGGCTGTCATAACTGGGGTACAGGGGTGCTACTGGCAGGCACCCAGTGGGTAGACACCAGGAATGCTACTGAATACCCTACAATGCACACAACAGCATCTCACAACAGAGAATTATCCAGTCCAAAATGTCAACAGACCAGAGGTTGAGAAATCCTATTTTAAAGCAGTACTACCTAGAAAACAGAATTTGACAATAGCAGTACTCATTCTTTCATCAAGTATTTACTGACTGCCCACCATGCAAAGTTTCTATATCAAGCTCTCTCCTAGCTGCTGAAGAATCCAGAGCACTTATAATCTGTGTAACAAACGTTAACAATTTAGTGCCTAAATGGCCTTGAAAGGGATCTCAAAAACAGCCAAACAAGTTCCCCATGACCTGGAATTTTTGTAACATTTCTAAATACTCACCTCCAGGCCTTGCATTCGTTTTAACAGCATTTTATTTTCATTGTTCTTAATCTTTTCTTCATAGAATTCCAGAAATGTTTTTTTGTAGACTAGCTTCATATTGTACTTCTTCACCATTCTGTCCAAAAAAGATTACTTAATGAAAAGGCTTCCAAAATGTTTGTAATTCCTCAACAGTTTACTTTTACATAACAGTGACATCTTCTGGACTTAAAAAGCTACCACTTCCTTCATAAATTTACAATAGAGTAATGCAAAATGAATTAAGAGTAACATACTCATAAGCATGCCAGAAAGAAACATGCATTCTAAATTTCAGGGGGCTGCAGACAGCTCTCTATTAGTATAACAAATAGGTCAGGAAGCAAAATGAGAGGAAGCCACAGGGTTAAAGGCTACAGGACATACTTTCCTACTGATTCCATTAACACCAGCACTGAAAACAGCTGCCAACTTCTTTCTTGAAAGATCTGCTCTCATCTCTTGGCTTCTCTGGCAAGACACACTATTAATTTTTACCCTACATCTCAGGCTGCTTCTTTGCAGTTTTTTTTTTTTTTTTTTTAACTTTGTTCTCAGTTTTCTTTTATACTCAACTTCTAAACTTTAAGGTCCTGAGTTTAACCCAGAGCCTACACTTCCCCTCCTGAAGAGAGCTGAAGTTATCTGCAGCCCAGCTCTCTCTTTTGTCACACCCCTAGTTGCCACTGCTTATTAGAAATCTTCACCTGGTCGTGTCACTGGCATTCTCTAGCTTCCCATATCTAGGGCTGAACCTCACTGGATTTTTTCTCTGCCAATCCTATTTCAGTAGATCCATCTAATGATTCATGCCACCTCCCTCTCCTCCTCCCCCTAATGCCTCTCTACCTTACTTAGAGAACGTCCACTTCAAATAGGTCCACATTTGCCCCACCTGTTTCCATCCGCATCCCCATTAAGCAGCACCAGTGCAGGAACCACTGTACCCGTCTCCTATTCCATTCTTACTCTTCCTCAGTGAATTTTCCAACCATGCCTGGAGTAAGCTTTCAGAAATACATACCTAGTCATGTCACTGCCCCCCTTAACACCCTTGCCTGGGCTCCAGCGCACTTAGGACACAAGCCAAAAGCCTTGAACATGGCCTCTAAGGCACTCATTTATAAAGGGATGCTGCCTCATCTTGAGCCTCTCGGGCTCGGCTTCCCTCAGACCCAGTCTCAATGGCTTTCCCTCAATTCCTTGAACTGCCAGCTTTCCCACTTCAGGGCTCTCACACACACTGTCCCCCGTCAGGACACTCTTCCTTCCAGTCTTCAACTGGCCACCTCTATTCTTCCTTTAGATCCTGACTTAAACATCACTTCTCTAAAGATGTCTTCCTTAAATCTTCAACTGCATTAGGTCTCCCGTTAGACTCTCAGGTTTGGTGGGTTTTTTTTTCCTTCACTGCATTTGCCAAGTTTGTATTTCTGTAGGCAACATGAGGGAGCCTGGAGATGATTTCAGGCAGCATGTAAAGGAAGAGAGGAAGAAAGGGGGGGAAAGTCCTGAAAAGGTAAGTGGGAGGGCTTGTGTGTAGGGTGACAATTGAGGGGACAGGGTAAGGGGAAGCATGGGAGGGCTGTGGGATTTGTATCTACGAGGCACTGTAAGGCAGGATTCTGTTATCCGAATTAGCCCTTCTTGGAAAGACAACATGAACAAAGGCAAGTCTCTTTTATTCTAGGCAATTAATTTTCTTTTATAAATCTCCAAAATAAGCCTTTAGAAATGAAACCAAGTTTTATACTTAAAAAATATCATACTTACAAAGAACTGAGAACGAATTTGACAATTATGAATAGGTTTTGCCATATAAAAGCTAATTATATTTTTGTTCAGTTTCTTAATGAAATGGCAAAAGGGCATCTCAAAACCCCTATACATTTTCAGATTCTGTCTCATCCAAAACCTGTTTCAATGAATAATTTTTTAAAAAAATCAGACGTTAAACTGATGACTTATGACTTTAATAGGTTTATTATCATTAGGCAATTTTAAGTGAAAAAGATTGCTAGCGTTTGCTTAACATTTAAAAAAATCTTTTGTTTTATTATTTATCTTTTGGGGTATACTAAAATCACCAATTTAGTTAACTAAAAACTAAAAAGCTAACACACTACACATACAAAATATACCAAAAACAACTGTTTAATTTCTTCTTCCATAAAGTTAAAAGCAGTAGTAACATTTTTGCCAAAAAGAACTAATTTTAAAAATTAAAAAACAAAATATGATTTAAATTTTTAAATTTTATAAATTGCTTATAGTTGTAAAATTGTGCATAGTATTTTTCTCATGTTAAGTCACAATGCTATTTGACTTTCTTATATTAAAATATAATATATAAAATTTTTACATATTATAGAACTCCTGAAAATCCTATACCTGTAATTTTACAGACTGAGTCACAATTCAATTAATCACCAACAAAAATAAGCAGACAATAAAGCTCTTCTTTTTCTCAATATTCAAAATAAAAAATTTTTGTTTTTAAGAAGCAGAAAATCAAGTTTGATGAATTATGATGCAGCCTGTATTTAAGTTGACTTTTATGCTCTCCCTGTCAGGGAAATTCTGGCAAACAAGGTACATCACAAGGCCTTGAAGCCTTACCTAAGAAAGCCCGTAACCCCCAGCTTTTCCCGTGTTTATAGTTTTCCAGGACTCCTAGGAAGCCAGGCACATGGGGGAAGACATTCCTGAATCAGGATTTTACTACCAACATTGTCTTGGAGACATAGGCAACTTCAAAGCTGTGGTGAAATGCAAGAAACTTTTAATACCTATCTCTGTCAAAAGGAGGGTCTTTGACTGATGAAGACTCATTGTATATTACGAAAGTTATTAGCAGTCACTTGAAAAAAAAAATTTTTTTTGCTATTTGCAATGTCAGTCATTTTGTGCCCCAAGTTGAAGACGACTGGCTCCCTTTCTTACCCACAGGGTAAAATAATCCAGGAATGAAAGAAAAGTAAGTTGGGCTGTTAAGAGACCTATGGCACCAATCCTAGATGTAAGGCTTTTTTGCAAGGTTGTACTTTTTCTTTGGGCCACATTTAAAATAAGGAATGAAAAGCAATACTGACTTTTTTCCCCCTTTTCTTTCTCTCTTAAGACAAAAAGAGAAGAGTAACAAATTAATGACATTCTTACTCATTTAGCAATGGAAAATACACCAGGAATTCAGGGACATCCACAACACCTTCCAAGTTGAAGTCATATTTGCAGCCAAATAAAGGATAATCTCCTTTCTTCTGAAATTTCACAGTATATATTTCATTTCCAAAGGATTCTGTTTCTGAAGCTTCAAGGCGTCTTCTATCAGGGTTATCCCCCAATCAAAATAAAAAGATTAAAATTGTGAATAGCATAGACTTATTTTGTCAGATTATACATATAAAAAATTACATAATACAATTTTAAAACACACTTGATTAGCTTTTTAATTGGATTTGAGCTACTTTTAAGAAGCAATATACTAAAAGATCACTAGCAGGCTTATCAAAAAAAAGTGGCTGGAAATAGGTAGCGCTCTCATGACAGCTGGTTAAGTCTCTGTGTACCTGACCTGGACTTTGCCTACCACTGTAACTTTGGTGTCCTAACTAACACATAAAGAGGTTTTAAAAGTTCATCTGTAAATTTGTATTTTGAACTTAGACTTTGAATATCTACTCAAACACATTATCAAAATGTTCAGCACTTGTAAGATTAACATGGCATGTTTTGTAAAATCTATTTCTGATAAACATTTATTACTTAATAATGTATGCTTAATACCAAATAGTTTGTAAACTACAATATATTTAGAAGTACTCACATCAGTTCAAAGCTATTGGGGGTAGTACCAATAAAATAGCCTCCAGGGCTAAGTCTCTCACAGGCATTTCTGAGCATCATATCAGCCTGCTCATAGGACTCAAATGAGTAATGACAGACAAACTGACAACTGCAGATGTCAAAGCACATTCCTGGGTCATGAAATCTGTCCATCAAAAGTTCCTAAAACAAATTAAAATGGGTTAAGAGTCTGAAGTAAGTATAACACAGATTAAAAACTTTTTAGTAAATTAATTTCTAAAATTTAAGGTTCTTCCTTTTCCTCACAGTCTTCAATCTATCCTTTCTCTTCTGCAGTAAGGGCCATAAAGAAATCATTCATTTATTTTGGTTTAACAAAATAATCTGATTTCCATTTTCATGGTATTTAAAAACTTAAGGATTCTGAAATCATGTTAAAAATAAATCAGTCAAATATGACATTTAAAGTTGATGCTTTCACCAGCTTTACTTGAGAGCTAAAGTAAAATGGCATTCAACAATAACTTGATAACTTGGGTTAAAAAAAAATACTTGGTCTTCAGCATTTAAAAAAATGCAAGTGCTTTGAAGGTGGAAAAAAACCTACCAGACTCTGACATGTTGGGAAAGTACCCTAATAAATTACAAGATGAAAAAAACATACTGTAAGTTCAGTTCTATTTCAAAATACTGGAAATAAATCTTGTCCAAACAGAAGAGCAACAAGTGATTTGAACAACTCAAATTAAGTAAAAAATTACCAGAAGTGCTTGGTGGGTCATTTAAGGGAATTTATCATTACAGAATTTCTAGTTGAAAGCGAAAATGCATGTCCTAAAATTTTTTAATGTTTCAAAGCATATTCTAAAAAGTGAGATTTTTAAAACAAATCATTTACCCAAACAAACCATTTAACATTTTAAAAATGTAAAACATAAATTGGCCAAAAACAAACAAACAACAAAAAAAGAATCTGTACCTTTGAGCAGTCAGCAGTTATAAATTCTGCGCTGAAAATATATTCATTATCACGACGATTTTTCATGTCTTCATACCGCTGTTGACACTGTTTGATAGAAACATCAGCAATATCTGGAAGGACAGAAAGGTGATAGTAACTGTCCAGACAGAATGGCACAAATCTAGACACTGATCTCAGCTAATAAACTTCAGCATGAAATCCAGCCTTAGTCCCAGTGAAAAAGTTCTATTTCCTTTAAAACAAAAGTCTTTGTTCCAATGCAAATACACTATTATTTTTCAAAAGGAACTAAAAGCTTTCTCAATAGGTACTAATACCAGAAAAGTTTTATCATGATTTCTAAATGTTTATTCAAAGAAAAAAGTGGAAAGTTTACATTCCAATCTGAATTATAAAATTTAACACTATCTATAAGCCCACTTTTGGAATAACCAAGTTTTTATTTTTATAATAAAAATGTCATTTGCCCCTTTCCCTATTTTGAGATTTGCACTGATGATACAAAGGCAATGGTGGGCAAAATACTGGCACTTTATTACAAATACAAAAGTAGTGGCACTAAACAGTACGGTAGTACTCCATATATTCTTCACCACTACATACTAGGCAGGGGGGAAAGCCAGTTTTTCATTTAGGAATGCCCTTGATAACGCAGTAAAAATTAATTTTATTAAATCTTGGCTCTACAATACACATCTTTTTAATATTGTGTGATGAAATGGGATATAACAAAACACTTCTGCCACATAAAGTTTGACTGTTCTGAGTTGTAAGCTATAGTGGCCACTTTTTTCATAGAAAATCATTTTGACTTGAAAGAATGACTGACAAATTATGGTTATTCAGACTTGAATATCTGGCACATATATTCTTGAAGATGAAGAAAAATACAAGTCTGAAAAACTTAGACCGCCACGTGCCAGACTTCTTCCCAGTGCTTTGACTTTTCTGATCAGTGGTGACATTAAAAAAATGTGACTTGCTGATGCCAAATGTAGAAGATCTACATAACTTTAGTAAACAGTATTTTCTAAATATTATAAAATCATGAAGGAATTCCACGACAAAGTAATAGATTTTAATATAACACAAGTTCATCAATAAAGTCTCAGATTCCACATGGTAACTAACCTTTAAGAAATTACTACTTGCCAAGTTTTAATGTAGGATAAAAGAGGAATTTCTACAGCTATCAAAAAAGGCAATCAATATACTCCTTCAGTTTATAACTACTTATCAACCAAAATAAGATCACAATATACTAAATGCAAAAACAGATTTGAGAATTCAGTTGTCTCCTCTTATTCCAGACTCTAAAGGGATTTACAAAAATGTAAAAAAGAAAAAAAGCCAGATTTCTCACTAAATTTACTTTAATAAATTAAAAATATTTTTAAAGTTCTCAGCTGTTATTTCTAATACAGCAAATATCAATAGATATCACCACATACACAAAAGCTTTCTGGGGTCTTCAATAATTTTTAAGAGTGTACAGGGCTCATAAAACCAAAAAATTTCAGAACTGCTGATTTAGCAGTACTTTGGAGGTGGTACCATGTACTTCCCATAACCCAACACATAAAAAAAGAACATGTCCTCTGCTTGTCCCACTTCAGTGTTATGACTGACCACTGGGCTTTGGTGCTTGATTCATTCATTTATGAAATTCCTATCAACCTTTCACCCAATGGCTTCAGCGTCTTTTAGCAATTGTTGCCTAGATCTATTATTTGGGTGAAAAAATAGTAATCTAATTCTATCTTTCCTCCTTTATTTATTTGTTAGGATTTTTCAATAGAGAGGAATTGCCCTTTTCAACCATTTGGTTACCTTAAAATACTGTTTACATTGGGGAGGAATGTAAGAAAAATGTATGATTTCCTCCTCTTAATTTTCGAGTTTCAGAATAGTGAGTTTCTTAGCAACCTCCAAGACTGCTTAGCAACCTCCAAAATGAGGCTTTTTCCTTTATTTGACTTGTCCAAACACTATTCTTTTTGATGCTCAAATTGTCTTATCTTGACAAGTGGATCTCTGATAGCTTCCTTCCGCTCAAAAATGACAAATTATCCCAGGCTCATTAATCACATTATCTTACAAAACCATTAGCAAAAAGTCTTATAACTCATTTTAAAAAACACCCATCTCATGAATAGTCCCCAGATGTCTTGCCATTAGACATTTTAGCACCATGTTGTTAAGTACATCCTTTCTTATTTTCCATTCACCTGACTGACCACAAATTATTCTTTTCCAATCATTATTTACCTTACCAGTACAAACGAGCTTGCTAATTCTTCCCTTTTTCCACTTGAGCAAATCTCCACCTTTACCACATCCCAAGTCCAAAACAGTGATATCTCGGTTTTTTTTCTGTCGTACCTTCTCTAAAAATTCCCCTAAAAGAGAAAAATCAGTCGTCATAAACGATCTCTTCTTTTTTACTAAAACATAAACTATGACCTCTAATTACCTACTAAGCTTTGCCTCATATTTAATATAAACAATTAGTCTTCATTTATGTAGTTAATTCATAACTTTTGGTAAGTATTTCAAAATACAACTAAGAGTTAACACAATTCTCTATCATTAAAGATGAAAGAGTATGTGTCTGGTGTTTTAGAAAGTTAGGGCAGCTTTTTGAGGGTTACTTTCAGATTTGATTCAACATTAAATGGCAGACGTTTTAAATTCTAACTAATACAAAAGACCCAACAGTTGTTCAGAATAAGAGAAAAACTAATTATTCATAATTTTTCGGTAGTCATCTCCTTTTCATAGCTAAGTGTTTAACTTATTATACAACCAAGTAAATCCAGTAGTTACAGAATGCTAAGAGTGCTTGATTATCATAAAAGATGTCAGGCTTACCACCAAAAGAAATATAAGAACTACAAAAACAAAAAACAAAAAAAAAACCTGTACCTTTTAGTTTTACCATCATCAGAATATTTAAATACCCTAGTTTACCAAATAACATTAATAGCCCACAAATAAACTCAGTAGGTCCCCAAATATCAATAAACAAATTGTTCAAGTATCAGTTCAAAGCATATTTATATTCTCTGACAAGTGAAGTATTCAGCAATTCTAAAACTTGATATATAATACTGAATCCTACATCCACATTCCCTGTCTTTATCACAGAGTTTAACACTTTCTAGTTCATGTGTGTACTATTTTAATGGAGTCTGTATAAATACTTTCACTGTCTGTAGGATCTTAAAGTAACTCCCAATAGAAGCTCCATAATATTTAACTTTCTGCCATCAATCTTAACAGCATAAAAAAATGTAAGAATGAAAAACAATTACAAAACCTCTTTATTTCTATACAGTAAGACTAAGGGGAAATCATCATGAAACACTATTTTCAAACAAATCTTTCTCACATTCAACAACCATACTCTACTATTTACTAAGCTATAAGCAACAAGAAGAAAGAGAAAATGAATAACAAAGAATTAGTATTGAGAAGAGAAAGGAAAAAGCCAGAGAGAAAGCTCACACAGATCACACTGAGTGCATTAGGACCTGAAAGATGGTGCAGACTGCAAGGCATTCACTGAGAGAGTGGCTAGAACAGCTGAAGAAGGAAACAATACTATGAATACGCTTCGAGAGAAAATTTTGCCAAGTCTTTTAAAAACCTATCTGTTTTCTTGATTATAAAAATAACATATTTAACAACATGAAAATATGGATACAAAAATACTCATTCAATGAAAAGAAACATGAGAAAATGGTACATTATAAAAATATCCAATGATAAGTTATCTGCATCACTGGGTATAATGAGGAAGGGAGAGAAAAGCTAAAAAAGAAATTAGGATGAGGGTCCAGAAAGAAGCTTAAGAGTAGAGGCTGAAAATGCCATATTAACCTTAAAAAAAGAAAAGTGAATACTCATTACCCTAGCTGACACTGGCAGAGTCAAATCAATCAAATATTTGTAATAAAACAGGAATGCAAAAAACGAAAGACAGAAAATAATGTGTTTAAAATGACCCTAGTTAGTTCCCACTCCTAATACTTCTCAGAATGGATAATTTATCTCTGAAAATTAGTAAATTATCATCGATACTAGTAGGTATTACCCGTAACTAGCATTTTATTCTTTCTAGTGTAATTAAGAAAGCATTGGCTGGGCACGATGGCTCACGCCTGTAATCCTAGCAATCTGGGAGGCCGAGGCTGGTGGATCATTTGAGCTCAAGAATTCGAGACCAGCCTGAGCAAGAGTGAGACCCTGTCTCTACTAAAAAAATAGAAAGAAATTATATGGACAACTAAAAATATATATAGAAAAAATTAGCTGGGCATGGTGGCGCATGCCTGTAGTCCCCGCTACTCGGGAGGCTGAGGCAGGAGGATTGCTTGAGCCCAGGAGTTTGAGGTTGCTGTGAGCTAGGCTGATGCCACAGCACTCTAGCCTAGGCAACAGAGCGAGACTCTGTCTCAAAAAAAAAAAAAGAAAAGAAAGCATCCTGCTTTTTCATAGACTGGCTGAAAGAAAAAAATCTTTATTATGAAAAACTACAGAACACACAGGTTTTTAAAATTATCTAAACTCATTTAAGAGTCTGACTGCTTAAGACACTAGATATACAATGAAATAATTATATTCTGAATCACATTTTCTCTGCTCATTTTAATTTCAAAGGTGAGTTTCCACAAATTAAATGTTTGCTTCAAAAGGCTGAATGTCAATCCTCAAAGTAAACTTTATCTCTTCGAAGAAACCGTACAAGAAAAAAAGATCAATGGACAATTAACGCACATGACCTTTGCCAGCTCATTAAAAAATTAGAGACAAAAAAATCAAAACACTGCTTACTATCCTGACTTAATGGAACCTGAATGTTTAATCTAACAGTATGCCAGTACTCCAAAACTATTAGAATGAAACAGAATAATTACTTAATAGCACTAGGTAACCTTAATTCTAAGTATAAAAGCACACTGATTTTTGAAAGCCTGATTAACTTAAGTCAATTGAATTCTCACTGATATCTTATGCAGTCAACCAAAAGTAAATATTAAAAGAATTTATCTTGAAGGCCTAGTTTTGGCTCTAGCTTTCTAAGTCAAGGTTTGATAATTAAATGAATAGGAATTAAAGACCCAGTAGCTTGGTTTTTGTTACACCACTGCAGAGAAACAATGAAACATCAGCTACAATAAAATATTCCATGCTAAAAGGCAAAATGCAATCAATCATACCAATGAGAACACTTTTCATCCAGTTATTAAAGTTTCTTAGGTAAAAAATACGACTTTGACTACGCTTCTCCAAACCAACTTCCTGAAGTTCATTGTAGTGGGCAGCTACTGCTGAGCCATGTCCTTCTTCCAGGTTCTGAAAATAAAAGAGAATGGAACAAAATCAAGGATCAGAACATGGTAAAAGTAAGCCTCAGAGCATATGACCTATGAAAGAATAGAATACTACTGAAACCAGTAAACTTCACTGAGCAATCGATTAACCACAGAAATCCCACTAATTACAGTCAGGCCTAAGGTTTGTTTTCCTCTGTTCCCCATTTGAAAAGACATGTCTAGGTTTAAAATTTTCATCATGATCTTTCATCTATATAATTTTAGTGTCAATGTCTTAATAAAACCAGTACTCTTCCAGAGTTCCAGTTTATTCAATTCAATGACAGTCAGTAGATGGTGTTCCTCAAATGGAATAAAATAGGAATAAGCTATAATTACATATTATTATAAATTCATTGTGAGAATTAAATAAGACCATGTATATAAAGAGATTAGAACTCAGCAGGATACATTCAGTGTCAGTGATTTCTATTATTACGTTACCATACATGCTATTTGTAACCCAACAATTTTTAATCTGTCCTCCTTGAGGAGCAAGGTATTCTGTAAAAATGCCATGGTAGGTAAAGGGCTTCAGATTCCCCCACCTCCCTTTTCAGCTAAAGTGCCTCCTCTTTACCTATGGTTCTGCTAATAAAAATTTGGAAACTGCATTTAAAATATAAGCTTCCTTCCGTTACGAGGATTCACACTCCACAAACAACAAAAGCCTGGCTTACTGGCCACTTTCCCCCCTTCAGGGCCAATGGCAGAATTTTACACATTCATTAAAGTACTCTCTTCCTCCAATTCCAGATTCTGCCTCAGATTCCTTTCTAATATAGTATTCCCAGACAGAAATGACTTGCTGTCCCTTGTTCTATAACATCCACTTAACTAAAACTGTATGGAAAATGCATAAATAAGAAGTTGGAAACAATTATAGTTTAAGGAACTACGTTAATAAAGACATATAAAGCTGGGTTTGATTTTGAAATTTATCATTTTAAGTGATAATCTTAACTTCTTTAGAAAAAGGAGATGAATACCTAATAAAAAAGGAAAAGGGTAAATCACTTGGACCTCATACTGTTGGCTTTTTTAAAACATTAAGAAAAACCAAACTATAAAAACTGGTCTTCAAGTTTCTAGTCAAATAAGAGTTCTAAAATAACATAGTATTATTTATTCTACTGCTGCTCTATACATTTCAAATGAACATACTCTATTATAAATAAAATAGATTCAACATACTTTCTGCTTTTCAGGAACATCCTCAAGTTCTATTTTTCTCTTTTTTTGAGTGCCATCTCCAGCAGAAGGTTCATCTTTTGGAACATCATCAGTTTCTCTTTTTCTTTTCTTTGACATGCCTTCATCATCACCAGAACCTTTTTCCTCTGGGACAATTTTAGCATCAAGTTTTCTTTTCTTGGATGGAGTGTCTTCCCCATAACTGGAACTTTCCTTTGCAAGATTATCTTCAAACTCATTCCTCTTTTTTGGCGTGTCTGCTTGCTCACAGATAGGAGTCTTTTCAGAAAGCCCAGTCCCAGAAGCTGTTGTATTTTCATTAATACTAAATGAAGACTCTGTTTCAGAATTTACTGAGGATTTCGCCTGTTCAAGAGACATCTTTTCATATTCCTCTGCGTTTGTAGACTTTTCCATTTTAGATTACTTGAATTGATGGCAAAACTTCATACACTAACACTGGAATGGCAAAAATTTGATATTCGTAAACACTAAGACTTTAAAACAATTTTAACTACAATTTAATTTCCACGACTAACTAGGATTTTTAAAAAACCTCATTGTAGAGAGAATATTAAAAAATGTTAACTGATATATATTATGTATGAATTTATGAATATGGTAGTACTAATTATAATCCCCCCAAAATTCTACAATCTTATTCATAGAAGTAACTGTAGGCATTAAAACTGACAAATGATGTGGGGATATACAAGTTCCATTTCTATTCTGATCCTTACTCTACAGCCTTGGTTCTCAAATTGTGTGCTAGGGACTATAACAAACAGATGCATCGGGATCTGTCATCTGGAAGATATCACAGAAACTATCAGCTTCAAGTAGAGCACCATTTCAACAGAGATTGCTCTACATTCCTTTCAATGACATCATAACTTTGTGAAACTGAGATTTTGGTGCTATCACAGAAAATCAAGGTGAAACATGAAACGCAGTTGGTGGTGTCTAATCTGATTTCAAGGCTTGAAGCTGTA
Organism: Eulemur rufifrons; assembly: GCF_041146395.1. NCBI lineage: Eukaryota > Metazoa > Chordata > Mammalia > Primates > Lemuridae > Eulemur > Eulemur rufifrons. The sequence continues at coordinate 52,120,789 of NC_090987.1, forward strand.
CAGTACCAATAAGTGCGCACATTTCATTAGTAAGGAACTGCAGTTAAGAATTAATCACAAATATTACTCCCCCCAATTTATGTATACTAATTTTTTAAACAGACACAAAGTTGTTAGGAAATAAATTCTTTTAAATTCTTTGGAGTAAACTACTTAACAAATGGAACTGTTAGGTATTTCTTCTGGTGCAGGGACATGAAGGGCATCAAGAACAGAAATTGTGGCAATCTATAGCAAGGACTTCTGAAATATTTCATAACAGGTGTCCGAATTAGGTAGAAAGTGACGAGGGTGAAATGGCTTTAGACAAGTTTCAAGATTTTGCCCGTAGTTTAATGACCATTAAGTCTCTTTCAAGTATGTTCTTAGACCTATGTGTAAAATGGGAGGGAGCGGGAAATAACTGATCTATTGAATAGGAATCATCAAGGTGGTCCATTTATTAAGTAATTCAACAAATTTACTGATCCCTACTACAGAGGAACTCAATATGAATTATGTTTTCAAGAAGCTTACAGCTTACCTACCACTATTAAAATGTTAGGCTGTATTATTCAAATCAAATGGAGAAAAGGAAATGCAAAAGTCCAAGAAAATCAGTGAGATTCAGCAAATTCAGATTAAATTCACAACCTGAAAGTTATGAAGAGGAAAATTTCTTTTTAAAAAGCCTTTTGCTTTTGAGTAAAGAAAAAGAATGATACTAAATCAAGTTGCTTAAAGAAATGGGTAATCCTCATTAGTACAGTGGTAAAAAGAAAATTAAAATTTTTTTTTTTTTTTTTGAGACAGAGTCTCACTCTGTTGCCCAGGCTAGAGTGAGTGCTGTGGCGTCAGCCTAGCTCACAGCAACCTCAAACTCCTGGGCTCAAGCGATCCTCCTGTCTCAACCTCCCGAGTAGCTGGGACTACAGGCATGCACCACCATGCCCGGCTAATTTTTTCTATATATATTTTTAGCTGTCCATATAATTTCTTTCTATTTTTAGTAGAGATGGGGTCTCGCTCTTGCTCAGGCTGGTCTTGAACTCCTGAGCTCAAACGATCCGCCCACCTCGGCCTCCCAGAGTGCTAGGATTACAGGCGTGAGCCACTGCGCCCGGCCAAAATTAAAATTTTTAAATAAAACAAGAAATAAAAAAATTGGAAAGAAAGAAAAGGAAAGAAACAAAGAAGAAAGAAAGAAGAAAAAGAAAGAAAAGAAAGGAAACAAAGGAAGGAAAGAAAGAAATGGGTAAAAACAAAGTCCCTATGAACGAGGAAGAGTTTCAAGTGATAATAGATTTCGCCAGTCCCCCATTTGAGGTAACAAAATACCGAAAGGTGCCAAATAGGAAGAACTGAATCAGACAACAAAAATCAGAAAAGTAGTTTGCAGAATAACTATTTTAAACGGTCATCTAGGAAAACTGGCCCCCAAATATCAAACCCCTATTTCTCCTCCTCTACCCCTTACTTCCTAATAACAAAATAGAAATTAGTTTTTAAACTAAAAAAAGGCAATGTGATATATCATGTTCAGCTGTAACTATCACTTAAAATTAGTACTGGGATTTAAGCATGAATATTATTTACACAGGTCACTATTTTCACAGATATGATATCATAAAAACATAATTGATTCAGTCAGAATAAATGACAAAGCATTCCACATGACCACAGAAATGGGTAAGAGTATTAAAAGCTGAGTGTCACACTTACAGCCAACTCATTTTCAACAAAGGCATCAAGAACACATATTGGGGAAAAGATAGTCTCTTCAGTAGATGGTGCTGGGAAAACTGGATAACCATATGCAGAAGAATGAAACTAAATCCACATCTCTCAGTATATGCAAAAATCAAATCAAAATGGATTAAAGACTTAAATTTAAAACCTGAAACTATGAAACCACTCAAAGAAAACACTGGAAAAACACTTCAAGACATCAGTCCGAGCAAAGATATTTTGAGTAAGATCTCAAAAGCAAAGGTAACAAAAGCAGAAATAGACAAATGGGATTATGCCAAGTTAAAAACCTGCAAGGCAAAGGCAACAATCGATGGAGTGAGGAGACAACCTACAGAATGGGAGAAAACATTTGCAAAACTATCCATCAGACAAGCAATTAACAACCAGAGTATATTAATATAAGAAACTCAAATAATTTAATAGCAAAAAAGGATCTAATTAAAAAATTAGCAAAAAATCTGAAGACATTCCTCAACAAAAGATATACAAATGGGCAACAGGTATATGAAAAAGGCTCAGCATCACTAAACAGGGAAATGCAAATCAAAACTACAATGATACCGTCTCATATCAGTTAAAACAGCTTTTATCAAAAAGACAAAAAAATAACAGATGGTGGCAAAGATTCAGAAAAGGGAGAATGCTTGTACACTGTTAGTGGGAATGTAATTTAGTGCAGCCACTGTGGAAAACAGTATGAAGATTGCTCAGAAACTACAAACAGAACTACCACATGATCCAGCAATCCCACTACTGGGTATATATCCAAAAGAAAGGAAATCAGTACACTGAAGAGATAGCTGCACTCCCATGTGTATTGCAGCAGTATTCACAACAGCCAAAATATGGAACCAACCTAAGTGTCCATCAACAGATGAATGGATAAAGCAAATATGGCATATATACACAATGAAATATTATTCAGTCTCAAAAAGAATGAAATCCCGTCATTTGCAACAACATGGATGGAACGGGAGGTCATTATGTTAAATGAAACAGCTAGGCACAGAAAGACAAATATGGCATGTTCACACTCATATGTGGAAACTAGAAAAATGGATCTCATTGAAGATAGTGGACTGGTGGTTACCAAAGGCTAGGAAGGATAGAGGGATGAAGACGTTGGTTAATGGGTACAAAAAAACCAGTTAAATAGAAGGAATAAAATCTAGTGTTCAATAGTACAGTAGGGTGGCCACAGTTAACAATAATTTATTGAATAGTTCAAAATAGCTCCAAGAGAAAAACTGGAATGTTTCCAACATAAACATAAATGTTCGAGGTGATGGACATCCAATTACCCTGCTTTTATCATTATACATTGTATGTATGTATCAAAAAAATCACATGTACCCCCAAAATATGTACATTACATACCAATTTTAAAAGTCCGGGGGAGAAACCGAGCTCAAAGTGGAAAAATGAAAACACTCCAAACGTCAGAGCGCTGTCCCTCAGAATCCTCAAGGAGGGAGCTTAATGAGATGTTAGCCTCACGTCGAGACGGATATGCGATAAATGACCACATGAACATTTAGACCTGGCTTTCCAGTCGCACCCCTGAAGCAAGCCATGCCTCTCCAACATTTCAGTTTCTCGAGGTAAGACGGAGCAGGCGGGCAGGGCCGCCAGACTAAAGCTCAAACAGGATAAGCTCTACTCCCCGACCCCACAGCTCCACCGTTAACTCGGGGCCCAAGACGAAGCAACAGAGGCGAGAAAGGGGTTCTCCGGCCAATTTCACCCCCTTTCGTCATCGGCGCGGCCTCTTACACAACTTCGAGTTCAGGTTTCCGAGGCGCCACTCAAGACAGACCTTCGGATCCCATACCCCTCTCCAGCCCCCTGCTTAGCGCCCTGGAGCGCAAGCTGAAGCAGCTCTTCAGGCTTCTTTTCCCACCCAGGCTCGCTCGCTCTGGAAGAGCATCAGCACCCGCCCACCCCATGTAGCTCCCATTTCGCTTCGGGCTGTGGGCACAGTAACCCCCACGCGACGGGGGCTGAAGACACAGGGCCAGTGCGAAGAGAGCCCACGTAAGGAGTTGGAGTGCACCTACTCAACCGCGGCCGACGGACTAAACACAAAGAAAACAAGGGCCGGAGCTCCTGCCACACACTCACCAGCACAGCCATACACGATTCTGTTTGCGGAAACAGCGGCCCCACGCCACGCATGTCTTGTTACGTAACTTCCGGGGAGTGTGCGGATCACATGCCGCCGCTCTGGCGGAGCGTGAGGGGACGCACGTCCTCCGTGCCGGAACTACGATTCCCATCGTGCCGCGCGCGGCGGCGTGCAAAGGGCCGCGCCGAGCAGGCACCGGCAGTCGCTAGCACGTTGCTAGTGGGCGCGGCTGGCGGGGCCGGGGGCGATAGGGGGCGAGCGTCGGCCTGAGCCCCCCACCCCCCGGGTTCCGATACCTTGTCCCACGCTCCGCTAGGTCGCTCTACTGAGTGACACCGCCGTGGTATCCGAGGAGCTGTCGTCCGGCCTGTGCAGCAGGAAGCGGCGTGGGTCCCAACGTCCTAATAGGTAGCTTGGGCCCTGTGGGGCAGCGGGAGGGGTCCAGAGGGCACCTTCAACCCCGAGGTGTGTTTGGAAGCAGACCCCGGGTCACATCCGGGGCGCGAACCTGGCAACTGCCTGGCGCGCGCTGCTCCTGGAACTGTGACGATGTCCGCCCGCCGGACAGGGATCATTCACACTCGCCGACCCCATCGCCCCTGGCGGCCGAAAGAGGTCACCCCTGCCCTTCTCGGTCGGGTCAATGTCCTGGCAAATCCTGCCTTTGGGACTGTTCCCGCGCGGTAGCCTTTAAACCCTTTTCCCTTCCTCGGAAGCCCGTTGAGGAAGGACATGGAAGCACCCGCCGTCGGAGTTGTTTTAAAAATGAGCGATATCTTACTTCTCCTTAGGGACTGGCAGGTCGTTCCCTACCGCCCTATTTGGGAAGTTATGGGAAGCCATTCTCATAGATTCTGGTGGAAGGGCCAGCCGATACCTATTCTTGAGAAACACCTAAGGGTGCATTACTATGTGTTGGCTGAACTTTTGTATGTGGTGGTTGAGGTGAGGCAACACACCTTTTTTTGGTCCATCACCCCAGATTTCTCCTGGGGAATCGAGAGCACCTACTGTACTGTACCGAAACTTGAAAGCTCCATAGTTCGGGACTTTCAACTGAGTTTAGGATCAAAACTGTACCTGTGGATAGATTGTTGATGGGTGTACACATTAACATTGTTATGCCTCAACACCTCCCCACGTTAAAGGTGTAAAACTGATCAGATTTACAATCCATCTTGAATTATTCTTTACCAAAATTGATTGCCTTTAAAAGCAGCTTTGAAAATGTCTTTTACCAGCTTGCCTTGTCGGTAGACACAGTCATACTAGCAAATAGACTTGGCTTTGGGGAAGGCAGCATTTGCAGCATGTACTTTCCAGTCTAATTACTTCTAAATTGTGGGCATTAGCCCTTCAGAGATTGTTGACCTCTTTTTTTTTTTTTTTTGTATTTCATATGTTTTTTATTTTGCAATAATCGTGGTTTCATATGCAGTTGTAAGAAATAATACAGATAGATCCCCTGTACCCTTTACCCAGTTTCTCCCTATGGTAACATCTTATAAGATGATAGTATGATATCACAACAAGGATATTAAAATAACGGTGAAAAGTACGGATCCTGTTTCGATCTTAACAGGATCCGCGCTTTTCGCCTCTCACAAAAATGTGCACTTTTCATCCCTGACATTGATACAGTGAGCTTATAGAGAATTTCCATCACTACAAGGATTCCTCTTGGTAGCCCTTTGTAGCCACACCTACTTCCCTCCCCCACCCTTTTTTATTTATTTTTATTTTTTTACTTCAGCATATTATGGGGGTACAAATGTTTAGGTTACATATATTGCCTTTGCCCCACCCTAGTCAGAGCTTCAAGTGTGTCCATCCCCTAGACAGTATGCACTGCACCCATTAGGTGTGCATATACCTATCCCCTCCACCCCTCTCCCACCTGCCTGACACCCGATGGATGTTAGAGTGTTGATCAGTTAATTCCAATTTGATTCTTGACCTCTTTATAAACTTTGAACCAAGAATGAGGCCTATTTTTTTCACAAATAGGGATGACTCATCAATTTCAGATGACTGTGCTTTTATTTTTATTATATGGGGTGAGCTAGGTTGAGAATTAACCTCACTTCATGAATATTGACAACTGCAAAGGTGTAGGTCCTAGAGATTGAATGTTATGGTTACATACTCATCCAGGCATTAGAACCAGGCAATTACATTGTCTATATTTGCTGGTTCTGATGCTTAAGTTTTTGAGATAATTGCTGTTGTAATTTTTTTTGAGAAAATGAGTATGAGTTTGACTTTTTGAAAAATTTTATCATTAGATTAAAAGCCTCTTAACTATGTGTTTATACAAACTTCAAGATGAATTGAGGTTGTGCATGGGTTATATAGAGATCACATTTTGTAGTTTTTATAAAACTTATCTAGAAGTCATATAAATTCAGTTCAGGATAGAGGGAGGACTCTTGAAAGTAGTAACGTAAGGAGTAAATGGGCTGGATAAAATTATGTTTTAAAAGTTACCATTGGTGTTATTTCCCCCCCCATTATTGCCTGAGTGATCTCTGTTTTTCTGGAAATTAAATTAAAATAATAGCTAATACTTTGGTATCTTCTCTGTGTCAAGCTAAGTGCTTTACACATTTGCACACATATAATTCTTAAGTAATCCAGCAGGGTAGTTAAGATTATTTTTGTTTTACAGAACATGAGGGTTAAGTAACTTGGCCAAGGTCATGCAGCTCTTAAGTAGTATGTAGAATCAGGATTTTGGACTCTGGCAGTCTGGCTACAGAGACCAGACTGCTCATAAAGAAACAGTGCCTGCTTAAAGGTCATCCTTAGAACTGGAAGTTGCCTAGTACATAGTAGGTTTTCAGAAAGTGTTTTGAATGCTTGGGTTATGATGCCCAGAGAGAAAATAGCTGAATAAGGATGTTGTCTTGCTAGAATGTGAGCTCCACCAAGACAGGGATCTTTATTTTGTGCATTGATTTAACCCAGGTGCCTTGAAAATTGCTTGGCACATAGTAGGTGCTTATTGAATGAATGACTCTCCAAGAAAGGTTTTTTTTTTTTTTTTTTTTAAAGGACATACGGGATCTATTTTAATCTGTTTGTAAGAAAGAACACTTCTCTCAGAAGTATAAGTTTAAGGTGTGATTTCTGTTGTAGAATTAAAGATCATATATTTGAAACAAAATTTTTTTTAAAAATGTAGATACAATGTCATAGCTTCTTAAGATTGCTGTTGTTCTGTGGAGGCAGGCAAGAGAGGTGGTTTATGGAGGGTTTGTTCCTCCAAATAGTTTTGGAGGAAGGATTGTTCCTCTCTTCTCCTCACCAAAGTGTCCGTACCGAAGTTTTACTGTCTTTTTAGAGCAAATAAAATATTCTTGTTTAAAAGGTTTTCTATACAGTTGAAAGTAAGATTTAATTGAGAAATCTGTAAGGTTACTGTGTGTGATGATTAGTTTTATATGTGCAATTTGGCTGGGCTGTAATACCTAGTTATTTCGTCAAACACTAATCTGTGTGTTGCTATGATGTATTTTGAAAACGTTGTTAACATCTATAATCAGTTGACCTGAAGTAAAGGATGTGGGTGAGCCTCATCCGATCAATTGAAGGCTGTAAGAGCTAAAACTGAGGTGTTCTAGAGAAGAAAAAATTTTTCTCAGACTGCAGCGTCAATTCTGCCTGAGATTCCAGTCTACAGATCTGCCTTGCGCATTTCTAGGGAGAGTTGCTAGCTCTCTCTACTGTGTGAGCCAGTTCCTTAAAATAACAAAATTTCTATATCTGTCTAGAGATAGAGGTAGATGTTTGTGTTTATAGCTACATCTATATCTATATTTTTTTCTATTGGTTCTTTATCACTGAAGAATCCTGACTGATTCAGATTTTGGTATCTAGAGTGGTTCTAGAGAACAGAATCTTAAAAATGAGTTTTCTGAATTGGTTATGGGGTTTCTGTAAGTGGTTCTCTCCTCTGATTAGATTTAAAGGCACTAATGATCATTTCCAGTGGTAAAGAGGGCATTGATAGTCTATGGTGTGATATGGAAGTAGAGATAGGCAAAATATCACCATTGGATACTGCTGCTCAAATGCTTATAGAAGGCAAGGTTCTGGATGACCATGTATTTGATATTTTAGAACATTTTTGTCAAAATAATGAGTGTAATGAGATTCACTGGTTGCTCCTAACTGTGCTGGAGAAAGTGGGGAAAGAAAAGGATGCACTCAAGGCTTCAAATTCCCAGCTCAAGCTCCATGTAAATGACCTGAAATGCTCTGTGTTTGTCCTAAAGAAATCCTTATCCCCTGTAGCTGCAGAGCTGAGGTTGGTGCCACACCCAGAGTTTCATCCTGTAAATGATAGAATTACAATGCAAACTGAATTTCCATCCTAACCAGGGCCTGCATTGATTGGGAAGGAATAGGATCCTCACATTTGGAATGGGGCCACATGGGAACATCCTGATGAAGCTGGGGATATTAAACCCCTAAATTTTACTCAGTCTTTTTTGCCAGTAGAAGCAATCCTTTGACCTCTGCTTGAAGAGCTTACCCCTGCTTTGCCTGAAGAATGTAGTTGGCTTGCGAGACACTGCTGGTTCAGGACCTACCCCACCACCCCTCTTTGCTAGACTCAAGTACAGCAGATCCTGAAAGGTAAGCTACAAAGTGTGATCTGTGAGGAAGTGTACTACACTCCTTTAAACACTGCATATTTTTTCTTTAGAATTTATCTAGACAGAAATCTGGTGAATATGTATGGGAGTGGATATTAAGGGTGTAGGATTATTATGGAAGGAACATAAAGTTGGATTGAGCATAATTTATTGATACAGGCCCACGAAACAGAGCTTCTGGATTCAAAGTTGTACCTCCAGGGGTTAGAAAGGGCTCTTATAGTTTGGTTGGTTAGCTGAAACACGGACCAAAAGGTGGTTTACACTCAATGAAGCTGAAATGCCCAAACTGCCTTGGTACACTGTGGAGGCAGGTAACCAAAGGCTTAGGGAGATTGGGATGTTAGAGTGAATTTATCATAAAAGATCTGCTCATCCACCATGGAAGGGTCCAGAAGACACACCTTTCACTATGACTGTGAGAAATAAACTTGTGCGGGAAGCCCTAGCATCTATGGAGAACTCTGCAGTTACTCTTCTCTGCAGGTCAGAAATTATAGTGGGAGCTGCTGCCACTGACTGGGGATCGTTAAATGCAGTGGAGATTGGAGACAGTTGGATCCAGGGTGGCAGGGACCACATCATGGACCATGATAACCAAAGACTAAGCGGGCATGGTACCATCGTGGACAGCAGGGTCAAAGCAGTAATGGAATGGTCTGACTTCTTGAGACCTGTAATGTTGGCAAGCTGACCATGGTGTCCCTAGCAGAGAAATAGATGGGGAGTCTACTGAATTGTGACTTGATAAGTATAAGCAGAAGAGTTCTAGGTCAAGAGTACAGAAGTTTGACTTGAATTAACAAGAGAAAGAGTTGTGGTCCCTCAGTCAATTCCCAGATTTGAGTCATTTTACAGACTCAAAACCCCTTGAATGAGGAGAGGCTGGGTCCCTCTGAGAAAGGACCCCGTTGCGCTGCCAAAAATTTATACTGTTAATTTTTTTCCCAGCCTTCCCAAAGGGGCTTGTGGCTTCTGTCAGGGTGAATGTGCACTGGAGAAAAGGAAATAATCAGACTTTTCATGGATTACTGGATGCTTGACTCTGACCTGACAGTAATTCCAGGCACTCAAAGTGTCACTGTGGCCCACCATTTGGAGTAGGGGCTTGTTGAGGTTAGGTGGTCAGTGGAGGTTTAGCTCAGGCTCTCCTCTTGGTGGGTCAGTGGGTCCCTGTGCTCCTGCTGTGGTTATTTCACCAGTTCCAGAATGCCTAATTGACATAGAGATACTCAGCAGCTGGCAGAATCCCCATACTTGTTCCGTGACCTGTGGAGTGAGGGATGTTGGGATAGGAAAGGCCAAGTGGAGGCTACTAGAACTGCCTCTCCCTAGGAAAATAATAAACCAATAGCAATACCACATTCCTGGAAAGATTGTGGAGATTAGTACACTTGAAGGATGCAGGGCTAGTGATTCCTGCCATATTTCCATTCAGCTCTCGTATTTGGCCTGTGCAGAAAACAGATTATCTTGGAAAATGACAGTAGATTATCATAAATTTAACCAAGTGGTGACTGACTGCAGCTGCTGCTCCAGATGTCATGTCATTGCTTGCACAAATTAACCTATTACCTAGGAGTTTGCATGCATCTAATAATCTCCTAAATGTTTTTTCTTAGTATCTGTTAGTAAAGACCACCAAAAGCAGTTTTCTTTCAGCGGATAATGCCAGAAATATACCTTCATTGTCCTACCAGAGGGGTGACCCGCACCAACTCTCCAGTACTATGTCATAATTTAGATTGTAGGGACCTTGTTAAGGGTTGAATTGTGTCCCCTAAAAATTCTTATGTTGAAATTCTAGCCCTCAGTACCTCAGAAGGTGACCTTATTTGGGAATAGAGTTGTTACAGATGTAATTGGTTAAGATGAGGTCATACTGAAGTAGGGTGGGCCCCTAATCCAGCATGACCTTATACAAAGGAGAAATTTGGACACAGACGTGCATGGGGAGAATGCCACATGAACCTGAACTGAAGGTAGAGATTGGAGTGATACTTCTACAAACCAAGGAATCTCAGCACACCATTAAAAGCAAGGAGAGAGGCCTGGAACAGATTGTTTCTTACAGCCCTCTGAAGGAACCAACCCTGCTGACACCTTGATCTTGGACTTCTAACCCCGGAGCTGGAGACAATAAATTTCTGTTGTTTTAAGCGATGCAGTTTGTTACAGCAGCCGTAGCAAACTAATTTTGAGGCCTAGAACAAAAGAAGGCTCTGCAACCGGTCCAGGCTGCTGTGCAAGCTGCTCTGCCACTTGGGCCATGTGATTCAGCGGACCCCGTGGTGCTTAAAGTGTCCCTGGCAGATTGAAATGCTGTTTGAAGCCTTCGGCAGCCCCTGTAGGAGATAATCACAGTGCAGATCCTTAGGATTTTGTAACAAAACCTTGCTGTCCTCTGCAGATAACTGCTCTTGTATTGAGAGACAGCCTTTGGCTTACTACTGAGCTTATTAGAAACTGCATGCTTAACCATGGGCCACCAAGTTATGCAACCTGACTAGAAAAATGACTAGGATATTCAGCAGTTAAAAGCATAGGCAGATAGCATGTGTTCAAATCCTGGTTATATTTGCTAACCATATGGTCCTTGAGTAATTGACCAAACTTTGTGTTTTAATTTCCTCACAGAGTCAATGTAAGGAGTAAATAAGTTAATACAGTGCTTAGTACAGAACCTGTCAATTTTTAGCTTATCACAACTAAAACTTCTACTGCAATGTCATGTGAAGTCATTAGTCCACGTCTTTGAATGTGATGGTAGAATGTTTTGCCTTGTTACATCTGAAAAATGGAGTGATTTTTATGAATTCATGTAAACCAGAGCAGCAGTTTGAAATAGTGAGCAGTCTCAGAGATATTTTACATGCTTTCAGCTCCTGAGTTTGCTTCTTCTGAGAATTAGCAGTGATAGCAGTGGTCCAGGACTTGTGTGGGTGAACAGATAGCTGGGCATGTGCAGCAGTAGCTGAGGAATGCAGTAAGAGAACAGACATCAGAAACTTAAGAAGGGATCCTCCCAGAGAATGGGAGGTGAGTGGTTCAGATTCTGGCGACGCCAGGGGCAAAATGAATCCACTTAGGTGGTCTCATTTATAGGCAAAAGTTGTTTTGAAGGCAGCCTTATAAATTAGGGATTCCCCATTTTTACTTACTTCTACATCGCCTTTGTAACTTGGACTGGATAAATTGGATTAAATATGGTATTTTATTCGGTGTCCTTGATTTTTAACATAAGTGTGGGTTAGAGTAGCTCTTCATTGCCATTTCAAATGCTGTTATAGTTTGAGCTCTTAAGTAGGCTACATGGTAATTTGTATCGTTTGATAAAATTAGAGGAATTAGATAAACACTGATGGGCTTGTGATGTAGTGTTTGCCAAATGGATGTCACACATCATTATAAGAAAAAAATATATTTGCGTAGCACATCTTATAAAAGAAAGCAGACCTATGTCAAATTCTAAATGCAAGTTTTTTTAAGACATAGTTTAAAATTGGATACAGAATACAAGAGCTGGGTTTTTTTTTTTTTTTTTTTTTTACAACATGGCTTCTGGTATTCTGATGATCAGAGTACAGTCACTCCCTGTGCTCACATCGCCACATGAGCTCCGCCTCTTGTCAGGTCAGAAGGGCATTGGATTCTCATGGGAGTGCTACCCCTACTTGTGAACTGCGCATGCGAGGGATCTAGGTCGCATGCTCCTTATGAGAATCTAATGCCTGATGATCTGAGGTGGAGCTGAGGGTGTGATGCTAGCACTGGGGAGCAGCTGCAAATACAGATTATCATTAGCAGAGACGTTTGACTGCACAATAAATGTAATGCGAAATGTAATGTGAAACCAGTCCGTGGTGCCAAAAAGGTTGGTTGGCTACCACTGCTTTATACAGTAAACACTGACAAAACTAGGTAACCCACAGAGGATGTTATCAGTATTTTTCTCCAAAGCCAAGCTGTAAAACAGATTCTATTGCAATTCACTTGCTGTAAAATATATGTATAATTTCTTATGTGTACTTTTTTGGTTTAATATGCATAGGCCTTATTTTCTTTATCAAGTAAATTCCTGCATTGCTAGACATACTTCTAGTTAATTGGTAACAATAAATTTGTATTAAAACAGATTTTCATAGTAAAAGATAGAAGTGAAATTTATCATTTGGCCCTCAATCCTTTATTTTTAGGGAAGAGACACAATTTATATACATGAAGCAATTTGTGAGGAGGTGAGAGGTGTGCTAGATTAGCAGTTCTTTTCTTGGGTTCTTTCCACCTTTTTTTTTGTCAGTAATTAGCTGTGTGACCAGGAATAAGTTATAAAATATTATTTGTCCTTGCATTCCTCCTCTGTAAATATAAAGGATAGTACTAAAGGGCCTCTAAATTTCCTTCAAAGTCTTAGCATTATGAAGTTCTAATACAAATAACTGATTAAACCTAAAGTTGCTAGTATTGTGCAGTTCTACTCGGGGCCTGTATGGCCTGCCATTTTTGCAGTCCCTATCACAAAGACTTTGAGAAAATGAAAATAATCCTTACTCATCAGGTGGTTGGGAAGGGTTCCATAGGAGAGTAGGCTGTGTTTTCTATTGCTGTGTAACACATTACCCCAAACTTAGCAGCTTAAAGCAATATGCATTTATTATCTCACAGTTTCCCTGAGTCCGGAGTATGAGCACGTCTTAGTTGGTTGAGGCTTATCCTCTCAAGGTGTCAGGCAGGCTGTGTTCTAATCTAGAGGCTCAACTAGGGAAGAATCTGCAGACTCATTCAGGTTGTTCGTAGAATTCATCTTTTGTGCCAGTATGAATGAGGGCTCCAGCTTCTTTCTGGCTGTTGACTGGAGGTCCCCCTCAGGTCCTAGAATTTGTTCCCTATTATGTGGCCCTGTCCGTAGGCAGTTCACCCAATAGCTCTTTGCTTCCTCGAGGCCAGCAGGAGAATCTCTCTCCCCAGCTGTGAAGATGGGGTCTGTCCATCTTTTCTGCTGTTTAGCGATTAGAAGCAAGTGACAGGTTCCACCCTCAGTCAAGGGGAGAGGATTCCATAGGGACAAAGCTCACTGGGGTTCACCTTGGGGTTTGTCTGCCAGAAGATTGTATCTGTATTGACTTTGTGCCGTACTTGGATATTATTGTGCTTATTTAAAAAATAAACCTATTGGCTGGGTGCTGTGGCTCACACCTGTAATCCTAGCACTCTGGGAGGCCGAGGTGAGAGGATTCCATGAGGCCAGGGGTTCGAGATCAGCCATAGCAAGAGCAAGACTCCATCTCTACAAAAAATTAGCTGGGCATGGTGGCACATGCCTATAGTCCCAGCTACTCAGGAGGCTGAGGCAGGAGGATCACTTGAGCCCAGGAGTTTGATGTTGCAGTGAGTTATGGTAACGCTACTACACTTCAGCCCGGGCAACAGAGCGAGACCCTGTCTCAAAAACAAACCACTGAAAAGACTTAAGAATGTGCACAAAAATTCTTATATGTGAGGATACTATTTATAATGCATTAAAATTGGAAACAATCTAAGTTTCTAAGAGTAAGAGAATGATTAAATCAATTGTGAGGTTTTATTTTTTTCAAGATGACTCTTATCAGCTGTTTAGACTCTATTTTTGGTAACTTTTTAATGGTATATGCATAAGCTAACAAAAGTGACTTATACAGAAAGCAGTAATCTAGGATCTAAATTAAGCTTAGTTATCAGCTGGTTACTGTATACAAAATCAAAGGTCAAAGAAGATTGAATAGTCAAATAATTGTTTTGGGCAGATTTCTCTACAAGGTAAAGAACAGTTTCAGAAGCTACTAAGTTTACTTTATCCTTTTTGTTGCATATTGCTTTTCCTGAGTAAAGTACTCCTTTTATCACATCACTCCCCTGTTCTGAATCTTCAGTTGCTCTTTACTTAGGAATTCCTAAGTTCTCTGCAATTACAGCCTCCTTTCTCATTGAAAAGCCCCTTCTTTACAAATTGACACGTTTTCTACTCACCATTTCTACCTTAACTTAGAACGACCTTCCATCTTTTTCTCCATTGCTCTTAAGTCTTTCTTTCTTAAATGTATCCTGGGCAGCCTTCAACTGACCACTGCAGTTCACAGTTAGCCTTTTCTTTCCCCCCCCAATATCAAGTATGTTTATAAACTTGTAACTCACCTTTAGCATTTGTCTTATATCTTGGAATATTTAGTTACCTTTTCATAACTGGATTGTAAACTACTTAAAGGCAGCGACCATATATTTTACTAATTTGTTCCAGGTGCTAAAATAGTTCTGTGTAACCTCCAACCTTTTATAATTGGCCAATAGAAAACTCCATTGTTAAGTTGTTTTATAATCATTTTACATTGGTATGTTTTAGGTACTCTGAAGGTACAGAAGAAAATACTCTGGCTCATACCCATAGAGGAGCTAAAATTCTGATGAGGAAACTAAGAGTTAAACTTTTTGGAGAAATGTTGGGCCACTAGGAGGTGCTTAAAAATATTTCATAGTAAAGCACTTCCCTGCTTCTAACCACCAAAGCAGTGGTGGGCTCTGTAGTAGGAGACGGAGTGACTGTAGGAGAGTCATTTCCCTTTCACTCTGACAGCAGAAGGAAATGGAGCTGATGCCTTTGGCCTCTGGCATCATTTGATTTTTCTGCTTACTCACCCAAGTGTGATTTTCAGGAACTGTGAGTATGTTTGTGCTAATTCAGGTATTTAAATTTATTCAAGATTATGTACATATATGTGCACAGGGAGTGATTTAGGTATTGGTGTGAATTGTGTTTAGTTTAAGAAGTGCTCTGAAGGTTGAGAGGTCCAAAATCAGTGGTAAGGAAGAGGGAGACTAAGATAGATGAAATAAATCATGCTAACTTGAACAAAAGACCATAAAGGATGATAGTGGTAAAATATCAAGTCTTATCTTAGGTATGAAAATTATAAGTTATGTTGTCATTTTCTGTCAACATACATTCTAGACTTACACCAGGCAAGAACAACAAAAGTTAAAGTTGTGCTGGAAGGAAAAGTTAATGGTTTCACATGAAAAAGTTAAAATTTTAACAGTAAAAAAAAAGTTGTGCTGTAAGGAAAAAGGCTTTATTATAAGTGTGTAGTTCAAACTTATAGTGGAGTTATCACCAAGTCATCCCTTCAAGATCTGAACATCTTAGCTGTTCACATCTCTGGGGTTGGTAACAATGAAAGATAGAGCTGTGCTACAGGAAAGCCACGGGCAGCAAGTGAGCAGCCCCAGAAGCTAACCTGTGTGTGTGGTCCAAGTCCACAGTTACTCTCTGTCCTTTCTCAGGGTAGCACACTGCTACACTGCTGTCAGCCTTATGCCACAACTCCCATGATTCAGAGTTCCTAGTTCTGATTCCTTTCTCTATCGGTGGATATAATTTTCTCAGGAAGGATATGTGGTGTCTTAGTGTGTTCAGGCTGCTACATCAAAATACCACCATAAACTGGGTGGGTTATAAACAATGGAAATTTACTTCTCACAGTTCTGGAGGCTGGGAAGTCTAAGATCAAGGTGCATATGGATCCCCTTCCTGGTTCATAGACAGCTGTCTTTTCCCTGTAACCTCACTTGATGAAGGGTCCATGATCCCTCTGTAGTTTCTTATATAAGGGCACTAATCCCATTCATTAGGACTCTGCACTCATGACCTAGTCACCTTCCCAAGCCCCTACCTCCTAATACCATAACTTGGATGTTGGGATTTTCTGTATGGTGGGACACAAACAATCAGACCATGGAAAGAGTTTGAGCAGTCAGGAGTGAGTAGTTAGTGTAGTTATGTGTAGCAGAGAATGAAAGACCTGAAAGGTATCAGTAGGAGCTCATTGATGGCTTTAGGAAGAGTAGTTTCTGAGAGGAGAGCAGTGTAAGTGGAAAAGAGGAGGTTATTGTTTTAAGAAACTTTGCTGGTAAAGGGAAGAAGAGCAGTTAGGCAGATATCACAGAAAGACCTATTTTCTTGATGACTTATCTATATGTTGAAGGAAAGAAGCCAGTGGAGAGGGCAGTTGAAGATACAGGAAAGAGAATGGCAGTAGAAAAATATGAGGAAAATGTGGTCAATAATAACTTTGATTCACTTGTAAAGGGAGGAAGGGAATAGTTTCATGTAATTATTTTTTTCTTTCTTTTTCCTTTCATTTTAGTTCAGAGTATTGTGGAGTTACAAACATTTTGGTTACATAAATTGCTTTTGTACAGTTTCAGTCAAAGTTGCAAGTATGCCCATCTCCCAAATAGTATGCATTGTACTCATTAGGTGTGAATTTACTCATCCTCTTCTTCCCCCTCCCACCTACTTGATTTCTGATGAGTGTTGTTTCTATACGTGCACATAAGTGTTGTTTGATTAGTTCCAGTTTAATGGTGACTACATGGGGTATTTATTTTTCTATTCTTGTGACACTTTGCTTAGAAGAGTGGTCTCCAGTTCCATCTAGGTTAATACTAGAGGTATTAGTTCACCACTTTTTTTTAATGCCTGAGTAGTACTTCATGGTATACGTATACCACATTTTATTAATTCATTTGTGTATTGATGGGCACTTGGGTTGTTTCCACATCTTTGCAATTGTGAATTATGCTGCTACAAACATTCAGGTGCAGGTATCTTTTTAATAAAATGTCCTTTTATCCTTTGGGTAAATACCCAGTAGTGAGATTGCTGGATCAAATGGTAGTTCTACTTGTAGTTCTTTGCGGTATCTCCATACTACTTTCCATAGAGGTTGTACTAGTTTGCAGTCCCACCAATAGTGCATAAGTGTTCCTATCTCTCTGCATCCACACCAGCATTTCTTGTCTTGAGGTTTTTTTGATAAAAGCCATTCTCACTGGAGTTAGGTGATATCTCATTGTGGTTTTGATTTGCATTTCCCACATGATCAGAGATGTTGAATATTTTTTCATGTTTGTTGGCCATTAGTCTATCTTCTTTTGAAAAGATTCTTTTCATGGCTTTTGCCCACTTTTTAATGGGGTTGTTTGATTTTTTTTTTTTTTTTGGCTGAATTGCTTAAGTTCTGTGTACATTCTGGTTATCAGCCTTTTTTTGGATATATAGCATGCAGATATTTTCTTCCATTCTGTAGGTTATCTATTCACTCTATTGATTCCTTGGCTGTGCAGAAGCTTTTTAATTTGATCATGTCCCATTTATTTATTGTTGTTGTTGCTGTGATTGCTTTGGTGGATTTCTTCATAAATTCTTTGCCTGGGCTGAGGTCTATAAGAGTTTTTCCAACATTTTCTTCTAGAATTCTTATAGTTTCATGTCTTAGGTTTAAGTCTGTTATCCATCATGATTTAATTTTTGTGAGTGGTGAGAGGAAAGGATCCTGTTCCCATCTTCTACATGCGGCTACCGAATTTTCCCAGCACCATTTACTGAACAGGAGTTCTTTTCCCCAGTGTATGTTTTTGTCTGCTTTGTGAAAGATCAGATGGCTATATGAGGATGGTTTTCTGTCTGGGTTCTCTGTTCTGATCCATTGGTCTATATGTCTGCTCTTGTGCCAGTACCATGCCGTTTTGGTTACTATAGCCTTGTGGTATAGCTTGAATATAGCTATACCACACACAGACTGGTAAATTGATGCCTCCCAATTTCTTTTTACTTATGGTTGTTTTGGCTATATGAGGTCTTTCCTAGTTCCATATAAAGCGTAGAATTATTTTTTCTGGATCTGTGAAAAATGACATTGGTATTTTAATGGGAATTGCATTGAATTTGCAAATCACTTTGGGTAGTACAGACATTTTAACAATGTTGATTCTGCCAATCCATGAGCGTGATATGTTTTTCCATTTGTTTATATCCTCTGCGATTTCTTTCCTCAATATTTTGTAGTTCTTCTTGTAGAGGTTTTTCACCTCCTTGCTTAAATATTTTCCTAAGTATTTTATTTTCTTTGTTGCTATTGTGAAAACTATTGAGTCTTTGATTTGGTTCTCAGTTTGACTGTTGTTGGCATATAGCAATGCTACTGATTTGTGTACATTGATTTTGTAACCTGAGACTTTGCTGAATTCATTTATCCATTCCAGGAGTCTCTTGGCAGAAGGGTTGGGGTTTTCTAAGATATAAGATTATATTGTCAGCAAAGAGCAATAGTTTGACCTCTTCTTTCCCCATTTGGATACCCTTGATTTCCTTTTCTTGCCTGATTGCTCTGGCTAGGACTTCTAGCACTATGTTGAATAGAAGTGGTGACAGTGGGCAGCCTTGTCTGGTTCCAGTTCTAAGTAGAATGCTTTCAACTTTTCCCCATTCAGTATGATGTTGGTTGTGGGTTTGTCATATATGGGTTTTATAATTTTGAGGTATATTCCATCTATGCCTATTTTGTTGAGAGTTCTTATCATAAAAGGGTGTTGAATTTTGTCAAATGCTTTTTCTGCCTCTATTGAGAGAATCATATGGTCTTTGGTTTAGCTTCTGTTTATGTGGTGAATTATATTTGTAGATTTGCGTATGTTGAACCATCCTTGCATCTCTGGGATGAAGCCCACCTGTTCATGGTAGATTATTTTTTTGATGTGCAGCTGAATTGAGTTTGCTAGGATTTTATTGAGAATTTTTGTACCTGTATTCATAAGGGATATTGGTCTGTAGTTTTCTTTTTTTGTTGAGTCTTTTCCTGGGTTTGGTAGAATGAGTTGGGGAGGACTCCTTCTTTTTTGATTTTATGAAATAATTTCTGCAGTATAGGTATCAGTTCTTTTTTGTAGGTGTTGTAAATTTTGGCTTTGAAACCAGCTGGTCTGGGACTTTTTTTTGTTGGGAGATTTTTTTATTGCTAATTTTGTTCAACTTCAATTTTATTACTTGATATTGTTCTGTTCAGGAGTTCTGTTTATTCCTGTTTGAGCTTCAGGAGGTGGTGTGTTTCCAGGAATTCTTCCATTTCCTCAACGTTTTCAAGTTTTATATGCATAGAGATTTTTATAGAATACTATAAAAAGAGATGATATTTTGTATTTCTGTGGTATCAGTTATAATGACTCCTTTTTCATTTCTGATTGAACTAATTAGGGTCCTTTTTTGTCTGTGGTTAATCTAGCAAGAGGCATGTTGATTTTATCTTTTCAAAGAACCAACTTTTTGTTTTATTAATCTTCTGTATAATTCTTTTGGAATCGATTTCATTTAATTCTGCTTTGACCTTAGTTATTTCTTTTCTTCTGCTAGGTTTGGGGTTGGTTTGGTCTTCTTTTTGCAATTCCTTGAGTTGATTCATTAGATTGTTGATTTATGATCTTTCTGTCTTTTGGACATGGACATTTATGGCTATGAATTTTCCTCATATGACTACTTTTGCAGAATTCCACATATTTTGGTAACTTGTATTTGTCATTTAGATTGAAGAATCTTTTGATTTCCATCTTAATATCCTTCGTGACCAATAATCATTCAGGAATAGGTTGTTTAATTTCCATGACTTTATGTAGAGTTGAGTGTTTCTGTTGGAATTGATTTCTAATTTTATTCCACTGTGATCTGAGAAGATACATGGTATAATTTCTATTTTTGTAAATATGTTAAGACTTGTTTTGTGGCCTAGGATGTGATCAGTCTCAGAGAATGTTCCATGAGCTCATGAGAAGAACATATTTTCAGTAGTTTGGGGGTAGAATGTTTTGTAAATCTCTGTTAGTCCCATTTCTTTTAGAGTCCTGTTTAAGTCCATTGTTTCTTTGTTTATTTTGTGTTTGGGGGATCTGTCCCATTCTGTTAGTGAGCTATTGAAGTCCCCAGCTAATACAATGCTGCATTTTATCATTTTGTTTAGATCAAGTAGGATTTGCTTTATGAATCTGGGCACATCTGTGTTAGGTACACAGATCTTTAGGATTGTTATGTCTTGTTGATTTGTTCCCTTCACCATTATATAATGACCGTCTTTGTCTTTCTTTACTTTTGTTGATTTGATGTCTATGTTATCTGATATGGGAATGGCTACACCAGCTTTCTTTTGATTTAAATTTGCATAGAATATTGTTTTCCATCCCTTCACTGGGAATCTGAATGAGTCCTTGTGGGTTAGATGCATTTCCTGGAGACAGCAGATACTTGGCTTGTATTTCTTTTTTTTCTTTTTTTATCCTTTCAGCTAGCCTGTGTCTCTTGAGTGGGGAATTCAAGCCATTCACATTTATTGAAAGAATTGATAATTTGGTGGATTTCTGTTCATACTGTTGTGTTGAACTTTATTGCTTTGTTTTACCTCTTGAGCCATTGTGGTGTGTGGGCTCTGAACTTTAGCTTTTGGATGGTTTTACATTGGTAGCTGTTTATTGTGCTGATCAGTAGATGATGCAGATCTGAGTACTTCCTGCAAGGCAGGCCTGGTCTTGACAGATTCCCTCAGCGTATGCTTGTCTGAGAGTCTCTATTTGTCCCTCATATAAGAAACTTAGTTTTACAGGGCACAAAATTCTAAGCTGACCATTCTGTTTGATAAGACTGAGAATGGGGCCCCTGTCCCTTCTGGGTTGTAACGTCTCAGTTGAGAAGTCTGCAGTTAGTCTAATGGGTTTTGCTTTTTAAGTTACCTGATACTTTCGATTTATGACTCATAGGAGGGCGTCTTTCTGTTAACTTTGGCCAATCTGATGACTGTATGTCGTGGCAATTACCTCTTGGTGATTAATTTCCCGGGAGTCCATTGTGCATATAGTACCTAGATGTCCAAATTTCTAGCAAGACCTAGGAAATTTTCCTCAAGTATTACCTCAGATAGGTTTTCCACTCCTTGTGTATTTTCTTCTTCACCCTGAGGGATGCCTATAATTCTTATGTTAGGCCTCTTTACATAATCCCTTATTTCTTGTAGGCTTTGTTCATTCCTCTTATTTCTCTGTTCTTTCTCTTTGACTGACATGTTTAATTCAAAGGTGTTGTCTCCTGGCTCTGAGATTCTTTCTTCTGCCTGATCTAGCCTACTCTTAAGGCTTTCCACTGTGTTTTGTATTTCCTTGAATGATTTTTTCATTTCCAGAAGCTCTGCTTGATTTTTTTTTTTTAGTAATTCGATTTCTTTAATGAATTTTTCATTCATTTCCTGCATTTTTTTGTGGTTTATTTGTGCTGGGTTTCTATTTTCTCTTGTATTTCATTGAGCTTCCTTGAAATTCATATTCGAAATTATCAGTCATTTCAATAGTCTTATTTTGGTTAGTTTCCATTGATACGGAGTTATTGTTTTCTTTTGGGGGTGTCCTTTCACTCTGATTTTTCATGTACCTGGAGACCTTTTGCTGATTTCTTGTCATCTGGAGTAGCTTTTGCTTCTTATTTTTGGATTTTCTTTTGATTAGATAGTGGTACACCCAGTTTAATATTTTAGACAGTAGGTGGTGCTTGTGGGTGAGACTCGGCCACACTCTATATGATTGAGTTAGTAAATGCTATAAAGGGCATGCAAATTGACCTCCCTGTCAGTAGGTGGTGCTTGCTGGAAGGAACAAGCTGCAGTGTTGTTTTTGGGTCCTGTGTCAGGTCTAGTCCCTTTGAAGAAGCACTTGATTGTCCCAGGTGGTAAGTGGGGCCTTGAAACGTCAGGTGAGTCCTTATTCTCTGCCACAGCAGAGGCCAGTGGGGGAGTGAGGCTGAGTGGGGCTGGGTTGTGTGATCTTGCCCTGAGGCTCTGTCAAAGCTGGCAAGGTATCTGTTTCAGCAGGGGTCAAAGGTCTGCTCCCAGCTTCTGGGAAAAGCCACCAGGAAGGGGCTGTAGTGGCGTCACCCAATCACCAATCTCCCTTCCTTGACCCTGAGCAATGCAATTGAGACCTGGGGGTATGGGATCTGGCCTGTGGGCCTGTCCCCAGGTCCCTGAAGATCAATCCCTGACCATGCCAGGGAGAAACACGCTGGTCACAAGTGGCCCACAGGGTGCCGAAGCAGGTTTGATGTCCATCTGCCTTGGGGTGTGCCAAACCTTTAGACAAAGCTTCATTTCCTTAGCCAGTTATAAATCAAAGGATCTTTAAAGCCACCTATAACCTGGAATTCCCTTCTTTGAGATGTCTCAACCTTTTCAGACCAAACAAATGTCCACCTTCCATGTATTGATTTATGTCTTTACATGTAATTCCTGTCTCCCAGAAATGTGTAAAACCAAACTGTAATGCAACCACATGGAGACCACTTGCTCAAGGTTTCCTGGGCATTGCTCTCCAGGCTGTGGTCGCACACATTCAGCTCAGAACAGACCTCTTTAAATTATTTTACAGTTTGGGTTTTTTTCCATTGTCAGTTCAAAGATTGATGTATAATTGTTTAAAGAAATAAAGCTTCGTCTAAAGACTTGGTTTCAGTAGAAAGGAGTGCTTGAGTTAAGATAAGGGGGTCTGTTAATCAGAGAGCTGGGCACAGTATATTCAAAGTGATCTGTTAAGCAAATTGGTGGCCTGTGGGTGTGATGTAACCTTTGCCTGGCATTGCCTTAGGTCCTGTTAGTAATTTCGTATCTTATTGTCACAAAGAGTCTGTTTTGTCAGTCTTGGGATCTCTGTTTTAACCTGGTCAATTGTATCTAAATTCCAAAAGGGAACGTGTATAAAGAGGTGTGTCTGCCCTCCCTTCCCTTCATGGCCAGGAACTCAGTTTTAAGATTTTTCTGGAGTCTCCTTGGCCAAGAGGGCATCTGTTTAGTCAGCAAGGGTAGCTTAGGATTTTATTTTTAGTTTATAGTCTTCCGAGTGAAACCAGGAGGACCTGTTGGATTTCAACTGGGAAAAAGGTCAGGGTGGAGCGAGGCACTGGGACTAGGCTGTAGAAAGAGTAGGAGAGTAAAGGCTGCTAGTGGAGGTGGCTGCACAGAGTGGGATGGTGTAGTTTTCAGGATTTCAGTTGTGGAACAGTATCACGTCATTTCAAGGTCAAGGACATGACCGACCAGTGGAGTGAA
Source organism: Eulemur rufifrons (assembly GCF_041146395.1). Lineage (NCBI taxonomy): Eukaryota > Metazoa > Chordata > Mammalia > Primates > Lemuridae > Eulemur > Eulemur rufifrons. Next base: position 52,144,248 of record NC_090987.1, read on the forward strand.
TTGCTGAAGAAGCAATTACAATATATTTGATCTTTGTCCCTGTTCCTGTGACAGAGCTCCTAAAACTGTTGGAAATTTCCTGAGTCATAGGAGTATCTTCTGTTATTCATAATGAGCCCCCTTTACACCTGAGACTATGCTAATGAGTTGACTTAGGGTGGTGCCTCTAGATAGCCTCAGGATGGAGCTACTCACTAGAAATATTAGAGGAATTAATTGCTGGAATTTTGAGCCCCATCCACCAATCTCTAGAAAAGGTTGGAGGCAGGAGATTAATCTCTATAGAAACTCTTGAACAAAAGACGTTATGAATGTCCAGGTTGCTGAACACATGGAGGTGCTGAGAGGGTGGCATGACCAGAGAGGGCGTGGAAAGCTCCAAAAGCCCCTGGGTACCTTACCTTCTGCATCTTTTCCATCTGGCTTTTCATCTGTATCCTTTGTAATATCCTTTATAATCAACCAATAAACACAAACGTTTCCTTGAGTTCTGTGGGCCTTCTTAGCATATTAATCAAATCCAAGGAGGGATTTATCAAATTAATCAAACCCAGGGTAGGAAGTCTAGTTTACAGCTGGTAGCTCAGAAGTGTTGGTGACAGCCTACTGGTTATGATTTGTCTGAAGTAGGGGCTTCTTTTGTGGGTCTGAGCCTTTAACCTGTGGGATCTGACTCTAACTTGAGTTAGTGTCAGAGTTGAATTGAATTATAGGACACCCAGTTGGTGTCCTCTGGAGAATTGCTTTGGTGTGTATGGAAAAACCCCTACATATTTGATCACAGAAGTGTTCTGTGTTGAGTGTGAGAGTATAGAGAAAAAAAAGGTTTTTTCCCCATACACTAGGATTGTACATGGTTCACCCAAATGGCATAATGGCAAACGTTTAGATGAAGGAAGAATGTGAGCTTGCTTAGCCACGTCAATAGATGAGAAGATGAGGAAGCTAGAACTAATAATGACTGGTTTAGCATAGTAGGTGCTAGACACTTAACATGCTTTATCTCTTTTAATTATCATAAATACCATGTGATAAATGTGTTACCGAACCTATTTTAGGGATGAGGGAAAAGGCTAAGAAAGGGTTTCTGATGGCAAAGCCTCTGTTCTCATTGCAATGAGATAACACCTGCCAGAGGGGAGAAGGAAGGGGGTGGAAGTGGAACTGTGGGTTCTAGATCCATGGTACCATTACAGACCACCATGGCTTGCCTTAAGAAACATAGATCCTCTGAAAAGAGATAAAGATATAAATATCTTGTGTAAATGAATATATTTACCTTATAATTTTGGAAAAATCATTGATTTTTTTTTAAGTGGTACTCTCGACATTTAAGAAGGCTCTGTAAATCAGTGAATTATTAATGAACTTCCACAGGAATTCACTAGGGGGCATAACTTAACCTTTTCTGAAGATTAAGAATTTAACAGTGGCTCCATCCTCAACGCAGCTTGTTTATGTGGTTCATTCTGGTATTAGAAAGCCCCAAAAGCCAAATAGGTTGAAGGAGATGGATTATATAGTAGAAATTAAATTGAAGCCATCACCTGCATTAGGGAGCAGGAATCTAAGAGCCCAGAAAGTACTATAAACAAACTTGCATGCCTTTACTTTTCTAAGCAGCAAGCTAAATTTGATTTTAAAACAGCAGTCAAGATGTGATTAAGGGAGATTGGAAGGAATAAATCTTAGGATATTCTTAATCTGTTGAAAGAAGAAAATGTGAATTGCCTCCTATTTGGTGACACTGAGAGCTTGTGTAACTGGAGGGAATTCTTTTCTTCACTTACCCCTTTTATTCTGTTTCAACCTGCTAACTTCTATGTTTATCCCTTCCTCATACCTGCACATCAGGGTAAGGCTATACTATTGTTAAAAGAAAAACTTCAGACAAATTAAATTTAACAGAGTTTAATTAGGCAAAAAACGATTCAGGAATCAGGCAGCCCCCAGAACCAGCATACTTTCAGAGCAACTTTGGGGTAGCCACCTGGTTGGATAACATTTGTTGACAGAAAAAGGAAAATAATATACGGAAAATGGAAGTGAGGTATAGGAACAGCTGGATTGGTTACAGCTCAGGTTTGCCTTATTTGAAGATGGCCACCTGTGATTGGCTGAAACTCAACTGCTGTGATTGGCTGAGACTCAGCTACTTGTTACAAGAGTAGGTTTACACATCCAGTTAGATTACAATTCACTATGTATTAGGTTAAACTCAATTTAACAGTATTATCAGTTGTATTTAGCAAGACCACAGTGTACTTTTTATTAAAAAATCAATAGACTTTATTTTCAGAGAAGTTTTAGGTTCACAGGAACATTAACCAGAGAGAGTACAGAGAGTTCCCATATACCCACCCAGGCCTCCACAGTTTCTCCACTAACATCTTGCAGTGGTGTGTACATTGGTTACAATTGATGACTCAGTATGGATACTGTCAACTGAAGAAGTAATAAGGTTTATAAATTTGGAAAGGAGAGCTTTATTTCTCATAAAGGGTTGCAGCCTACTGGCTGGTCATCTTGCTGGCTGGGAAGCAATAGCCTCAAGCAGAAGCCAACAGCAGGTACTTCAAGGGAAAGGCTACAGGAACAGGAATTTATATTGAGTGGGGGTAGCTGAATATACATACATATTTATTAATAATAAACTATGGAAAGAGTCGTGAATATTTGTGAAAGGAGAAACATTCACATGTACAAGTGAACTCCGTATTCCTTCATGGGATCCATGTTCAGATAATGGCTGCCTTAGCATGATCCAAGGGTAGAGTTTTCAGCCCTCTGGTTTCAAAGGGTGAAACAGAGGACATGAAAACCCGCTTTGCACAGCCTTCATAGATTGGTCAGAACCACCCGATGGTTGCTGATCTCTTATCAGGAAGAAACGCTGGTCAGTTGTCATGTCAAAACTGAAAAAAAGGAGCGATTACGAGATTGGTTTCTGTTTAGCCTGTAGAGAAGAAAGCCTGATGGCTTATCGAGGGAGGGGATATAATGTGGCATGTCTGATCTCCCAGTTTTAAGGTTTTCTCTTGGGTCCCCTTGGCCAAAGCGGGGGCCTATTCTGTAGGAGAGGGGTGGGAAATAAAGTCCACAGTTTATGTTAGGGTTCACTCTTTGTTTTAGACAGTTCTGTGACTTTTGACAAATGCATGATATGTAACCACCATTCCAGTATCATACAAAATAGTTTCACTGCCCTAAAAATGCCCTGTGCTGCACTCATTCATTCCTTCTTCACCCCCACATCTCTGGCAACCATCTTTTTACATGATCTTTTCCCTGTCTCTATAGTTCCACCTTTTCCAGAAGATCATATATTTGGAATCATACAGCATATAACTGTATAATAAGAATTATGTATTTTTGGTCATCTTGTCTGGTTTCTGGCACAGAGTTCCTAAATCCTTTGTAATTTCCTAAGTGATAAGGTGATAGGAGCATCATTGGTTACAATATTTGGTTTTTGTACAGAGCTCCTAAAACCCTTGGTATTTCCTAAGTGATGAAAATCACTTCAAGGGAAATGTACTTCAAGGGAAAGGCAATAGGAACAAGAATTTATGTTGAGTGGGTGTGGCTTTTTGTTATTTATAACATGCCTTGTAGATTATACCTACTTTTATGCTAATGAGGTAATTTAGGGTAGAGCTTCTACATAGCCTCAAGATGAGGCTGCTCACCAGAAAAGCCAAGTGATTAAATGAATAGTTTCCACCCACCAATCTCAGGAAAGGGTTGGGGTGGGGGGCTGGAGTTTAAGCTTCAAAAAACCTCTTGAACAAGAGATTTGATGAGCTTTCGGTCGGTGAATGCATCCATGTGGTGCCCCCATCTCCACCAGAAAAGAGCTTCTGTGCTCTGGTCTCTTCCCAACCTCAACTTCTGTACCTCTTCCTCTGACCATCTCTATCCATTATAATAAACTGATAAATGTAAATAAAGTGTTCCTGGGTTGTGTGAGCCATCTTAGTAAATTATCAAACACGAGGAGAGGGGTGCTAGGAACCCTGATTGATAGCCTGTCTGTCAGAAGCACAGGTCACAACCTAGGACTTGTGATTGGTGGGCCATCTTATTGAACTGAGCCTTAACCTGTGTGATCTAACACTGTCTTCAGATAGATAGTATCAGAATTAAATTATAGGATACCCAAATGATGTTCAGAGAGTTAGAGAATTGCTTAGTATATAGGGGGGAAAAACCCAAATTATCTGGTCACAGAAGTGTGCTGTGTCTCATTAGGTAGGAGAAAACTTTTTATCAGAGTAAGTGTCAAAAATGTGTGAGAGTGTAGAGAATCTGTGTTTTCCCAGAATAACCCTTTCAGACTGGCTTGTTTGACTTAGCAATATGCATTTAAGGTTCCTCCATGTGTTTTCGTGACTTAATAGCATCTTTCTTTTTATCACTGAATGATACTCTTTTGTATAGAGGTACCACAATTTGTTTATCTATTGGAAGACATTTTGATTGCTTCGAAGTTTTGGCAGTTATGACTAAAGCTGTTTTAAACATCTATGTGTAGGTTTTTGTGTGGATGTAAGTTTTCAGTTCATTTGAGTTAAATACCTAGGAACATGATTGCTGAATCATGTGGTAAGAGTATATATATCTTTTTAAGAAACTGCCAAACTCTCTTCCAAAGTGGCTGTACCATTTTACATTCCCACCAGCAATCAATGAGAGTTCCTATTACTCCACATCATCACCAGCATTTGGTGCCATCAGTGTTTTGGATTTTAGCCATTCTAATAGATGTGTCATGGTGTCTCATTGTTTTTAATTTGCAATTCTCTGGAGATGTGATGCTGAGCATCTTTTCATGTATTTGCCTTCTATATATCTTATTTTGTTTTCTTTTGCACATAGATTTGGACAGCCATATATGTCTTATTTAATAAGATGCCTGTTCAGATCTTTATCCCATCTTGTAATTGGGTTGTTTTCTTATTGTTAAATTTTAAGAGTTTTTTGTATACAGTCACATGTTGCTTAATGACAGAGATATATTCTGAGAAATGTATCATTGGGCAATTTTGTCACTGGACATCATATATAGTGTACTTAGACAAATGTAAGATGGTATAGCCTATTGCTGTTAGGCTGCAAACCTGTACAGCATGTTACCATACTGAATACTGTAAGCAATTGTAAGTATTTATATATCTCAACATATCTAAACATAGAAAAGGTACAGTAAAATCATGGTATAAAAGATGAAAAATGGTACACCTGTATAGGGTTCTTGCTGTGAATGGAGCTTGCAGGACTGGAAGTTGCTCTGAGTGAGTGAGCGAGTATAGTGAGTGAATGTGAAGGCCTATTGTAGACTTTATAAACACAGTACAGTTAGGCACACTAAATTTATGAAAGATATTTCTTTATAAGTTAACTTTAGTTTATTATAATAAACTTTATTTTTTTAAGTTTTGACTCTTTTGTAATAACACTTAGCTTAAAACACAAACACATTATACACATTAATCTTTTTTTTTTACTTTTTACTTTTTAAACTTTCCTGTTAAAAACTAAGACACAAGGACACACATTAGCCTACACAGAGTCAGAATCCTCAATATCACTGCCTTCCACCTCCACATCTTATCCCACTGGAAGGTCTTCAAGAGCAATAACACACATGGAGCTGTCATCGCCTGTGACAACACAGCCTTCTTCTGAATACCTCCTGAAGGACCTGCCTGAGGCTGTTTTACAGTTAACTTTTTTTTTTAATAAGTAGAAGGAATACACTGTAAAATAATGACAAAAAGTATAGTATAATTTCATAAACCAGTAACATCATTTATTATCAAGTATTATGTACTGTACACAATTGCATTTCAGTTCCTTTATCTTAATGGCACCATCATTGACTGAAACTGTCCTCATCTGGCCCGTGACTGTATTGGGTACAAGTGCTTTTCTCCCAATTAATGGCTTGTCTTTTCACTTTTAACAGTGTCTTTCACAGAGTGACATTTTTGTTTTTAATGAAGTCCGACATCAACTTTTTCTTTCATGGATCATGCTTTTGGTGGTGTATCTAAATGGTCATTGCCAAACCCAAGGTCACTTACGTTTTCTTTTAGAAATTTTATAGTTTCACATTTGACATTTAGGCCTATTGTCTATTTTGAGTTAAATTATGCGAAAGGCATTATAAGGTCCATATCTAGGTTAATTTTTTTGCATATGGATATCCAGTTCCAGCACCACTGGGGAAAATAACTATCCTTTTTTCCCTCACATTGTCTTGCTCCTTTGTCAAAGATCTGTGTCTTTTTTTTTTTCTCAGTACTGCATTGTGTTGATTACTGCAGCTTTATAGTAAGTCTTGAAGTCTAGTAGTATCAGTCCACCAACAAATGTCAGTCCTTGTTCTTCTTCAGTTGAGTGTTCTGGACATTTTGACTTTCCATATAAACTTTAGAATCAGGTTGTTGACATGTAAGAAATACTTGCTAGGATTTTGATTGCAATTTTAATGTTGAATCTGTAGATCATATTGATAAACACTGATAATAGTAGTGAGTCTTTCTGTTCATGAACATGGAATATTTTTCCATTTATTTAGACCTTTGATTTCTTTCTAGATCTTATACATATTTTGTTAGATTTATACCTAAGGTGTCATTTGTTTTTGGTGTTATTATAAGTGGCATTGTTTTTTTTTAACTTCAAATTTCTATATATCATTGCTGGTATGTACAAAAGCAGTTGACTTCTGTATATTGACCTTGTAGCCTGTAATCTTGCTATATTTGCTTATTAGTTCCAGGAGTCAAAAAGACTTTATAGATTCTTTTAGATAGACAATCATGCCATATGCAAATGAAGACAGTTTTATTTATTCCTTTCCACTATATCCTTGTTTATTTTTATTTTTTGTCTTATTGTACTAGCTATGATTTGCAGTACAGTATTGAATAGGAGTGGTAAGAGAGATCATCTTTGCCTTGTTCCAGTCTTAGGGGGAAAGTGTCCAGTCTCACACTGGTTAGTGTAGTCTGAGTTTAGCTGTAGGTTTGTTGTAGATGTTCTTTATCAATTGAAGTAGTTCCCCACTACTCCTAGTTTGCTGAGAAGTTTTTTTTTTTTTTAAATCATGAATGGGAGTTGTATTTTGCCAAATGCTTTTGCTTCTTCAGTTGTTTTTTTGTTTGTTTTTTTTTTTAGCCTGTTGATATGGTGGTGTTATACTGATTCTCAAATGTTGAACTACCCTTGCATATCTGGATTAAACCCCATTTGGTCAGGGCATATGATTGTGTTTAGGTGTTGTTGGATTTGATTTGTTAATATTTTGTTGAAGATTTTTGCTTTCTATGTTCATGGGAGATATTGGTCTGTAGTTTTCCTTTCTTGGATTATTTTTAGCTGGTTTTGGTATTAGGGTAATGTTGGCCTCATAGAATGAGGTGGAAAGTCTCCCCTCTGCCTTCATTTTCTGGAAGAGATGGTGGAGAAATGGTATTTCTTCCTTAAATGTGTGGTAAATTCACTTAGTGAAACTACCTGGGCCTGGTGTTTTCTTTTTTTGAAAGGTTATTATTGATTCAGTTTCTTTAGTAAATGTAGGGTTATTCAGGTCTTTTATTTCTCCTTGTGTTAGTTTTGGTAGTTTGTGTCTTTTGAGGACATGGTCCATTTCATTTAAGTTATATTTGCAGGCATAGAGTTAGTTATTCATAGTATTCCTTTATTTCTTTTTTATTATCTCTGGGATCAGTAGTTATGACCCTCTTTCATTTCTGACATTCATTATTTGTTTTTCTTCTTAGCCTGGCTAGAGATTTATTTCTTCTACTTGTTCTTCTTTCTCTAGTTTCCTAAGGAGGAAGCTGTGCTTATTAAGTTTCTATCTTTCTTCTTTTCTAACATGTGCATTCAAAGCCAGGAATTTGCCTTAAGCACTGCTTTTGCTGCATCCCATGAACTTTGATAAGTTGTATTTTTACTTTCATTTACTTAAATATTTTTAAACTTCTTTTTAGACGACTTTGACCCGTAGTAGTTTTATTTTGTTTTATTTTTAGAGGCAGGGTCTTGTTCTGTTACTCAGGCTGAAATGCAGTGGCACAATCATAGTTCATTGCTGCCTTAAATGCCTGAGCTCAAGCAATTCTTCCACCTCAGCCTCTTGAGTAGCTGGGACTGCAGGTACAAGCCATCCTGACTAGCTTTGACCTGTGGTTTTTAGAAGTATGCTATTTAATTTCCAGATACTTGGGTGGGGCGGGGGGAGGGTGGTGGTTCCAGCTATCTTTGTGTTAATGGTTTCTAGATTAATTCCATTGTAGTTTGAGAACATACTTTGCATGATTTCCATTCTTTTAATTTGTTAAATTATATTTAATGGCCCACAATGTGGTCTGTCTTGTTGAATGTTCCATGTAAATTGAGTAGAATGTGTATTCTGCTGTTGTTGAATGGAATGTTTTATAAATGTCAATTAGATCAAGTTGATTAATATTGTCGTTGAGTTTAACTATATCCTTACTGACTTTTCTACCTGCTGCATCTGTCAATGCCTGATAGGGATGTTGAAGTCCCTAACTATAATAGTGGAATTGTTGATTTCTCCTTTCAGTTCTGTCACTTTTTACCTCATTTATTTTGATGCTCTCTTGTTAGGTATATACATGGTTGGGATTGTTGTATCTTATTTTCATTATCTTTATGTTATTATGAAATGACTCTCTTCATCACTGGTAATCAAAGAATTTCTGAAGTCTGCTCTGTCTGCAATTAATCTCCAGTGTTACTTTTTTTTTCTACTACATCACATGTTGTCCAATCCATTATCACTTTTTTAAAGGCTTCCTGGGTACCTGTTTATTTTGCAAGATTTACAGTTTCACTTAGCAACTCATTTGCATTGTGTTATTAGATTATCTGTGACAGTGTGATAGGAGCAGATGTTAATTATCCATTAGAGGGATGAAACAGGTGATTAGTTTTATGGATGGATAGTTTTATGGATGGATGTTTTTATATGATGACAGTTTTTGTTTCTCCAGTCAACTTTGTACCCCAGATAATGAATATTCATTTACAATGTAGTATCTGTATTTACTGGAGTGCTAATTTATTGGGGTGCTAATGCCAACCTACTGACTCTTATTTAGTATATGATTAAAAAAATAAGACAATCTATTTTCAACATGTTAGAAGTAGTTAGGTAGCTGGGGTGGGGATGAGGTTGGGGGACATGTGGTCCCTCCTGATGTTGAGGGAAGGGGACTGGTTTACTATATAGTAATGGCTACTATAATTACATCTACCACTAGGGAAACCTATATTTAGAGAGATTAAGTTATTCAAAATAGTACTGTTAAGTCAGTTGGGTCTATCTTATTCCAAAGTCCACGTTCTTTAAAAATTACATATTGTCTTTTGAAACAGAGTTTTAGGTATCTGAGAAAGTCTCTGATTTATCTTATAATTCTCTCTTTTTTTAAGAGATAGGATCCTGCTGTGTTGCCCAGTCTAGAGTGCAGGGACTATTCACAGGCATGGTCATAGCACACTACAGCCTCAAACTCCTTGGGCTGAAGTGATCCTCCTGTCTCAGGCTACCGAGTAGCTGGAACTAATAAGCTACTGCGCCCTGCTATCTTGTAATTCTTAATTCCACATGACACCAAAACAAATAATGAAACATCACTGTATACTTGTTATTTCTCTCTACCTGTGATATGTGGTAAAAAAGGAGATAAATATGAGGCTATTTCTTCTCACTGACTATTCAGTAATGTAAGTGGCTTACAACTTTATATAACTTAGTCTAAAGGCAGCATAGAATAAATGATATTGATATCAACTATTCATAAGATCTTAACATTTGTAATAGTAATACTTGTGATGCTTATTAGTGTACAAAAGTACCTTTACCTCAGAAATTTCATCTTATAGCAGAATTCTTATAGCAGCCTTGTGAAGTAACCCTCATTTTACTAGTTGACTTGGGTTTCGAGTCTGAAAGGGAATTGCATGGAATTGTGTCCCCAGAACATCAGAACCCAGATCTTAGGTTTTATTCCACTGTACTACCCTGCTGCTTTGTAAAGTAACAGCAGCCCTACAAATATCCCTTCTGTGGTTATAAAATAGCCTAAAAACATTACCCTCCATGATGTCTATTGAACTGGTTTATCATATCATATTTAAATAATGGGTTTTAGTGAAATTTTAAAATTATGGTGTGTCAAAACTGTGTACCTTAACATTAATTTCTGTGAGTTATGTAACGCTGTCTGTCCTTTTACTTCCTAATAGTTAATGATTGATTTTTAAGTGGATTGGTTTAAAATGGAAACCTATGTATTATCTAATTTTTTTTAATTAGTCTCTATAGAAGCTGAAATCTATCACCATTCTTCAAAATGCAATGGAATATACCACAGACTGTATCTCGCCTGGCACACAGGACATGCTTAGAACTACATAAAGCTGGTGTTTTTGGACACTGTCAAAACATAAATGGACCATTACTTTTGCATAATGCTGAATCCAAAGTGGTTTTGGTTCGAGGCCCTCAGAGACAATGGTTGCACTTAACTGCTGCCCAGCGTGTTGCAAAGGAAAGGAGGCTATTGGATGCTCATCCACCCCATCCAGGGGTCCTTCACCATAAACAGTGGAAGCAAGATGTTTTATCCAAGAGGGTTTTATCTTCCAGTGCTCCAGCCCAAGGAACTCCGGAGAAAAAGGAAGAGCCTGATCCTTTACAAGACAAATCTATTAGTCTGTATCAGCGATTTAAGAAAACATTTAGACAATATGGAAAAGTTTTGATTCCCGTGCATCTAATAACTTCTTGTGTTTGGTTCGGAACATTTTATTATGCAGCCCTAAAGTAAGTTTTTGCTTGGTTGAATGCCTTTCCCCGTTTTATCAGAATGTTAATCTTCTTAATTATACTAATGATAGCCTTAAGTAGATTTTTAAATGCTTTAATGTCTTTCATTGATAGCTCCTTTTCATAGCTTTTTTTCCACATTTTAATACTAATAGCTAACATTTGCTTACTGTGTACAGCAGGTATCTTGCTGATTTTTTAACTGTATTCTCTCCAGTAATCTTCACAGCAACCATATGAAGCAAGTAGTATAATTTTACCCATTTTGTGATTGAGAAAATAGATTAGGCAAGGAGAAGAATAACTCAGCTGGTAAGAGGTGGAGCCTGGACTAAAAACCCCGTTAGGTTTGTCTGATCTCAAGCACGTGCTCCTCATCACTATGCTGCTCTCATCTTAGCATTCAGGAGAGCACAGAAATAAAATGTCACATTTAGAGATTTGGCAGTACCATGAGCCCCATCATTATAATAATATTTCTTATATCTATTTTGCCATAAAAGGTTTTGGTGGGAGATTGATAAGATATTTTTGCTAAAACCTGGCCAATACTTTGATATTATTCATGCCAAATAAATGTCAAGATAAGGTCTTTTGTTCTGACGAGAACTAAATTTGGTGGGCCTAGCCTTCCAGTGTTGTGAAATATAAAATTTCTAAATGCATCTTCTTAAATAGTGTTCCTTCTGTTTAAGCTAAGTTATTTTCTTCACTCTGCCTTAGGAGCAGGAGTACCAGTGACGCCCCATTTCAGCCTCTAGCGGGCCTAGTGCCCACGTGAATGGCTTTGACACTTCAGTATACTCCTCTAATAGGTTTAGAATTCTTTTATACTCTCCAAAGTCCAGTGTTTTTCAGTCTTGGTTATATTTAATCACTTGATATTAAATATGATGGTGAAGTTTATTACCAAGTTTACAGTACCTATCCCAGGATGATGGGATGAAGACGTATTTATTCTTGGGAAACAGGATTACAAAGGTTTCTTTACGGAAGTTATAAAAGTATTTTTTTCATCTTGTATAATTGATGCCACTGTTTCTCTTCATATCTTTCCATATGTTCCTGTTATTCAGTTATATCCTTCTTCATTGTGTATGATTTTCTTCAAGGATCGTACCTTACCTTGCAGAAGATTCTTGTATGCGTACTTTATGCAATTATTTCTTTGTTTATTAATGACATTTTCTGGACATGTTTAATATCTATAGAAGTCTAAAAAAAGCAGACCCCGAATAATCTAATGATATTAATTATACCGAAGGTTTTTTCACTGTTGTCTGGAACCTCAGGCAATTGTGGGTGATATTCTGTCATCCCCTATGAAATGCAGCTTTCTTAGTTTTGTCCTTCCTTCTCTTTTTCTGCAGGATGCTTATGTGTCAATGTGGTAGTAAGATTATCCACTTTAAAATCATACCCCTTATCCATCACAACTTGCTTTTGGGCTCTCTTTCAGCATGGGACCTGGTTGCCAGACCCTCACTACTGTCCAGCCATGACCACTGGACCAATCCTGCCGTAGCATCACATAGCTAATACTACACAGGATAAGCTGCTTCGCACAACAGTCCTCCTTAGTGTCTTTATTAGATCTTTAATACTTCAAAAATTGAAAGTTGATTGGTTCTAAGTGAAGATCTTAATCATAAGTAATATTTAGAAAATAGAACTCATAGATTAAAAAAGGGAATTAGGATATGTTTGAAAGGCAGAGTATCTGTCACTGTGAGATGATTTTATTGTAAAATTGAAGTTGATTGTATTAAATACCAGTTTTTAATTCAATTGACAAGAAGCTAGTTCTATTTTAGCCTTTTTTTTGGGGGGGGGGCTGGAAAAAGATCTGTTATTTGCTTGTTGCCTACTTACTATTAAAAGAAAGGAAAAAAAATAGTTTGTAGCTGGAAGGATGGGCATTTGACATCATGCTGCGTTACTGACCAGTGTTTGTCTTAGTTACTCTGACACTCACATTACTGCCTTTCTAGGCACCATGGAGCAAAATGTCATTCTATATTTAGTTAATTCAGTGAGAAAGTTCTCAGGCTTTTGAAATATTTTATTTCAGGGAGTTCTAAATTGTGCATGCTAATAGGTTTTATTTTAAACTAAGCTTTGTTGCTGTGCCTGTCTGGCAGAAGCTCGCAGAGATCTTACGTCTTCTGGCCAGAGTGCTCTGTTCACTCAAATGTGGCTCAGTAATGACACTGTTGTCCCTGCGTTTAGATGCCTTGTGTTTGGGGCTTCAAATTACAGATCCACTCTGAGACACAATCCTGACTGACTTTTACTGCACTTTATCCGGACAGTGAATGTGCTTTGGCCCCTGTGTGTTCGCTATCTGTTGAAACATCCGTAAAGCTGGCGGTTTGTGAAGCGCAGGTTCCTGTCTGTCCATGGGAACTTCAGAGTAGAAAGGGATAGTGTATGTTTCTGTTTGAATCAGACCCTTACCAATGCTTCACGTTTAGCAATTCCAAAGGAAATGGAAGTTATTTTTAAGAAGATCAAGTCATCCAGTCAACAATTTAGAAATAAGTAGAACTGGGTGCTTGTGCATGGTGTCTGAGTTCATCATTGTCTGATCTTGATGGTAAAGGGCTTTTTTAATCACTCACTTTTTTGTTTGGCCAGATGTTCGTCTTTTTTCTTCATGATTGCTGTTAAATATAGATTTTATATATTGGGCCTAGTTGGAACTAGGAAGTGATTAATGAACTAATTTCATAATTGGTACTAGAAGATGTAAGTGGCCTGTTATGACAGGATGGTAGCATGCGTAGTTATTTTAGTGACTTCATTAGATCCAGAGAATAGCTAACTCTGCAATACTGAACCTTACCTTAATGGGATTCTGTTGTTATCTGGAAAGAGATTTGAAAAATAATTCAAGGTGGAGATAGAAAAAACCAGATTGGACTCTGTTGATTTTTAAATTTACCTGTTTAAAGAGCCCTTAAGTAGTTCTGGTTTCCTCTTACTTTTGATAATAGGTCATTTAACAGTTCTTTCTTGTTGATGGTCAGCCATGTCTGCTCCCTGATTCCCTAGGTAACCAAGTTATTTTTTTAATATTAAAAATAAATAAGAGTTCAGAGCTGGCATAACAATAATGGATCCAGGCAGTTAGCATTCTTAATGACAAGGGGAAAGGTACAGGTACAGTGGAGTGACCTGTGGGCCTTGCCTTAACCAAGAGGCAAACTCAGTAACACCGAGGATGGGACAGGCTGGCCTTATGTGACCCCTGCTGTGGTGATGGACCCAGCATCTATCGTGTCGTTTTCCTGTGGGAAAATATTTACCTGAATCTAATCGTGAGGAAATGATCAGATGAACTTACATTAAGAAGTGTCCTACATATCAAAAGAGAAGGGTAGAATTTAAAAAACAGAGAGAGGGGAGACGTCCTGCCAGGCAGCTAGTGTGGATGCTTCAAAAGTCTCAATGTCAAGAAAGACATCCTGACTTCCCAAAAAAAGTGCTGGGAAGGACTTACAGAGAAAAAGAGACTAGAAAGGACAAATAGCAATAAGGGACATACTGGGACAATTTAGGGCACTTTTGATCTAGATTAGATTTTAAATAATGTATTATTGTATTAATATATACACTATTGTGTATGTTAAATTTCCTAAATGTGATAATTGTGTAGGTGAATGTCCTTGTTCAGATTTAGGGGTGAAGGGTCACAATGTCTGCAAAACTACACCCAGTGAGAGTGTGTGAGTGCGCAAGCGGCACAGCAAGAGCCGTTGTGGCTAAATGTTAATAAGTGGGAAACTGAAAAAATCAGGGCCTAACAGCTCAGCCTGGACACTTTCTCCGCTTTCTCTTTCTGCCTCCAAAAAAATTGCAATTTATGGCTATCATTGCTTCTTTACCCGCCTTTTTTGTGTGTTAATAGAAGCATCCTTTTAGAATAATTGAAGTTTTCATCAGGCCCATAGAATCATTTATTCTTTGCATAATAACACAATAAGGGATGTTAAAATATCCCTTGCTTTTACAATGTGATTTTAAAGGTAAAAATCTAGGTCTTGAAATTTGAGTTGGAGCATTCTAAGGAAGTAGTATTTGGTTGAGAAAACTAAGATTAAGCAAATGATTCTGATGCTTTTCTTATAGTTTACTTAGAGCTATTAATTTTGTTCCAATAAATGCTTCCATTTTCTAAACATACTAACTAGGATGCCCCCAAGCAGAAGTAAACTAGACGTTGCAAGCTATAAGAGACAACATGACAACAATGTCTTTGTGCATCTTGATATTGTACATCAAGTAAGATATTCTCTTAAGAGTGAAATTAAAGCACTTGATAATGCAGAATCAACTTTTAAACAAAATTTAATTAATATAAATTATAGAAACAAAACTTAATATAAATTATAGTAAAGTGTGGTTTGGGTATTTTCAGATAATTTTTGAAAATATCCTTAAAAGTTTGTACATATGTAAATTACATTTTGTGTTTTTTCATAGAGGAGTGAATGTTGTTCCTTTTCTGGAACTCATTGGCTTACCTGACAGTGTGGTAAACATCCTTAAAAATTCCCAGAGTGGAAACGCACTAACAGCATATGCCATGTTTAAGGTAGGTACTGTTATAAACCAGTTGCGACTCAGACTTAACCAGTGACCTGCTTACTTCCCCGTAAAACTCCATGTTAGCTCCCAGTGGGGGTTTTTTGGTAACTTAAGACACTGTTTCATCTCTTATTTGTCATGAATAAAGTAAGGTTATAAAATTTTAAAGTGTTAAGTTGGTTTTAAGAAGTGCCTTAAAAATACATATATCATTCATAGCCTGCTGTGATTAGACAGATGTTAGACTTGTGTATTTTTCTATGGCAGTAGTTTTTGAAATTTCTTCTATTGATAAATTGAAATATTATTTTAAGACATACTTATTTTTTCTTATTCAGGAATCCACATGCCACCTGACTTGTTAGCAAAATTTAGCATTTATTTTTCTGTTTAAAGTTCATCTTAGCAGGTAAAATAGTAAAGTTTAATTCAAATTGTTTTATGTGATAAACCTTTTTTTATTAGATGTTACATATGTTTCATTTTAGAAGTTCATAATCTTTATAACTTCTCTGGATTCAGACGTCATCTTTATAAATAAGTTTTACATTTACAGGTCTTTATTTCTGAAGAGAAGACTCATTGTAAATTGTGGAATTTAACCATATTAATCTCATTTTCTGAACTGAAAAATTCACGTGAGATTCTATGAAGTTTCTACCTGAGAAAGAAAACAGTTAGAAAATGCTTGGAAACTAGATGCCATTTTACTTCTGTTGTATAAGAATACCTGGACTTACAGTTTTATAGTATTACTCAAAAGTAACATTGTTTTAGTCTGTCATCCTTATTAGAAATTGTCTGAAATTTTGGGATCTTTCCTCATTTATTGTACTGTTAACTAGAGGGGTAAAGCTTAATTTCTGAGTTTTTCTACGTTGAAGATTATTAAATTAATAAATTATCGAGTTTCTAGTTTATAGCGGGTATAATTTAACCTTACTAAGTCACACTATCTGGAAGATTTAAACCATTTCCCTAGTTTTAATTGCTCCTTATCCCACTTTCCCATAAAACGCTTGTAGCTCTGGCAGTTCATAGCAGTGTCTCTGATGGTTTTTTTTTTTTTTTAAGTGTCTGTTTTCTTTATTTGATTAGGAGCTCTAGGAATTCAGAATCATGTCTTCTTTCTCGCTGTGTTTTCGCTTTGCCTGGTATTGTGTTTAGCAGGTGAATAAATACGCAGCACATGTGTGCGCATCTGGGGTCGAAGCGTGAAGCTGTGCTTGTGGGTAGATTAGTGTCCGTGCTGTTTCTTCCCTTCCCGTCCCTCTGGGAGGTGGAAAGTGGGCGGGGATTCTCCTGTGTATTTTCTGTAATCCCCAGTTTCTCAAATAGAATAATAATGCAGATTTATGGCTTCATGAAGGCAATGCCCCAAAATGAGATGTGGCAGAGAGGAGAAGAGGATACTTCGAGTGTGGCTCTGTGGCACTTGCTGGGATGTGCTCGTTAACTCCCTCACACTGTCTTTGAAATGCACCCATAGTTTTAGTCAATGAGTGGTCGAGCTCCTCCTGTGTGCCAGGTGCCATGCTAGATACTGGGAAGTACCTAGCTAAGTAAGACAGCGCAAAATACCTGCCCTTGGGGAGCTTATAGTCTGGTGAGTGGGGTGTGGTGGGGATGTATTGGAGAAACGAAGGTGAATCACTTTGGCTGCTGTGTTGAGGACAGACCATAGTGGGGCCAGGGGAAAAGCTGAGGGACTTCACATGAGATGATTGTAGTGTTCTGGGTGAGAGGCGATAGTGGCAGGACCCAGACAGTAGCAGGAAGAATGGTCACAAGTGGCGGCATCTGGATATATTTTGAGGAAGGAGCTGATGGGGTTTTCTAACAGTTTGGACATAGATTATATAAAAGAAAGAGAGGAGTTGAAGCTTTCTTACATTTTTGGCCGGAGCAACTGGAAGAATAGGATAGAGTTGCCATTTCCTGAGCTGGGGAAAACTTTGAGAGGAACAGGTTTGAAGTGGGACAGTTGAAGATTAGGTCAGCTCTGAACATCCGGTCATGCACCACCTAATGTTGACAATGGGCTGCATACACACAATTCCATAAGATTATGATACTGTACTGTTACCTTTTCTGTATTTAAATATGTTTAAATACACAAATACTTACCATTGTGTTATAATTGCCTACTGTGTTCATTCAGTACAGAAACACAATACAGGTTTATAGCGCAGGAGCAATAGGCTATATATGCAGCCCGTTGTCAACATTAGGTGGTGCATGACCATATGTTCAGAGCTGACCTGACTTTCAACTGTCCCACTTCAAACCTGCTCCTCTCAAAGTCTTCCCCAGCTCAGGAAATGGCAACTCTATCCTATCCTAACAGTTGCTTGGGCCAAAAATGTGAGAAAGCTTCAACTCCTCTTTTCTTTTACATAACCTGTGTCCAAACCGGTAGAAAACCCTATCAGCTCCTTGCAGTACCTATACAGCCTAGGTGCGTGGTAGGCTGTACCATCTCAGATTGCTCAGATGTTGTAAGTAGTATACTGTATAATATTGACAAAACGATGAAATTGCCTAATGACGTGTTTCTTAGAATGTACCCCATCGTTAAGTTGGAAATTGTGACATATGACAGTATTACGTTTTGAGATCGTATTGGACACGCAAGTAGAAATGAGTAGGTGGTTGTATGTGCGGGAATTCAGGTTCAGCCTGGAGATCTAAATTTAAGAATCTTCAGTATATACATAGCAGTAAAGATATGAAACTGGACAAACCAGCAAGAAGAGTGAGTGAGTGAGGTAGGTGGAGAAAAGAAGCGGTCCAGGGACCAGGTGTTGTCACACCGTGCTCAGAGGTGGGCAAATGGGGAGGAATTGGCAAAAAATGAAGAGGAGGATCAGCTGTGAGCTGGAAGGAAGCCAGGCAGGTGAGGGTCTGGCAGCCAAGTGAAGGAAGTTCCCAGGATGGAAAGTGAAAAGCTGTCACAGAGGGTTCCAGTGGTTCAGGCACTGATTACAAGTTGACACTTGGATTTGGTTTCATAGCAGTCACTGTGGCTTTGATGAGAGCAGTTTTGGTGGAAAGGTAGGGGTGAAAAAGAAAGCTTGGTTAGAGTGAGTGCAAGAGAGAAATTGGAAATAGAGCACAGACACCTGTTTCAAAGCACACCTACGATTTCAACTCTCAATGTGATGCGGCCTCTTAGCTTTTATGATTCTCTTTGACCAGTCGTCTACTATTTACTTTTGATCCTTAAATCTCTGATCAGAGTTAAACTGCGTGTGCCATTTTACCACTTTTGGCCTCATGGACGTTTCCTGCTGGGATTCCAGACTCAGAGTGGATTGTGAAAAGGTGGCATGGGCCTGGAAAAGTCAAAGGAAAGGGATCTGGAAGTGAAGCTGAACTAAATCCAGAAAAGATTGAATGCTGGACTCAGGCTCTGCCTCTCACCATTTGAAGAAGTTTGCTTCTAGTTTGGTTCAGATGGAAAGCATTTGGCAGGTCGGCAAGGGTTTTGAGGAACAGACACGTGTGTGCCTTCACTGTTATGAGCCACCTGGGTTCCCTAGCATGCAGGTAGGGTTGTCAGTGCTGCTGGCTGTGACGATTCTGTAGTCATGGGTGGTGAGGTCGTATAGGGGACAAACTTTGACCCAATGAGTTTGCAGGAGCATCCCTTGTTAGGAGGGAAAACCATATAGGATGTTACTATTAATACAAAGGTAATTTATACTGATTGGTTATTACCAAAATTTTAATTTCAGCTTGGTTTTGTGTAAGATGATAGTCATAATCAGATGTTAATCTGCCTGTTTGCTGTTTTCTTAAGATTGCAACCCCTGCCCGGTACACAGCGACCCTGGGAGGAACATCCATTACTGTGAAGTATTTGCGTGATCATGGCTACATGTCGACACCACCACCTGTTAAGGAGTATCTACAGGACAGGATGGAAGAGACAAAGGAGCTCATCACAGAGAAGATGGAAGAAACAAAGGATAGACTTACTGAAAAGTTACAAGAAACCAAAGAAAAAGTTTCTTTTAAGAAAAAAGTGGAATAGGGGTGCCTTATATAACAGGGTATAGAAAATTCCTGCGCTTTAACCCTTTGGAAACTGGGCAAAGATGTATGCTTCTGATTATTTTTTGGTTAGTTGCCTAAATGTACTAGTTCTCTGAGGGTTAAAGAACTACGATACCTTTTTAAAGCTAAATATTACTAGAAAAATCAGTGTTTTTTGAAAAGAAGAATTTCATATCAGTGGCAGCATTGAGCAGTGGCTAATGTCTCACGTGTCAAGAGTTCTTTTTCAAGGTCTTCAGAATCGTATTTGCTTCGTGTTTTATTGCGACCTGTAATTTTATGCAGACTTGGCAGTTGACTCCTTGAATAAGTGATGTGACCCACAGACAGGCCGTTCATACAGGATCTTAATCTTTTTTATTCATTAAGGTTGTAACTATTTTCAGTTCTTAATGTGGAGACAAACTAGCATCATCAAAACTGCCTGTGAATAGGAGGATATTTAGTCTTTATAAAAACAGTAAATAAGTTAAATACAGTTAAAATACAGACCTTATATGAAGAAAGTTGAATAAAAATTCAGCCATATATATGTAAAGAAGATGTATTAGTTATATGTAAATGAAAAATGGACCCTTTAAAAATGATTTTTACTTGAAGCTTGTCATAATCAATTTTTTTAAGCAAATATATATGGCGATAGTACTTTTTCAAACTTGTGTATTGGTGATGATCACCTCACACATAAAACTTTATTGTGAGTTGTTTGTGTCCTCTTCAACTAATATCTCAGAGGGAAGGTGAAAAATCATCATGCTTTAAATTTGTTGTTGAAGCCAAATATTCTTCAGCAGCAACTCAAGCTCATGTTTTTCAAGCTGAAAAAGGTTTGGGGAGACTAAAAATGGTCAGGTTGTCATGGAGACGGCTTACTCTTTCTGGGGTGGGGATGGGCCTTGCCTCAGCAAACCAGTGCGATTTCCTAGTGTCTTAGTTTCAGAGTTAGTGTTTATTTCATTCTGGAGTAAATTTTAAAATTATAGCTGCTGCTTTTTCTCTAACATTGAAGGACAATATCCTTGCTTGAGCATCCTACTTAACTTTTTTATAGGAAAGCTGTCATTAAATTACCTGCTTGGAATGAAATTCAGCTGTTATCAGATATGAAAGTTGTGGGGATTGTGGGTGTGTTTGAGTATGTGTCTGTTTCCTTTTGCTCTGTGTTTACTTCTGTTTTAACCTTGGAATTGCTAATTGGAGGAGGGCATGGCTTCTTTTTATGTTGTTATCGTTTGGACTTACCTGCTAGGGCAAGGGAATATCAAAGGGTTTGCCACATAGTCACATGGGGATCCCTGCTGTTCATTAGGATCTTAGTTTGGCCAAATTGAGAGATTAGCTTAAAGGGAAAAAAACAAAACAAAACACTTGATACATCTGATCATTATATTGGAACACTTTTTAAATGAATTTGCTGTGGTTGGAATCTTTCTTTTCCTCTAAGGGTGGGAAGAGTTGTGAGAGAGTGCCGCTGTGTCCCTGCTCCCCGCAGACTTGGGCAGGAGCACCGTTTGTCTCCTGATGCACGAGGGCTGAGTACACCCTTTCACATTGGCGGTGTGTTTTCAAATATAAACCATGATTAACATGTTTTAGCATGTTTATTAAATTCACATTTTTATGGACACTAAGTGATAAGATATTATCAAATTTTTTGTTCTTTTTTAGCCTCTGGAGACTGCCTGTGTTAAAATCTTGCAATTTCCTTCTGCTTTTTACATTGCACAGGGCATATTTTCCAATGGGGATAAATTGGGGGTTCTCAGAAGTTACTAATCATCTTGAGACTAAAATTTGCTTTTCCTGAGCAAACATCTTTTATTCAGTCCATTTGAGGTTTGTTGCCATCCAATTTCATAATTGTGTTGTGTTTATCCAATTATAGAAAATGAGGTACTGCTTTATGAGGACTTTGAAATTCTCTAGTAAAAAAATCCTCTGAAGATGTGGGAAGTTCTGTGGTCATCATTTGACACCAGGAATTATACAAAAATGCCATTGCTGGCATATTGCTGACCTAGTCCTTAAGGCAAGCTGCAAATAGCCTAAACAGGGATGCCTGTCATATGTTGAGTTTGGAATATTAATAGCAGACTAACAATATAGTAATGTATGCCAAGTTAAATTATGGAGAATACATATATATATATAAAATAAGTATAGTTTTGCTGTGTATAATTCACCTCATTTCATTTATAGTAAATCTTGCACTTGCTATGGACCGGGTGTGGAGGCATCTGTGGCTGAGATTAGCCTACATAAAATGCACAAAAAGCGTTTGTTCAGCAAATTAGTAATTGAGATAAAAGATTGATTAGGTAAGAGACTCAGTCTATTCAAGAATAAGGGCAAAACCAACCTTTTAAAGTACCACATCCAAAAAAATGTCTTTGATTGAGACAAGCTTTTGCATACAACAGGGTGCTGTTTACAGATTTCAACAAAGGAGAAAAAGAATGCTTATATTGAGATTACCTTCCTCCCAGTAGTGAAGATAATAAAATTATGCCTTCGGATATAATCTTGTGTTTATTTGTTGTCACAGAATCTACCCCCACTTATTTATAAGTGAAAGATAACTGTCGTCCTGTATACTCAGGATGAAATGGAGATTGGCTCTCGTTTCAGTGATCTTCAGAGATAATGCCGGGCATTTTAAAGATCTTAATAGTTTTGAGCAGGAAAGGTGTTTGAAGAAAAGAAGGAAATTGTATATGAGACACATTGAGCCTTTTTCTGTGTTCTTTGTACTGAGTTCAGGTCATCTTCGGGATTTCTTCACTGATTGAGATATTGTAAACAGGCTGCTATAGAAGATAGTAATGGTAATGAAATGGACAGAAGATGATTTTTAGCAAGTGAGGCAGAAAAAGATGAGTGCATCTTTCCTTATTTTTCTTAAGTATTATTTTGAGAAAATCTTTTTGTGAGATACACATTTCTGAATTACAGGATGCCTTCTGAAAAATAACTTGTTAGGTAATGTAGACATATTTCTGCTGGCCACAGTTCATTTTTAGTTGAGATCTTCAAAACTGAGTCTGCATAAGACCTAAAATAAAATAGATTATGTGGTTACCAAAGTTGTTTTGACCTGTTTAAATATATTTTTTGTAAGCCACTTAAATTTTTTGGTATTAAAAGCTCGATACTTAATTGACTTTATTGGCTCCATGATCTTTAACAATGCATCAAAATCATACTGACCCCAATGCCAGAGTATCACATTGAACACTCAGAACGGGAAGTGTGAGCCTCTGTGCTACCTTGGAATTTAACAGCCTGAACCAGAAATCCTTAGAACCAGAGGTGGGAAATTTTACTTACTCTGTACATATTAACTCTGGTGTTTCTTGGACCATGTGTGTGTTCTGTCATATCAAGTTTGTATTAAATGAGATTGCAAAAGATACCACACCACGTCCCCTGAAGGGACGGTAGGAGTCAAGACCTCATTCTTGCCCGGTGGACTCGTGCGGTCTGGGGGAGACCTTCCCAGAATTCACCTTCAGCCATGAATTTTGGCCTGGCCTTTTGGTTCTTGGAAGATCTTTCCCCTGCATTTTGAGCTTGTAACTTGCATTTCAGGAATGCTGAGTCAGGCCAATTGAATATATTTTTCCTGTGTGAGATTTTTCCTTTGTGACTTCTGTGTCTAGTTTGTTCATTTTAACAAGTCAAAACAAGTTTGTAATTGTCTTGCTTCTTCAGGGTTAGGCTTTGAAAATCAAGCTGTATTCATCTCAATGCATTATTGACAGTCACCAGCAATAATAATTATAGATCGTAATTACCCTGTGGCAATTATCTGGCTATTTTGACAAGAATGATCTTTTAGTAGAAAGAATGCATCCTGATTTCAGAAGCCTCCGGGGCAGAGTGTAACATTGAGCTTGTTCTTTATTCTGATGATTAGACGATCACAGTGGGGAAGTGCTTAGGCAGCCCAGGCTTCTCGGGGCATGGTTTCTCCTTAGGGATGGAGCGATGCTTGCCCTGGGGCAATAAGTGTGAGAGCAGAAAGTTGCAGGACAGCCATGTCCCTTCTGCTGCCAAAGTAGATGTTCCCTCTTCCTGAAAATGAGGATTGAATAGAACTTGTCTTGCTTCTTTCTTCCCTCTCCCTCTCTCTGTCCAGCTTTCTCTGTTTTGAATTTTGAACAAGTTAAATGTTAGAAAACTGTCTGTGCAGTGTTTGTGCAGCGATCGTGCCAGATGCACGCTGTGCCTGGCGCTCTGTGCGGGCCCCTCTCAGAGTCCCGGGGCCAGACAGCCACAGCCCGTTCTTCGGGAAGGGGACGTGAACTTGCAGCTGCAGTTGACTGATGTCAGACAATTTTTAGAGCAACAACATTAAAACCTAAACTCCATCCTTTTCATTTTGATAAAATGAATTTTCCCCTCACTTTTAAATCAAATACATGGCAAAAGTCAGCCTTACACTCTATTTCGCTAATTCCATAAAGGCTACTCTAAGCATGTGACATGAAATAATGGCAATTCTGTGTCTTCCATTATACCGATTAGATGATTAATTCCTTAAAGCCTAAATATGATTTTTTTTTTTTTAAAAAAAGAACATACAGCATTTTCTCACACACATGTATTTCAGCTTTACCTGTATACTAGATTTGAGATTCTAGGATGACTGAAGCATATCTTGACTTACATGTATTTCATTGAATTTGAGGCAGTATTTTTTTTGGATCCTTAATATGGTGACTTATCACAGTTACTTAACTTCTCTAAGAATAGTGACTGCTCTGGTTCTTTTTCGTGTGCTGACAGCCAGAGCAAGGCCTGTGAAGTCCTCGAATACCACCGTGACTGATCTTCAGCTCGGGCTGGAGAGAGCATTATAGGGCTTTGTTGCCATAGTGCTCCATCAACAGGCACTTTTTATCCCCTTATTAAAGGAGATATGGTGGGTCATAAATTGCATTCCTCACTTCTTTGGTCCAGAAATAAGAGACAAATCTCAGATTCCAAAAAAAAAGTTGAAAATATTATTGAACAAGTATGTCCAAAAAACCTAATGCAACTTCTGTTGAGAAATGTAGACCACTCATTAATTGCATTATTTCAAAAGCATTTTAGATTAATAGTTGACTCATAAACTCCAGGCTTATAGAACCGTAGAAAGGGGCATTTAGTGGGTCACATTAAAACACTGAGGCTAATATTTTTAGTTGAGAGAGGGAGAGGAGAGCTGGATCCGAAGTTGGCATCTCCACTTGCAGTTTAGTGCCTTTGCTCTGGCGCCAGATGTCCAGGTACGGCGGGCCCGGCATGGGGACTTCAGAAATTCTTTGTATTTTTGGAGATGCATGCTCAAGCCAATTTATTAATTTTCCTTACCCCGTTCTTCTGGCTTTCCATTTTCTTTGGCTTTTAATTATTTTAGATTCTACTCTTTTCAACTTTTTGTCTCTAGAGTAGTAGGAAGGGGAAACACTCACCTTTGACCTCCGTTTCTGACTCCAGGAAGGAAACCATCATTAATTTCTCACAGTGTGGCTTCATTTTCCCCTTTGCCTGGGACGGACCGTGAGACGGGAGACTTGCATGGTCCAGAAAACTTCAGTCACTACATCAGGTTTTATCATCTATTTAAGTCTACGTATTTCACACATCAGGGAGGATTTGACCTCAGGAAATTCCCCATTGCCGCTTGGTGCAAGATGAGCTTGCTGTTTGCGGTTTCCTCTTGCCGCGGCGTCTGACCTGCGTCTGCAGCGCACGTGGAGCCGGCTCGGGGCGGGATTTTCCGTCCGTTGCAGCCAATCACTGGAATAGCTGAGGTGATCAGAACCTGCCATTCGTGGAAAATTTTAATGCTGAGCCCTTCAGAATATCCCTAATATTACGAGAACTGTTTGGTTTCACCAGAATATAGAGGTTGGCCTCTCGGAATCCTGTGAAAATCGCCAACCTTAAGCCAAGCCTGCACTGTATCATAGACCTAAAAGTTTGTTAAGAGGGCAGGTCTCATGTTAAGTATTCTCACCAGAATAAAAATTCAAAACAAAAGCCCCGGCACACGCACCTTGTCGGCAGCTCTGCGCTCTGGTGGCCTGCCGCAGCCACGCTGTGCCCTTGGCGGTGTCCGTGTGCGGGGCACGGTGTCTCGGGTACCTGCAGGCTCATCATTGCCGTGTTGCTTCTGCGTTTGGCACGCGTGTGTGTTAATGAGCTCGTGCACCCGTGGTTAAACCGCGTGCGGTGGGAGCCCAGTTGGGGCAGCAGTTCTCCGCCAGGACGCTGAGGATCCGGAGGGTGGTGGCATCTTGCCTCCCCCGTCTCTAGCTCTGCTGGGCCGAAACCCTCTCGGGTGGCAAAAGGCGTGTCAGAGAGAGATGTGGAGACTGTGGTCCTCTGAGGTTTCGAGTGGGATTGTCAGTAAGGCACAAGACTGAGTGCTTGTGGATATCGTTCCAGAAGAGGGGCGTGCCAGGGCCGGCGCAGGGATGCGGAAAGAGGAGCTATGTCAGCAGGGCAGCGCTGCGGCCCCAGGTGCGAGCAGCGGGCTGTGGACAGAGTTAGGTGATGCCCAAATGCCCACATCAACGTTGGCTCCCCCCTACTCCTCTGTAAGAAGAAAGCCAGAAGAAAAAGGAAAAACAAAGCAGGGAGGGGGGTGGGAGGAAGCAAGGCAAGAAGAGAAATGACTTTGAACTATTTGTTCTCCCTAAATAAACCCTTCTGGATTTCAAAATTTTATTTCTAAAGTTGTAAGAAACTCCCTTCCCTACTGCAATAGTCTTTATTTTAAAAAGTCTGTCTAAAGCAATGGGGTAAAGGAAACAGGTGTATTTTATTTAAAACCGATGGGAAGGAAGTTTTACCTGGCTGTCGGACGCTGCGAGCTTCCGTGGTACTCCAAGCTTGAAGGCAGCGCCTGTTTCCTTCACTGGGCTTTTAAGCTGCAGGAGTTAGTGTAGAGGGCATTCCCAAGGCAAGATGCTGTTTACAAGTCTGTTGTATTTGGGCAAAATGTGTTTTTTGAATTAAATCTAGAACATGAAAGCTCTAGTGGTAACAGCTGCCATTCGTGAGGAGCCTGTCATGTCTGGCCCCGTGGCAATGCCCTGGCAGGTAAGTGTTACTGTTCCTGTTCTATAGATGAGGTTCCAAAACAACCACCTGCCTGTCGGGGACATTAAATGAAATGAAGCTACTGTTTGGACCACCTAGGTCTATTAAGCCCCAAAGCCTGTGCTGCCCTTTAACCGTAAGTAGGAAATCTCCACGAAGCCAAACCACCCCATACGGAATCCCACTTGAAAGCCAGGGCAGGGCGTGACAAATGGAGCCCTCAGCATCCGCACAGAGGCCTTGGATGGCGGCCGCGCCTGCAGAGCACGGTTGCTCTGTCTGCTGGTGCCAGTTGCTAGAACATTTTGTGCTTACAGAGGCCCGGTAACAGTGGAGACAAGTGCAGCTCTATAAATGAAATGGCTCTGTAAACAGGTTTAAGTTATGTAAGAGCCATCATATACAGCTGCAGTTCTTTTTAGATTAAAAAGAAATGTATGTGCTTACTGGTAAGGCTTTTTTAAAGTATTTTTAGTCACCACTCTGCTATGTTCAAATGATTAAAATGCAGCTTTTGCACTTCTGATTTCTTTTTAAAAAGTAAGTGTAAAAGTAGGTTGAAGTTTGCATTATTAGGGCAAAAGCTAAAGTCTTGATAGAAACATGCCATTAAAACAAAACTTACAAATGCAAAGGTTTTACTTTTGGAGGCTATTTTAAATTAATTAGAATGCATTCAAGCAAAACATCAAAGCAGCGTAACGAAGGAAATCTTACGATAATGTTCTAAGTAACAGACTCAAACTGTTATGTGCAGGTATCATCGGGGAGAGTCAGAAACACGGTATTTTACTCCAAGTCTCACTGAGTGGCTCTCTGAAAGGTTCTAGAGGATTCTGCCAAGGCTGCATTTCTGACTGTTCCCCCGGGGGTGTGTGTGTGTCCAGGTGGGTGCTGCTCCGCAGCTGGCAGCGCTCCTGATTTTCAGAAGCTAATGAATTAAATCAGTGGATCAAAGAGCCAGGGATCATTTAGCTGCCGAAGTTGAAGGGGTCTGGACGCTGGGCTGGGAGCTTCACTGTCTCTGTCTCTCTCTCCACCTCCTCTCAGCTGCCGAGTTGCAGCTCCAGCTGGGGCGGACGGTTCCCATCAGCCCCAGCAGCTTCCAAAGCACCAGTTATCTTTGCTTTTCTGTCTCAGGGCTTTTTTTCTGAAGTCTGAAGACTTGCTCAGTCCACAGTCAGGGTGGCTGGGAAGATAATCCCACAGGAGTGACCCTGGCCTGCGTGGTTCTCAGAGCGCATTGAGCTGCCTCCGCCTGTGGTGGGAACCAGTGCCACACGCACCTTCCACTGTCTCTCCTCTCAGTCACCTGCTTCCTCCAAGAACAGCCCCCACATCCCTGACTTGGCCTTTGCTTTCAAGGAACCCAAACCCGACTGTGACCACAGTGACAGCTGGTATAGCCTCAGGGTGGCGGGCAGTGGGGGGCAGGGGCCCGTTTCTCTGCTATGACGAGCCGGCCACAGGGTTCACTGAATTGGACCATCGAGTAGGGCCCGAGCCCTGACTCCCCGCACTCCCTGGGTGCAGAGCTCTCCAGGAGCGGGTGAGCCACACTGGTGGCGGTGTGGGCCAGTTTGGGCATATTCCTTAACACTTCTCTGATGATCTGCTAAATTAAGAGGTTATAGGATTTATTCTAGAGTACATGTGGATTATGAGTTACTATTTGCTATTTTAAGGGAAATAAATCACTTTCTTACTGCTCTTTTCCTTATAGCTCTTTTCTAATCCCTTTTCCAAAATAATCTCAAGGAATTTCATTCAGAATCTAAAATGGGTGTATGACTAGAATTTTTGGGCCCATATAATTACTTAAATGGTATTTTTAAAATTTCAGTTTCCATTTGTTCATTACAAGTATATAGAAATGCAAAAAAAAAAAATTGTATATCCTGCAGCCATGCTAAATTCACTTACTCTAGTGGTTGGGTAGACCGTGTGGGGTTTGTGCATACACAGTCGTGTCATCTGTGAATCCATGTACTTATTAGCAAATGGAGATAATATTGTTCCCCTCTCTCAGTGCAGGAATTTAGAGCCTTTCTGCCACCTTATCACTGACTGAAGAAGACCTCCAATGCCGAGGAATTTAAAACACCCTGAGGAAGTCTGTTCCGAGTCTATTGCAGTGGCTCTGTGACAGCCATCCAAAAGCTCTGAGACAACTGGAAAGTCCCCCTCAGGTGCCTGGTCTGCGGGCCAGCAGTTCTCTCAGGGACCCCCGACCAGGAGACCCGAGGACAGCCTCTGCGTGTCCTTTGCAGAACCCAAGAATTGGGAAAACAATCAGACGATGTGATCTGACCAGAGTTGTTTACAGCAGAATATGAAGTCATGATTTTTGAAAGTCAAGATGCATGGAAAGTTTAGCTAGGGGACCATGAGAAGTGTTTCTTTGAGACGAATTTTAAAACACACACCGTTTTATTCCATACACTGTTGCTGAAAGATCAAGAAAAAACCAAAGAAAAAAATCCAAGGGACAAATGTGTATCATTGGTTATTTTTAATGATTCTGTGCTATGGTTTGACCACAGCATTAAGAACAAGCAGAAAAATCTGAATTCATAACTAACAGCACTTAGAGCAACATCTTTCTTTAAAAGTATTGCAATTACAGACCTTAGGTCTAAGAACTACATCACCATTGCTCAGTGGAAAGAGGCAGATACAAGACAGTTGGAAATCTTTCTCTGTGTATAACCGGGAATTATGCTGAAAAGTAAGCACAATGTTTGTTCACAAAGAAGACTTAATGACTTCTGATTATCATAGCTCACAACCAACTATTGAAAAGCTCCAATACAGTTGTACTTTTTTTAATAAATTGCTTTATAATAAAAATTAAGTGAACTAAATGCTGTGAATAATATTGTACATATTTTAAAACAGCTTTAAACTAGACAAGTATACAATTAAAAAAATGTGATTTTTGAAAGCCATGTAATGAAAAATAGCAATATACCAACAAGCACGTTAAAATGAACCAGTATCATTAACAGAAAAGTTTAAGCCTCGATTAGTTGTGTAGAAAGGAAGCAATGGTGGGGTAACAAATTTTAGTACCTCTGAGTCCAGAACATTCTCATGCTCACTAGTCCTCCCAAGAGTTTGACCCTGGGGGTGGGAGCTTCGTCTGACACAAATGAGCCTCAGTTCTTAATGCCGATTCCCAGGGTGGAGCCGACACACGGGTGTGGACACACGGCGTCCAGAATGCAAGACCATCGTCTTTTCATGGCTCTTTCAAACACATACTAAAAGAAAGGCTGACTTCTAATCCATTCAGCATAAAGAGTTGCATTATAGAGATGTTTTCAGTTTAAGAATGATTGGTATTAACTTGCTTTCTGGATGTTAGGGGTATGATTCTGCCATGATTTTCAAAATCAGAACATGTATCGTAGACCAAATACAAAACTTGGAATTAATTAGAATTGTTATCCTCTGGTGGCAGAATAAAGATAATATGGATCAGATGGGCAAAATGTCATAGCTTGCCTTTACGGATGACACTGGAAAGCTTCCCCACACCCAAGATCCAACAGTCGTTTTCATGAACACGTGTTACAAGCCTTTTTCTTTTTTAAAAAAATATTAGAATATTTGAACATAAATGCAGAGGTCACAATCCGACACTAAAGACCGAGCTGGAAGAGAGGTGTGACTTGACATACAACTGAAAACGTAATCTCTAACTGATGGCAAAACCTGGTTTGTTTTTGGGCCGGGGTTAGGATGGGACACCAACAGGAATGGATATAGGATTCTTCACATGGCAGCCAACTCTCTTCTAATGGTAACCCACAACAAAACATTTGTTTCTAAAAACAGGGTCTTCTCTGAATAGGATCTGTTTTTCCTGAGGTATTCTTTCCCTACAGTCTCTACTGCTAGTTCATTGGCTCCACAGCTTCAATTTGTGAAAGAAAAAGGCACAGAGCGACTTGGGACATAGACAAAATGCCTCTGTAGCTGAGCAAAGTCCTCTGCTGCAGGCCGATCTACTGACTCTGACACAATCTCTGCAATATTAACGGCAACAAAGTGTGCCCTGTGCGCTGAGGCCTAGCACCTTCGTTCCAGCACAGCAGGAGATAATGTCTGTTCCTAAAGCAAGTTGACCATCAACATTTTTTTATTACTGAAATATAACTAACACTGGTCCAACTGAGCATTACTAAAGTGATTAAAATGAGAAGCATCTGGTGGCAACCAAAAAGCTGTGGGATTTAAAAAAAAAATTTTTTAAGTGTTTTCACAGCAAAGATGCAACTTTCAATTGCTATATATACGCTGGTCATAATCTGTTGCTTGTTTGTTCAGACTTCTTTCCCTTGTGTTATAATATTGATATTTAATAGGAAAATAAACTACATAGACTTTTATCTGTATGCATCCATTTGCAAATTTCCTTACAAAAAAGGACGAAGCACATAGGCATTCACAAATTCTATGCCATTCTGTTAAAATTGGTATCATCTATACATTATATTACAGTATTAACAATTTTTTTATTCTACCCATTGGGTAGGATATGTGCATAATATATTCGACTTATATACAGCACCTTACAAATAAAAACATAAGAAAAGACAGACAACTGAAAAAGCACCATTTTAAGTGAGGCACAACAAAGGTGAGCATTGACCGGGTGCAGGGGGGTGGCTTGGGTCCTCTGTCTGCAGAAACCAGAACTGACATGCAGAGCTCTTTGCAATAACAGGGATATATATACATATATAAAAAATATGCACGGATGGTGTATGTAGAATCTCTGTATAGCTCTAACCCTCTCCCGCATTACACAAAACAAGCACACGCTGGGGGAGAAAGCAAAGGATGAAGAAGACACTGCTCTCTTAGCAAGACATTCCTGCTCTCACAGACAACAGCTTCCTAATGCACCCAACTCGGGCAGCAGCAGCGACTGTCTAACCCTGGCAATAACATAAATGTGAACTATGCAAAGGACACAGTGTGCTGGGTAGGAAAGTATGCTGAAATCTTGATTCCTAAACAGTGTGGGCCATTGCAGGGCTAAGGGCGCTTTCCACTGTTCCTTCTCATCTCTGTGATCTCGGGACGGGGGCTGGCAGCAGGGCCGCGGTGGAACTGGTAACAGCTGGGGAAGCCACGAAGCCACTGAGAACTTTCATTTGTGATCTGGGATGAAGGCAGAGTTTCTTGGTTTGTGACTTTGGTGTGCTACCATTAGATAAAGTGTTCCTCACAGTGAGAAGGGGAGGGCCTCCCCTCGCCAACTTGTCATCCAAAGGTGTTCTTTTACCTCCCTACACCAAGAACGTGGTGTCCCGGGCAGTGTGAGCGGGAGCGGCTGGGCTCATGCTCCTAAGCAAAGGTTGGGGGTGCACGGAGCGGGCCCCAGGACACACTCCCAGGGTGAAGGCTCAGCCCGGAGCCCTGGCTTCCGTCACCTGGGCAAGAAAAGCCCAAGTGAACAGAAACCAAGCATCCTGCCCAGCTTTTTCCTTCATACACTGCTGAGCTTTGAGAATTTTAAGAAAAATGAATGGTATACAAATAGAGTTAATGTCACCATTCTAGGTAGCAAAATGCCATAGGCAAGCAGCAGCGCTGCCCGCAGTGCGTCAGCCCAAAGCCCCAGGAGCCTGCGAGGGCCAGCACCGCGAGGGACTCGCCTCTGCTGGAGCCTGGCGGGGTGTGGGTCTGTGCTGGCAGCCAGCGTCTGGCTGAGGACATGGCTGTGGGGACCTGGCCAGGAGTCCTCCTAAATAGAGGAGCAGCTGGTGGAAGCTAGAGGATCACCCTGTCAGAGATGGGACAAGGGTTTGGACAGGAAGTCGGGGATTGGGATGGATGCTTCTAGATTGGAGGGACTTTCTGCAAGGGCTTCCTTTTGAGCCCTTCTCATTTTTATGAAGATAAAATCAAGGTGAAGGAGATCAGACGGAGATGCGCACAAGACGCATCCTGTGCTGGCGCCCGGAGGCCTCCCAGGTTACTGCTGGCCTCTGTGTCCTCTCTCCTAAGTCTGAGCCAAAATTAATGACTAGAAGTGTATCCTCTTGATAAAGCCGCGTTAGGTTTTAAAGATTCTCCTCTGCTACCTTGAAATTTCTCAGGGATTGGGTGTGTGTCCGTGTGTTATGTCATGGGGGCGTGCTGGTCAAGCTGCTTTATCTGTAAATTTTGGACACAAAAAATAGATCAAATATATAAACACATATTTGTTTCACAAGATCTCTTTTCCATGAAGGATTGCGTCAGTGTTTAAAGAACACTAGAGTTTCTAAAAAAGCAAGTGGATGCTAGAAGACTGTGTTTCTATAGATGGGATTCAAGATGCCTTGGGTTTCCTACTCCTGGAAGTCCCTGGGACAAGGGACAAACGTCAGTGGTATGTGCGGGAGAGTTAGTTCCCACCTACTGTTCTCTCCAACAATGCAATCCTGTATTGCAACCCTGTCCTGGAATCTAGGATTGTAAACCTGTCGTTGATTGCCTAAGCCACTGGTTTCTACACTGGACCCGCAGGTTCCATAAGCTTAAAGTTTCTTGAAAGAACAACAGGCTCCGCTGGGCAAGCTGCACCTTGACAACCACTATTCTTTCAGCACCCGGCCAGCCATGAGGCCACGCGGCACGGACAGGGCAGCCACAGCCTTCAAAGGAGCTGCTTGATCTACATCACCTTTTCCCTGTGTCAAAGGAAAATTGACTATTAATTCAATTTATGACCTTGGCTTTTAAAGTAATTCATTGCAGAGGCCCAGCCCCAAAGACCTTTCAGAGTCATGGTTTGATATGTGTGTCTTTAAATAAGTAACTTAAAAGGCAATTCTCTAGGGTGGTTGAATGGGAGGAACCTCTCTTTTGAAAGACGATTAAAGGTATCTGCATTAAATAATTGTCTTGCCAATACTGTGGACATCTGCAAAACATTCATATACTTGCAAAGGAAGGAACTTGCAGGCCTCTGATCTGAGCTCATTCTTGGAGCAGGTGGAAGAGCAAGGACTGTGAAAACATCCCGAGCTACAGCTAAGGCTGGGTTCACCTGCTTGACCACAACTGGGGGCAAGATTTGGAATGATTAAATCAACTCTGCGCGTGATGGGACACCTGACCAAGAATCCGCCTGAGTCCCCTCAGCGAGGCCTGACTGGTACAAGGTCTCCTGTCTCCACCTGACCCGCGGTGACTGGCTGTGTCAGGGGACCCAGCTGCTTTCAAACACAGGCTCGAAGTCCGGGGGCCGGCGCCCTGCAGGAAGCCTCCAGGGGCTGGGAAAGGTCCTCTCTGGCCCCAAGTCCATCTCTGCCCTGAGAGCTGGCTTCTCCCTGACAGCGGCCTTGCAGCTGTCACTGCCACAAGACCGAACCCGGTCTCAGAAATGCCACTGTGGCCCTCGGCTACAAATACTTCCGTGCAGGGTCTCAGGCACAAGCTGACAACCGTGGCCCATCTTTTCTTTCTCTCCTTTTAAGAGTTTGACTAGTTCTGTGGATGTTACTGTGTGAAATGGATGGATCTAACAGATTTCAATCCTCACAACAAACCAGCGACCTGCCTACCACGATACGAAGTGGGAGGGAGCAGGCAAGACCTGGGGCCCGGAACAGTCTCTCCAGCTCCTGGCAGCAGCGCAAAGCCACCTCACTGAGGAATCACCTCCAAGACCTACAGACAGACACGGACACACAAATGCTGATTTGGCGTTAAAGCTGCATAGATCAGAGTCGCTGAACCCTTATTCCTGTTCCTCTAATGCGCAGAGGCCCGAGAGGCCACCCTCTGAATGGAGACCTCTCGGCAGAGAAGCCGTCTCCGTGGCGCAGCATTTGCTAGACTTGTTGGCCGCTGCTGCTGCAAAAGCCGGTGCTTACATCTGCAGAAGGAAGTTGTTCTTTTTTAAAGTTGTAAGCATGAATCTTTGTAAATATCAGGAATATTAAAACTAAGACTAACAATATTTAAAATTAGTTTTCTAGTTGCATTTTAACTGCATGTTGTGCTTCTTATCCTGTGCTCATAGGTCACTCCACCGTCCACTGTTCTCTAACTGACCTCGGGCTTCTGGCCACCAATGCAAAGGCCGACCTGGGGAGGGCTGGGTGAATCCTGCCAGGAGTTTGGGGGGTTTTGAGCACTGCATTCCTCTAAGAATGCCAGGCTAACACTAGTGACATGCAATGGCTTATTACGACCAGCAACACGGCATTCTGCTGTGCGTTCCAGAGGCTTCCTAAGCATCCCGCACACACGACATAGCAGGCAGGCTGTGTCGGGGCGACTGCTGGAGCCTCCTGCTGCACTGAGTGGCCTCGCAGAGCTGCACTGGGCTGTCCAGGGAAGGGGAGAGGCAGCGGGTACGCTGAGGAGTCACATAGTTCAACAGGATACAGAATAACCACCTTGCATTTTAAACAATTTATTGCATAAAGTAAGGTATGTATCTGAATAAATTTCATGCTACAGTGAAAAAAAAAAATCTAAATTACTGAAGAAACTGCACTGCCGGAGGATGAGGCAGCACTGCATGATACTGGATACATAAACACATGTGTCAGGTTCATTTTTAATAAAATATGCAGCCTATGACTAGCAGAGTAACTCAAATAACAAGTCAGAAATGCTGGAACTTATTAGTATTTCCTATCTTCCATCCAAAAGTCTCCAAATGCTTCAGCAATGCATTGCTATTTGACGCAAATTCTTGCAACAATGACTTTTTCGATTTATGTAAGCTGGTATTAGGCTGCACCCCCAATTATCTTTCTTATATGATTCTGGGGTACACTCCAGTATGTTCCTTGGGCCTAATAATAATCCACAGGTGAAAAGACGACATACAGAACTTCACGGAAAACAGTTCCCTCATATATATTTTAAACATTAAGATAGTGCAACTTTTAAAACACATCATCACAACACAAAGTAGCTCCTTGCATTCATCTAACTTCTCCACTTTTGACCTTGGCACACAAAACAGGAATTTTGATTCATATTTTTAAAACAAAATAAAAGTTCCACACCTTGGGAGAAAAAGCAAACTGGCTGATTCTTCCCCATGATAATATAGAATAATGCTTCCTTCTTTATTCAGTTAATTATAAAACAGGCCATTCTGGCCTCATTTATCTGCAAAGTCTCCTTTCAGAATTAAATAAATCAAATACCTCTGTGGGTTTTATTTCATGATATCTTCAAAGCATCCCTTTCTGTTTCCCCTGCCCACTCCCCCATCCCAACCCCTGCCCCAGATAAACACTGTTCGTGGTCAGACCAGATGGAAGTTTGTATCTTTTCAGTCTAGTTTGCATGCAATTCCCCTGAAAGGAATCAGAAACCAAGACCGCGCTTGCTCATTTGTTTTACTTAGCTGTGCCAGGTAAGACTGAACGACCTTGTGTAGGGAGGGGCCCGCTGGGCCTCTTCCCTCCTTGGTTTCTCTCTCCTCGATTCAAGTGCATGTCAGAGGGAATCAGACCAGGTTCCCGGGCTTCCTGTCTTTGCCTTTGAGGGGTACGATTGTGCTCTCTGAATTGTTCTGCTGCAGCTGCGGTCTGCTGCCCCTGTGTGCGTTGCTGCGCTGGTGGTGGAGGAAGGAGGTGCCCGGGTGCTGGCCCATCACCTCGCTGTACGTGGGGGGCGGCCCCTCCATCCTCCCATTGCTGCTGCAGGTGGTGGCGCTGATGCCCGAGTTGCTGCTGGGCGGGCACGGGCCCCCGCTGTACATGGAAACGTCTATCAGATCACTGTCAAATATGGTTCGGTTGGGCGGGGCCCTCACAGACTCCCGGTTGAGTTCCATCTGCTGTTCGGGGTCTCGGAGCTGCAGAGTGCAGGGCCCCTGGTAAGGAGGCGGCTCTTCGCCGTCGGACAGGGAGATGGTGGGAGGAAGGTCAATCTCGTGCTGCACATAGGGGTAGGTGGGCTGGAAGCGGCTGAACCGATCCCTCTGCATAAAGGACGGGGCAGTGAACCTGTCCCTGGACCTCGGGGCATACATGATCTGGAAGGAAAAGGAAGAGAGGCCTGAAGATGCTCTTGGCACAGTGACGACCATGAATGTGACGGAATCAAGGAAATGCATGCCTGGTCTGTATTCTTACCAGTGTGGACACCATTCCCCAGACAAAATAGGAAAAGGCTATTCCAGGAAAAAATGAAACAAATAAAAAAAAAAAAAAACCATACTTTTCTCATCCTCATGACTTAGACCTACACACCTTGCCAAACGACAGTGTGTCCAAGACGGCAGAGTAATGGAGAGCTCGGGTCTAACGGGAGCTGCGGTGCCTGCGGTGTGTGCCGTTTCCAGGGCTCCAGTGGCCACAACGGTGACCCCAGTAAATGGTGACAGAGCAGAGAGTGCCACGCGCACCGCGCATACTCCCGTCACCGCCAGGAGCTCTGGCAACTCTGGTGCAGAAAAGCGAGGAGGGGCTCTGGGTTTCAATGGGAAACATAAGTTGTACCACACATAGTACTCGGCCTGGGGACAGGCATTGGGGCCATCTATTAATTACTTATAGAAGCTAATTGCCCTATCAATTGCTTTTTTTAAAAATTTTAAAAAAGGGACTTTTCTTTCTGGCTTCCCTACATTTCCAGTTAGTTGGATTCTAAATAAAAGTTTTCACTGATGTGAAAAATGTTCTGTATTCCAAAGTAAACGTGATTATACCTTTCTTTTTCCAAGATAAATCCAGGTAGTATGTCTCTTACAAAATCCTTTCATTTATTCTACCACCCAAGTTTCTTTTAGGAGACAGATCTTTTTTAAATATATATATACACACACACACACACACACACACATATATAAACATATTGATATATATAAACATACATACACATGTGTGTGTGATATACATGCATTTAATACATATACATACACATAAGTACACACACATAGCTATTGATTTGTCTCACGCCATATTTTTAATGTAAGGCAAAAAATATGTTATTTTAAAGTTCATGTTATTAAACCTGGAGCTATGGAGCTGAATCGCACTATGTGCCCACACTTGCCAAGGCCCGTCATCAGCAGCTTGTGGGGGTGGGGTCAGGTACAGACCAGTGACCCCAACCTGTCTTCTGCAAGGAGCTGTAGCTCAACACAAATCATCCCCACAGGGCTCGAGGGACAGTCCCCTCCCCTGCTTTTTGCCCAAAGTTACAAGGAATGCTTAAAACCCACAAATCCTGCCCCTGAGCTGCTCCCACCAGTGCTGTGGCCACCCGCACGACCACCCCTTACCTCTGAGGCCCCTGGCCGCGGCACGGAGCTGTCTGAAGGCCACAGACACCCTTCCTGGTGGCGGGGAGGCGAGGGAAGTAAGGAACAAGAAACGGCAGGAAAAAATCATTAGTTTCATACAGCAGCAGCAGCAGCACCCAAAACATTGACCGCAACTTTCTAAAGAGCAGACCTGCTTAAAACGCGGAACAAGAAAGAATTAGTCCTTTGGATACCTCACATCTAAAGCGGGGGCTGTGGTCAAAGGAAAAGATTAGAAAGATTACGTTCCGTCCGTAATAGATCTGAAGTGGATCTGAAGTCAAACAGTGCTCAGTGTATACACTTCTGTGCCTGACACACGTTCAAACGGTCACGAAACCAGACTCAGCCACCGCGCAGCTGTGGCAGCCTCTGGGTTAGCCGTAGGCAGAGGAGGGCCTCGCGTGACACGCACTGCCGCGGAGACACACGGCGCTCTCAGATCTGGAACCGAGTTCCCAAAGCCCGGATGCCCTCCCAGCCTCTTCTAGTGAACTTATTCTTCGGTCTCTAAGATGTAACTTGACATCTAGTTACTTAATATCTTTTTTCAAAAATGTCTGGCCAGACTGACATGGTGACAAGCAAACAGGCATCATTAAGGGTCATTTCTAACACCTTGAACCCAAAGTGTTGGCTATTAGAAAGGTCTGTTCCCATAATTACAAAGGAGACTGTGAACTTTGTGGGGGGCAGCAGGGCGGAAGCTGTATTTTGGGATTCCCAGGAATAGGTATGTTTGACCTTGGCTGATCACGGAGCCTCCCAAGAGCCGCAAAGTGCTGATAAGTGAACACCTCCGTGGTGAAACAGCCCAACTCTAGCGACGCCAAGGCCACCCTGCTCTGGTCTGCGGGCCAGCACTGTGATAGAAATGCCCTTCACTGCTAAACCGGGTGTGTGTCCAGCACATGCACCCGTTCCTAAGGCGCTCGCAGGACATCGTGGAACCAGCAGCAAAAATACACGCTGACCCAGCTGTGTTTAGAGGAGGTGTGGGCTTAAGGGTCTGACTGTAAAATTATGTAATGGGTAATGTCAGCTCTGGCACGGTGACAGGTGACAGGCAAAGTCGAACCAAATGCACGACTGATCTACTCCCTCCGCGTGGCGGCGGCGGCACAGCCCTTCCGTGGCCTGATCCCCCTGGCAGAGCGCCCCTCGCCACGCTCTGCGTGGCCACAGCCGTGCTCCCACTGATAGCAACATCTCTAAGATTCATCACCCCGCCCTCGCTCCTCTCACTGTCCCCGCAGGGGCCCTTCACCTCCAGGCTGGGGTCAGGGCCATCACCAGCGCCCTGCAGATCAAAGCACAGGCGGGCAAGGCCGGAGACACAGCCACCCAGTTCCATACGGGGAGGGAGGGACCCACGCGGGGGCTGTGTGTTTTCCGAAAATGGCAGTAACCATCCCAATAGCTTTGTTTCCCTAAAAATTAGCAAACCCACAATGTGCCTACAAGAGCCTGGCGATGCGCCCCCCATGTCCGGCTCCTAGCTCCCCACCCGCCTCCCTGGAGCCCCGGCCCGGCCCTGCCCTCCCCGCACCCCAGGCGGAGGCGTCCCCACCCCTAAGACCAAACCCGTCGAAAGTGGAACACACTGGCTTCTATTTAGCCCCTCCTTCTTCCGTGTCGCAGGCATCTCTCCCTAACTCCATTCGGAACAGTCCTGCATTCACCTTGGGAGACTCATCCTTCCTTCCCCAAAGGCCCCCACAGTCCCCGGCTCTCCTGGGGCTGCAGCGTAAGTGTCAAGTCAAAGGCCAAAGGGGGTGCAGCTGGCCCCAGCCTGGTCCCTGTGGTGGGGACAGTGTTTGCACCCCCAGACTCTCCAGCCCCTGCGGTTGCCCAGACACCAAGGACTCTCCTCTCTGGGAAACCCACAGTTCCCGTAATTAACCGTCTTTTCCTCTCTATGGGTGTGAAAAACTCACACGCCACACATGCATGCCTCCTCCCTTATACCACACACAGCAAAAGCCACTCCGGTGACACTAACCACCCCTCACCCCCCGCACCCGGTCCTGTGTCACTCCCTCTGCCCCAGGGACCACTGACAGGAGTTCACTGTGCATCTTCCTTGGACTGCGTCTTTTTAATGATGCATTTCCAGGACCTACATGTTTCACACAGGCATCGTTCAATTTGTTAAATAAGCAACCAAATTCTTTCCTAAATAAATGGTTGTTTGTCTGTAATGTTCCCATGAGTTGCAGGCCTGTGAGCCCAGCGGCTTTTCCCTCTGCTCAAGTGGCACCAGGAGCCTCGACGGATGGAGACACTCATAGTTATCTCTCTCACTTGCCTTCTCCAGCCACTGTCAGCAGGTTTTCTGACCACGTCCCACAGGGAGTTCCTAAGGCAGGGAGAGGGGTGCCGAGGGCTGGGCCCTGCATGCCCAGCCCGGGCTCTCGTCCCCATCATGCCTCCCTAGGCACACGGCACACCTCCGCCCCCGCCCAGCCCCTTGCCCGGGGCCATGCACACGTGCGTGGCCCAGCTGCTCCTGCCGTTCAAAACAAGGGCACAACTGTTTCCTATACATTTTGCTAGCTAGGGTGAGGTCCCCAAAGCCTAAGAACCAAGCCTGGAGCAGCGGGGAGGGACAGCCCTGGGTTTAGAGCTCCGGCCATTCTTGCCTTGGGACGCCGCTGCACACCTGCCAGTCGGCACAGCCTGGAGGTGGGGTTTTTCTTACCCAACTTTTGTTTTTTGCAGGAATAATCAGCAAAATCAAAATTCCAAAATGGGAGGAAATTCCCCTACAATCCCATCACCCTGATACTTGAACAGATTTCTTCGTTCAAGGGCTTATTCATTTGCATATCTTAAGTCTCTGCAGTTGTAACCGTAAGGCAGCGATGGTTGTGTATTCCCTTCTTCGTGGAGTCGACCACCAGTGCTGCCCACCACCACCATTTTCCCAGCTTCACTGAAGTATAATTGACAAGCAAAAATTGTTGCTATGCAATAATTTATTTAACTATTCACCGACAATTGCCCCCTGCCCCGATTTATTCAATTTTATAGGAAATATTTTCTTTAGGTCTTCACCCACGCAGTAGGTAGGGGACATTATAACTACAAGCAGCTATGGTGGACGGGCTGAGGCCACCCACCACGAGGGCTGTCGTTCCAGTTCTGTGCCCCAGGCTGCGTAGAAAACCCAGACCTGGGAGACTGACCAGAGCTCCAGAAAGGCCCCATGCTGCCCAGCCAGCTCTTTAGTTGGTCTCTCTCACAGCTTCCTCTCCAGCCACTCGGCTGTCACACACTGGCCCTGGAAAGGCTGCCCTTGTTGGCACTTAGGCCTGTCACGCTGCAGGTGAAGCCTCCTGGCTCGTGCTCACCCTTGGGGAGGTGGCGGAGTCCTCAGCACGTGGCAGAATGATTTGACTCTATGACCGGTGACCTCCCAGGGCCCTGGACCCTACGAGAGGCTGCAGGTAGGCAGTGCAAAGACGCGACCCCTGGCCTAGAGCCCTCAGCTTCCTCATCTCCAAACGCCAGGCAGAACATGTGCAGGAGAGGGGGACTCACTGTACGGCTGGCACCTGCTCAAATGGCAGCATTTCTGGGTCCTCAACATGGAACCAATTTCAATCTCAACAATGAAGGCAGTAATGCTCTTTGCCAATGCTGGTATTGCTACATGGTGTTACACTCAGAATAAGCTGTGAAATAAGATAATACTTAAAGTAGTTCACAGAATTTTGAGCAATAGGAACACAGGTTTGGTACTAATTCGCACAGGATCACATGCACTCCCGCATGGGCTGTTTCCTTGCGAGAATACCAACGAAAAGGAAGCGAAACCTCCACCGGCTGTCATTAATCGCTCCGTTATACATGTACCAAATCCTGCCTTGCAGCAGGTCACAGTCCTTTTCCACTGCCACATGCGAGATGACGCATACACATCCTGCAGGGACTCGCGCCGCATGTCCCCACGGTGGAAGCAGGTGGGGCAGGGACCCTGTAAATTCCCAGGGTTCAAGCTGTCACTCCAACCCCTCGTTCCACTCGAGGCAGATTACTCTAGAGATCACTTTGAATCAACTCTAGTTTCCTTTCTGGGATGCATCACTCCCAGATCACTCGTGTTTTATCTATTATACCAGAGACTTGATACCAATAGATTCCATCCATTGTACCAGTTCTTTGGGGTGCACGTTACACCGAGAGGACCCAGGGATGGTCCCAGCGCTCCAGGAAGCTCACCAGAGGGCATCCGACCTGGCAGCGCGGGCGGAGGGAAGTGGGTCTCGGGGCCTGTGTATGCACAGCCCTCGCGGGCACGTTTCCTACGCCCTAGCTTTCTCCCTGGAACACAGCACTAGCGATTCAGAAAGACAACATGGGTGATCTGATGACAGTTGACTGTCACACACTGGCAGATGCAGCTATGGGCATGGTTGCGCACCCGGCGGGGCAGGCAGGCTCCGAGGCAGCAGAGACCCAGGCTGGAACCCCGGCTGTGCCTGGCTCTGCCGCCTGGCAGCCTGCGGCCTGCGCAGCCCACCTGCTGCAGCTTCTCCAAGCAAGGGGCTGCGGGGCTCAGCGCAGCCTTGACGAGCGTCTTCTTGTTGCAGGTAACGGCTACCTGCTGTGCTAAGCACAACTAAAAGGGGGGTGATTTTCCATTATCTCTTTTAAGATATCCCTTTAAAAATAATGAGTCACTGGCCTTTCCTTATTAGTATTGTTTAATACCCCAAAGGTGGTATTTGGAGTGGAAAGGCTGGGCATGAGGGCGGCCTGAGTGGAGCCGAATTCACTTCCGATCTCAGGAGCCTTCTGCGGTTGGGAGCCGCGCTGACCACGAGGCCCCTCGCAAGTTCTC
The DNA here is from genome assembly GCF_041146395.1 of Eulemur rufifrons. Taxonomy (NCBI): domain Eukaryota; kingdom Metazoa; phylum Chordata; class Mammalia; order Primates; family Lemuridae; genus Eulemur; species Eulemur rufifrons. Next base: position 52,186,986 of record NC_090987.1, read on the forward strand.
TGAGGCTCCCGACCACCGGGTTTCAGCAAAACCCCCGCCGCTGCCCGGACCCAAGGCCACCGCCGCGCCGTGACCATCTGCACTCGTACAGCATCAGCCAGCGGGCAGCCAGCTGCCACGGAGGAGACCACCGCGGTTACAGACCTCGGCAGGTCATGAGCACCACGCACTGTGTCCGGACGTCACGAGGTCACACAGGGACACACTTCACGGGGCAAAAACACACCTTTATAGCATTCAATTTGGTGATAAGCTTTTATTTTCTCTCGGACTTTTTTCCAAAATGAAATCTTTATTGTGAATGAACGCAGCTGACCCTTGAACAACACAGATTTGAACTTTGAAGGTCCACTTATACATGGATTTTTTTCCCCAACAAAACGCATATTCATGGGATGCCTAAACCCACCAATACGGAGGACCGACCTTTTCATATATGCAGGCTCTGCAGGGCCTGCTGAGGGGCTTGAGTACGTTTGGACTTTGGCATCCGTGGGGGTCCCAGAACCAATCCCCTGCGTGTACCCAAGGGTGACCGTGTGCCGTGATTTGTCGTTCTCCTGCTAATGTAGTCAGTGTCACATGATCACACACGTCTGCCCGCCTCTGGGCTGCAAGAGAGCGCTTTTCTTCTGGGTCTACAAGGCCCTGGGCAGAGCCCTAAGCATGCCAAGGTAGAGGCTCCTGTGACAGTCCCCAGCCTACATCCACAAAGGCACAATGACACACACACACACACACACACACACACACGTATGTACTGCTGGTCTTCTATGTAAGTACACCTCGAATCACAAAGTCTGGTGATCTGGCCTCTCTGGGTTGGCCCTGGAAGTTGGCTCCAGTCCCGGGGACCCTGAGGGCTGGCTGGCCATCAGGAGGCTCTGCTGAAACTGGACTTTTAGTTCCTACACCTGTGGGAAAGGGACACAGGACAGTGCCACACCTTCAGGCTTGAAGACGTGCATTTTCAGACTCCTTTACACTTGAAGAATCTGTTTCACACTTTCTTCCTTCTGAGTGGTCAGTGAACAGCCACACAAGGGAACACTGTCCGCAAGTTCAGTCTGCTTGACACTAAAACATTTGCATAGAAGAGAAAAAATATCACCTGATTTTCCCTTTGGCCGTCTTTATGATGCCAAGAATCAAGATGTGTTATCTGCAGATGTGGAGCACAATGACTGGATTTTTTCCCTTTGAATCTGACCATTTGGCACATTTTTGGGGTGGGGCAGGAGGTGAACAATGCTCCCACCGTGCTGGTATTGGGGGTGGAGTCTTGGAGGTGGTCTGTCGAGAGGATGGGGCCCTCATGAATGGGGTCAGTGCCCGCAGCAGAAGAGGCCAGGGCGCGAGCAAGCCTTGTCCCCACTGTGGGAGGAGTCAGGACCGCTGGCAGTCTGCAGCCTGGGGGAGGGCCCGAACCAGAACCCAGTGGTGCCGGCTCCGTGGTCTCCACTCCCGTCTCCCGAGTGAGGAACAAATGTCTGCGGTTCATAAGCCGCCCAGTCTGCAGCACTTTGTTACAGCAGCCAAACTACGACCCAACTGTAAATTTTTAGTTCCTACATTCAGGTTTCTTATCCACTTTGAGTTAATTTGTGCTGTGAGGGAAGGGTCCAGAATCACTATTTTGCATGTGATATCCAGTTTTCGCACCACCATTTTTGAAAAGACTGTGCTTCCCCGGTTGAATGGTCTCGGAATCCTTGCTGGAGATCACCTGCGTGTACACAAGGGCCACTGCCGAGCTCACATTCTCTCTCACTGGTCTGTATGTCCGTCTCTCTGCCAGTACCACACTGTTTTGATTACTGCAGCTTTGTAGTAAGTTCTGAAATTAGGCATTGTGAGACCTCCAATTCTGTTGTTCTTTTTCAAGATTTTGGCTATTTAGGGTCCCTTAAGATAACATACAAATTTTAGGATGGATTTTTTTTCTATTTCTGCAAAAAGCATCATTGGGATTTTGATAGGGATGGCACTGAATCTGTACGTTGCATTGAGAAGTATTAACATCTTAACCATATTAAGTCTTCCACTCCTTGGTTACGAGAGGTCTTTGCACTTATTTCTGTCTTTTTAAATTTCCTTCAGTAACATTTCCTATTTTTCAACGTACAAGTCTTTCACCTCCTTGGTTAAGTTTATTTCTAAGTATTTTATTCTTTTTGATGCTACTGTAAATATAATTCTTAATTTCTTTATTAGATTGTTCATTGCTAGTGTCAAGAAATGCAACTGATTTTTGCATGTTGACTTTGTATCCTGCTCTGCTAAATTTGATTATTAGTTCTAACAGTCCCCCCTCACCCGGTGCAATCTTCAGGGTTTTTTATATGTACGATCATGTCATCTGTGAACAGATAATTTTACTTCTTCCTTTCCAGTTGGAATGTCTTTTATTTCTTTTTCTTGCCCAGTTGCTCTGGCTAGCACTTGCAATCAATACTGCTGAACAGAAGTGGCAAAAGCATGTATCTTTGTCTTGTTCCTGATCTCAGAGGAAAAGCTTTCAGTCCTTCACCACTGAGTATGATGCTGCTTGTGGGCTTTTCACAGACAGCATTTATGATGCTAAGGTGGTTTCCTTCTATCTTATTTTGTTGAGTGTTTCCATCATGAAAGGATACTGAATTTTGTCAAATACTTTTTAAGACTTTGAAGCTAAAAAAATACTTTTTCCTGCATCAATTGAGATGATTGTGTGTGTGTGTGTGTGTGTGTGTGTGTGTTCCCCTTCGTTTTGTTAATGTGGTATATGACATCAACTGAATCTCATATAGAGAACCATCCTTGCATTCAGGGAATAAATCCCCACTTGGTTGTGGTATATAATCCTTTTATTATGCTGGTGAATTCAGTTTGCTAGTTATTTTGTTGAGAATTTTTGTATCAATATTCAAGAAATACGAATGGTCTATGGCCGTGGTCCCCAACCCCTGGGCCTCAGACCAGTACCAGTCCGTGGCCTGTTAGGAACTGGGCCACACAGCAGGAGGTGAGCACAGCGAGAGAGCAAAGCTTCATCTGCATTTACAGCTGCTCCCCCTCCCCCAACCCTGCCATGGTCCATGGAAAAACTGTCTTCCATGAAACTGGTCCCTGGTGCCAAAAAGATTGCGGACTCCTGGTCTATGGTTTTTTTGTTTGTGTCTTCATCTGGCTTTGGTATGAGGAATGCTGGCCTCAGAATGAGTTAGGAAGTGTTTTTACCTCTTCAATTTTTTGGAAGTTTGAGGATTGGTGTCAATTCTTCAAATACTTGGTATAATTCACCAGTGAAGCCATTCGGTCAAGGGCTTTTCTTTATTGGGAAGTTTTTGATTATTGGTACAATCTTTTTATTAGTTATAGATCTATTCAGATTTTCTATTTCTTCATGATTCAGTTTGGTAGGGTGTTTCTAGAATTTGTCCAATTTTCACATCTACGTTACCCACTTTGTTGGCAGACAATTGCTCATAGTACCTCTCATAATCCTCTTCATTTCTGTATCTCTTGGATCACCTTTCATCCAAGTGCTACATCTTGCATTACCAACAGCAAGTGACCTGTGGCCAGGACTTCCTGAGGGTCCCACTGCGAGCTGTGCAGGCTGGGGCCTGCTGCCTCCAGTCCATGCGCACTGTCACCATGCACAAGGCCACCCCACACCCTGAGCCTTCCTGGGTTTACGCTCTCAGCTAAACTCTCCTTTCCACACACACAGGACCACAGGAATCATCAGATTTGGGGACTGGAAACAACCAGGGAAAACACCTAATACAGTGTTTTTCAAACTGTGTTTTGCAGCCTCTTAGAGAGCTGGAAAATCAATTAATGTGGGTTACAGCCAGCATTCCAAAAAATGAAACAGAATAGAAACTGAGTACCCTGTAAATATTGTTTTGCAAAACTTCTGCCTCGTGTCTATGAAGACTGTGTGTTGAGATGCAAAGTGTGTTTCTTACTGCTCTTTGCGGTCCGATGCCGCTGGAAGGCCTCTGACCTAAGCCAACAAGTTGGGGGGAGGTGGGGATCGGGGCCCTGCGTTGCTGTCTGTAGGTGACAGGGCCAGTTGTCTGGATATTCCGACTTGTACCCAGGGACTCCTTCCAGGTATGAATGTATTATTTGGCCTCAAATAGGTAGAAATCTCTTTTCTTCCCCATTTCAGGCAGAGAATTTCAAAGCAGAGGTAGAACTGACCTTTGGATGCTTAGCAACACCTTTACCTTCTGATAAAATCAATTTTCTCTCGGTTTCTCCCTTTTCTCACGCGACCGCTCCACCATCCCAATGCTTTATTGCTGCGTCTCTTCCACTCTAGGTGGCAGTCACAGCTCGGCTGTGGAGCCACGTCCCCTGTGTGGGTGGCTGCTGACTCTAGCATCCCGCATTCCTCCTGGGATGGCACCAGCCTCCCAGCACTCACCGTCTGCCCCGGCTCTGCTCAAACTAGGGCACATCCCTTACGAGAAAAGACAAATTATCCAGGAAGGTCTGCTGGGAAGAAAAGAAAGGGAATCCTTTCTATTTCTAGAACAATACAGTGAGCGGGGGGGGGGGGGGGGGGGGGGGATGGCCGGTGCTGGGGAGCGAGCAGTGGGACTTCAGGGGAGCCCAGCAAGGACACTGGGACTGCTCACCCGCAGGCGTGGCCTCGTCTCAGCCTGGTCACCCACCAGCTCGGGGACGCTGGGCACAGAGGCAGAGGCTTCCTCACAGTCACAGAGCCGGCAGGGCATCAACCAGGAGCCAGAACCCAGGCCTGGCAGCTCCCCAACAAGGGCCACCAGAATTAGGCTAACTGGGAGAATTTTTTTTATTTTTATTTTTTCAGATCAAACCATTCCAACTTTCAAGGACTAAGTAAAAAATAAACAAACCTTACTATTAGATTATTAATGCTAATACTTTATACATTTAAAAGGTTACTGCAAATTTGTTTATAAAATTTTCCATAAATGTTATCTAAAAATACTATTTTAGCATTTTTCTTGCCACAATACAAACCATGATCAAATGAATTACCCTGGGACCCTATAGATTACTGGAACTGCCTGCAGCATCAGTTTATGTAAGCATAGCAGGTTCTGTAGTTGCAGAAGTGATACACGAACACGTTCCTACCGGGAAAGCTTTGCGGACACCGAGCAGGGCCCCCTTGGCCACACCGTCCCCCCAGAGCCGGCTGCAGCTTGCTGTGGGCCTCCTGCCCGTCCTTCACGGCGCTAGTTGGAACTGGACAGCAGCAGCCTCACGCACAGTCACCCACATGCTGCGGTGGACAGGGCTCTAAGGAGATTTTGGCTGGTATGAAAAATCCAACTTATCCCTAGCAAACAAATAGGAAAAAGGAAGACTTGACATCATGGAGGAGTTTAAAAAAAATTTCCCTTGACTTTTTCTTTAAAAAAAAAAAAAAAAAAAAAAGACTCTGAAGGTAATTCCAGAACTGTCCTGTGTTCCGAGCAGCGGCAGCGTCAGTAGGACGACGGCTTGCGCCACTCACGTCGCTTTGAAGACCAAGCCTGGCTGTTCCAGCGACAGCTGTGGCTGCGCATCCCTGTCCAGGCTCGTCCAGCAACTCGGCCTCCCGTTTCTTATCCGAAGGGGGATGTTCTCATTTCGAAGCGATGTGAAGTTCTCCCTCCTCTGATGCTTCCCATGCACACGCCAAGGGGGCAACCCTTTCAAGCGAGCACCCTGGCAGCCGGTCACGGCACCCCTGCCCACTCGGGGAGCGCGGAGCGGCGGCAGCAGGACACCTGCGCGGCGGCTCCAGGGGGTGCTCACTGGCCCCCGGCGCTCAGCCCACTTGGCTCCTGGAAACGCAGTTGCCGAGACTAGTGAAATAACGGAGGCTCGTTACAGGACAAAGTCAACAACAAACACACCTGGCCCCCGGTGCGGCGGGAGTGCCACACCTGCAGGGAGATGGCCCCTGCCACCGTTCATCCCAGCAGTGACGCCGGAGGACGCCTGTGGCTCCCTTTGCTTCAGTCTGCAGTGTCAGGAACAGGCCCGTCACAACTGCACCGCAAGCCCATGAGTCTGTTCTTTAGAACCTCACTGGAAACAGGCCCTTTCCATCATTTCATAAATGCTTCCTAAACCTGGTGTGAAGCAGGCAGGGCACAGCGAGCCAGCGCTCCTGTCACAGCGGGAAGGAACAGCAGTGTGGCCCCCGCTGCCTGTGGCCTTCAGACACCCCTGGGCCTGGGGCCCACCTTGAAGTCCCTGCTTGGGGACGGCTGTTAGAGGGGCATGGCCCAGGTGGAGAAGGGCACCCCACTACACTCGCTGTACCCCGGAGGTCCCTCCCCCATGAGTTCTGAGCCCCAGCACGGTGGGCTCCTGGCTGTGAGCCACCTGCCCAGAGCTGCCTGTCCTCGGGCCACCCCTGCTCCCAAGGCCAACAGACGGGCTGCTGGTGGCCGGGCTGAACTGCAGATCGCCAGGCAGCTCACGGCTACCTCTGCCCTCTCAGCCACAGGCTCAGCCACAGAGCGGAGGGCCCTGCCTGGGGAGGCGACTGGACAGCAGGGCCACGAGTGACTGTGTCAGGCTGGTGCAGGACACGCCTGGACTCCTCGTCTAGGAGGGACGGTCTTTACTTCCACAAGGTTGTTCTCACCCATTTTTCTGGAAACCAGTGGTCTTCTTGGTCTGTCTTTGTTTTCAGCCTGTGGTAAAGGCCTAAGTGCAGAGTATTTTTTCTAGAAAACAACCACCATTTTGTAAACCAGTAAGTGACAATAACACGGCCCCAGTGTCAAGGGGTGGCTGCCTCGCAGCCCCAGCCTTGGCACATGGCCCCAAATGCTGCCTTTTCAAGAGAAGATGGAAATTGCAATTTTTATGTGAAGTCTCCCAATTTTTAAAAGGTGGATCCGGTTTTGTCAGGAACCCTCTGGGGCAAACCGCACACACCGGCCACGCTCCAGGCTGGACCCACCCCATGCCAGGGCACGTGGGCAAGGAACACACGTCTCTGAGCCAAGAGAGCTGACACCCACGAAGTCCTCGTCCTCCTTCCCCGCGGCCTGCGGGGCGGCGTGGCCCGGCCATGTGGCACCAGCCTGTCGCTGCCCCCCGGCGCGGTGCCGGAGAACACCCCCCGGGGGGCCCAGGCACCTGGATCTCCACAACTGATTTAATCCGGTCGTAGCTGGTAAAGAAGAGATACCTGACGTGATTCCTTTTGTTAACTTTTTAATTGAAATTGCTGTTTTTAGAGGTCAAAAATGGCTGACTATCCACAATTTCAGTAAAGGCCGTCCCTGTCCCTCTCCCGTTCCCCTGAAGACGGCTGTCCCTCTGCACGTCCCGTCCTCTGCCCCGGCTGTCCACACGGGCTGTGCTGCACCCGCCAGGCTGCGCCGCCCTCAGAAAGGCCGCCCCAGGCTCCCCCAGCTCCGGCCAGGGAGGCCCCAGCAACGTGCAAACAGCCCTCGGGGCCGTGTCTGGAATATGCCCCCGATTGTTTTCCTGTTAAAGTTACTCGGTGGTCTAAGATGTCGAAAAGAAATCTGGACAGTCGCAAACCTTTGAAATAAACTAGACTCCAAACAAGTTCAGGCTACCTCAGAAAAACACACAAGGATTTATGCCACAAATCCACCTGCTGCTATCCACCACTATGTAAGCGTTTACTTTTCCGGTAATTTAATTTAAGCCTGGGTTGCTATTTTTCATTTTCATCCAGAAAAGGTTGCTTCCGACAAATCCAGGGCCAGTCTCATCCCAGCCCTGGGCTCCTCTGGAACACGCGGTGTCTCCAGACGCTACACGGTGACGAGGGCCGACTCTCTTCGGGAGACACACTGTCGCGGAGGAAAGCAGAGGGACCGCGGAGGAAGGCGCTGGCGGGGCGGGGGCGCTGCGACCCCTCCCTGCCACCGCACAAGGGCAAGTCCCAGGAATGGGGCCGTGCCAGGTGCTTCCACAGGGAGGCCCAGCCACCATTTCACAGACGAGGATGCTCCCCGACAACCAAGGATGCCCAGAGCTCCCGAGATCCTACTTTATCAGCCTCAGTCCGGCTCTTCCTCGCGGTCGAAGCGGAAAGCCCGCTGCTGGGGAGAGGGACAGCTCACACCAGGGGAGGAAAGTTTCCTCAACCAAACCCCAACGTCTGTGTGCTCAGCCTCCTCCTCAAAAATAAAACCTAACTATCGCCCTGGTATTAATATCAAGTCTTCCAGCAGAAATATCTAAAAGTAAATGTAGTCAACAGTGCTGCACCAAATCACCTGGAGCTTGCTAGGTTCGATGCCCAGCCCTTCTCGCACCAGCTGAGGATGGACGCGGCTGTCACCGACTTGCTCGCGGAGCCCTCGTGGTCTGCACAGGGGGGCCGAGGCCCCACACAGGAGGGGACCCACACCCACAGCTGCGGACCAGCAGGGCTGGAGGCCACCTGCCACTTGGCGCCCAGGGACTCGGGGTGCTGGGGGAGAAACGCTGGGACTTATGTGCTGACATAACCAGAGGTGCTGCAGGGCTCGTGGGGAGCCGGTGACAGCAGCAAGCGCAGACACACGCTCACCTGCACCTGGCCCAGCACCGCAGAACCCGGGAGGCTGGTGCCAGCTGGGCCTTGGCAGTGGGGGTGGGGACGTCCCCACCAGCCGGCCGCACTGGGCCCTGCCCCTCTGACCTGGCCAAGGAGGAGACTGCTCGGCACAGGCGGTCGGTCACCGGGGGAGGGCAAAGGAGGGCAACCTGGAAGGGCAACTGGAAACAGCCCACACCAGGTGCACATGGGCCAGAACCAGGCCAGGCAGGCACTGGGGCGGAGGAGACACAGGTGCCCTCTCCAAACAGTCCCTACCGCTGCCTGAGCCTCCCTTCCCCGCCGCACACACAGCCAGCCAGCAAGACCCCGGCCTCCCCAGGAAGATGGAGAGGATGGCAGTGGGGCCTGGGCCTCAGCCAGGTGGGTCTGCAGGTGCTGCTGATGGCGGGGACCGAGCACGGTCACTGTCTGCTCCCTGCCTTGATCCCTGCCCGCACCTGCTGGGTGTCCACCGAATGACAGGATCACAGACAAGGGCAGACATCACCAGGGAAACTGGTCCCAAGGCAGAGTTCCAGACCAGACCCCGCCTGTGCTGCTGGGCAGCGCTCTCTCCACTCTGCGGATGCCTCAGAGCCTGCAGAAAAGACCTGCCCTGGCAGCATTGTCCCCTCCTGCCAGCCAGCGCCTCCGGCCAGGGCGGTCGGGGCTGCGTGCCTGGGGGCGTGGGTTCCTTCACCTCAGCACTACTCACATCCGGTCAGATAATTCTTCGTCTGGGCTGCCTTGTGTACCGGAGAGTGTTGAGAGCAGAGCATCCCTGTAGCTCACCCACCTGGGGACAACCAAAAGCCCCTCCAGACATTGTCAAATGTGCCCTCAGGGGTACAATCGCCTTTGGCTGCCTGGGAATCAGACTGCTCTCCGGGCAGCCTAAAGGGAAGGAGCATCTCTCCGCAGGGGCCTGGGAGGACGAGGGGGAGGGGGCTTACCCAGCGACCAGGCACCCTCAGGGCAGGGGTGGGGGCAGAGCCAAAAGTGCTACTAGGTCTGTGTCTCCGTCCAGGAGACAAACGGATCCTTCCTCATCTGCTCTCTTCCCTGTGTTAGACCATCAGCTAGGCTAACAGGCCCAGCTGGGCCGAATGCGCTGGTCACCGGAGACACACCTTGAGTTTTGCGGAACGTTGTACGCAGCCTCCCCCCCCCACCCCCGCTGAGCTGCGCAACATCCACAGTCCCCTTTGACTGAGGGGGTCTCCACGCCTTGCGGAGCGACAGCACCCAGTTCCGAGTCACTTGGAAAAAGAGCAGCGAGCACATCTCATCTCCACCCACGGGACCACCAGGCCCACAGCCCCACGAAGCACAACCCGCCCTCCCGAGAGAGGTCCCCAGGCCCTGCCCAGCTGCCACTCCTGACTCCCAACGGGGTGTTGCTGCCCACCCACGACAGCCTCCCTAAGTCAGGGCAGGAGCGAGAATTGCGTGGCCCCAGAGCTGAAAAGGGGTGCCCCATAAAGCTGCCGCCCACCGCTCAGCAAACCCTGGCGCTGAGTATTGTGGGGGTGCTGCTGCCTCTGCCCACCACCAAAGCCAGGGTTCATACTCGCCTAAATTCGCCATTCCTGAAGCCCTTACTGAAAGCACCGGGATCACAGACGGTGCAACAGGCCCGGGACAGAGCACCCAGCACCTCTCATCTACCAGGTTTGACTGCACAGCAGACTGGCTGAGGGTGGTCTGGGCAAGAAATAGCTAAAAACCTAAAAACAGCCCGAGCTGGGAGCCTCACTGTGGCGGCTCTGTGAGCACCCCTGCACAGCCCACCTGCGGACCCCCAGGAGGCCGCCAGGCCCTCGCTGCCACCATCGTTAGTGACATGTGAGTGCACTGTTTATCACCAGAACACCTCCAGGACCAAGCTGAAGAACAGATCTCTGTTCCGCAACATGGATGGATGTCAGCAATCCAGTGCGGGGTCAGAGATGCCCAACACAAAAGAGCACGCACAGCGTGACCATCAGTGTAAACTCAGAAGGCTGCACAGCGAATCTGTGCAGACACACACCCAGGCAGCGAGGCCCTCGCAGGGCAGGCCTGGATGGGGCTGTGCGTGGGCTTCCGGGGGTGCTGCCCTGTCTCCTTCGTGACCAAGTGCTGGTCACAGACTGTTCGGTTTGTGCAGATTTGCTGAGCTGAACACTTTCGATGTGTGTGCTTTGCCGTACATTAGAACACCAACAGAAAGTCTTCCTGACCTCTGAACCACAGGGACTGACCCAGGAAGCTGCCCCGCGTTGCGGCCCTCGCGGTGCCCGGCCTGGCTGTCGGAGCCGGCATGGTCTCGCACTCACCTGCTGCAGCCCGTCCTCCTGCCGCCTGCTCTGGCCCGGGCGGTGGATGAAGGACCTTGTGGAGACTTTGTAGTGATTCAGCAGGCAGACGATGACCACGACCATCACCGTGACCACCACGACGATGATGATGATCTGGGCAAACTCCAGCTCCGCTGCGATGAAAGAGGAGAGTGTGTTAGACGCCTGCTCCTCTGGCCCACACCCAGTCCCCCAGGCGCCCAGTGACTCTAGCCACCGCCATTGCTACAGACACCGGGCTGCGAAGGCCTCCTGCCCACATCTGGTCCTCAACGGACCTTGTGCAATGGAAATGACCACCCCACTGTGGAGAGGAAGACACCGAGGCACAGTCTGAGGCCACACGTGGCTGTGCTGGGGTCAGATCCAGGGCTGTGGGATCTAGAAGCCTGTGCTTCCAGTCACACCTGACACCACCGGATCCGGGCTGCTGCCCAAGGCCCCTGGCAGGCTTTGACATTGTTTTTTTGTCTTTTTCTTTTTTTTTTTTAGTTTTTTGGTAGCAATGGGTCTTGCTATGTTGCTCAGGCTGGTCTTGAACTCCTGGTCCCAAGCGATCCTCCTGCCTGGGCCTCCCAAAGTGCTGGGATTACAGCTGTGAGCCCCTGTGCCTGGCCAGACTTTGACATTCTAAGAACATCCTGAAGAAAGGGAGGCCCATAGAACTCTGGTGCTCTGCCCGATGCATTGCACAAACCTTGTCTTCGAAGTTGTGTAACGAGGGGGCCTTAAGAAAATGGGTTCTGTTGGCCCCACAGACCTCTAGAGGTGCTGCCGTAACTGTCCCCAGTTCCCATGCATGCCGGCCACAGGCAGGTCACTCACTGCAGGCTGCCCCTTGTGGTGGGCAGGCTTGGGTGCCACCTTCTCTTGAGTATGGAAAGCCCAGGGCTCCTGTCACCTAAAACCCCCTCCTGCCAGACGACACCTCCACTCCCCCACCACAGGGGAGGTGAGAAAGTCTCTCAAAACTGAAGCAATTTCTCCCAATGTAACCTCTCTAGAAAGGCGAAACCCATCTGTCTAGTCGAGTGAAGTTTCTCAACCACACTGAGCTAAGAAGCAGTACACTGAAGGGAAGATCCACGTTGTACAAAGACAGCACCAGCCCCCTTCCCTCCAAGGCCGTGCCTTTGCAGGTGAGCTAGAAAACATACCTGCGCTGTTTCCAGCCCCGCAGGCATGATGTTTTATCAATGGCCAGGTCACGTCTGGGTTTCTGATGCCACCATTACAAGAGATTTCCTAAATGCCATTGACACGTGCTTCACAGCGTGACTCCAGAGCCACAGCACATGGGGCTGGCGGTTCGGGGCAGGTGTGGGGAGGAGGCAGGTTCAGTGCTCCAGGGCGCCCTGGCCCCAGATTCCCTGCTCTCTGGCTCGTGCCTCTTCTGAGGGAAGCCCACCTGTCTCGCTCGAGTCCCCGACACTGAAAGGAAGTGACCGTGCGCGTGGGTGTCGAGTTAAAGGCTCTCTCTTGCTCCCTCTCTCTGGGAGGAAGACAGTCTCAGGTCTGGTGGGAGGTGAGGGGTGTGGGATGTGAAGAAGGGCAAGAGAAAGAGGGGAGAACCTGTCACCTGCGGCACTGTCTTGAACCCACAGCACACACATGTACATACATACACATGCGTGCTCACGAGTGAGGAGGCCTATCTCTCAGCACGTCCGTGCACACTCGGGGTGATGCGGGCAGGGCCCGAGTAGCCCCTTCCCCAGTAGCTACAGCCGTGTGCACCTGCCGCCCACACCCCGGGCACCAGCAGGGCTGGGTGAGGACGGATGGAGGGTCTTTCTGGGTCCTGCCAAGTCCTGCCCTCAGACCCCACAGCCCCTAGGGACAAAGATATCCAAGCACACCCATGGGCTGGGCTGGGCTGACCTTAGCACTGGGCCTACGGGAGAGGGGCTGGCCCTGGGGCAGCCTGGAGAATGGAGAGCTGCCTGTGGGGGTGAACCGCAGAGCCGCACAGGGAGAGCAGGCACATCTGCTTCCGCGCACCCCTGGCTGGCAGTGGAAGGCCTGGGGACATCACCCGTCCAGGGGACGTGGACCACTGGAGGAGACCATGGCCAGAACAGCGCCAGAGCTACAGTCAGCAAGGCCTGCGCTGGGCGCCCAGCCCCCCACCCCCATGAGTGCTGCTGCCACCCAGGCGCCCCAGGCCCACCTCCTGGGGCTGCCACGGCTCAGCAAGGAAGGGGCTGGAGGGTCCACTACCTATGGGGAGGAAGCCCCCAGGGGAGCCACAAAATTTATGTCCCCAGAAAAGCCTCCCCAGGGCTTATCAACAGTTTTCATAGCGAGGCCTCTTGGAAAGACTGAACTTGGTCCCGGCCGGCGAGCGGGGCCTCGGGACCTTTATTTGGGTAAAGATACCAGCGTGCCTGTATTTATGCTCATGGGCCTCGGACATGTGGTGTGCGGTTATCCCAGGACACTGTCTTTGACCCTCTACCCCTGCAAGTGACCATCCCGTGTCTGGCCTTGATCCTGCATCTCTCAGGACCTCACACCCACACACCACGGACACCTCTCTGGCCGCGTGTCCGGAGCCTCCACTTCATCCCTTCTGACAGGAGTGGCTTCTTCAGTAAGATGTGAATCAATGAATGACTTGGGAGCACACCCAGGTCTGGGGTGGGTTCTGGGACATGTGAGCCCAGGTGACAGCCCACCTGCACAGGTGCACTCTCTGCGGGACAACCACAGCCACTGCCAACAGGACGAGGCCCTCAATGTCTGCAGAGCACCAGGAGTGCACCTCCCAGGAGCCCTGAGGCCTGTGCAGGCGACTGGCCGCCAGCCCAAGGGCATCGCCCCGGGAGGAGTGTGAAAGGCAGCAGGGAGCTAGATCTGCTTAGGTCAAAGGCAGTGAACATATGCTGAACACTGAGCCCCAGATAATGCCTTGTTTTACCAACCTTTATTTTTATTGTGTGGATAAATAGCAGAGTATTCACAAATTGCCCTTCGGGTTAAAGAATGCCTTGGAATGCACAAACGTTTTCTTAATGAAACTGTGTTGCTTCGTGGACATGGAGAAAGTAACGGTGACAGTAAAGGACCCTGCAGAGCCCTCACAGGAACCGGTTTTCCCGTGGACGACCTTCCAGGTCATCTCTGCTTGACTGTGGAAAGCCATGCAGACAAGCATTTGCAGCAAAGCAAATCAAATCATATTTTTGTAAGTCTGTAGGCCTTTTTTTTATATTTGTGTTTCATTTTAAAAGTATTTTCATCATAAAAATAGTGAAAACTTCTTGAAAACTTAAACAATATGGAAGGAGACAGAATGCAAAGTTCCCCTTCCTAGCTCAAGCATCCCGACCCCACCCAGCCCCGCGCCACCCTGGGGAAAGCACAGTTCCCGTGTTGTGCGCGTGTGTGCACATGTGCCTGCTGAACAAGGGCTTTCTTCTTTTTAATTAGTGAGATCACTGCACCAATATACTGTTATGCTTTTTTTCACTTAATACATCACAGACATCTTTAAACAAGAACACCGACCCAGCTCTCTAGGGCGCTATTTGCTTCAGAGCACGGTATCCTGGAGCGTACCTTCTCCAACTGGTGGCTATTTAGGTGGTTTTCTTTTTCTGTTTCTTTTTCTTTCTGAGACAGGGTCTTGCTCTGTCACCCAGGCTGGAGTACAGCATCGCCATCACAGCTCACAGCAACCTCAAACTCCTGAGCTCGAGTGACCTTCCGGCCTGAGCCTCCCGAGTAGCGGGACTAGGTGTGTGTCACAGTGTCCAGCTAATTTTCCTTTTTTTTTTTTTTTTTTTTTGTAGAGACAGGCCTTGCTCTTGTTCAGGCTGGTCTCGAACTCCTGAGCTCAAGCGACCACCTGCCTCAGCCTCCCAGAGTGCTGGGATTACACGTGTGAGCCACCGCGCCCGCTGGCATAATCATTTTTAATGTCCATGGCTACCAAGAACCTGCTTTGTAAAAAGCCTGTGCAAGTTTAGGCTCTTGTCAGCAAGCGGGTACGTTCCCCACACCCTCGGTAATGCTGGAACTAGCCCTTTTATGACTTGCTCCAACCTGATGAGCAAAAACATGCCGCTTGTTCTAATTTGTATTTCTCCAATGACTGGTAATTTCAGATCTTTCTCTATGGTTATGCTAATTTGTATTTCTTTTTTTCACAATCGTATTAGTTCATATTAGTTTATTTGTAGTTTTCTCATTTACTGCTTATGTATTTATAAGAAATCTTTACATATTATGGCTGCAAATCTTTGTTACATGGGTTGCAAATTTTTTTCTCCCAGTCTGTTATTTCTTTAAACTTTGCTGTGAGTTTCTTTATAGGTGACATAAATTTTTATGCCATCAAATACTATCTTTTTCCTTTATGGCTCCTAAACTTCCTGTTTGATTAGGAAGGCCTTCTTCAATTTTCTAAAAATGTTTTCACTTAAGATTTTTGGAATTTGTATCTTTTTGTTTAGAGCTTTATTTGCTCTGGCTTTTCTTCTTCTTTTGGTCTGAGACAGCACACAGATAATTTTCTATTATCTGAAAGGCATGCATCTTCTGATGGAAAATCTTATTTAAAACTTCAAGCAAGGGTGAGAGAGATCTCAGTTATGGAAACAGTGCACAGAACGACTCTCTTTAAAATTTAGGTTCCCACCATCTCACTTTTGAGGGGAACCACTTGCTCTCAGGCTGAGTGTCCCCGGCTTTTCCGTAAACCTGCCACACTCATGGGACCTGCTCTGCCCTTGCTGTGACACCTGCACTTATGCCGTTGCCCTGAGGTTTCACGCATGAGTCATGCACAGCTGTGGCAGGTGTGTCTCCGGCACACAGGAAGTGGGGTCACAGGCACTCAAGTAGTGCGGAATTTGTCTGGGACAGGTTGAGGTCACAGGCTCACGGACGCAGGAACAGGGTCCCCAGGGGGCTGCACACTTAGGCAAGTGACCCAGCAGGGATGTCCAGCCAAGACCCTGGGGAGACAGGAGTCTGGGGAGAGCCGGAGACACTATAGCACTTGGTGCTGGCTCGAGAGGTAGCTCTTCCTGTAGGTAAGAAAGACCCCAGGGATGCCCTGGGCACAGGGCCACCATCCTAACAACCGAGTCGTAGCTCAGCCGAGTCATATCTTGCTGCAGCTGCAATCCGATCCCCAGCGCACATCTGGGTGGCCTGTGGTTCCCTGCGAGCGTCAGAGCCTGGCGCGGGGCCACCATGGGGCCACCAGCCCGCAGTCCCACACGCAGCAGACTCTGGCTTCGAATTCAGGCAAAACCTGTCAATGGAGACAGGTTGCCTTCTCATCTTTAAACCAGACGAGATGGACATTGAAAACCAGAAAACATGAGGTTTTACTCTCTCCAGAGCTACCCAAACTCTCCCGAGAGGGGCCAGCGCATTCTCAAAGCGAAAACTGCAGCGAGCAGAGAGGGTTCTGAGGACAGGCACGACACCTTCCGGACCCTAGGGACCCGCACTGCAGATCATGTCCCTCTTCCAGGCCCCCTGGAGCTCACCAGGGAGTGTGAGCAGCCCGGCCACGCGGTGCTCCCACGCCCACTCATTCGCTTCACACGGAGGCTTCTACCAAATGCCTGCAGCCTGTTTTTGCGTGGTGCCCACAGCCTGGCGGACACGAAGGGGAGAGATACCTGGGGTTTGGGTTTGGGGGTTTTGTTTGAGGGGGAGGGGAGTCTAGAAAAGGAGAGCTAAGAAGAGACTAAATTCTGGGAGAACTATTAAAACAAAGTTAAAAAAATAAAAAACCCACAAGAACAGTAGCATTCTGAGAAAGTAATAGGATGCTTTGGGGTTTCCAAAATCTCATGTGCCTAATGTGGATTCCGAACATAAACCACTGATCACGTTTCCTTGATTTCAGTAGCTACTGATGTCCACAGAAGAATGCCAGAAAGCAGGGCACACAGGGAAGAATTTAAGGCCAAAGTCAAATTTTGACATCCGCCCTCCTTTTCTGGGGCTGTAGTTCATGAGGGTATAATGAATGAGTCACTGTGATCCAAACACCAGAAATTTTATAATAAATCCAGCCTCAAATTTACAGGAAGGCATCACAGCACTGTATTTTATTTTGTACAGCAGTAACAGCAGTGACGATGGCATCTCTCTATTTTTACGGAAACATCTCCAGGAAATTCCAAGCTGCATGGTGGGGAATTACAGGGACAGAAGACACTGTGCCTGCCCCCTGGTGCGATGAGGAAGTGAGCTGAGTCACGCAGGAGGCATGAGAGCCTGCACTATTTTTAAGGAACCCTGGGGAAGTGTGGCTGTACCACCTCAGCCCCGGGTTCCCGGGCATTTCCCTCTGTAGGGTGGTGAGCACTGCGTTCCCTGTGGTCTCTCCTCCACAATACATCGGCCTTCCCCCAAACCCTATAGTTACTTATCTTTAAGCTCCAGATGTGCCCTCACTGCCTCCATGATGGGCTGGGGCCTTCATCGCCCCGTCCTTTCTCCAGACCAAAGAAACATCCTGGCAGCATTCAGAAAAGTGCCACGTGGAACCTCCACACACCATGGAGTGGCTGCACCTTGGCCACGAAGTCCTCAGCCCACCCTGCATGGCCACGTCCCCCCGTCTGAGCAGCAGCCCCAGCCTCACTCCCCTACGCGCAGGGTCGCCTGGGGCGTCTGGCCTCGGGCAGCCCTGACCAGCCCACTCCCGGGCCAGCCCTGGGCGGGAGGTGACCCTGCCCTGGCAGCTGGGCTTGTCTGGCTGCCACAGGGAGCTCCTGTCTGCATTTCCTTCCTGTCTCTGTCCTCCTCAGCAGACACGGGTGTGGTGATAAGATGACAGCCCTGGGGGTGTCTTACTCTTTATTTATGGCTCCGTGACACTTTTAAAGTGCTGAATGTTCCTAAAGGCTGGTAAATTCTTTCCAAAATCCTACAGAGACCGGGCGGCAGTGGCAGGAAGACGGGAGGGGCAGGAGCTGGAATCTACTTAGACTATAATTGCCTTGAGTTTGTGAACTGTTTAGTATAAAAATACTCTTGGAGATTTTAATGGTTGAATGAAAATTCACACTCATTAAACACCATGGCTGAGGGGAAATTCAGCCTGTGTTACAAGAATGACTTCGCAGCTTGAAGTTCAGAAGCAAAACAATAAGAGCCATCGTCGTACAGATCACATTGCAGGTTGTGAATTTTGTTTTCCTTGGAGCGGGGTTGGCTACTCCATCCTACAAGTCAAACAACAGGAAAGGGAAAAAGCCACCCCACAGAAATACCCTGATTTGGTGTCACCTGCTGGCTTTATCTTCCTTTCTAATGTCCTTCCTAACTGTCCCCACCTGAGGGGCTCACTAGCCTCGGGGGCTCCCTTTGAACCCTGTTGCAACTTATCACTGTCTTGTTTGTGCCTGTGTTCTGGTCTTTTTCCCCTATAGAGTGACCCCCATGTCCTCAGCAGGTGGCACATGCCTGGCACAGAACTGGCGTCCTTATATGTAAGCTGATGGAAAAGCCCTAAGAAGGAAGGGAGCCCGATGGCCTGACCTGCTTGAACAGTGTCTAGCACAGAACCATATTCCACCAAACACTTATATCTTCAGTGGTGCTGAAGTTTTGCTAACAGTTTTCATATTTTGCAATAATTATTCAACAATTCCTACTCTAAGGAAGTGTGAACTGTAGCTAGAAACAGAGCCTCATGGTTACTGCTAGTTACCTGCTATACACATCCTATTTATATCCATATATTTATGTAAAACATTTTGCATAATAAAATTGGGAGATGATACCTACGCTCTGTGGGTGAAGCGATGAGAGGGAAGGGCCAGGTGTGGCCCAGGCACACACCCACCCGCCTGCGGCCCGAGGCCAGGTGCGGCCATCGCAGCCACAGGGCATGAGAGGCTCCCTCGAGTGCAGACTGCATCTTGGTAATCCAGGAAGGCCCAAGCATTCATCCAAAACAAGGACTTTCCACCACGCATTTTAGAATCTAGAGTTTCGTGATCACTTCAGAAAGAAATTTACCCTAAATACGTTCCAATCAAAGATGACTGACAGGATTTTCTGCAAAACCAGCAGAGGAGTAAGAACAATTACAAACCTTTTAAAAGTCTATCCCTCTGCCATGCTATAAATGGAAAAAATACATACAAGAAACCATAATTCCCCCTATAGGATTCATTTAAAATCCACCCTCACCCCACCTCCACATTATTAATTTAGGAAAGCGTAGCAGGACGAATCGCTGCACACGAGCCTCCCCCCACGGCGAGGAGCGGGGGCTGGGCTGCCCGGCCGCTCTCGGTCTGTCTCTTGCTTTCTTGGCCCTCTGTCTCTAGGAGTCACAGGTCTCTTTCCCAGTAGCTGCTGTCACTACATTGATGACCTGAGAAACTATTTCAGTGAACTACTGACTTCCTGAGAAGTATCTCTTTTCTTTCCAATGCTGTTTTCAACAACTCAGGGTAAAAAAAAAAAAAAAAGAAAAGAAAAGAAAAAAGTACCCATCAGGTGAGTAATAGAATTTCCAGGGGAGGTTTTAGCCTCACATAAGGAGCATTTGGATAGAAAGAAAAACAAACTCCAAAGCAACCAACTGTGTATTTATGCCTAACACCTCCAACAGGAACAAACTAACTGCAGGCTCAGAGAGGACGAGTAAGCCTGAAATGCATCTTCCCAAAAGGAGTCCCGGCTGAAACGTGGAGTTGGCAGACCCCTGGAAGCAAACTTGAGAAACAGTTTCTCCTCTGCTCAGCTCTGCCCTCAGACCAAACTCCAAGAAAAACCACAGCAAACCCCAAAGAGCACGCATCATCCACATTGGGCCTTCGGAAATGTACCTTTTCTCAAGAACAGGTCTTTAAACTGAGCCTCCTTCAGCGTGCTGTTGTTCAGGTGGTCCCTGGACATAATCGAGTCCTCTGCAAGTGGGAGGCCAACCGTGACGCAGCCCCCTCAGTTCAAAGCATCCTTCAGCTTCAGGCAGTCTCCTCTCCAGGCAGCTCAGCGCTGCAGTTACAGCCGGCATGGGGCGTGGGAGGGTGTGAGAGTGGGTGTGTGTGTGTGTGTGTGTGTGTGTGTTTCTGTCTGTCTCTCTCACTCTCTCCCTACAGTACCAGCGGGGCCCAGCCAGGTGCTAGACTCAAATGCTGTGGCTCCGACCGCAGACTGTGGCTACCAATTACCAACTGCCATCAACAGAAATCAGGAGCTCTGTGGCAGGAAGCCGGCGGTGTCACCGAGCAGAGAATAAGTCCAGGGTCTCGGATCCTGAGACCAGCTGAACAGCCGGCGTTGTGTTGCTCACAGCAACACACACCCAGGATTAGTCTGCACTGCTCGGGCTTGCCGCACACCCGGACTCGTCACACACACAGGCGAGCAGAACGCAGCTAGACAGTCCACCTTGTTCTATCACGTGCAGTAATCTTCCTAACAGGCAAGTATCAAACCAGAGGGCAGAAACGGGGAAATCTGCAAACCTCAATACAATACTTCTTCCCTTGATCTCTGCTGGGAGCTTTCAGAGTTGAAGAAACGGAGAGAGTGCTTACCCAGGCGGGACGCTGGACGCTCACGTTAGTTTCACGTGCTTCTCCGCCAGTGGCTCCGGCTCCAGGCCACCCACAGCGTCCCTTGCGCCAGGAGCCAGGCTGCGCTGGCCTCTCTGGGTGCTCCTCTCCCCAAAGTCTCTAACTGACGGGAGCAGCCTGCGCCAGCGCTTGCAGCTGAGCTCCGCTCTGGCAACCGGCGAGGTCACAACCGCAGCAGGAAGCGCCGCGTTTTCCTCTCCCTGGGCTCTCTCTGCCCCGCGCGGCTCTCCTGCTTCCTTCTCTCTCTCTCATCATTATTTCTCAACATACGGTGGCACAAATACACCACAGAGAAGCCTTCAAAGTCAGGACTCTCGATCGTCCTGGGCAGTGTTGGATTATAGGTTCAGAAATTAGAGAAAAGGATCCCAGGTACGGAGAAAAGGCAATTCAAACATGAAAGCAGGGACATCTCAGGAGGGCGCTTTCTCCGGGTTCACTTTGTGCAGCGCAGTCTCTTCCCCCCCTCCCAGGTCTACACGGTTTATCTCATGTGTGTAAAACGTCTCCTGTGTATTCGGAGGCCCCAGGCTATGTGAAGCAAAGTCAGGGCAGGCTGAGTGTCTGTCGTGGTTTTCAGAAAAACTCACAGGGTGGCCGCGGTGGAAAGGGCGGCGTGCCATGGCAACGCTGCAAACGACCCAGCCACAGCACTGCCCTGTGCCCAGAATAGCCTTTGTTTTTCCCTATTTAGGGTCAATAGGAATGACATGTGGGGCATAACAATAGTTTTGGCTGTAGGAGGAGTTGTCAAAGCAAAACTAAACTCTGTTGGTTACTACCAGCATTAGAAACGAGGACAGTGACATCAGCAGCCTGTCCCTGCTGTCAGCTGGGGCGCGTCACCTGGGGCACGACAGCAGGGACCGGGCACTGATGTCACCGCTGGGCCCTTGCTGGCCAGAAGACATCACTCTCTCCTGTGCTAGTTACCGGGGCAGGGAAGGAACAAAAGAATCACTAAGAAGACTCTTCAGAGGTTTCATGTAGATAAAAGAAACAGGAGAATTTCAGCAAGAAAATGAACAGTTGTATATATTTGCATGGGCAGATCGAGATGGCGTGATTTTTCTTAAGCAGTTTCCAAATGAGAAATGCAGCTGTCCTCCCTGGTGTGATACTTTCCCTAATCCCTTCTCGGAGTCACCTGCTGGGTGAAGGGGGAGAGTCTCCGTCACCCAGAGCGGATGCTCCTCAGAGAAAAACCAGCTTTCAGGAAGAGCTAGAAAGTGCTCCCCCTTTGAGCCGGGCCCCCCACGTTTCCAGCTCTCCCTGACCCTGGAGCCCTGGGGGTCCTTCTAGTGAGCTTGTCAGCGTGACAGGGGCCCTCTGGGACAAGTCGTCACAGAGAAGCACTCGCAGATGGCACACGACTGCTGCGTAAGTCTGTTCTTTAAAATTAGGGATTTAGTATTAACTGGCTCTGAGTTCTCTGCTTTGAAAAAAAAAAAGAAAAAAAAATTAGAGATTTAGTCAACTTCATCGGACCTGAAAACCTCTTCTGACCTTTGCTGATGGACATATTTGCATTTTAAAATGGCTGCAAATAGCTAGCTTTGGGTTTAACATTATTTAAAATGAATACTTCATATATTTTTAAAAATCAACATTTTTTTCATTTTAACGGCCACAGGGTATTCCACTGTGTCTTACTACGCTGATTTTGTCTGGCTGGCTGCTTTACCACTGGGCATTTTGGTCATAGGAGCCAATCTTAATTAAGCTCCTTGTTCATCGACTTTAAAGTTCTCACTGTTCAATCCGTTTAAAAATCACTTTTAAAAGTTGTCTTTATGGATGAAAGTTTATTTTTAGAACACTGCCCACAGCTCGCACACACGCACACCGCCAGCCGCGGCGCTCCCGTGGGGTGGGGCGTGTCCCCGGGCCACCTGCTCCACAGGGCGCCGCGCTGCTCTTCAGCACCCACTGCAGGGCTGCCGAGGTGAAGTCGCCGTGGCGTGTTCTTGGGTTTTGTTCTTATTTCTGAGGCGGCTGCTTCAGGAAGAACGTTCAGAGGAGAAGTCGTGATTCAGGGGATCACGCCCCGACAAACAGCCCACCGTGGCCACGACAGTCCGTGCATCGCCAGACCCGTTAGCCGACAGTGCCCATGTTTCTTTCCCCGAATTCTGAGAACATGGCAGCCCACATAGCAGAAGGGTGTGGGAGAGACAGGTCTGCAGAACACACAAGTATGAAGGTGTAAAAACATTTGCATCCGAGAACTCTTTCCTCCTCCTCATCGTAAATTGTAACTTTAAAGTGAGTACTCTCACCCGGTTTCACTAGGGTGAGGGCTGTGTGGTCAGCGAGGGTCTCGAAGCTGCAGGAGGCATCCACATGCACAGCGGGGGCCCTGAAAGCTGCAGGGCAGGGTCGCCAAAGTGTCACCAAAGACACAGTTCCACAAGGGCTTGTTGGTAGCAACAAGGACTGAGACTCTAACAGCACCTTCCAGGTTTCCTCCGTAAAGGTCTTCAGTCCCTTCATCCCTCTGACAGACATACGCTAAGTGCTTACAGTCCTTAGGAGGAGACACGGCTGGGCCTTCAGCGGATGCTACAGAAAAGCACTTCTGTGGGGTGGGCTCGCCCGGGCCCCACCTGTGGGCAATTGCTCCCGTGAGGAGCCCGACAGGCTTGAAGGGTCAGCTGGAGCCGGGCTGCACAGGACAGGCCGAGGGGCCGGAGCCTCGCTTCGATGGCCAGAAAGAGGCCGCCCCAGGCAGGGATGCAACTGGGGTTATTGGGAGTTCAGCTCTCGCCTCCCCACTCCGAGGATGATAAGCCGGCAGCGCGGGGCTGCTGAGAGCTCACTGCTCCAGAACGACGTTTCTGGGCGGCAAAGGGCTGCTCTGCCGCCCGGGAATCCCTCTGTCACACAAGCCCGGTCAGCAGCCTGCCTGGGCCCTGGGCGTGTGGGTCCTGCCGGCTGCTGCACCCACAGTGCTTCACTCTCGGCAGACGGTTGAGCACTCAGTGAGTCAGAAATACCTTTCCAGTGGTTATGCGGCAACAAGTTGGCATTTATCAACATTCAAAAACATCCCAAAACTGCTATGTGCTTGGTACTGTCAAGCACTGTGTATCTTTTATCTTCACACCTACCCTGTGAGGCACAATTTCTTACTCCCATTTTACTGACGAGGCAACTGAGGCTCAGAGAGGGTGACCTGTTGTTCTAGGTCAAGTGGCTGGGAAGAGGCAGGCTAGGAGTTGGGGGCCGGGGCACCCACTGGGAGGCCCCCACCTACCCCCATCCATCATTTTGCTCGATGGGTAGTGAGCTTAGAATTATCCAACAGCCCACAGACGTGGAGTCCCCCGAGACTGACCAAAGGATGTCAGCGGACCCAGGTGGACTATTTTGGATTTTTTTAGCCTGATGTGGGCACTAAGAGGATGTGTGAACTTGCAAACCCATGTTAGAGATTCTGCCTCTCCATACGCGGCCACGAGGCTCGCAGAGCCGTTTGACGTGTCCCGCCCGCCTGTCAGAGCAGCTCCCGTCAGGCGTCAATGGCTCGTCCGTCACACACTCCCGTCTTGTAAGGTTTATGACTGTGCTGTAAAGCTTTGCTCTGAGCTTTGCTGTTCCCACAGATTCAAAACATGGTAATAGTTTGATATTTGTGGGCATTAGCCTATAGCATGGAATAATTTACTAACACATCCTTAGTGCTTAAAGAACCACGACATAGAGAGGTCTTTATGCAGAAATGTAAACACTCTGCGCGTGCTCCCACCAGCACGTGTCGTTTGGTAGAAATGTTAGCAAATATAACAGTGTGTGACCTGACCATACGCAGCTAGCAAGCCCACGAGGTGGATTAAAAATTTATTAAATAAATTAGTCCACATTAAGTAGCCTTAAAATAACTTCCTAATAAGCAATGAAACTCCCTGGATGAACAGACTTGAGTTTACCTTTTATATTATCTATGCCACTACAGTATTTTTTTCCTTCTAAGGGAAAAGAAGAATTACATATTATTGCATGTCTATGATGGTATAGATTGTCATAATGGCTAAGCTGCTTCCTACTAAGTGGATTATACACCTTTGAATACTGCAGCTACTCTTCCACGCCCCTAAGGAAATGCAGGTAATATAAAGGTTTTATAGTGGCTAAATTCAGAGGCCAGTTAGACCTAGGTTTGTGTTCCAGCCCTGCCACCTAACTGTTAGCTTCAGTGGGACCTGGTCCCTCATCTATAAAATAAGGCTAGGAATACTTACATCATGGGGTGTCTGGGGGGATGAAACAATGTATCGAACCCTGGCTATTCAAAGTGTGGTCCAAGCAGCTACAGCACCAGCCTCCCCTGGGAGCTGGATCTTGAGCCTGCCCCGACCTTCAGAACCAGGGCCTGCGTTCTAACAAGATCCCCGTCAAGTCATGTGCACATGAACATTTCAGAAGCCCGGTCTACCCCAAACTGCTCATGTGGATAAAACAAGCAAGCCCGGGGCTCAGAGAGACTGTAACTTGTGCACGCTGCAGTGAGGACATGAGGACAGGATCCAGGTCTCCCATTTCTCCTCATTGCCGTTCAGCAATGATTTTAAAGAATGGCACTCAGCATGCAAACGGCTGTGTGCACACGCCTGTAAAATAACAACGCTGCCCTCCCAGGCTAAGGGCAGGTGCTTCCGTCTGTCCTCCCGCCCGTGCGGGTGGGTTGCTACTGACCCACCTGCGCCCGCTGGGAAAGCAGGCAAGGGCCGACAGTGTTGTCAGGGCCACAAGAACTGCAAAGCTAACTGGAGTCGAGACAAAGTTTCTAGAATATTTGGCAACCTTTATAGAAATTCCAGACGTCCTGTAGGACTTCTGGACAGCATATGTTAAGAGAGCATTCTAGGCCGGGCGCGGTGGCTCACGCCTGTAATCCTAGCACTCTGGGAAGCCGAGGTGGGTGGATCGTTTGAGCTCAGGAGTTCGAGACCAGCCTGAGGAAGAGCGAGACCCCATCTCTACTAAAAATAGAAAGAAATTATATGGACAGCTAAAAATATATAGAGAAAAAATTAGCCGGGCATGGTGGTGCATGCCTGTAGTCCCAGCTACTCGGGAGGCTGAGACAGGAGGATCCCTTGAGCCTAGGAGTCAGAGGTTGCTGTGAGCTAGGCTGACACCACGGCACTCACTCTAGCCTGGGCAACAGAGTGAGACTCTGTCTCAAAAAAAAAAAAAAAAAAAAAAAAAAAAAGCATTCTATTAATAATTTTGCCTTCTAGAAAAAGTCAAGTGCCAGGAGTGGACTTGTCTTAAAGACAGAATTATGAAGATGCCACGGCACCATCCCTATGAACCTGGCCCCGTTCTCCACGTCCCCCGGGCCTCCCTGGGCCCTGAGAGAGCCAGACTCTAGGAAAACACAGTCCTGGTCCTTGAGAGTCCTGGAAACAGCTTCCACTTCTGCTGTCTGTGTTCTGCTGCTTGTCGGCAGCCGGCACACACCTAAATGTTCTCCCTATCAATACGGCGTGGGCCTGGTGCCGTTACAAAACTGATGCCACATCAAGGGGCCCCTTACAGGCGTGGAAGAAATCTACTCCAGCCCTTCATATTTCAGGTGAAATAGACACATGCTCTACATAAAAACACACTGAATATTTTAGTCTTTAAAATGGCTAAGGTGGTTATTTGGGAAAATATTTTATTTTTCTTTTCAAGTATATTACACTTCTCAATTTCAACTCCAAACTGGAAGGCTGAATAGCCTTTACAATTCATCCTATTTCTGGGTAGACCATAAAAAATGGGGCTCAAGATGTTTATAACTCAGATCCTGGATACTGCTATTATAGTTCTCAGCTTTTAACTCCATAAAAGTTTTAACTACCCCTTGAGAGACTGAAACGCCACTTTCAGTAGCACTGCGATCCAGGCAAACACTGCACATGCCCGCACGCACACGGGCTGCAGCACATCTGCAGCTCTCACAGGTGGTGCATGCTGCTGCTAAACCACTCAACGACTGTGGCCGCCACTCCTGCAGCTGCGAAGACAGCGGCCCCTTTAGCAATCACAAGCGTTTCTTGGATGATCCGACTGTCAAGGAGAGGCATTTACTATCGTCTCTAGAGCTCCTCTTTGTCTTGCTTATAAGTTCCAGGATGTGTCCAGGTAGTTCCAAGACCTTTAGCTTTGGCCAAAGCATTAATTTCAAAAGCTGAGATAAAGCCAAGGCACTGTATTGGAGCATACACCAAGGCAAACACTAGAGAAACTGTGGGCCAAAACCCCAAATTAATCCAAAATCAGCTTCTACACTAGATCTATATAACTATACTCTGCTTTCATCTTTGGGGTCATCTTTTCATCCAGCCTAGCACACAGATGCATTAAAAATAAGAATGCACCACCTTTTGGTGTCAGATGGTCTTTGAAAATTCCAACGCGAGGTCAGTCCTCATCTATGTCAGCTCTAGAGCTACATTCAGCAACACTGAGCACCTCTTGTGTGCCAGCTGCCGCGACGGGCTGGGGGATGCAGCAAAAGCGAGGAACTGTCCTCATCGGTGAGGTCTCTAGTTACAACTCGAGCAAGAGCTAGCAGATGGTGAGACCTGCAGAGCTCAGCACAGCACCCACCCAGCCAGGGGTTCAGCACGGAGCAGGTGAGCGCGCCAGTGAAGGGGGTGCTGCATTAACCCCAGTAATGACAACAGTAACGACTGGCTCTTAGGCACCACTTACTATGCCAGGCAGTATCCCAAAGTACTTTAAGTCATTTAATCAGGCCATTTAATACTTACAACTACCAGGAGATGAATTCTAGTTAGTATCCCAATCTTACAGATGAGAGAACTGAGGCACAGAAAGGTTAAGTAACTTACCCAAAGTCACACAGCTAGTAAGTGCAACACCAGGATTTGAATCAGGAAGTCTGGCTCCAGAGCCTGTTCTAACTACTACATCAGGCGAACTCTAGATGTGGCAGGTCCAAGGATGACCCCTGAGCCAAATCCTATTTTTAGAAAGGTCCTGATCTACAAGTCCCATTTAAAAGACTCAAGGAATGAATTACTTCTTCCAGTCCAGAGTCCAAGGAAGCTGGAAGAACAGAGGTGACCTAACCACCGTGAGAAGGAAGTCTTCACGCCTCAGGGAAGACCCTCTGGCAGACAAACCACACCATCGGCATTCACGTTAAACTAATCCCGTCTTCTGCTAAGTTAAGATTATTGTCTTTTTTCCTTTTCCTTTTCTTGGGCCCTGAAAAGATGAAGTTTTGGGTTCTGTACTGGTAGTATAAAAAGGTAAACAAAAAACTTAAATATTTACAAAGATCAGAGTTTTCTAGAATAAAAGCTCCCCCGTTGAACACTTTTTTTTTTTAATATTTCTAATTTATTATGTCCACAACCCTTCCTTTTCTTTCTGACTCAGAATGTCGTCTACATTTTAGGGGTCACTGGGACCTGTTTCAATACTGCACATTGCAGTGTGCTTGAAGGGACTGTCCGATTCCATATTGTAGCCATTTGTGAACGGAAAAGTACCAAAACTAAATGATAATTTTTAAATGTACTATGATGTTAGTCAGATTTGTTTAAAATGAGGACTCTTCCTATGTAGGCAACAAAATCATGACATGGAAACAGGAAGAAATTAGGCGCAGATGTGAGGCCCTGACTAGCCAGAGATCACGAGGACCCACCGGCCGGGCCCTGTTGATGACATTGCGCCACCACGACAGACAGGAGCCAATGGCTGGGGAGCAGGGCCACCCTCTTCAAAGGCCTGAGGTGACCTTGCACGAGGATAAGGGGAAACATGGCCCCGTCTGGATTCAAAGTGACCTTAATCAAGTCTGTTAGTCTCAGCAATATCAAATGCGCACATTAGGAAAGCAATGACCTACAGTGGAATAGAGTGGCAGCAATAAAGACATCCCGCATTTTCACAGGAGGAATGACTTTCTGGCAGAAACAAACCTAATTTTGGTTAGACAAATCAAACTGTTTTTTGTTTTGTTTTGTTTTAAAACTTGGTTAGAAATGGTAATACTAAAAATTCCTTCACAATTTTTTTTTTTTTTTCTGTAATGTACCTTACAGAAAAAAATTCCTGACCAGTCTATCACATTGGTCCTCTGAGAGGCAGGAGTCCTGACCAAGTTGGCCTTGGGGTGGCAATTCGGTCACACATGCTCTTCTTGGTGATTTTTAGCTTAAGTAACAAGATGGCAAATGGTGAATGAACCTTGATCAAATTCCAGCTGAATGACTTGTAAGTCTCAGGCTATGGATTCTCTCTGCTGCCAAAACGTCTGGAACATTCCAGCTCTAGCCCCCCTCAACAGTAGGGGGGCCCAGGTCTGGTGCCCCCTGCCTGCTACCTGAGAGTGACATTTAAGTCACACAATTGCACAGACCTCAGACGTCGTCTCGTGGAATTGCTGGGACCCAATCAATGCTACACACTTCAGCCCTTCAGTGCCACACTCAGGAGTCTTAAAATATCTGCACGCCACATGTACTATGATTGCTTCATACAGATCTTTAACTGGACTTTAATTCATTTTTCTAAAAAGTTACCTCTAAATAACAATATCTATAAAACCACAGGTCTGATATGCTAAAGGTTTTAAATTAAACATTGTGTAGGTAAGTATATCAATAAAAATCACATAATAAAATTAAATTTCAAAACAATCTTTATATTATTTATAAAATGTAAAGAAAATGTTCCTGTTGTTACCCATGTAAAAGAAATGTTTGCTACAGAATTTAGTTTCAGCCAGTTATGTGAGGAAAACATGATTCATCCACGTATGTTACAGTGTGCTTGAAACTAAACATAGTCAATACATACTGTAGAATATCCAATTGCAGAATAGTGGGTGAGAAGCTCCAGGGACCTACTCCCCAGGAAAACAATGGTAGTTGGTGAAAATTGTAAAAAACTAACCATTTTAAAAGTCTCTTGAAAGTGTCCAAGGAGATACAGCAGATGAACAAACATTTTGTATTCAAGACAGTCCACTGCATCTCCGTAGGAACAATGGGGCTTTGTGGCCCAGAGCCACAGCCTGCTCCCTCCCCTTCCCTAGGCCAGCAGTGGCAGAAACATGCCTCCCTCTCCCCTAGCTCCCAGCGAAGGCGAGGGCAAATCCACAGGAGAGGCAGGCGTCCGCAAGGTCCCCGTTCCACTCAGCCTCCCTGGCTCTACCCCACTCTTCCTTGCCCCCACTCAGGGCAGAAGGTCCACCCCAGGCAGGGCAGGCTCAGAACAGCAGGGTTCTAATTGTCCTCACCCCAGTCTGCCCACAGCACTTAGGAGAGGCCAGCTAAGAAGACCAGAGGCTTCTGTCCCTACCCAGTGTTTTGCTCATAAAGCCGAGGGTGGGGGTCGCTCTGAGAGAAGTGGGCCAATGTCCCCACGCCAGCTCCTGAGCAGTGACTGAGAGATTTCACCCAGGGGGAGAGGCAGGCCATAAGGACCAAGAGTTCTGAAGTTCTCTCCAAAGAAAATGTGTGAGGGTGCTTTCAAAAACAGGAGAAGTTTGGTAGTAAGCAATTGGGAGGAGGCGGGTAGCTCCCGAGAGCAACAAACAATCACACCAGCTATTTTTACAGAGAATCAGAGGAAGAGACAGGTAAGAAGAGGCCTCCTAGGGTCAGAACAAACCTCAAAGGCTAGCCTCAAAAACTACCCCAGCAAAGGGGCCTGAATTTAATTGGATCAGACTCAGCAGCAATCTATGCCTCAGGTATAGTGTAAAGCATTAAAGCAATCAGCCCGCAATTAGTGGAACCTAACAGCTGGATGCGACACCAGCCAAGGCAGACAGCTTAATGGAAATATGAGGTAAAGAAACGGCCAAAGAGAGAGCCCTGCCGGCATCACTGCCATCCAGGGTGACTGCGCAGCATCCAAGCCTGTGCCCTCTGAGGGGCGACATCAGAGGCTTCCCGTTGCAGAGGAAACAGACTTCAGTAAAACAGTTCAGCAAAATCACTATATAGACAAGAAAACAAGTCCTAGGAAGGAAGAGGAAATCAGTATCCTGAGTTAATACAAATATACTGTCACAAATGTCCAGTTTTCAACAACAAAAAAATATGAGATGAGCAAAGAAAAGTGTGACCCATACACAGGAAATAGAGCAGGCAGTAGGAGCTGCCTGTGAGAGGGCCTAGATATCTGACTTAGCAAAGTCTTCGTAACAGCCATGACAGACGTGTTCAAAGAACTAGAAGAAACAATGATTAAAGAAGCAAAGCAAGGTATGATGACAACATTGCATCAAATAGAGAATATCAATAAAGAAACATAAACCATATATTAAAAAAGATCCAAATGGAAAGAAAAGGAATAATTCACTAGAGGAGCCCAACAGTGGATTTGAACTGGCATAAGAAAGATTTAGCACAACTTACAGATGGATAAGGACCAGGCATTCTGAATAACAGAAAAGTGAATGAAGAAAAAGGAGTTCAGCCTCAGAAAAATGTGGGACATCATTAAGCACACACGTTATGGGGAACCCCAGTGAGATTGACAGCTGACTTAACAATGAAGGCCAGAAGGTAGTGGGATGACACAGTCAATGTGTTGAAATTTAGTTCTAAAATGTCAACCAAGAATTTCATATCCAGAAAAATTGTCTTTCAAAAGTTAAGATGAAATAAAGACATTCCTAGATAAATAAAAACTGAGAGAATTTGTTGTCAGTCGACCCACTTAAGAAATACTAAAGAAATTTCTTCAGGTTGAAATCCAGTGACCCTAGAAAGTAATTTGAATCAGCATTAAAAAGCTCCAGTAAAGGTAATTATATAATTATAAAAGATAGTATAAATGTATACTTCTTCCCTTTTCTCCTCTTAACTAATTTAACAAGCCATTGTAGAAAATAACATGTGTATAAGTAATTGTATCATTGCCCCAGAACATAGAGAGATGTGACCTGTTACATGACAACAGGACAAAGGAGGTGAGTGAGAGCACAGCTGTACTGGACACAAAGGGAACAACACCAGAAGGTGTAACTCCAATCCACAGGAATAAATGAAGAGAACCAGAAAATTAGAAGGTTAATATAAGAAATGCTATAAATATATATTTGCTCTCCTTTCTTCTCTCAGCTTCTTTAAAGTGATACAAAGTAATAATTATAGCATTATATTGTTGGGTTTGTAACATATAGAGGTAATGTGTATAACAACAGGAGCACAAAAAAAAAAAGAGAAGAGAATACCTCTATAATGGAGTAAATTTATATATGTGGAACTAGAAGTTGATGAAAATTTTAAGTAGATTCTGATAAGTTAAGATGTATACGTTAAGCCCCAGAGCAACCACTAACAAAATAACTAAAAAAAAAAAAAGCTGAAAAAATCATTAAAAGAATGAAATTGTTAAACTAGAAATTATTCACTTAATGTAAAAAAAAGCAATAAAGGAAGAATACGAGAAGAAAAAAGATATACAACATATAGGAAACAAAAAGTAAAATGGCAAATGTAAATCAAATTATATCAATAAGATTGCATATGAAAGAATTGAACAATCCAATCAAAGGGTAGAGACTGTCAGACCAGATACAAGAACAAGATCCAACTATAAGTTGTGTACAGAAAATAAATTTTATATTCAAAATGGAAATAGGTTGGAAGTAAAAGATTGAAAAAAGATATACAAACAGCAACCATAAGAAAACTGGTGTGGCTATATGAATATGAGACAAAATAGACGTTAGAACAAAGAAAACTGTTACTAGGGTAAAGAGGAACATTTAATGATGACAAAAGGGTCATTCTATCAAGAAGATATAACAATTACAAACATATATGCACCCAACAACAATGCCCCAAAATACATGAAGCAAAAACTGACAGATTGGAAGGAAAAATGGACAATTTAAGAACAACAGCTGGATACCACAATACACCACATTCAATAATGGATAGAACATTCAGGCAGAGGATCAACGAGGCCATAAAACAAGAGGATTTTTTTTAAGACATGGGGTCTCTCTGTTGCACAGGCTGGAGTGCAGTGGCACAATCATAGTTCACTGCAGCCTTGAACCCCTGGGTTCAAGCGATCCTCCTGCCTTAGCCTCCTGAGTAGCTGGGACCACAGGTACAACACCACTGCACCTGGCTAAATTTTTTCTTCTCTCTTCTTTTTTCTTTATTTCTTTCTTTTTTTTTTTTTTTTTAAGAGACAGGTTCTCACTATGTTTCTGGGACTGGTCTTGAACTCCTGGGGCTCAAGTGATCTTCCTGCCTCAGTTTCCTGAGTCATTGGGATTACAGGCATGAGCCACTGCACCCAGCTGAAAGGACTGAAATCATACAAAGTATGTTCTATGATCACAGCAGAATAAAATTAGATATCATGACCATAAATTTTTATGGGAAATTCACACATTTACAAATATGTGGGAAATTAGATACACATTAAAAACCTATTGGTCAAAGAAGAAATCACAAGAAAATTTCTTCCCGAAAAGGGAAATTAGAAAATACTTTGAGATGATTGAAAATGAGGACAAAATATACCAAAACTTATGGGATACAGACAAAGCAGTATTCAGAGGGAAATTTTTGGCTGTAAAAGCCTATATTTTTAAAAAAGAAGAAAGACATCAAATTTATAACCTAAACTTGCACCATAAAACACTGGACAAAAAGGAGTAAATTAAACCAAAAGTGAGAAGGAAGGAAGGAAATAATAAAGATTAAGAAGAAAGTAATGAAATAAAGAATAATAGAGAAAATCAGCAAAATCAGAATTTGTTTCTTTGAAAGATCAACTGAATTGACAAGCATTTAGTAGGCTAGCAAAGGAAAAAAAGAAGACTAATTACTAAAATCAGGAAGGAAAGGGGCAACAGTACAAATCTAACAAAGATAAAAAGGATTATAATGGAATTCTATGAACAACTGCATGCCAACAAATTAGACAACTTAGATGAAATGGAGAAGTTCCTAGAAAGGTACAAACTACCAAAACTGAATCAAGAAGAAACAGAAAATCTGAATAGATGTATAACAAATAAAGTAAACAAGTAAAAGTTTAGTCATTTTAAAACTTCCCAACAAGAAAAGCCCAGGCCAAGATGGCTTTACTGGTGAATTTTACCAAACATTAAGAAGAATTAATGCTAATTCTCCACTAATCCTTCTAAAAACTAAAAGAGAAGAGAACACTTACTAACTCATTCTAGTATAATTATAATTTTTGAATGCTCCTCACTTGTATTTAGAACATTAATGTTCTTTCTGTTTTTGTCTTTAACCAGTGCTTCATTGTGGGTATACATGAAACAATATTTCTTAGAATAAGAACAAGTTGAGCCCATAGCAGTCAGAATCCCTATGGTGGTGGGCAGAAGCTGAGTGACACATCCACAGAGAGAATCCACAAATCACCTCGTCTAAGCTCCACTCCCAGCACCCGAGCTTATGGCACACACCTGTGCTGCTTTCCACATCACCACCCTGGAGACACAGACCCCACCAGCACCCAAGATGCACGCATGTAGGATGTAGTTATGTGTGTGTGTGTGTGTGTGTGTGTGCGCGCGCGCGAGCGTGCATATGAATATATGCAAATACTTTATGAGGATGGTGATAGAAAATCAGGATATAAAAAAGTATGAGAGGAAAAGAAAAATTTTAAAAGACTGCCCAGCCAGGCAGGTGGCATGCACCTGTAGTCCCAGCTACTCGGGAGGCTGAGGAAGGAGGATCACTCGAACTCAGGTGTGTGAGGCCAGCCTGGGCAACATAGTGCAACTGTGTCTCTTAAATAAAGAAATAGACTGCTCAATGCTCCCATCCATCTACGCCACAGGTCAAACACATTCAGGTGCAGACTAAAGTTATCTTCAGCATCTCCTATGTAACTACTGATACCACTGTGCAAAGCACGGTGAGGGAAGAAGACGACAAATCCATGTCCAGGCAAGCTTGCAAAAAGCTCACAATCTGGCTGGAGAAACAAGACCAGGCTGAAAACAAAATCAGAAAAATATTAAATAATATTTTGCTAATAGTACTTTGTAAATTTAAAAATATGTCCACAACTAGAATCTCATTTGATATAAGAAAGTTTCAAGGCCAGGCATGGTGGCTCATGCCTGTAATCCTAGCACTCTGGGAGGCCAAGGCAGGGGGATCACTCGAGGTCAGGAGTTTGAAACCAGCCTGAGCAAGAGTGAGACCCCATCTCTACTAAAAAATAGAAAGAAATTAGCTGGACAACTAAAAAAATATTTAGAAAAAATTAGCCGGGCATGGCGGCACATGCCTGTAGTCCCAGCTACTTGGGAGGCTGAGGCAGAAGGATCGCTTGAGCCCAGGAGTTTGAGGTTGCTGTGAGCTAGGCTGATGCCATGTCACTCTAGCCAGGGTGACAGAGAGGGACTCTGCCTCAATAAAAAGAAAAAAAAAAAAAAAAAGAAAGTTTGTAAGAATTGGTTACTAAATGCATAAGAAATTGCTTGAAACTGAATTGCTTCACTAAGTTTTAGTCTCTTTCCACCCCTCAATCTGGAACCAAGACTTAACATTTGTAGGTTATTTACAAATTACACTTTTTTTTTTTTATGCCTGTTTCTCATCCTGGGTTTCCAAGAGTTAAATACAACATTAAAAACCTAAGGATCACGACATTCATTATCCCTCCTTGGAAAAATCATAGCAATAATTTTTATTATGTACGATTTTTACTTAAAAGGTTTAGCTAAAGCCTGGTTGGCTACACTGCACCAGGCCTACCAAATTTTTAAATAATATGTCCTACATACCCTACCAAATAATAATCATTCTCTGGCCAACAACAGATCTTTCCCTATGGCTGTATAAGACAAGTCATTCACTTCCCAGATCATAACGTTACCAACCCTTTTTCCGGCCTTCTGAGAGAAGGAGGGAAACTATCCAGTATTTTCTAAAGCATGGGTCACAGCCCATTAGGGCAGTCCAGTTAGTAGACTGCAACCAGCTTTAAAAGAAAGAGTATTGTGAGAGATTTTTCATTCCATATTTGCGTGTTTGTGCTGAGTTATGATGCAAGATGCATTTCTCACCATGGGGCAGGGTTAAAAAAGTTTGAAAGGCACTGGTTGGAAATGTAACCAACTATTCAAATATATCATTCCTGCCTATGAAACAAGGTAAAATAATCCTCTTTCACAAAACTCAATTCTTCATTGGGAACAAACCAGCAGTACACTCATGCAGGTCTTCTCAGGGTGTGAGGTTGTGGTTCAGAGGACGGACACATGCACACCGAGGGCCCCAGCTGAGGACCAGGGTGTCCTTGCGGCCGGAGGGCCTAGGCCGGGACCTGACCCACCACCTGCAAACTGTAGCACTGGCTTAGTCACATGACCTTCCTTAGCCTCAGTTTCCTCACCTATAAAATGTTATGATTACTCCTAAATGCCCTACGGGTGTTGTAACAATCAAACAATATACGTGCA
Source organism: Eulemur rufifrons (assembly GCF_041146395.1). Classification (NCBI taxonomy): domain Eukaryota; kingdom Metazoa; phylum Chordata; class Mammalia; order Primates; family Lemuridae; genus Eulemur; species Eulemur rufifrons. Next base: position 52,222,896 of record NC_090987.1, read on the forward strand.
AGTGGCATAAAATGATAGAACCTGCATTTATTTCTCACTGGCCCCATTTACAAGTGACAGCTTAGTTCTGCCCTGGCTCCATGCCTCACAGTCCTTGAATGCCACTGCGTGTTTTCTTTAGAGCAAGGATTCTTATCTGGCTTCAGATTTTATCACCTGGGTATATTACAAACACCAACGTCTAAGTCTCATCTCAGACTGACTCAATCAGGAGCCCCAGGGGTGGGCCCGGGTACCTGTAATTTTTAAAGCTCCCAGGTGGTCTCAGTGCACACATGGGGTTAGGAATCACTGTCTTAGACTGGATTATTGCTGGTTTTCCTTTACTTCTAACATTCTGTCTTCTGTCTTTCTCGGTATACATACAGACAGACACATACATGTCCCTTTGGAATACATCCCTTCATGTTGCAGCTGACCTCAGGAAGAAACAAAAATCAAATGCAGACTCAATCTCATCATTCCTATTCTAATTACCTGGTGACATTAAATGTGAAACTTTAGAAATCTTTGACAGCAAACCAGTTTCTATAATGAAAATCTTCAATTTAGACAAATTATTACTTTTGATATTCTCAAGAAAAGCCTCAAGAGTTTTATCTCCAAGGCATTATTTTAAAACTGTTAAGAGACAAGAAAGAGAATTCTACAGTGAGCAAAATGAGCACAGGATTTGGGTTCTGCCTTTCTTCTTCTGGAGACTTTAACTGTTCAAGGATAAAGCAGCCTCACAACTCCCTGATCAAAAGCGACTAAAACCCACACCTGATCACTGGGTTGGGATCTTCTGCTCCTTTTTATTCATACTTAAAGAGACATCTCAAAACAGAAAGCACTGAGAATTCCAGGGAGAAGACAAGTACCAATGTCAAGGCCACCAACTTGCCGTTTCCTCTCTTCTATTGATAATAGTGAGACCTCTGTAGTGAAAACAGTAAGTTGGAATTTCACACGACTTTAAATGTAAGATGGTTTATAAATCCAGAAACCCAAACTTAGACTCAATCTCCAGTGCAATCGAACAGCAAGTTTTCCTGAGCTTTCAACATGTGTCCAGGGCTGGCGGGTGCAGAACGAATGGGTCAGGGTACAGAATGAATGGATGTCCTTGGGCCTGGAGGCCAGTCACACACACGCCCCAAGGCACAGCCTAGTGGCCAGAATGTGGTCATGGGCTGAGTTGTTTGAAGAGATCATAAAGGTTGTAGACGCCAAGAGGAAGAGAAACCAGTGAGGGCTGTAGTGTTCAGAGGAGGTGCCTAGCAGAGGTGGCCTTCGGCAAGGGCGGGCACTGCAGGGCTGTGCAGATCCTCAACACAGCGCCACAGAACATACAAGTGGCAAGCTTGCACATGCCAAGTTCTTAATCCTGGGCCACTGGATTCCTGCTATACACGAATGCATGCACACACACACGTGCAAACACACATACATGCACACCTCTCCCTGCACCCCCCTGAACACCTGCCTCTTTCCACACCTGCTTTATGATCCATCAGCGCAGGGCGGGCCCAGCGCCCCAGGGTCCGCAGCCACCTCTGTCACTGCTCTGGCCTACCTACTCCCTCCCCTCCACCCCACTCACTTCCCCAGGTTTTTGTCACCTCTCAACACCCCTTTCTGTTTTCTCCTAAACCGTCCTCTCCCTTCTCTGGGTTTCTTCTCTCCTTTTTGGCGTTTTGTTTCTTTCTAGTGTCACCATGTGAAGGCCAATCCGTAACTGCAGTCTAAATTTGATTCTGCCTGAGGTGCTGCTGGACGCAGTGACCCCACCATGGGGAAGGGATGACCAAGATGAGGCCGGAGCCACGGGAGAAGTCCGGGCGACAGACCTGTGGGTCTGCCGCCAGCGACGCCCACCTCCCTGGCCTGCCGCCCGCCACCTTGACTGGACTCCCCGGACGGCAGGGCACAGCTGCGGGCCACCCTCCCAGGGCAAGCGCAGCAACACCGGCTTGGCAGTCAGAAAAGCCAGTGGTGATGGCGGCAGAAACTCTGATTAAGAAGTAAGAAATATAGTTCCTGCAAACTCTCTGGGCCTCCATCAAGGATTCACAAACCAAATCAAACACCTTCAGCCTCTCTGGATAAAGCTGAGCCGGCCATGGGGCCACACTCCTTCCCTGTGTCTCGGGAGCCCCCACGCGTGGGGACAAAGTGCCCGAGCAAAAGAGGCAGCTTGAAGTGCATCAAACTGTTGCCCACCTGCCGTCTCCCGTCACAGATTACTCTCAACAGATGACAAGATCCTGGAGGCAGGAACCGACAACAGAAGACAAAAGATGACAGAGTGATGGGTGACTTAGCTGAGCTCCCCGAGAGAGCAAGCGCGGAACGAGCGCACGTAAAACAGAAAGTAAACTTTGCTGGCCTGTGGGACTGGCAAAGCCCTTTCCTCTAAAACAGGCCCAAGATAGCTTCAAGAAACTAGTGGTGATCCTATGTTCTTTGTGAGTGGATTGTGTGGACAGCACAAGAATAATTCGATCCTTAAAGCACAGAGGCAGCAGGGATGCGAAGTGTTTTCAGAAATTGAAGCTGGTTATAGAAAACACCAGGTGAGTCCCAAGCACCGGGAGAAAATGAACTTTTGCTCCTTCACTCCGTAAGGCAACAATCAGATACACTGTACTTTTCTAAAAAAAAAATTCTAAGGGCTAGAGGAAACTGAAATTTTTAAAATAATGTTTCATTTCGATGATCATATTTGAAAATATATTCCTTAATGAAGTCCCATCTGTGAATTTATTTTTAATATTCTACTCAAAAAAGAAAAGACAAAATTCCAAAATTTTCAGAAAAATCAAGAAATCAATAAATAGATTCATCGCTCAGCCTCTAAAAATTATTTCATATATATAAAGCCCCTGTGTAAAAATGTACCACTCCAACTGGTTCATTCAGAACAGAGAAACTCAAATGAAATTATTCAAAAGGGGAAGAGAAAGAAGCATCTGCCTCAAGGGTGACAAGGAGCCACGGTGTGTCCCCCACGCGGGACACCACATCTAGCATGCTTGTCACCAGGGGCTGTGACCTCAACAGGAACGCGTCTGTCTTTTCTCAGGATTTTCACAAATCTGCTCAAAGTTTCACTGGGACAGGAGGACAAACAAATTATCCTTGTGAAAATACTTTTCTTCACATCTGAGCAGCAGTATCCCGTCCTGTACGGGAACTAGAGAACGATGCAGCTCAAACAAAGAGCCTTTCTGGGATCCTGATATGAGGTGCTCTGGTCTAAAATAAAGAAACTGTTGGCAACGTAAAGAAACAGCCATCCGATTTACCTGAAAGAGATTCAAGATCAGCTATTACTATTTTAATTTCTTATTGTAGGATTACATTTTCCAGGTTGAAAGTGACCTCCTCTCTTTTTGTGGACACCCTAAAGCTAAGGAAATAGACAAAGGATTCGATACAAGAAAGCAGGATTATAAAGGAGCAAAGGCTCAATCATAAACAATGGATCCTACATATCGAATAAAATAACCCCACTGGGGTATTGGCCCCAGGAGGGATCAAAGGACCCACAAAGCTGTACAAGGGTCCCCACCCCAGAAAAAGGTTACTGTGTAAAACCTACTATCGCATGTCTCCTGGAGACAGGAAAGTGGTCTTACAGGGAAAAGCAAGTAACTGGAATTGTTTAACCCTCTGTGTGTTGGACATCGCACCCCATGAAGTCAAGCATGGACCCGGGAAGTAGCAGGTCCTAAACTCACCTGCAGGTGGCTAAGGGTGACCGTGACCCTTTCTGTAAAGAACGCTGGACAGTTGGCTGCTCTCACTAAAGACCGGGACAGAGTGGTACTCACCTTCCCTGCCTCTGGCCCTGTGCCCGGCACCTGCCAAGGGCTCAATAAGTATTTGTAAAATAAATGAGAGTGAGACTAATGTGGATAGAGTCCTGGAATGTGATGCTTAGGGCAGTGGTTCTCAAAGCATGGTTCCCTAGGCCAGCAAGTATCAGCACCACCTGGGAACTTGTTAGAGATGCTGACTTTTCAGGTCCACCAGATCTACAGGGAACTCTGGGCATGAGGCCAGCAATGTCCTCCAGGAGACTGATGTACATTAGAGTTTGAGAACACCCTGACCTAGGGAAGTGGTGCTGCTGCAAGGGTGGAAATCTCCAAGAAAATGAACACACAAGTAGTATTCTGATATTGCCAGCCTCCTGAGCAATCTGATTTCTCTGGGTCTGCCATTCGCATGACTCTGGACTTGTCATGTTTTTTCTTTGCGAGCAGATACAGTATAATGTTACCGGGACACTTACACAGATCAACTCCCCCCTAACTTTTAAGGTGTCCAGACCATTTTGAGATTGACTTGTCTAGAAGTTAGATCCCTCAGTATTCTAGTGTGCACGTGCATGTGTGCGTGTGTGTGCGTTTCAGGGCTCTGAGGCTTTCCTTGTAATGGCACAACCACTGTCATGATCTGACTTCACTTGGCCAGCAGGAGAAAGACAAAATGCTGTGACTCAGAGCCCTTGTCAGCTTCTATTCTTTACTAGGTATTGTTTTCAACTCCCAGGTGGCAGTAATTTTAGCCTCAAGGCGCTTGCCATACTTTCAACTTTCATTCACTGCAATTCGTCAGCCATTTGACGTTAGCTAGTTTGTGCATTACAAAATATTTTTGATCCAGTTCTTTAAGGGAAAAAGTAGAGGAAATCTGAAAGTTTGATGGACAAGTTCATTTAAGAGGAAATGTCTGCTGATATGAGCTAACTTTCAGTTCCCTGTTTTATCTTTTCCCCTGGCTTGGTTCAACATTGAGATATTTTTCTCCCAACACCGGCTTATTATTCATATGTTACCAGGAATCAGCAATCTCCACACAACACCAGTTTGTGTTAAGCAACAGATATTCTGGCTGATGTAGCAGTTGTGCTTACATTTAGAGAAAATCTGGGACCGCAGTTGTCTGCATCAGTAACATTCATCACGAAAAGTCAAATGCTTTAATTTCCCTAATGGGCTTGAAGCAGGGAGGGGGACCAAATGTGCTTTCGAAAGATAATCTCCGAGAAGAGGAAGTCTGCATGGAGGCTTGATCAAATCCGGGGTAGAAGTTATGTTGCCGGAATCACTAATCATCAAAATGACCCCTTGCTCGTTAGTGCATTAGGAAGTGTGGACACCCTTCACCGGGAGCAGGCTGTGGGTCCCCATGGTCGGTCACAGTCACTTCTCCTCCTCTCTCTTCACCTCAACATTAAAGGCTTAGAAAAACCCCTTTAAAAAACAAAACCCAGAAGGCTCTGTTATTTATCACCGGAGACGATAAATTAATGCGGCTTACAGTATTCATGCCGGAACAAAGAGAGCTGGTAACAGATTTGTTCCTGATGCATCAGAAAAGAGCCCCAGTGACAAAGTCCTGCTCTCTCTCCGGCGAAGCTGATGCATTGACTAGACAGGTGGGTATTAGGTACTCAGGCTGTCTGGCTGCTATGGAAATCATGTCAAGTGCATTTGACCATCGGCAACGGGGCCAGACAGGCAGGAGGCTCATTCTTATTCCAGCCAGGGAAGGGGCCTTGTCTGCATTCGCCTTTTCTCCGAAAGGCTGCCGTATTTGTCAGCTCAGAGGAGTGCAAGATAAGCTCTTTCCTCATTATCTAATATTTCACCAGGCAGTGGAACCAAAGGATAAGGACAACCTAATCGCCCACGTGGGCAGCAGAGCTTGAGCACCGTCAGGCCCGGCGCAAAGCCTGGAGCCCGGACGGGAGGTGGTTTACAGCGGAAGTTAATCACTTCCAGTGGGAGGAAAGCTGAGGAATCTGGACAAACAACTGTGATTTATCCTGGTCATGCAACGAATCAGTAGGCAGATCCGAAGGTACCTGCTGCAAGGTAATCTGCAGACAACTTCACTTTCTTCCCCACTACACACTCTCAATTTAAATTTACCCCAAGATTAAACACAATGAAAAGAAGTGCTAACATGTAATCATTTGTCCAGACTTAATGAGGAATGGGTATGAGAAAAGATGCATTTGCAGCCATCCCTCCGCCTGGCTGTCCCAGATCCGTCCGTTTATTAAATCCTCAGGAGCGCCGGGCACAGTGCGGGTGCTGAGGAGAGCAAGAAGGGTCTGTTCCTGTTCTCAGAGAAGCCTGGAGTTGTTTGGGGGCAGAGAGAGAGAAACTGATCGCTACAAACCCATTGCAGGGACTGTCACACAGATAACACAGCCCCCGGGAGAGGACGGGAAGCACCAAGCAGCGGGAGGGAGAGAGGCTAGGAGAAGGCTGCCTGGAGGAGGCGGCGCTAGTCTGAGTCGTCAGGGCTAAGTAATGACTGGACAGATGGAAGGGAGGGATGGGATTCCAAGGAGAGAAACTGACACGAAGCAAAGGCTCCGAGATGACAAAGCACGGTGTGTCCAGGGCAATGCTAAGCCATCTGACACGGCCAGGCCTTGTGCCCCAGGGACTAAAGATGGTGGAGGCAGACTCCAGACCCTGGGCTGGTCTGTGGGTCAGGGCCACCGAGGGGCGTGGGTGACGGGGTGCTGTGTGCTTCTGATGGGCTGGGCTCACCTGGGCTCTACAGGCACGGCTGGGCGGAGGAGGCAGCGGCTGCAGCAGCGCTCGCAGGACAGGAACTGAGGCCAGGCCACGCAGGGCAGGGGGAGCAGCCGCAGAGCTGCAGGGCAGGGGTGGCGCAGGTGCGAGGTGGGTGGGAACAACACCCGCATGTCGGGGACAGTATATGGCGGTCACAAGTTGAACGTCATGCCCTTTGCTCTGAGTACGACATTCAAAAAGTCCAGCCACACACCGGAACCGTGGAACTGAGGTCTGAAAAGAAAGCTAAGGGCAAAGCCAGAGATACAGGACAAAACCAGGCCAGCAAGGCCGCGGGGCAGCAGGGCCCCACCTCAGTGACTCAGGTGGCCCTCGGCATGGGCTGAGCACCCCAAACTACCTGTTAGGCGAATAAATAAACGGAAACCACACCCACAGTCAAGCAATCCAGCCTCTTACTGCATGTATCTTTGGGCAAATAACAATCTTTCTTAAAATTTAGTTTCTCAGTTAAAAGTGGCGATAATATGTTCCCCTAGATATCTTAAGGTCCAAACTAATTTCTTTATTTTTGGAACCCTAATGAAACATTATCTTTACAACTTATTTAATTTCCCAATCCTATGTGTTCTAGTACTACTAACTAGATTCTAAGCATCTAAAAGACAGTACCTGGGCGACATCCCTCCCAGAGGTCTCAGCAACAAAAGGAGACACCAAACACCTGGCGATCAGGAGACCAGCCCAGCCTGCCACCAGGGCCGGCGTCTGTGAGCCCGTCAGCCACCTTCTCTGCTCCTCGCACTGTCATTGCAAACTCAGGCTGAGAACATCTGCCCTGCCTATTTCATAAAAATGAGATAATACAAAATATCTCATCAAAAAAATGAGATAATACAAAAGAAGCACTAAAATCCTAAATTACATTTACTTATGTGATTTTGTAATAATATCACAAAAGCAACTAATTTTTGGATAGCAACTGGCCACTCTGGCTAGTTCATAAACTTTAAAATAAGAGCTACAATGCGCAGTCTTACAGTGCAGGCAGAATAACCTAAAAGACCTACAAGAACAAGGGAGATCCTTGGCGTGGGAACCTACCCAGGTTTGATGTAGATGAGGACTGGGGTGACGGGAGGCTGTGTGGGAGGTGGGCCGCCAGGGCCAGACCTGCTCGAGGCCAGCGAGGGTGGGCTGGTGCTGTGCCTGCCGCGCCACTCTCCCCTGGGCCCAGTGGCACAGCGTATAGCAGCCCACATGCTGGCAACTGCGTCTGCACACCCGCTCCATGGCACCCGGTAGACAGAGAGGTTGGGCCCCCTCCCCAGCACACCTGCTCTGAAACTGCAGGCTACTCTCAGGGTCGATTCCCACACAAAGGGCAGCTGAGATGGCTTTAACTGATGGTGCAGCCACCATGCCGCTGCCCAGGACCACCTAGGGCCGGGCAGGGGCACGCACATGAATGCCCATCTGCCCTCTCCTTCTCCCAGCGCACTCCTGCCCGTCCAGGCCGTTCAAAGGTGAAGGGACTGGCCGTTGCCAAGGGCTTCTGTGCCAGGCGCTGTGCCGGCGGCGTCAAGGCTTTCTGTTGTTCTTTCCCTCATTTTTGGCAGAACCACCGAGGCCATTTTACAGAAGAAGACGCTGAGGCTGAGCGGGATAATGTCACTTGACTAAAGATGTCTGGGAGCAAGGGACTGACTCCTGCCCAGGTTTACAAGGCCCCAAAGGCCATGCTCATTTCACAACCCCCCAGTATGAAATAAATCATGGAAAGATACATGCATTTTTTTTAACCCTAAACCATCAAATGCTGCGGCCCACCCCCTGCCTGCCCCCCACCACACACAGGGTGCTCAGATCCACCAGTGCAGAAAGTCCTCCGCCCCTGTCTGCACACATGCCCACCAAGCAGGTTTGCAATTTACATTTTTAACCACTGGTAAGGGTTCAGGAGCCAATAGAAACCGCAGAACCAAAATTACCAGGTTGAAATTGTTGGACAAACTTTAGAAAAGGATGAATAGAAAATGAATGGTAGACAAAACAGAAGCTAATGCTAAGATGCAATTTTATAGTTGGATGATCTCTAGTTTCCTTTTATAACCGTGTTGAGTCCCTCTTTCATGTTCCCACAGAGAAGGCTCCAAGAAATTTAGGAGAGCCTACCCAGAGACAGAATGCGAGCAGCTCGGCTGCTTGAAATATGCTAGACCGTCTCCAGACAGTTCAGTGGAGAGAGACAAAATGAGAGACAGGCCTGTATAAAGCCTGCATTATAAGAAAAAACAACCAGCAAAAATGTATTGATATTAGGGGTTGAGCATCCCTAATCTGAAAATCTGAAATCTGAAATACTCCAAAATTTGAACCTTTTTGAGTGCCCATCCCCAAGATAACTCATTACATAGATACGTGACTATTCCAAAATCCAAACTTCTGGTCCCAAACATTTGTGTATATAGAACACAAATCCAGGTATCAACCAACCAGCAACCCAGTAAGCATCCAATTTCAAAACCAAAAGTTGAAGAGCTATTTAGAATGGACAAACTTGTAAAATTAATTAATGCTGCTTTTCCCTTTGTCAAAGGCTTGCTTAAAAAAGGAATTATAGTTCAAAGATATTTTAATGGTTTCATAAACCAGGAAAATACAGAATCCTGGACCCGTGACCGTAATGAGGGCTGGAGCCTCTGGATGGGGCCGTGGCCCAGGCAACGGGTGGAAGAGACAACTGCTGGTCACCCCCGGGACAAATCCCAGGGCCGGAACGGTCACCCTGTGCCTCTGTCAGCAGCTTCATCCGCGCTGGTCACCCTCACCTTCCAGAAGAGTCCTCCAGACAGCCGAGGTGGGACGTTCTCACCCTCTTTCAAGCATATTCCAATAACATCCTCTCAGCAGCAGCGACGCCCACCGAGCACCCTCTCCCCTCATGCAGGGGATGCTGCGGGACCCAGGAGGCTGAGGCATGTTTCTGACCCCAGGGGACCCACCCTCTGGCCGCAGAGACAGTGCTGTCACCCCCACAGGCCCAGGGAGCCCAGTGAGTGCTTCCAACAGAACAGCCAGGCAGATGGAAAGGCCGCGGGAGTCCAGGCCTAGCGGCCAAGGTGGGAGTGACCACAGCTGTGCCCAGACGCAGGTGGGCTCGCAGCAGCAGGGCCGGGGGCCGGAACGTCATCCCATCAGCAGGGAACACCCAGGCCGGTTCCGACCAGAGACTGGTGTGTGCGTGAAATGCAGAACGAAATGCAGACAGCAGAAACGCTGGGATGGGCCGGGCCGCTGAGGTCATCCCAGGGAGAAGTGCCAGTGGACACTTCTCATAAACTCACAAGGAATTTATGAGCACCGCGAGAAGAGCACAGCGTTAATAACGCAGATTCCTTTACGGCTAACATGCGGTGGGCTGGAGGAAGGGAAGGAAGGGGAAGCGACCGAGGGAGAGAGAGCCAAGGGGCTCTGCACTCGCGGCGTCCAGCAGCCACCTGGGAAGGGACACGGCCCCAAGAGCAAGCGCACGCTCAGCAGGCGCATGCGGACGCCCCGGTACCCCGTGCCGGACTGCGCTGCACAAGCTCAGACCGAAGTCAGCTCTCTAGAACTGGGAACTGATTTTTCCATAGGAAAGAAATACCACAAATGAGGGGGTGGTGTCCAGGAAAACTCACAAAAGTCTCTTTAATCCATATGTAACTGAAATGCTATAGGCAAAGGTGGGATTTCAGCTCTATTTACGTAGAATCTTTGGTGACTTTGCCTGGGAAGTAAAGTCCAATGTTATCAGTTCTCCACCAGTTTAAATTTGAAATTCAGGATGATCCCACGAACACTTGAAGTATATTGCCATTTCCCACCCACGGCAATCACCAGCCAAGATTATGCGCTTCAGCTCCACGTGGAGACAAGAAATTCTCTTCCTTACTAAGTCACCCACGAAGGAAGTGGCCCCAGCTCAGGGCAGGCTGGAGAGCTTTGGGCTCAGTGAATAGGGAGGAGCTAACTTCCTACGCAAAAGGAGCTGGCCCATTTAAATAGTTTCCATGTGTAATAAGATGACTATAACTTGATCATTATTCAATAATAACTATGTATAAAAAACTACTGTAACTTGACAATCACTTCTTTTATAAGCATTTTTTGGATATTTCACACCCTCCTAAATCACCAGTATCATTTTAAACGAAGTGCATTATATGACCAACTCATAGCAAGGTGTGGTTCACCATGATCTCTAACTCAAAACAGAGAGACCTGGGCATCTCTTAAACTGGTCACTGTGCCTTCGTGGCTTCTGTTTTGCCTGCCTGTATTTACCCTGAGTTTCAAGGTTTTTTTTCATCCCATCAAAAAACAAAAGTTGTGCCAAGCTAAATACATTAGTTAGTTAATAAGTCAGCATCAGTGTCCTATTCAGCTGCTCTCATGATCTGCAATACATGTCCACAAATGCTACATAAATGTCACTGCCATTTCTCCTGAGTTGGGACTGTGCCTTTTCCTTCCAAGGCTAATACTTCCATGTGTTCCTCTTTCCTCTCTGTCCCCGTCAGCTTGTTCTGGGGCATCTAGCGCCTACCTGGCAAGCACCGTTAGGAGGCGGACAGTTAAGAAGACGGCAGTTCCGATGGTGACGACGACGATGACGTACTACACAGACAGTCACTGGCAGGAGCGGGAGACCCTTCCACCTCCTGAGACAAGCAGGGACCCAGATCAGTCAATTTAGTTTTAGGGAAAATTTCAAGGTGATGCAAAGGAATATAAGTGGCTGTTAATATGAGAAAGTATGATAATAAGGTGGTCACTCATCAGAAAGGAGGCAACCGGGCGAGGGGGGAAGAAGCACCTGTTGAGTCTGGGTTTGTAGCAGGTGCTTTTAACCAAGACACCATGGACGGGCTCCTGGGGTCTGCAAACCCCGTAACTAGACATGAGACTTGGATATTTGCATTGTTCTGGGATGAAGGTCTTTGGCCGGCATCAGATTCTCAGAGGTTAAGAACCAGTGGTCATAAGGGAGAGATTCTCCCCCCACCCGCCCACCAGGAAGCAGCAGAAAGGCACTGACCTCCCCCGCCCCAACTCGGCGTGAAAAGTACGCACAGCCTCCATTTAAGGATAACGATCATAGCTCAGTTTTAGAGATAACAAGAGAAAAGCCCATCCGTGATTCCAGAACATGTAAAAATGTCAGGATAAACCTATGCTATGTTTTTAGTGCTTTTTTCACCTTGAAAGTAAGAGTCCATTTTCAGGCAAATGGACTTTGTTTTCTTAAGAGGTATGCCTCACATGCCAAACTGTATCAGAAGTTGCCTACAGCAAATCAATTTGCAGCGGATAATGTACCGGTAGTTACCCTCATTAGGGTCCCATGTGCTCATCAGAGAGGACTGTGCAGTGCTCAGGACGTGACACACACAGCTCCCCTCTCCCTCCACTTTGGCTTTTCCCCTCACTATCACCAAGAACGAATCCACATTTGTTTTTTGAGAACAAAAATATCTCCATTTCTTAAGTTTTCCCCTCGGATTTTTCTCAAAGGTTGCTTTTCTTTCTAACTACAATCGACTGAGTCATAACTCCCTCTGCCCACGTTTCCAACATCACCACGGAGGGACGCCTCGGAGGAGCACAGGAGTGTCCCCCAAAAGCCTGTGAGCCAATCCCAACACAAGTCGTGCCGGGAGGCTCTCAGGACGGCCCCTGCCGGGTACCCAGGCCTCTGTGCTCAGCTCTCACAGGCTGGTGAACGTGTCTTCTTGCCCATTTCACAGCAACTGAAATGTTAGTCTCATTCCCAAAGTAATCAAATTTCTCTCCAGTCACTGCAGGCGTGGAACAGCGTGCCCAGGATTTTACTTTCTCATTATGGGCCCTGTTAGTGTTTACTATTGCATCTGCTTCAAATCACACGGGCTGAAACTTGCAGAAATATGAACCTCGTCTCATGCAAATTCAGATACTTTTACAAAAATGCTAAATCAAAAAGCAAAACAAAAATATTACCAGGAAATTGAACACTGGGAACTTCACCTGTGAAATGTTGGGTCAAGACACCCAATAATACTTTTTAAAACTTGTGCTAAGGATTCCTTTCCACAGAAAACTATGCATTGTTCCGCTTAATGTTGTAAGAGCCAGGTCCTCCGAGGCGCCAAGCCAGCGGCTGCCCTGAGCAGAGCTTGTGGACACCCCTGCCCTCCCAAGACCCCCAGGCCACGACATTCCACCTCACGCAGCCACCAGATCTCCTCCTCCTGCTGCTGTGGATGTTGACGGAACTCACAGTGAGAATCTGTTCTCTCACCCAGCAAACCTGGGAGTTCTGCGCTCCGGGGCCCAGCAGAGCACCAGGAACAGAGCAGGTGATCCACTTTCTGTTAAGTGAAAACAGAAGGAAGAGTTGACCTAACTAGCCTAGCACCACGCCTATCATCCAGCTCATGAGCTTATTTAAACATTTTAAATCCTAAAGAGTTTAAAACCAAGAAAATCAGAATGTGAGTTGGCAAACATTACCTGATTACACACACAAAGCAAGAAACTGAGCAAGGAACTCACTCTCTTGACACGTGTAATAACTTTTAGGAGGCAAAATACCCTCCCTAAAGACTTGCTTCATAATAACCCTCCCTTTAAACTTTTCCTTTGTATTTCTGGGAGTTTTTTTGCTTTTGGGGTTTGTTTTCTTTTTTTAGCATAATCCGTGACTCAGCTGGGGAAGGAAAAAAGTTCAGATGACATATTACCTCCTCCTTCTAAAACAGCTCTGTGCTAGAAGGAGGTGTCATATGGGGGCAAGAGACAGAAAGGGACGGTCTCCCATACACACATCTCATCAGGAAGGCTAGTTCCCAGCTCTGACTTATTTCCCTTTTGGCTACCACTTAGAACCTGGCAGACCCTGATTCAAGAGAAGCAGGAAGCTCTTTGTAAAACTTCACAATAATTCATAAGACGGTTCGGAGAAGACCCTCCACAGTGGGACATCCCCCTTAGTTGTGGACGAGAGAGGTGGCATGGGAAGTGCTCGTGCTCAATGCCAGGGACCCATCAGTGTCAACGCCGGACTGTCAGGCAGCGAGGAAACTCAGCCCCGAGACGGAAGGCGCCGGGAAAAGAATCGCCTGGGATTCTGCAGACGCTGTGGAGTAAAGGTCTCTGGAGTCCCGCTTAGATACCACGAGCTGGGGGTGCAGAGACGGACAGGACACAGTTCCTGCTCCCAAGGAGCTAGTGCCGCGATGAGGAAGATGTCCAGGTGGCTGGATCACCAGGTGACAGGGATCTGAGCAGGCCTCTGGACAGCATGCTGTGGGCAGGGGAGCAGGCGGCCGCCCCGCCAGGACCAGGGGCCACACAGGAGCAGTGCCACCCTGTTGGCCGCACCTGGGAGCTATCGCCAGCCACGTTCTGCTTTTTTCCTACCAGCCTTTCTATTACACACACAAGAAAACAAGTGATGGGTAAAAATAACAGATGGTGGAACAGCCATTGTTAAATGTGGTAATGGTTACATGTGCTTTTGCGAATTTGGTCATCCTATGGCTTTCTCAGTGGTCAAGGAAGAGCAGGGAACTCTGGACGTGACGGAAGCTGCAGACTCCCACTGGGCGGCCAGTGCGTGGAGCCCACTTCTGTGTCTCCACTGCCGGCCACACGGCTCACACCGGCAGAGACACAAGCCTGGAAACAATGCAGCCTCTGTTTCAGGAGGTTCCCGGCCAGGAAAATTGGGACGGGTGATGAGGTGGAGCATGTCATCCATGAAATACGTGGCTTCTATTCCCTCCAGAAGGTCCAAACCCGTGATCTTATCCTCCTTACCTGAGAAGGTTCTAAATGTCTGAAGTTAAATCTGACGGCAGTCCCTCTACCCTGACTTTGCTTCTCTGACTATAATGCTACGAAAAAGCTATCACTGTCCTCCCTACCCTGACGGAAAGTGAGTTCCAGTCCAAGGCATGTCTGCTTACGCGTGGTGTGTGTTTTATCAACCTGTCCTCGTCACTCTAACGTCAGCCCAGCAGGCTCCTAAGGTTTCTAAGACGCATCTGAGAGAAACTTTCCAGGAGAACCGCCGGGAAGCAGACACGCCGGAGCAGCAGGGCCCCGCGTGCACCGCGGCTCCCGGGGTCTCACACGCGCCTGGCGCAGGCGGGAGCCACGCCGCCCGCACAGAGCGACTGCACGTGTCTGTGCCCAGGCTCCCCAGGGCCTGCGGCACTCCCACCCGGGCTGTGCTGGTCCTCGGTGCCCCCATCATCGCACAGGACCGTGCAAGCCCGTTAGCCGTAACTCTCACCACTGGTACCACTAACAAACATCCCATCCTGTGAGGAGTCCGTGTAAAAATCATCACCTTTGGACCAAAGAAGTGTCAAACGAGCTACCCCCAAACACTACCTGCTGGTTACCAGGATTCAGGGGCCCTAATTTAACTGAAAAACGGTGAGCTCTATACATTGACAGACTCGGCAAGAGGCACCGCGTGGGCATCCCAGGACGACCCTAAGATGACCTGCTTTCCTCCCACTGGTTGGGCCCGTCTCCGCCTTCCTTCTGGGGTTTCTTAATGAGTATTGCAGCAAAATAAAAAGTTTAAGGACCTTCTTGACGAGGATCGAAGGATCCCTAAGTCTTCTGAGGCAAACACAGAAATGAGGGAAAAGGCTGATGGGTTCTTTCTCTTTATCTCCTAAACCAGAGTGTCCTTCCCTTCCCAGGCTGCCCGCACTGTCGTCTGCATTCGATCACCCACCGCAGCGTGGGGGCGCCGAGGACACGCACAGGGCAACCTCACGACCACAGGACAGCGCGAGGAGGGGCCGGACGGAGGATCCAACGTGCCCGGTTCCTGCTGTCACGTGACACCTATCGAGCAAGCAGTGAACCCTCAAACCTACCCCACTACCCCACAGTAAGTCCTCCCTGGCCACCATCGCTAGGTTCTTGGAAACCGCAACTCTTAAAAGCAATGACATACAGCAGGTCCTCGAATAACGTCATTTCCTTCAATGTCGTTTCACTATAATACTGACGAGGAGAAAATTGGTTTTGTTATACATCATTTTGCTCAAAGTTACAGTTTCGAAGAAGCTACTGACAATGTTAAGTGAGGACTTACTATACAGTTAAAATGCTGGCCTGGTTTAAAGAATGAATCCAAATATTCTTCACCCAGGTGAACAATGATTAATTAATAATAGTTTACGAATAGTTGCTGTACATTATTTTTCAGAATTCCAGGCAACACTGGCACATGAACCACATCAGGCAACATCAACCTACCCAAGGCCACTGTCCACAATTTTAGGAAGCATATTTTCTCCAACCCTGATGGAGACAGGCCCAGTCCTCTCGCTGGTGACCAGGGACAGTGGTGTGGCTGGAAGGGGACTGCTGCTCAGTGACCCTCCCTCCAGGGGCCGTGGACGGAGCCCGCAGAAACAGGAATGCCTGTGGGGACATGTCCAGCCTCTGGGGCGGGAGCTATAGGGGAACGGTGGCTGCACTAGAACTTAGCAGGTCCCAGCTTTTGACCAGGGGGGCTGAGTCAGAGCTTCAGTGATCAGAGACAGTACATTTCTATACATTCACTTTTCTAATTTTCAATGAAAATCTGCATTGCGGGGGCCCTGGGGGTGGGCAGGAAGAGAGACACAGGAACTCCACACTTACGGAGGCCAGCGAGGTGGAGCTGGCCCGGCAGCCCCGGCACAGGAGGCTGCTGGGTGCCTGCGTGAGATGCCCGTTGGGTCTCCCAGGGAATCTCGGGCCCCCTGTTTCCCTCTCCAGGTGCCAAGTCCAGAGCACGCCCTTCAAAAGCACCTGCAGCCCTGACTATCCGCAGCACCTCCCCCTGCACCGGCTGTGCTCTGCGGTTGTTGCCTCTCCCCTGGCCCGGTGACTGCCCACGTGGACCAGCGTGTCTGGGCTCCCGCTTGGCAGTAGTCTAGGCAACCAGCTGCAGGACAAGGTCACAGAGTCCTGAGCCATGTGGCGGCGTTTTGAGCCGCCTGCTGCCCGAGGAGGGGCCGGCGCGCACGCAGACCCGGCCTCCCACGGGCTCCTGCGCACACCCTCCTGGACGGTCACCCGTCTGCTGTCCTCCAGGACGACGAGGCATATTACGAGCAAACAAAAACGTCACCTTCTATCACTACCTTTTATCTTCACTTCATTTAGATTGAACTTGTCCTTCAAAGGCCTAATGATTTTTAAAAAGAAGAAAAACTACCTGCAAAATAAAATACAATCTCCCCTTAAGAAAAAAAAAAAAAAACAAACTTCCCAAGCCCAACAGCTTAATGTTAACCAAGATCAGCTATCTCGTGCATAAGAAACAAACAAATAAATAGTATCTTATTCTTCCAAGGGAAATTTAATACCATTCAAATTGTTAGTAAAATTAGCAGTTCATATCAAAAGGGAAATTAGCCCAAGGTAATGATAACAGATTTTTTGAGAATATTTTCTTCCTCAAAAGACATACAAAAGAAATTCCTTTTAAAATAAGGTGAAGGTAGGCAACCTACAACTTACAAATTAGTTTGGTTCCCAAAATGCATTCATAATGGGCTTATCTTGCAACTGAAAAGCAGTTTTTCTATAGAAACAAGAGGGCAGAAGACGGTTTACTCTCCAGACAGCCCAGCTCTAGACTAAGCAAACATCCGCGGCCGGGCCTGGGCCCGCGGCCTGCAGGATGGGGGGCTCTGGGAGGGCGGGAGGTGGACGGGGAAGTCCCCGTGTCAGGGAGGAGGGAAAAGGGAAACTCTCTGGTCCCTATGAAGTGCTAGGCTTCTTGAAAGTTCAGCATCACCTGAGATGAGTGTCTCCAGACGACATGGGATACTGTCACAACTTCTCTCAGCTTCTTATAATCATTGCCCCCAGTTATGTGTTTGTTCATGGCAACCTGCTGAGATCAATTCGTTTGTGCCGTGTTTATGCACCGAGGGCCACAAACAGAATTACACTGAGTAGAGGGCACAGGGTGAGTGGAGCCAACATCCCTCATGCCCCAGGGGCTCTTCAAGGCCGGGTACAAGGGCCTTTCCACGTGCTCTTCATGACGCCTGTGCAGACCAGCTCCGGATATGAAGCCTGGAGGCATGAGCTGGGCCAAGCTGTAAATGTGCACCACTTGACTAAGAGCAGTTAGACGGGAAACCAAGACTCAACTGGCCTCCAGACACGAGCTTGTCCACTGTAACACATGAACCCTAAATTACAATGAAGGTCATAGGTGCTGGTGTGGCAGCGTGAATTTCACTGGTTTTAAATCCACCCTCCTCTTCTTCCTTAGCAAGAGTGCAACACTGCCCAGCGTGTCCTGTGGCTAGGTGTGGCCTCTTGCAGTAAGGCTCTGGCCATCAGACAGTGGCAGAAGTGTCATGTGGGACTTCCAGGAAGGGTCTTTAAGAGAAGGAGGTGTGAATCATTTGGACTCCTGCTCTTCCTCCATGGTCCAGCCTGCAATGCAGACACCATGGCTGGAGCTCCAGCAGCCATCCTGGACCACGAAGCAACTTCAAGTCTAGATGCTAAGAGCTGGGAGGATGGAGCCGAAAGAGAGAAAGAACCTGGATCCTCAAGGCCTCATTGGAGCCCCTATGGCAGGCCTGTCCAACTGCCTTCTGCAGACCTGTTTGAATGTGAGGGAATAAACGCTTATGGCTTTAAGGTAGATGTCTGTGGCTCACAATCTCTAACGGCTACACCGAGTACAATAGCAAATTCACAGTGTACATTATTTTCAACAAGCCAAGGGAAGAATAAATTCTTACTAATGGCAAAAAAAATTTTTAATAAATGCCTACATTATTTTCAACAAGCCAAGATATTTTTAAGCTGGAGTTTAAATAACCCGGTTATCACTGTGTTACTCTATTTTTTTAAATGAGCAAATATTCTAATATTTTTGGCAAAAATGTTCTCACAGTTCTATTTTAAAAGGAGAACTTTTTCTATTTTACCAACATAACAATTATGACCCATAAGATGAATCGAAACCATCAGGGGAAGTTTATTTGCATTCAGGGAAAAGAGAAGAGGAGCCAGGAGAAAACTCTTTGTTTGTTACTAACAGTCTCAGGTCTTCCAAGTGTAGTGCTGAGAAGATGTTTTTAAGAGCCATAAATGATTTGAGGGTTTTTATTTTGACTTAGGCAGTTGAGTCTCCTGCAAGAGCACAAATCCCTCAGGGCTGCCGTGTGGGGACGATGACAGTGTGTCTGCAATCAGGCCCTGTGGTGACAGCCACCAGCACAGCACTGTTCTTAGTGACTAAGACGTTGGGAGACACTGGCTAGAAAGAGCTCCCAAAGGTAAAAAGGCCTCATCTCTGTTTGCAGGAATTTCAAGCAATCTAGGTAGCTGCAGGTTAGGACTATACAAGGTACCTACTTTTCTTCCCTAAGTGTGTTTGTCTTCGTGGCACCCTAAAGGCTTCTGGTACCCACAAACATGCACACACACTAGCTGGATGACAGGAGAAACAATTAATATTGACCAAGACCGACCAAAGCCACACACGAGGAGCAGAAGGTGAACGAACAGGAACAGCTCTGAGCGGCGTTGGCAGGGCTGCTCCATGGGGAGCGTGGGCCGCGCTCAGGCCTGAATCTGCCCAGCCCTTACACATTCATATTCGCTGTGTGACTCTGGGCAAGCCACCGAACCACGCTGGGCTTCAGTCCAGCAGGGACACTCTCCTAGAGGGATTCTGCACTGATTAAGTTTCTAGCACAGTTTTCAGTATGTAGCAGACATTCAACAAATCTAAGTTATTTTCCACTTTCCATGATATTCCCACGCCCTTCTGGGCAGATGTGTATAAGCAGACACGTATATTTTTAAACCTTCCTTTCTGGCGGTGAGGGAGAACCCACGTGTCAAGCACAGTACAGAGTCATCAAACCACGGCACACACCACATGGGTCATCTTCACTGGCCACGACACACCTGTAGTCACTAAACACGAGATGAGCATAAAAGGCCCACGTTTTATTCTGTTGGAAACACAGGAAAACGCGAGCCTGCTGTGCCGGGCGGCGGCCGGTGCTGGCTTCCTCGCCAGTGCAGACCGACCTCCGTGGGACGGGCAAGGACACGGCGCAGCCGCCCTTGCCCAGGCCCCTGTCCTGTCTTCTTTCCACAGCGCCGGGGTCTGCCCCGATGCCCGCCACTCTCGATCAGTTCCCCCCAAACAGACGTAGCTGCCACGTCTCAGACACCTGCCCTCTCTCTTCCAGATGCCGCACTGCCCCGGGAGCAGGGCCGGAATGGCGTGTCCCCGTGTCCCCACAAGGAGACGATGGAGGTCCTGGAGGAAGTCGTGACTTGGGCTTGTTGACGACGATCCAGGGACCACAATGATGACGGCTGTGCGGACAGCAGCACTCGGGCTTGTCTTCGATGCTGCAGGGAATGTCGTCACATCCCTCAAGCCACGTCTGCTCGACACTGATGGAATTCTTCCCTCGAATGCAAACACAAACCCCCAAGTCTCTCTTCAAGTGTGTGACCCCAAAGTGAGGAGCAGCTCTGCCCAAGAGGCTATAAAAATAAAAAAATGGCAAAGTTTTCCCTGGTCACGGATAAGGCGCAGGTACGGAGCTGCGCTGCGGATGAGCGCCAGCCTCCCTTCCCCTCGCTGCACGAACCACAACAGTCCCGCTGTTGTCTGTTTGCTTCTGCGGGGGTGTGAGCAGAGAGAAAGAACAAGTATTTCAGTCCAGCTGGGCTGGCTCCCTCCACAGGCCCCAGACAGGGTGCCAGGACGGTCCAGCTGGGAGGGGCAGCTCGTGCCAATGTCACCACCACGGCGCGACAAGAGGCTGTTATTTCCTGCCACCCCGGTGGGCGGCAGCCCCTGGCTGTGCAGCTGAGGACCGGCAGTGTCCCTTTGTCCTGCACCCTGGAGGACTGCCCAGGCCACTCTCAGACTAGCACGGCCAGGCCCTGGCCCAGCCTGGCGCTGCAGACGGCCCTGTGCATGCAGAGGCGCGTCAGAGGGGCTGTCTGGGATCGTGGGGGGTGGCTCAGCCCTGGCTTTGGCCCCACCCCTGCACGCCCCCGGCCTACCCCTCTGCTGTGGACAACTGGTAGGCCTAAAAGACAATGCATTCGACTTGTACAAAGAACCTCTGGGACTTACCTAGCTGGGGACACTGTATGTTTTAGGGTGCATTATAGTCATCGAAAACCTATTTCTTTGGTGTATGGCTTTGTGTTTACACTGCTGCTTTGAGTTCAAATCATGATAGCATGCGATTTAATTACCTTTACTTTCAAACAAGGGCATTCTGGGTGAAACAAATACTGTATGTTCCAAAGTCGTAACATAAGCATGATTGACATGCACGGAGCACTCTGACCACGCATCCGGCCGGCTGAGCTTCGCTTTTAATGTGTCTTTTTTTCCTCTTTTTGTCAGGGTGCGGGTGGCGTGGCAGAGGCACAGGAAGTGAGGGCTCTTCAGAGAAGGCAGGAGATTCAATCCCAAGTCGTGCCAAGCCTAAAGAATAATACACATTTGGACTTAAAAGACCCCTGCAAGCCACAGGGAAAGTATCACGGGAGGGTTGGGGGGCTGCCACAGCCGAGAAGGACGGGTGATTTCCAGACTGACCACCCAACCTGGGGGCGGCGGATGCCGAGGGGGGCAGAGACGGCAGCGCGGGGGAGCCACGGCCTCAGCACCCCTCCCCCGCTGGGCTGGCCACTGACTTAGCCCCACGAACGCTGGGGTTTTATTTTTTGAAGAAAATGGAAACACCCAAATGAACTATTTATATTCTCAAAACCACAAAAAACAAGGAAGGCAGGTGAGGAAGGCTCTCGGAGCACCAGACATGCAGCCTGGGCAGGAGGGGGAGGAGTGAGCCCAACCCCCAGGGGCTGGCACCGACGGAGGTGGGCGGCACTGCTGGCCTTGGCCCACCCACGGCGGGGGAGGGGGGGATAGCCAGAGACGTGCAATTCACCCTCAGACACACAACCCACACGCACTTCCCGTGAGGACTGCTTGATGGCGGCCGTTCTCCAATCCAGAATACCATTCCACTGGGGGGAAGGAAAATAAAATTTCTGTAATTATCAGCAAAAAGCATAAAAAAGGGAGGAATCTGTGAGTTTGAAAATGGCCCAGCTATGACCTGGCTGTGGGGGTTTAGACCAGAGCTCAGCGAATCACTGAGGGCTCCTGAACGGCCATCTGTTTAGAGCTCTTGACAGTAGGTCGGTCCTGCGGCTTCTGCATCTCCCGTGGGGCATTTGATCAGCACTTAAGTGATTATCGACGTGCGAGAACTACGGATCCTTCTGTTCACTGGCACTAGCAGCTGCGGCCACCGCTCCCTGCCGACGAGCCAACGCCAAGGCTGTCGAGGTGCTCTGTAAGGGGCGCCGGGCCCCCTCTTTCTTCTGCTGAGTTGAAGGGAGTATTCTGGAAAAGCCACAGAAACTGTCCACTCTGCTTCTCCCAACGAGGAGGCCCTCGCACTTCCTTCCTCAAGCCCCTGGGAGTCAGCACACTCAGTACTCACCCTGGAAGTCGGCCTGGTCCCCCCACCCGCAACCCACCCCCGCCTCCGACTGGCATCCCCGGCATGGCTGGAAAGACGGTCAGGAGGTGCTTGGAAGGCAGCCCTGTGATTCTACCACCCGTCCAGAATTAGACTGGGTCTAATTGTCAGCGTGAAAAAGAGTCCATGGATTTTGGTTTAACGATGAACTGGGTGTTGTGAACATGCTCACATTCCCAAAAAGTATCATTAGTTATGCCTAAAACAAAGACGTCTGTCATCTCCAAAGACAAAAACATGTTTCACTAAAAAATACAGAATGACAAGAGACAGTAAACCCTCAGGTGTATCCGTGGTAAACCGTCGGGTCTGTCCCCAAACAGTCAGAAACGAGAAATGAGGGGCTGAGTTTCTTTCCTCTGCTGACAAAGAACTCTAGCAGTGGCACTAGATCAAGCAGCAACAGTCTCAATATAGCGGTAACAGTTGGTTCGACTTCTACCTTCCTTTCTCAGTCTGATCTATTTTAGGCCTGCGGCAGAGGAAACTTGGCAGCTGCCTGTCCCGAAAGTCAGTGTGCCACGACTCCCCTGCGCTCGCACACCAGGGCGCAGCCGGGAAGCAGGCTCCTCGCGCAGGAGCGGGGCAGGCGCCGACTCGGAACTCACGTGTGTCCCATGTGCATCAACGTCCCTTCAACAGCCTGGACTGTTGAAAATATTTTTCTGACCTCACCTATATGTGGAAGCTAAAAAAGTCGAACGCACAGAAGCAGGGAGCAGAACGGTGGTTACCAGGGGCTGGGGGCGAGGGCAAGGGGGAGATGCTAAGCAAAGGGTACAAACTTCCAGTTAGAACGGGAGCAGGCTCTGGGCATCCAGCGCACAGCACGGCGACGGTGCGTTAGCGTGACTGAGGGCGTCGGTAACAGCGCCTACCTGCATCAAACCACGCGGCACACCTGGAACTCGGACACACACGCGTCCGTGAACTGGTGTCAGCGTATTCTCGTTTCCTCTGAACACACCTCTCGAACCCTCATCAGGACGCCACTCACGGTGATGAAGTGCACTCCCGACAAACGGCTGCTCATCAGCGGCCCAGCTGCAGTTCAGTCACACGCAGAAACCGTTTATTTTCCCATATACTGCTCTTTCTTGAAATCTCTCTTAATTATCTCATTTACTCCTATGTAAAAATGGTACTCAAAAACTTAATTACAAGTGCAGGATCTTAAGGAGTTGCAAAGTGTGCCTCTATTTCTCATAGAGACATATTTCAAAGGCCAAATTCTATGACCTGAGAAAGAATAACTGGATGATGCCCTACAGAGGGTAAGGGATGAAAAGATATATTAACAAAAGCCCATTTTGAAAAGGGGCAGACAAAACTAATTACCTGCATATTGTTTCCCAAAATAATTTTACCTGTTCATTGCAGATCAGGGTCTTAAAAATGTTCAACCTTTTAAACACAGACCCTGAAGACAGCGACAGTGCGGGACCCGAGCATCCCTAGCATCTCCTCGGGATGTTCCCTGAGACAGTGCGATCTAGAAACCGGGAGGCTTCACACGCGCCCCAGCCGTGGGGCGCAGCCCCAGCCATCTCACAGGTGAGACACCTGGGAACCGGAGCTCTTAGCAGACTCTCCTCAGGCCACACAGGTTGTGTGTGGAAAGCTCAGCACTGGGCTCACTGTTTTCTTTTATTTCACACAGACTTGAGGTCTTTGATTTTGAGAGTACTGTCCTTATGGGCTGGCTCACAACTGGCCGGGACTCCCCGGGGCAGCCTCAGCCGCAGCTCTGCAGTCTGGCTCCCACCTTCCTGGCAGCCACATCCAGAGCTGCAGCTGCTTGGACACTGGATGTTGGAATTGAACGTGGAGTCCTCTTTAATTATTATTCTCCACATAAAGGCTGGGGCTGAAAGAGGATCTCGAGCTCAGCAAGACCCTTTCACAGACAAGCTAAGACAACAAACTATCTGATTTCTGGTTTTGTGGGGAAAGATTACATTCAAAAATCATGGATGAGAAGAAAAGCTTTTGTCTTCAAGATCTTGTCACTTTAGTGACGTGTAGGTCTCAAGTCAGTCCCTCAGAAGGGTCAGGTGACGTGCAAGTGCCCAGGGGCCCTGTAAGAGACGTGGCCGCTGCCCCGCGCTGGCAGGGAGCCCCTGGTGCTCACGATGTGGACCCCGCTAGGACGGGCCCCGGACAGCAGTCGCAGCCCGGGAAGTAGGACCCCGGACTCCCTTGGGCTCTGAGATTGCGCCATCACCTACCGCTTTCAAAATACCGGCTGAGAAGGCTCCGAGAAAAGTCAGCAGCCAGACGGACTCTTCGTGACTCAAGGTGTCACGTACCTTCCGCCAGCAGTCTCACCTGTAGTATCGTGGGATGTGGCTGGCTCCTGCCAATATACCCAGAAGCAGAGGACACTCTTGTAATCACTTCACCTATCCAGGGCTTCAATTCCCTGAAAATAATTCCCTGGTTCCTCTATTTGCTTTGAACAACATAAATTTAGGAAGAAAAAATAAAAGCAAAACAGGAACTGAGGAGTTCCACTTTTTCTGCTAACAGTTAACCTAAAAGCGAAAAAGTACCCAATATACTTGAAAACTATCAGAGCAAAGGCCCTGGACTAGGGATTCCTCGTTGCTAGGCTGTAACCCCAACCTGGCGGATTATGCGATGGCAGACGGGCTTCTCAGACAGAAGACTGGCGCCTCCTGGTTGGGGGTGGCAGGGCGCTGCCGGGATACGCGCCGAGGTCGTGCAAACCGTGCAGCCTTTGAGCTGAGAGGCAGCGCGGATCTGCAGCCAACTCCCGCCATGGGGACGCAGAGGCAGGGAAAGGCCAAGTGCTTCGGCCACGGTCACTGGAAACGTCATTTGCAGAGCTTCAGTCTAAACCCAATTTTCTGACTCAAGGTGTAGGTCCAGACTTTGAGGACATAACAAATAGCTTATTTGTATATACACATATATACACACACATATACGTACACAAAGATGTGTATACATACATATGTGTATATGTACATGTATATGCACACACATACATGTTTATTTAGAAATTTCAATTCTAGACAATTGGAGACTAATAATCCTCTTCCATTTTTTTAGTGGATTGGGCTGTATATGTAAGTAACAAATTATAAAAATAACTTGGCTTAAGTGTCTAGACATTTCCCAGGAATGTCATTTCAGGCAGGTACCATTTTCCAGGTCTCTGTCATTTATCTTGTTTGTTTGTCACTGTCACAGGAGCAGCTAGTAACACTTCAGAAACCCTGTAAAGCAGCAGCCATGTAGACATTGTTCTAATCACTTGGTGAAGTACCCCTTTGTTATTAATTAGTCAACAATCATTTATTGAGGAAAAATGAGAGTGGGATTCTCTTTCTTTCTTTCCTTTTTATTTTATTTTATTTTTTTTTTGCAACAGAGTCTCACTCTGTTGCTCAGGCTAGAGCACAGTGGCGTCAGCCTCGCTCACAGCAACCTCAAACCCACTGGGCTCAAGCGACCTTCCTGCCTCAGCCTCCCGAGTAGCTGGGACTACAGGTGCACACCACGCCTGGGTAATTTTTCTATTTTTAGTAGAGACGGGGGTCTCGCTCTTTGCTCAGGCTGGTCTCAAACTCCTGACCTCAAGCGATCCTCCTGCCCCGGCCTCCCAGGGTGCTAGGATTACAGGCATGAGCCACCACACCCGGCCCCTACTTTCTTTAGAGAGACACTGACACCTTCACAGCCACCAAAGATCAGTGATTATCAATCTAGATTCCCTACTCACTTTTATCTAAAATGTAATTTCACGTTTGTCTTGCAGGTAGTGGGTGCTACTGCATTCTGGAGAGGTGGTGGTGACATGCCTAGTGACAGCAACAGGACTTAAGTGCCTGAAAACTGTATGAACTGGGCAGCTGATGCGCTTCTCACTCCTGTGACTGCCGCAGCGCACGGGAGGGCCCTGCCCGGGTTCTCCTGCAGCGGGGTGGGGGGGCCGGGAGTTGCTTTTCGGGGGCATCGAAGGTTATACTGTACTGTTGACTCTCAATTATACCTGTTAACATAACAGAAAGTAACAATGGCATAGCTACTCTTTGAGAATTCATGTATGATGTTGTCATACATATTTTCTTAGTTATATCTAACTAATATCAAAACTATTTTGCATTTCTGAGCAAACAGATTGATAGGGAAGATTACCCAGAAACATATGAAGTTCCTGTGGGAATCTAGCAGCTAGCCAATAAGCATTTATTACTGAAGCCATATGTGTACCTACCCTACTAGAAATAAAATTTTGCTACCCATATCCCAGCAAGTGTGGCCCACTGTTCAGGTTTAGCCTACATAGATACAGCTCTTCTTTAATTATTGCTTTAACGCTTTAGGAGTGAGCTGGGATATCTGAGGCCAAAGCACTGGGTCTAGAACACTGTCCCCAGGAAAGGTCCTCTCCAACCTGCCCCTGGTGGTCAGAGGAGCCGGGTGGGAATGGAGGAACCAAGCAGGGGACAGTTCTCCATGTGCCCAGACAGCCTGGACTGGTCCCCCAGGACCTGTCTTCCCATTATCTCCCATTTTCTTCGCCAGAGTGACACCTGCTGGCAAGTATGTTCGAATGCAGTCCATTCCTGCCATGTAGTCCTACTCAATAATCACCCTTGTCTATTTTTGCACAAGGGTAAGAATTTCAACCAGCATGGATAAACACACAAGTTGTGTGACATGAAGATAAATTTGGCAGTGGTTGCTTAGGAACTGACAACAGTGCAATCAATAGGCAGTTTCCCAGAGCGCCCCACTCCAACACCTTTTAAAGTGCCAATCAAAGTTTGCAAAACCGTTCATTGTATTTCAATACGTGAAATTTCCTTGTACCTTAAAGAACGGATTACATTTTGTTCCTGCTTAAAAACTTTCTTCTAATTCAAATTCTAAGGGGAAATAATGAGATTGGACATCAAGAATTTAGACCCACTGGTGTCTGGCATCTGGGTACCTCAGCCATGCAAGTAATGATGATGATGATAGAGGAAGATGATGATAGCTGACACTTACATAGGCAAAGTCTAGTATTTGCTTATTATTTTCTTAAGCCTGATGAAAGGTCTGGAATATCCATGCTTGGTTTCCATCATAATGCATGGATATCACAATATCTACTAATGACCCCTTAAAGCATTAATCCCCCTTTAAAGGGTAGTTCTCTTTAGACAAGGGGAAGAGAGTAACCTACAGTGAAGAAACCTGACGAACTCCTCCGTCAGGTGGTGAAGGCCTACACTGACAGCTACAAACCATGTTGCTAGCTTGTGCCCCTGACAGGTGCACAAAGACAAGGACATACTCAGCAACAGCCAATGGCCCACCGTGGACTTTCCCAAACATATTCCACTGTAGCCCACCGCCATGTCTTTGTTTATCAGCTGAAATTCCCTCTCCCTCAAATGCAGCCTCTACCTCTGGAAACCTACTCATCCTTAAACGACCAGGCTTAAGTGCTACCTGTTCCATGAAGATTTCCTTGTTCTCTAAGTCTTCAGTCATTTCTCTCTGCTTTGTCCATGTGGTTTTCTGATCTGGGCTCATCATTTAATTTTTCATAAAAAGCCTCTCTGGGTCCAGGCAGAGCCAAGCACCAAGCCTCACCCACCCAGCACACCCACCTCAACCCTCACCGAAGCATGTCACAGAATTAAAGAGATGCGTGTACATTGCAGGTAATCACGTGCCTTCACTGGATTGCCAGGCTCCTGAAAGCAGAGTTTATACCAATCCAGTTTCTGTCAACTCGAAATGACTCATTCCAGTGAGGCCCCGGGGGCTCCTGACAACATGAAGAAGTGACTGTGACCAGTCGCAGGCAGGGAAGCTCTGTTCACTAGAAATGTTCCCTGACCTCCTGGAAACCAGGAAGCAACAGCCTCAGAAATCCAAAGTATCTAATAAGTAGCTCAAATTTAAAGCAGGTTTCCAGACATGATGAATTCTAAAACATCACATCCACTAATGCTAAAGAAAATGGGTCTCATTTATCCAGTTTATGAGTATGCAAATTATAAATCTCAGTGGCTCACTAGTTAGGGCAAGAAGGTATTCCAAAACTATCATTCATCTCATGCTAGATGGAAAATAAATGTAATGCTTGACATAGATTCACATTCTCTCACTAATATTAGGTCAGTAAGTATGAAATGTCCTATTTCCTTAAGTACTAAGTTAGACAGTGGATATCTCTGACATTTCACTTTGACACTTCTTGTTTTATTTTTATTGTGAAGGTACATCCTCAGCCTTTCAAACACACAGACTTGTGATTAACTTTCAGATTTTTTTGCAGCAATTTTTGTGAAACCATGGATAAGTTGAAGATTTGTGTTATTTTTGAATATGAGTTCTGTTGTGGAATCAATGCAGCACAGACAGCTAGAAACATCAGTGGTACCGGTCCATGGCCCAGAACTTGGGGACTGCAGCCTCGTAGAGCAACACAAAATAATGTAGATTATAGTTTGCTGTCTTCTAGCCCATTTCAAGTGAAAACAGTAATCAGAAAATCAACAGTTTATCTAATATTGAATTCCACAGGTAAGGGGACATTAAGATATTTCATCGGAAGTAATCCAGCTGAACAGTTTCTAAAAACGGAAAGAGACGAGGGAAGGCGGGAGAATGTGGGCTGTGACTAATTTTACTTCTGTCTTATTTGCAATTGTACTTAAAATTGTCTATCCCAAATTAATGCAGAAAGGTGACATCGAGGTAACATGGTTCTACTGAATGTCATTCCTTCCATCTTGCTATTTTTTTTAAAAAAAAATTAACTGAAGTCCATAATTTATTCCTATTTCCTTAGTTCTCACGTAATGTCCTTTTTCTGTTGCAGGACCCAAACAGGACACTTCATTCCATTTAGTCGTCATGTCTGCTTAGGCTCCTCTTGGCTGTGACAGTTTCTCAGAATTTCCGTGTTTTTGATGACCTTGACAGCTTTAAGGAATAAAGATCAGGTATTTTGTAGAATTCCCCTTGACTGGGATTTGTCTGATTTTTTTCCCCCTCATGATTAGACTAAAGTTATGGGTTTTGGAGAGGAAGACCACAAAGGCAGAGTGTCATGCCCAGCACATCACACCAACTCAGCTCGTCACTGTCAGTGTTGAGTGTGTGTTTGTCAGGCGTCTCCACTGCAGAGCCGCTCTCCTGCTCCTTCCCCTACTCTGCACAGTCCACACTAAGGAGTGAGGGGCTATGTCCCTCTCCTTGAGCGGGCAGTGTCCACGTAAATTACTGATTATCATTTGGAAGTGTGTGCAAGTGGAAATGCTACTCACTAAAATATTATTTTCAATGGTCAAAGGTATTAAAATTTAAATTCTGTCATAATATTTCCTAAAGGAAATAAGATCAAACGGCAATAGGTTTTGTAGCCAAAAAAAAAATTAAGTAGATCTATTTGAAAATGTCTTCAGACCCTGAGTGCCCAGGTGCTCACACTTAGATTCAGGTGTTGATGGTACCTACACATCCTGCATACTATCCTTTCATGGCTAGACCTGACCACATAAAGATGAAATATTAATAGAAGAGTCCCTATTTAAAGCTACATTTTAAATTAAATATTTAAAATGGTACTGCCAAAATATGTAACTATTTTATTTCACATATATAGACTCCCTTAGCTTAGAAAAACACATTAAAAACAACTAGTCAGTGATAGTCTGAGGTGTATACACTACTGTGGGCCAGCGTTGGACTTAGGCCATAATTAATAAAAATATGAGGAATTATGTTTTTAGTTCAAACAACTGGACTTTAGGGCAACCAGATGGAATGCAAAGGTCTGTAAATCGCGGCCTGCCTGCAGATCATTCCTCGATCTATCGGTTCAGTGACCATTTGCGGGCTGCCTACTGTCCCGTGGCGCCTGCTGTGTGTCAGGCACAGGGAAGCAGAGAAAAGTAAGACCATCACAATCTATTCGAACACCAAGCAGACAAAAGTGGGGCAATGGGACCAAACTCCAGCCACGTGACCAGAATAATCAGAAGAAATGAACAGGCTGAGAGTGAGAAATGGGCTGGACAGAGAACACCTGGGACGGGGAGGCTCACTCCCTGATTCGCTGCACAAAGACAACTTCAATGAACAAGTGTCAGTTATACCTTCAGGGGGGAGTTCAGCTAACTTTGCTCACTCCCAGGTTACGGGCTGCACCGGTGAGACCCGTTTCGTGCATTAACACCAAAGGGGACAACACGTAAAACCAGCCCCCGCATAGTGCGTGGGGGGCCGGGGCTGGCGTCTTTACATGGCGCCAGACACTATTAGCAGCAGTGGACGTGGAGATCAGCCAGTGTGTCTGCCCTGGTAAAGGTCTAGATAATAGAGTTATCAGAAAACTAAAGATTAATTATGTTCCATGGCTATTAATGAGAATCACCCCCTGTTCTTGGCACAGCTCAGCAACATAATATTTCAACTTCTGATGAGGAAAACCTGATGTTCAAATCATGCAAATAATTATCTTTGAAGAAACAAATCCTTTTAATTTAGGATTTTTCTAACTCTGTAATTTAATTTATTTCTGTTTTAAGAGGTGGTTTGCAGACATATTTTAAGAACGCCATTCTTTAGAATCTCGTCTCACATCTTCAGACGTTTTTCTGTCACTGTAACCAGTGTCTAGACATCCAAATTAAGTACTGTAAACCCAGCAACAACCAAAATGATCCTTCTGCTTTAGATAATGTGTACACAAGGTCACACAAGCGCACAAATATTTCCAACATGGACCAAACAGGAGACCTTTATTTGTAGACAAAAATATTGATGTTGCTAAGTGATACTGAACAAATCAGAAGCTATAAATCTTTATTATTTATTTCCATCTATTTCTCACTCATAAACAATTTCAACACTGTTCCAGGTCCACACATATTTAGTCTCAACTAGAATGTCACATTTACTAAAAATACATAACAAAATACTAGCCTATTACCATTTTTCAGATCCTTCCTTAAAAATCAAAAGAGGAAGGGTCAAGTCTTAACTCAGCAACATCATAAAAAAAGGAAATGAACCAAACAAAATGATTATCACTTAGTTTCAACCTAACTCTAGGCCTTTTTTTGCGTAACAAACTCTGAATTTTTCCTACCAAGACAGAAATAAAGCAGGGCAAAGAAAATCCACGGGCAGGCCCAAAGGGGAACTCAGTAAAGAACTGTCCTGCTACCTTCCCGTACCTTCTAGAAGAACGGCATGATCTGAAAGTGGGACAGGACGTGGACGGAGGAGCAGAGAGCTGCAGTTCTCCAGCAGCCACCTGGACAGTCAGCCCCAGTCCTTACGAAGTGCAGGCAGCGGGACGAGCCCCGGCCCACAGTCAAAGGCACAAGTGGACGGCACAGGGAAGCCCGTGCGGGCAGAGGGAAGGCGGAGGGAAGGCCTGGCCGGGAAGAATCCTGACCCTCAGGGGCTCAGGTTATGGGGACCTCAAAGGTATTTTCAAAGATGTGTAAACCCAGGTCTAGAGACAGTGCCCACTCCTTCCAGATCCATCCACAGCAGAGAAGACCAGGAGGCACACAATGTACGTGGGGGGCAGTGGTGGCTGGAGGCACAGGATGACCCTGTTTATCTCAGGACCATTGGAGGTGAAGTAAAAAATTGGGTCCTGCTGAGAGTCAGGAAGTGGCGTTGGCAGCAGTGGTCGCATTTAGAGGCACGTAGGAAGTCGCTGGCCAGGCACACAGAGATGAGAAGTGCCCAGGACTCTGCCAGCCCCCCAAGCAGAGGTGAGCCCCAGGCTGGGTGGGGGAGCCAGCACGCAGCCACTGCAGAGGGGCGTGGACCCAGGGCAATGTGGCCAGGTGCCGTCGCCTTGGGCACATCAGACGGCTCGAGGGAGGCTGAGAATGAGAACCGGCACTGGCTGGATGCTGAGGAAGGGACTCATGCTACACGAGGGCCGGAGCCAGTATCTGGACACCCCTGACAGTGTGACCCAGGGTCTCGCTCTTCATATGGTTCTGTCCACTACCCCGGATCTGGGCAGACGCAGGGGACTGTCAGCCAGACCACGGGGTCTTCTTCAGCTCACACCTCGGCTGCGCTCAGCTGCTGGATCTCTGGTTGTCCTTAACCCAGGGGAGACGGGACTCCTCGTGCGGCTGCTGTTGTCCAAGCACATTTGGAGGCTGCTGGGGCACCAGTCCCTGCAGGCACCTGCACACCACACGTGCTCACACCAGCGCCCTCCCCACGCTGCCATCAGGAACACACGGGCCTGGCACAAGCCACGCTCTGCACCGCGAGCTTCGAGGCACTTCAAGGCCTTTGTAGTTCCCAGTATGAACTCCCTCCACAGGCCCCTTTCAGGTTCCAGACTTCTGTTTTCATCCATCACGATTTGCATAACACCAGTCAGTGGAAGATTTTTCCTGTGCTAGCTTTCCCTTTACGGCAGAAATTAAGCAGTTCTGTGAATGAAATCGCCTTCCTGTTACATTTGAGGTGCATTTCTGCTCCGGGCTCTGTGTTCTTAGACTCTTTGTGAAGTGGTCCCTTCTTCTCCCTCCAGCCCACAGAAACACTGTGTTGGAAACTTGCTCATGGTACCAACTTATTAGAATATAGTAATCTGTTTCCAAGTTTTATGTTCAGTAGATAACAAGCCCCTCGAAGACAGCAATGGTGCCTAATTTCTCCCTACGCAGGGTGAATTAGAACATGCTGGTTGGATGGTGGCAGGAGTTCAAAGTGATGCATGGAACTGTCACATCCATTTCATAGAATAAATGCAGCTCACAGAAATTAAGACACTTGCCCAACTTCCCTTCTAAAGTGGCCTGAATTTGAACCTCGTTCTGTTTGGTGGCAAAATTGCCTTCTTGGCCCCTCCGCAGCTGGCTTCCCCGGAAAAAACAAGGAAGCAAGAAGGCCAAGAACTAGAAGCTTTTAAATTCCGCAGACTAAAACAGGACCGTCCTCGCTGCTGCCCAAAGCACACAGTCTGGACTAATTTTAACCCTGCCTCTGTTTCCTCCGGTCCCTCCCCCAGTCCTCGCAGTGGCCGCCGTCTGTGTGCAGCTCGAACACTCTGATTCAGTGCCCTTCTTCAGACACGGGGACACAATGACAGGTCTGTTCTCCAGTTAGAACGCTCGGTGCGTCAAAGGAGTCAAAGTGAGTCGATGAGCCTGACGGAACCGTGTGGTCTCTTGAGCCGCCTGCCCTGGAGCCCCTGACCGGCCGTGCCAGCGCCTTCCGGCAACTCCACCTCCCGGGCCCACTCCTCGCCCCTGTGCGTGTCACGTTCTCTGAGAGATGAAGACAGCTGCTTGCATTATGGCTTTAGCCTAAATAAATCTCCAACTTCTTACTGAGAATGTTTAATAAAATCAGCAGGGTGCTGAAACCTGCCAGCAGGGAGCTCAGCAAATGAGATCCTGTGCCCAGCCTCCCCCCTGCCCCCACCCCATGCCTGCCTGCAAAGACTTCTCATCTGCACACGGCTTTCCTGACACATCTTCGTGCCACCCCAGCCAGCCCGGCCCGCCCCCCACCTGACATCTTTGCAAGACGCACACCAGCACCGATTTGTGACAAAAGCGAAACATGACCGCCTGCCAGAGTCGCCGGGCGGAGCAGCTGCTGGGCCTTGGGGAGCTGGAAATTCCCAGGAAGTCACCAGGGAGCCGCCCCGAGAGACGGGAAAGGGGAGCGGTCAGGGTTCCTGGCACGGTGCCCTCCGGTGTGCATTAGGTGCCGATGAAGTGGACACAGGTGTCACACGTTGATGGGTTTCCCAGTGAGTTTTAAGACATTGCTCTTATTCCCAAGTGGCTGGTGCAGGAAGTTAATTTTTCAAATAGTTCCAACTTTCAGTGAAGCCAAGAATCTGCAGTCCTAACTTTAAGGTGTCAGAATCACAGGATCTAAATGGATGCTACTCAAATAAATGACGGGGCTACATTTTCTTCCTTTTTACCTCAAAGGATGATTTCACTGAAATAAAGCCAGTGACAAAAGCAGGTAACAGTGGGAGACAGACGCACAATTCTCACAGGCCTGAGGACTGCAAATGCCAACGCCTGGGCCTGCTGTAACCTTGCCCAGCATCAATACACCTCACGATGGCAAAAACTCCCGGCAGCGGCGCAGCCTCACCTCCCCAGCCGGAGTTTCACCGTCCTCCTCTTCAGCGGCACAAATGAAAAAAGAAGGGCCCTCCTGCCCGAGGGGCTGCAGTGAAGCCACCCTCCACGCCGGCTGACCGTCCACGCAGAGTCCCACGGCCCGCAGGGACACTAGCGTTTCGTGCCGCTTCACGCTCCCCCCTCCGCGGGTCTGTCACCGAGGCAGGTGACGGCACCCTCGATCCCCCCTTCTGCCAAGCCCCCCGGGGGCTGGGGCCATGTGCGCCATCAGCATTAGGCCTAATGAGTCGTGTTAAGTGCCTGCCACGGGGACCACAAGCAAGGGAGGAAATGCCCTTTTCGGGTGTGACAACAGCTTATCCCTTTCGCTCCGGGATGCTCAGGGAACCACCAAGTTTCTTCAGTTACATCAAACAGCAATGGAGCTTGTGGATTTAAAAAAAAATCACCATCTTTTGTCTTTAATCGTTGAGCTGTTCAGTTAGCCAGACCACTCCGAGCAGCCCCAGCAGTTAAGAGCCAGGCAGGGCTGCCAGCAGGGAGCCGCCTCCCTGCCCGCCCTTCCCCTGCCCGGGAAGCTCCCAGGGGAGGCACAGACACCTCTCCACCTGCGCGCAGGGGCCCAGCTCTGTGCCTCGGCTGTCGCTGACTCTCACGCCGCACCCCGCACTGACCCCTGACCCTGGGAGGCCTCCAAGCACCCCTGAATGCTCCTGTTTCACAGGTGGGGGCTGAAGTCCAGAAAGGGAAAGTGCTTGTGATCCCACAGCCGGAGAGACGGCCCCAGACCCCTCCTCCACTGCGCTGCTCCATAAGTCCACCTCCGCTTCGGGTCAGGGTGACTCTGCCATGACAACTGTCCCAGGGAAGCCTGCTGGCTTTCCCCACGTGCCCTGCACAGCCCCAGCCTGTGTGAGGGGCTCTCCCTGCTTTTTGAGAAGCAGTTCACCTGCGTCCCCTCCAAATTCCACAGGACCACAGCAGGCTCAGCACTTGGCACCACGACATCTCCACCTCTGTTCCGCGCCCTCCTCCACCCTACAGCGAGGGTGGCAGCGGACAGACCCACGCTCCTCCCGGCCGCCGGACAGAGGCCGGTGGAGGAACAACCACAGTTACTCCTGGTGCTCACCACGTCACTCACGAAAGGGAACAGCACTAAGGAATCCCCACAGGGAGAGACAAGACGGTACAGAATGATTCTCTGCCTGAGAGATGCAGGGTCACTCAACGGGTCCTAAATTGCAAAGTTCCTATTTAATCATATCATACTTTCTCACACTTCAACTAAGGGTTCAGCATGCGCTTTGGTTCTGCCACAGGGGTGTGTGTGTGTGTGTGTGTGTGTGTGTATAATATACATATAAATAAAATTTGGACATTAAAGAGCAAAGGAGTCCCTCAAGGAGTCGACGTCTCCCCTGTATTTATAACCTAGAGCTCTTCAGTTCCAGGCCTCTGACCTACACATGCACAGCCAGGGGTAGCTCAACAGTGTGGTCAAAGAAACACTGAGGCCAGGTGTGGTGGCTCACGCCTGTAATCCTAGTACTTTGGGAGGCCCAGGTGGGAGGATTGCTTGAGGCCAGGAGTTTGAGACCAGCCTGGGCAACATAGCAAGACCACATCTCTCAAAAAAATTTTTTTTAAAAATTAACCAGGCATAGTGCCATGTACCTATAGTCCTAGCTACTGGGGAGGTTGAGGCAGGAGGCTCTCTTGAGCCCAGGAGTCTGAGGTTGTAGTGAGCTATGATGACACCACTGCACTCCAGCCTGGGCTACAGGCAAGACCATGGCCAGGTGGGAAGCACCCAGGCCTTCGGGCCCCGGAGCCATCCTCCCGCATGCTCTGCCAGTGGCTGTCGGTCAGGCCCATCTAGAGGAGGACGCTGACACTGCCCTCTTCTCTCAGCTAAGCAACTCCTGGGACACCCAGTTGAAGAAGCCTGAATTTTCTGGCCATTAAAACCTGAGGGCTGACTTCATATGGGAATGTTTACATTCTAAGAAAGTTTAATTTATGTTTTATCTAATAATATCTCCAATTAAAAAAGTAACACCTCCCCATTATAGAAAATTTGGGAAACACTGAGAAGCACATAAACAAGACACACAAAACGCCACCCGCCATCATGTTGAACCTTCTGAAGTGCTTCAGGGAGCTGAGCCCTTTCTCCTGGGCAGCATCCGAAACCCAACCTCCTCTCGGTCTATGGCACGTGGCTATTACAAAGATGGCTCCTCTCTGTCCCCAGAAGGTGTCTGGTGTGCTCAGACTTTAGCTTCACTGTCAGCAGTGCCTGGCTAGGTCTACCTGTAAGTCTGCCTGTCCTCCCTGCTAGGCTACCCAAGGGACAGCAGCACATCTCACAGGCACCATGTCCCTACACACCTCTCGCTGTCCCAGCCCTCCACGCGGGCTGCCATCATCAGCCATCTATGACTTCAGGAAGCCACGCAAGGTGAACCAATCTCTGGGCCAGCTGCTGGGCTGATTTCACAATTTTCTGTCTCCTGAAAACACATCTTTGTTTTCTTCTTGGGTCTATAACTGTATTAAGCTCAGGGCTCAATGCCTTCCAGCTTCAAATACTTTCCCTGCTTAGGAGGTGGGGAGGAAAGCACAGCTTCTGCTATTTATGGTGCCAAAGAAGGTTTGTTTATCCTATTTACAAAATCAACAGTTGTGACTCCATGGCACCCTAAAAATGTCCCTGGCCCATTGCAGCACCCTGACTGGGAAATAACACTCCAGGAAAACAGCCCTGAGGCAGAGCAGTGCCTCTGGCAATAATCACATTTTCACTAAAGTTTCCCAATCCTGTCTCTGAAGGTGTTTTTGAAAAGCAGCCCGGCTCCAAGAGCAGGCCTAGCGATTTAAACAACAGTGTAAGGACTGAAGTTTACAAGTGCCAGCCCTGGCTTCCCCAGTGACTCACACTATGTGTGTGCAAGCACATGCAAGGGTGCATGTATGTGTATGCATGAGCTTGTGCACACGTACACGTGTATGTGGGTGTGTATGTTTGGGTGGGCCTTGCCCTGGTGTCCCCGGGCACGCACTGCACACCAGAGTCTGGGTTCCCTCACGGACATTTCCTCAGTCAACCCTCCCAGCAGCCCTGGTGGAGGGAGGTGTTAGGTCCTTATTAAAGAAATGGTGGCTCAGGAAGTGTAACTGACTTCCCCAAAGGCACAAAGGAGACAGAGTTTGAATCTGAAGTAGAGTCTGGTTGACTGCACAGGTCCACCAAACTCCAGGTGACCGACAGTCTCCAGGGGGCTCCACCAATGCGCCTCTGAGACCTACAGTAAGACAGACCAAGACAGTAAATGTGCAAAGATAACCTAGAAGTGCTTATTAATAGATAAGATGCTAATTTTAGTAATAATTCAACAGTGCACATTCTCTCCAATTGAAAAAGGTTTTATTCTTCAATTCAGTTTGTTCAGCCTCCTTCGGGGTTCTCACACCATTTAGACCCTTGAACCACACACTTCCGTGTCCCTTGTCCCAGCACCAGCACACGCTTCAGTACCCAAAGTCAACAGAGTGGAGCAAAACGGCAAAGGAAAGAGCCGGCTGGGCTCAGGATGCAGGACGACTGGAGCCCGGGCGCCCGGTGCGGGTGAGCTCTGGCGGGACAAGGCGCCGAGAGGGCGTGAAGATGGTTGCGGGAACAGGGCTGAGACCTGCAGCTCCAGCCCGACTCACATCCCGTGGTTGGCCCAGGAGGGTACTAAAGGACACAAAAACTGACTCTCATCTGAGCACTTGTTGTCCCCATCCGTGACAGCTTTCAAGGGAGGATGTAGATTTAATTGGCAGCACTGAATCAGAAGAATCATTTTAAATAAATCCTTCAGAAATTTAAGTGGGTGATCCCTAAACTGCCTTTCAGTAGCTGTGCCTGTGCCACACCAGGGGTGCCCTCCGCACAGGGTGGGTGGCTGCTCCGTGTGCACCCGGATGCCACGGAAGATGCCTGCAAAAAGCAGCAACCATCGACCACACTTACCATGTTTTTGCAGAGAATTGGTTCTCCTTATCACCTGGGCAGCCGGGCAATATCCCGAACCGGAAAATATCAGGACTTGGCGGGGTGACAGGCAAGTAGGAGGCACCTCTGTCCCCTGGTGCTGTGGGGCTGCAGCAACCCCTTCTCTTGTAAACACAGCCCTCACTTCAGGGGAGCAAACTGCGGGGCGGGGAAAGGATGTGTTTCAACAGGAAACGAGAGCAGAGGAGAGTGCTGGAGTTTCTGGAACACCTCCCCCTCCCCGCCTTCTCCCACCATTCTGCCTCAGGAAGGACTAGAGTCCACAGCTGCGAGAGCACACATAAATAAGCCCACGCAGCCAACGCATAAATAAGAAAGGGTGGCAAGCGTGGTCAGGACTGTGACAAAAACCCCTGCACAGCTGTGGGGAGAGGACAGCAGGTCCTGCCTGGAGCGGGGACAGTGGTCTGGGTCGGGCAGGAAAGTGCACCCAGAGAGAGGAAACGGCATGCCCAGGCCAGGGTCCTGGACCCTGGGGCACAGAAGGGATGGGACGCCAGGCCAGGAAGCCGATCACGTGCCCCAGCATTCCCCAACAGCCAGGTATTTACTGTCCAAAAGTAGAGATTAAACAAGGTGCCCCCAAAACACACTGGCTTATTCTCTGAATTGACACAACTTTTAAAACCACTAACTGAATCTCCAGCGTAAGTCACAGGACAGCCAGCTCCACAGAGAGAGCTGTGCTGCCGTCAGGTAAGCAGGACTTGAGTTCACAGTGATCTTCCTCACGTAGCGCATTCAGAGCGCCGAGTTCCGCACCAGGAAGGTCCACGGGTAACCCACGCCTTACAGACGGAGAGGGCATTTCTGAGCACCGTGACTGTGGAATCGTGTCCTGAGGCGTCTCAGCAGAGAGCAAGTGTATTCAGTATTAACTCGAAACGTGCAGACCGCGGAACACTGTAACCAACAGTAACCAACAGGCTTTAGGCAGAAACACCAGTTCTAGTTTCAAGCCCACGTTTTAAAAGTGAACCTGGGAATCCCACCATTTGGGAAAACCACTCTTCACATTATTCTTTCAATTTTCTCTGTGCACACACCTGTGTGTACATCCTTTTTTTTTTTTTTTTTTTTTTTGAGACAGAGTCTTGCTCTTGTCTCCTGGGCTAGAGTGCCGTGGTGTCAGCCTAGCTCACAGCTACCTCAAACTCCTGGGCTCAAGCGATCCTCCTGTCTCAGCCTTCCCAGTAGCTGGGACTGCAGGCGCGTGCCACCACGCCCAACTAATTTTTTATTTTTTGTAGACATGGGGTCTCACTATGTTGTCCAGGCTGGTCTCCAACTCCTGGCCTCAAGCAATTCTCTTACCTCTGCCTCCCAAAGTGCCAGGATTACAGGTGTGAGCCACCACACCCAGCCCCCTTTTAACATAAATGATCACATGGTTCTCACTGATTTTTTTTTTTCACTTAACAGTATATGGTAAATCTTTTTCTGTAATTTCTTTAACCAAGTCTCTATTATTGGCATTGGTTAGCCAATAGAGCCAAGTTTTCAGTATTAAAATGAGCAACTTAAAGTGAACTACTTTTCCCTGTTGCAGTGAGCATCCTTGAATATCTATGGCTGTGCAGGGGTCTGAACTGCGGAGCAGAATGCTACGCACGTGCTACACGTTGTTACATTTCCCCAGCGCCTTCCACAACGGGAGCACCAGCTTATTCCCTGCGGGGAGTGCCTTGCTGGGGTCAGAGTGGCTTTGGAAGCGGGGGACAGGCCTCAGCTGCCTGCCCTCTGATGGGGCCGTGCCGCAGCTCCCCGGCGAGTCCACACCCTTCAGTGTTGTCCCGCACTCGTGGACGGCTGGCTGTGCCCGCAGCGAAGCGCAGGCTCTGGCTGTGCCTGGTCCCCACGTGGAGGCGTCAGCAGACCCCCAAGGACCAGAGCCAGAGTGAGCAAAGCTCCTGGCAAGCCAGGAGTGAGAGATGAGAGAGCAACGCGGCTGAGACACCAAGAGGGTCCTCCACCTTACAAACTGTGTGACAGCACTGTCATCTGTGGATTTCACACCAGACCCTTCTCCTGACACGCTGGAGCTAACAGCACGTGTGGAATTTCCTCCAATTGCCTTTCCTACTGCTCATTATAATCTGAAGCGAGTTATGGTATTCCTGGGAGTCGCACTGGACACATTATTTTCTTTAATTCCAGTCAGCAGCTGTTGAAGCAGACTAATGAATAACCACCGCAGAACCCCCGCTGAACTCCCCGAAAAGGCTGTAAATATATCTAACGACCCACAGCATAAAGACATCTCCAGCTCTCAGCCCAGACCGAGTGCCTTCCAGAAACCCTGTCCGTTACGGACGTGTGTGAGGGGCACGAAGGCTCTGCAGGAATGCCCATTTCTTCCAGAGAAAATACGCGCCCCGGCGCTTCCTGTCCCCCTTGGCTCTGCCCGTACAACTGCAGACATCTGCGAGCACCAGTGCCCCTGCCAGCAGCGAATCCTTGAGTTATTTAATGCCCATTTAATTTTAGATGCCAATCTACTTTGCCTTAGAGACTAAACAAAGAACTACGAGATCTCAATTTCTTGGCCCATATCACTTACCAGTTTTTTAAAATTTGTATTTTTAACAAAAGACAAACACAGACAAAACAGAAAGATTTTGTGCAAAAACAAATGAACAAAAAAACCCTGTTTTACCCAACTCCACGGGCAGCTGGCTGTGTAATTTTTGACTGTATGTTTTACTCATTTCCTTGTTCTTGGGCCAGAGGAGCTCCAGCATGCTGGTGCCCACTGTCCCGTCTGCCGCACAGCCCAGGACGGCAGGGCCCCCCGGAACGTCCGGTGTGCTGACAGTGGTCTGCAAGGGCCAGTCGGCCACAGCCAGCCCAGAGCACAGCACCCTCTCCTTCCCTCCAGTGTGACACTGGTTACACTTCCTTTTCATGCACTGGGGATTTCTTGTATGAAATAAGAATTATTAACAGATAGTGAATTCTTTGCCTACTGAATGTATTTAATCCAGGATGCAATTGAGCAAACACGCAAACATCAATCCTTATGTTAGTCCCGTAAATTCCTGATGTACCTTCTTTCCTCCCACCAAGACTCGGCCATCATGATACCTATTTCATTTGTTTTTCCCATTTGGGAAAAGAAGCAAGCACAAATGTCATAACAGTAATGAATACTGAATAGGAGTGGGCGGAGTAATATAGATGATCTTTAAAGAGGTGAAAAGGGATAGAAAATAATCTGTTTACCTGCAACAAATACACAGATTTCTGCAGGGAAGGACCCACAGTCAAGAAGAGCTTGCATTTGTTTTTCCTATGGGCAAATGGAAGTATTAGCTCTTCAAGTTTTGGTTCCTCCCTTGAACAGCCCTTTTTCTATGCAAATAAAACAAAACGAAATTGAACTACAAGTTGAGACTGAAAAATCAGCCTGATATATTATCCCTTTAGCTAGTCAGTCTTCACGCAGGCGCACAGCTTCCCCATGATGTCAGTCTCTGTGCTCGTTTGCTCAGAGGCTCCACACCCACTTCTGGGACCCCCTGTCCCCCCAGAGGCTGCAGAATAGAGTGCTGTTGGCAAGGCACAAAGATGATTTCCCAACAAGCTTGCATGACTCCAACAAGCCTATAAGAGCAATCACTTCACTGTTAAGAGTATTTGGCAGGAGGCACACGTCTGTCTGTTCTTTGTAATGAGAGGAGGGGAATTACAGCCAAAACCAAAAGTTATGCCCAAGGAAACTTGATTTCTCATTAAGAACCAAAGAGGTACAAAAACACTGGCCCCAATTTCCCTCGTAGGGACAAATAAGAAAAAGGTAAGTCATCATTACTTAAGAGACTTTATTAAGGAGATAAACTCTAGACATTTACACCCTAACCAGAGACAACATTCCCTAAAGAAGGCTTTTCACAGTGACAGGAAAAGAGTCATAAGGACCACAATTTTATTTTCTTAATTTTTATTTGTTTAATTATTTTTGAGATAGAGTCTCAGTCTGTCACCCAGGCTAGAGTGCAGTGGCATCATCATAGCTCACTGCAACCTCATTCTCCTGGGCTCAAGTGATCCTCAGACCTCAGCCTCGCGAGTAGCTGGGACTACAGGTGCATGTCGCAATGCCCAGCTAATTTTTCTATTTTTTGTAAAGACAGGGTCTCAGGCTGGTCTTGAACTCCTGACCTCAAGCGATCCTCCCGCCTCAGCCTCCCAGAGTGCTAGGATTACAGGTGTGAGCCACCACACTCAGCTGAGATCACAATTTTAAATGATACCCTTCACATCCAAGAAATCTATGAATGAAAAGCTGCTTTTCCCTCCATTTACATTATGCCATCTCATTCTTAAAATGATGCTTTAATGGTGCTTTATGATATGCAGAATTATCCACATGTTATTTTGATATGAGATAGGTACAAAAGTATTATTATCCCCATTTTACAGATGAGGAAACCAAGGATCAATAATGTGATCAAGATTATAAATACTTAGGTCATTAAATATGAAATGTCTGATTTTGAGTCAAAAGTTTAGTTTATTATATCTCAAACAAGAAGCAGTACAATTAATCAAAGTATGCAACTCAACTATCGACACAGTTTTGCCATCTTAACGGTAGCTTGCTTTATGTCAGTAGTGAAGAAGCCTGGAGAGCAAATGGTGATGGAATTGTGAAAGGCGTTTTCCACAGCTTGTTGAGAATTGAATATTTTCCCTTGCAAGAAGTGGTCCAAACCCTGGAAGAAGTGGTAGTTGGTGCTCAGTTTGGTGAATACG
The DNA here is from genome assembly GCF_041146395.1 of Eulemur rufifrons. Lineage (NCBI taxonomy): Eukaryota > Metazoa > Chordata > Mammalia > Primates > Lemuridae > Eulemur > Eulemur rufifrons. Next base: position 52,266,001 of record NC_090987.1, read on the forward strand.
GTAGATGACAGAGAGTTTCCAAGTCCAGTTTCTGTAGTTTGAGCAGCGCTGTTTGTGCAACATGTGGTTGAGCGTTGTCTTGCAAGTGGATTGGTCTATCTATATTGACCAATCTCAGCTGCTTAATCGCAAGCATCCTCATCATTTCATCCAATTGGTTGCAGTAGACATCCTCTGTAATCGATTGACCAGGTTTCATGAAGCTGTAGTGGATGATACCAGCACTGGACCACCAAACAGACACCATTAGCTTTTTCTGATGAATATTTGGTTTTGGACTGTGTTTTAGCACTTCATCTTTATCCAACCATTGTGCTGAACACTTGCAATTGTCAAAAAGAATTGATTTTTCACCACACGTAACAATATGGTGTAGAAATGGTTCCGTTTATGTTGTGACAGCAAAGAAAGGCAAGCTTCGAGACAACTTCTCTTCTGACTCTCGTTTAATTCATGAGGCACACATTTATCCAGCTTCTTTACCTTGCCCATTTGTTTGCAATGGTCCAGTATTGTTGGAATAGTAACATCAAACCTTTCTGCTAATTCACACATGGGTTGAGATGGATTTGCTTCCACTACAGCTTTCAGCTCATCATTATCCACCTTGGTCTCAGATCACCCATGTGGCTCATTTTTGAGATTAAAATAACCAGAATGGAACTTCTCAAACCACTGACATACTGTGCATTCATTAGCCACATCCTTCCCAAACACTTCATCAATATTTCAAGCTGTCCGTGCCACATTGGTTCCATGACGGAACTCATATACAAAAACAACATGAATTCTTGACTTATCCATGGTTTCAGAAAAATTTCTCTAAAAAAAAAAATTTGAAAGATAATCACAAGCCAAAATGTGCGTTTGAAAGAATGAGGACGTACCTTCATGATAAATATAAAACTAGAAGTGTCAAAGTGAAAATGTCAGAGCTATCAACTGTCAAACTTTGTACTTCAGGAAATTGGACATTCCATTCTTAAAAACCTAATAAACTCCTCAGTGCCTGGACTGTGACAGTCAGGACACTGACTTCCTGCTGCAACTCAGGTGCTCATGAACTTGGTATGCACAACCTTGACCAAATTGCTATTCCTCAGTTTCCTCAGTTTCCAGGCAGAGCCTTGTCTCTATTTCCATGACACTTTTTACTTTTATCTATACCCCATCCAATTCGTTAAACTAACTTTCAGAAATTAAAAAAAAATAGCTTCACAAAGGCAAATGTATTATTAGAACAGCCATTGAGAAATCATGGATTTCTTGGAACAGGAACCAAATGACGTTTCATCAATCCTTCAGAGAAGACTCATAAAAGAAGGTGCTGTCCAATCATTTCAAAAATTACATGAAACATTAATGGAGTAAACATGCCAATTAAAAGGAAGAAAGTTTCACAACAGATGATAAAAACAAGACCAGTGTTGTTTACAAGAGACACATTTAAAATATAAAAACACAAGCTAAAAGCAAATTGATTGAAAAAGATATACAATGAAAACAGTAAGCATAAGAAGGCCAGCATATGGCTGGGCGCGGTAGCTCATGCCTGTAATCCTAGCACTTGGGAGGCCGAGGCAGGTGGATTGTTTGAGTTTAGGAGTTCGAGACCAGCCTGAGCAAGAGCAAGACCCTGTCTCTACTAAAAATAGAAAGAAATTTCCTGGACAACTAAAAATATATATGGAAAAAATTATCCAGGCATGGTGGCACATGCCTGTAGTCCTGGTTACTTTGGAGGCTGAGGCAGGAGGATCACTTGAGCCCAGGAGTTTGAGGTTGCTGTGAGTTAGGCTGATGCCACAGCACTCTAGCCTGGGGGCAACAGAGTGAGACTCTGTCTCCAAAAAAAAAAAAAAAAAACACAGAAGGCCAGCATGGCAATATTAACATGAAATATAACAAATTTCATGATGAAAGGTATTACTGGGGATGAAAAGGGACATTGAACTATGATGAAAGGGTCAATTATCAGGAAAACAGGGCAACCATAAATGTGTTAAGTGCCCAAAAACAGAGCATCAATATACACAATGCAAAAACAGAATCAAGGGGAGAAATAGACAAGTCCAACTAATATAGAGTTTTTAATCCCCCTTCTCAAAAGCTGCTAGAACAACTTGACTGGTGGTCGCTGGGGCCATACAGTCTCTCACAACTATTAACTCTGCTTCTGCAGCGCAAAAGCAGCCACAGACCATATGTAAAGAAATGGCTGTCGCTGTGTTCCAGCAAAACTTTCTTTATTAAAATAGCGAGTGGGGTAGATTTAGCTCACAAGCTATATTTTGTTGACCTCTAAACTAATAATAATAATTTTTTAAAAAATCAGCAGACATAACAGATATGAAAAAATGCTATCAACCACTAGAACTTACAAAGACATTACACCTAACAACAGCATAACGGACATTCTTTTCAAGTATATGTGGACAAACCACATGCTAGGCCTGAAAACAAGCTGCAAGTAATTTTAATAACAGAAATCGTAAGTCTGCACTGTCTGACTTCAATAGAATTGAATTAAAAATTAATTCACTTAAAAATTAACAACACTAAGAGAACTAGGAAACCCCCCAGATATTTGGAAATTAAACAATCCATTTCTAAATAATGCATGGGTCAGACAAAAATTAGAAAATATTTTGAATTGAATAACAGTAAAAATAAAATAGTTCAAAATCTGTGGGATACAGTTAAATCAGTGCCGAGGGATGTTTATATTGTTAAATGCTTATGTTGGAAAAGAAGAATAATATAAAATTTATTCTCTAAATTCCCACCTTAGGAAATTAGAAAAAGAAGAGCATGCTAACTCCAAAATAAGTAAATGGAAGGAGATAACACCAATCAATACAAAATAGAAAAAGTAATAAAGAAAACCAATTAAGAGAAAAGCCAGTTATTTATTTGATAAGCTCAATAAAACTGATAAGTCTCCAGCTAGACTGGTCAAGAAGAAAACAGAAAGACACAAATTACCAATATCAAAAATAAAAGAAGAAACACTACTACAGAGCCTATAGATATTAAAAGGCTAATAAAGAATCTTTTCTGCTAATAGATTTGACAACTTAGACATAAATGGACAAATTTCTTGAAAGGCATGCATTATCATAATGAATGCAAGAAAGAAGAGAAAAATAGAAGAGCCCTATGTCAGCTAAATAACCTGAACGCATACACACCCTCAAATTCTAGGTCCAGATGGTTTCTCTGATGAATTCTATCAAATACACTTACATTCTACATAATGACATTTCAGTTAATGATGGACCATATGCATGGTAGGAGCAATAGGTGATATCATATAGCCTAGGTGTGTAGTAGGCTACACCATGTAGGTTTGTGTAAATGCACTCTGTGATGGTCTCACATCACCTAATGACACATTTCTTAGAACACATCTCCATCTTTAAGCGATGCATGACTGTATTTAAAGGAGAAAGGATACCAATCTTACCCAAATTATTTCAGAAAATAGAGGAGGAAGGACCATTTCTTAATTCATTTTATGAAGCCAATATTACTGTGATACCAAACCAGATAAACACATTACAAAAAAGAGAAAATAATAAGCCAATATCTGTCATGAATTCAGATGCAAAAATCCTCAACAAAATTTTAGCAAACAGAATCTAATAATATATAGATGGAACAGGCCAAGCGGGATTTATCCTAAGAATGTAAGGTTGGTTTAATATCTGGAAAAAATCAATCAATATAATTCATAATTATAGAATAAATATTTTTTAAACCATGTGATCATTTAAATAGATGCAGACACAGTTATGTGACAAATTTCAACTTCTGTTCATTATAAAAACTACCAGCAAAATAGGAATAGAAAGGAATTTCCTCAGCCTATTAAAAGCATCTACAGAAAATGCACAGCTAATATTATACTCAGTCACGAAAGGCTCATGCTTTCTACCTGAGATTAGAAAGAAGGCAAGAATGTCTTATTCTTTACCACTTTTATTCATCTTTGTACTGAATGTTCTGGGCAGTGCAGTAAAGCAAGAAAAAAAAATTAAAGACAGGCTGCAAATAAAAATGTAAAACAGTCTCTTTGTGCAGAAGATATGATTTTTGTATAGAGAAAACCCTAGAGATTTATAAAAGAGCTGCTAGAACAAAGGAATGAATTTAGCAAGGTCACAAGACACAAGGTTAATGTACAAAAATCAATGCTATTTCTTTAAGCTAATTCCTTGAAATGAAAATTTTAAAACACTTCCATTTATAAGGGTAAGAAAATCCTTAGGAATAAATTTAATGAAAGATATGAATGACTTGTACACTGAAAATTATAAAACTCTACAAAGGAAAATCAAAGACTTTAGTATATAGAGAGATATACCATGTCAATGAATTGGAAGATTCAATATTGTTAAGATGATAATTCTTCCCAAATTCATCTTTAAAGTCACTGCAATTGCAATTAAAATGCTAGCATGCTTTTTTGAACAAATTGAGAAGCTGAATTGAAAATTTATATAGAAAGGAAAGTACCTAAAGCCAAAACAGTCTTGGAAAAAAGGATAAGTTTGGAGGACTTACACTATCTAATTCAAGAGTTCCTATAAAGCTATAAAGAGTTCTTACAAAGCTATAGAGAGTATATATCCTTATACTAATACCATACAGAGCTCAAGAGAATATGGTATTAGTATAAGGATAGACATATAGTTCAATGGAACAGAATAGAGACTCCAAAAATAGACCCAACCTTATATGGTACATTAATCTTCAACAAAAGCACCATGGCAATTCATGGCAAAAGCATCATGGCTATTCAAAGATAGTTTTCTCACCAAATGGTGCTGAAACAATTGTATCTCTGTGGAAAAAAGTGAACTTGGCTCTTAACTCACACCATACCCCAAAATTAACTTGATAGGATTACAGAACTAAACATAAAAGCTAAAACTATTCAACTTATGGAAGAAAAACATAACGGAAAAATCTTGGTGACATTAGGTTGGGCAAAGATCTCTTAAACAGGATATAAACCTACATTCTATATAAGAAAAAATTAGAAAATGGACCTCATACAAATACAAAGTTCTTCCCCTTTGAAACACAGCTAAGAAAGCAAAAAGCAAGCCACCGACTAGGAGAAAATATATTTTTTCTTTTCATTTTTTCTTCATAGGGAGTGTTCAAATGACCTAAATATTTACAAAATATATATCTAACAGAAATTTGTATCCAGAATATATATAGCTTTCTTATGAATCAATGAATAAAAAGACAACCCAATAAAAAATAGGCAAGAGATTAAAACCAACACAACACAAAAGTAAACACTCAAATAACTACTAAGAACATAAAGAGATGCTCAACATCACTTGTCATAAGGGATGCCTATATTAAAACAACAATGAGATGTACTACACAACCACCAGAATGACTAAAGGTAAAAAGACTGACAATATCAAATTTTGGCAAGATTATGGCACAATCATAACCCTCACTCATTGTTTGTTGGAATATAAAATGGTATAGCCACTTTGAAAAACAATATGGCATTATCTTTTAAATTAAACATATACATATCATATGACCCAGCCAGTCAACTCTTGTTATTTAACAAAGAGAAACAAAAATATATGCCCACACAAAGGCTTCTATGTGAATATTTATAGGAGTATTATTCGTAACAGCCCCAAACTTAAAACAATTAGAATGTCCACCAACTGATGAACGGAAAAACAAATTATGGTGTATCCATACCATGGAATATCACTCAACAGTAAAATGGAATGAACTGCTGAAATGTACCATTCTATGGGTGAATCTCAAAAACATTACCCTAAATGAAAGAAGTAAAACTAAAAGGATTATATAATGTATGCTTCTATTTATATTATATTCTAGAAGACGAAAAAGTAGAGTGACAGCAGATCAGAGGTGGCCTGGAGCCCAGGTCAGGGCAGGGTGGGCCCAAAGGTGCACTGGCAAACTTTTCAAGGTGATGCGATGGTTCTATAACTTGACTGCTGTGTTGATTACAGGGATATAGATATTTACCAAAACTCATCAAACTGCTTCCCCAAACTGAGTAACTTTTATGTTTGTAAATTGTACCTCAACAAAGCATACACAAAGGTGCCCCCCAATCAGACAGCAAATACCAAATGTGAATGTGAGAAAGTAAACTGGACGTAAGGCAAACGCAATCTCCATCTCTTCTGCGTGTTCTTGCGACTTTCTGTGGGCAGTCTTACAGACGACAATGTAAAGCAAAGAACTGGGCACACAGCATCCTGAAACACGGAAGATACGTGTCAAGAAAACAGGCGCTTACTCTTCATCCGTAAAATGCCTCGCTGCCACTGTTCATGTCATTAATGGACTATTCGTGTTTATTTGTCAGCTGGGAGAACACGGCAGCCACCCAGACAAGAGCTACTGCAGGGCTGCGGCAAGAACAGAAAGAGAGGGTTGAGGGGACAGGACGTGGGGGAGCCAGTGACAAAGCGCAGCTGGGGTCTGAAGTGCGGCAAACAGAGGAAGGAGCTGCAGGGTCCCAGACGTCAGGCCTGACAGCCCAGAGGGACTCTGCAGCGCCCACTAGCCAAGCCCCCTTGCCTGGCGCCTCCGGCACCCTCCACTGCCCTGAGAACCTCTGGACAGGGCCAGCGGATCGGACCGCTTCTTTCTCACCGACCTCTGCTCGTGGCAAACGTGAACGCACGCGTGTTGCCTGGCCCAGCGATCGCGGGGGTTGAGATTAAGTCACTCTGTCAGGACGGTCTCCATGGCTAACAGCAAAGGAAATAACGCTTTGAGGGAGGCTTCCAGAGTGTTCCAGGGACAGGTTGGCGTCTCAAGGCCTCTCTGCAGGATTTATGTGTGTCTCTCTATCTTCTCTCTCTTTAAAAGAGCCAACACAACCGACAGGAATGAGGGCCCAGCAAACCTGACATCCCCTGGCCGAGACAGCATGCCTAAAGTTAAAACTCCCCAGGGCCTGGCCACCAGCACTTAACGCTGCCTGTGTCCTCTTTTGCCCGCGAGAGACATCTGGCAGAGCTGGCGTCAGACTCCAGCCCAAGCTACTGCTAGACAGTTCTTGCTTTTGTTCAAGAGAGATGATAAAGCTTTCTGTTCCTCCTTCTTGAAGACTTCCTGTTCCAAGGTCTATTCCTCCAAACTACAAAGGAATTTAAGCAAAATTTCTCCTTCATTTAGATTAAAAATGTAAATAACATTCAAGTTTACGAAAAAAAAAAAAGCTTTTGTTTACAGGATGATTTAACAACAGGTCTCATTAAAAGTTTAGCCAGTTTTCTGAAAATAAAATTTGACACACGTAGAACATCACCAAGAAGCCCAAATATCAAACATGCAGGCTGCTCAGGGAGCTAACTACCCTCTAATTAAAAAGTGTTGATACAGCCATGTGGATGCCACATTAAAGGAAAAGAGAGAGGGTTGCAGGGAAGTTCAGATAAGGACTGCCTTGAAATAACAGTCTGTAAAATCTAACAAAGGCGGCAAAATATAAAACCACCAGGAGTTTCCGTGGCAGAAATGAGAAGGATACGGCTGGTTTTGACAGTTCACAGGAAGTATCAGAAGGCAGCTGGGAGTGCAAGAGATGCACCTCAAGGTTACTTCAGGGAACTGAACAGCTTTGTGACCCCTTCAAACTAAATGCACTTTAAAATTGCACTTGACATTCATGCATTTCATACAGTTTTCACAGTATCATTCCATTTTGCCTTTTGTCAAGTGAGAGAGCTTGGCAAGGCCCCTCAGCCCTTTACAGTTTGGTGAAAGGCACATCATGTTCAAGACAGAAACTCAGAAGTCCCTTTTATTCCCAAAATAGAACATTATTCACCTATTGAGGTGAGCCATTAAATTCAATTCAAAGTGCCCAGCCATCTGTCGTCCATCCATCCTCCAACCATCCTCCATCCCTCATCCATCCATCCTCCATCCCTCATCCATCTGTCCTCCATCCCTCATCCATGCATCCTCCATCCCTCATCCATCCGCTCTCCATCCCTCATCCATCTGTCCTCCATCCCTCATCCATGCATCCTCCATCCCTCATCCATCCATCCTCCATCCCTCATCCATCCATCCTCCATTCCTCATCCATCCATGCTCCATCCCTCATCCATCCATGCTCCATCCATTCTCAATCCCTCCTCCATCTATCATTCTACCTACAGACATGAAGAGCTGTGTTTTACAGCCCTTACTGTGTGATACAGATATATGGACTATTGCTCCATGGTCAGGTTCAGAACATAATCACTTCCAAAATATCAATGATAATGGGCAACTTGGGTATCATTCATAAAGAGAATTAATATTTAAACTAAACCCAGATATTTAAAACCAAATTCTTGCTGGGCATAGTGAAAATGTTATGGTTTATACAAAGAATATGAAAAATTGAGATCATAAGCTAAATGTAAATCCTTAGTTCTGTTTCTATATTCTTCACAATTAAGCCCTTTCTCCTTAAAATGCTCTACAAGATATGCCAATTTCAATGTTAATTTCTTTATCTTCCCTCTCTTGTTCTTCAAAGTAAATAATGGGGAGTTAAAGAGTAATTATTTGACAATAGTTAGGCACCAGGAATTTATCAAAGTGATTGGGTTTTCAGTATGAAAAATTACTTGTAGCAAGAAAAAGAATCTCTTTGTGCAGATTAATATACACAAGTTTATTCAGATGGGAGCCCTTTGCCGGACGCTGATCCTGCGCCCATCACTAGAACAACGAGGGCGGGGCAGGGTGGGGCCCCTGTCTCTTGTCCACTGCCTTATCCTTCATCCCTGACACACAGTAGGAGCTCACAAGTTTGATGGATGAATTAATGGAAAACAATGGATGAATTAGCAGCTGTCACCTAACTAAACCAGGAAGGACGTGGGGTGCCAGGTGGGGCCATTGTCCTGTGCTCTGCTGTTTTGCTTGCCAGCCAGCAGACTTGAGGTGGTGTCTGAGCTCCTGGCCAAGGGCACCTGCCATGGTCCCTGCCCAGTGTGGGGCCCAGCCCCCAAGCCCAGCTTAGGAGCCTGGAGGACTGAGGCCCAGGGCCACGTGTGCCATTACACCTCAGGAACAGGAAGGAGCGAAGAGGGCTCTGAATCCAAATATGCCGCGAGCACTAATGCTAGCGAACATCTCTACACAGGTGAACACGCCTCTCTTCTGCCAAGTCTGACCACGGTGGATTCTTCTTCGTGTGCAGAAAACCACAGACAAGATGATGAACATCAAGAGACTGGCGGAGAGACCAGACGGGTTACCGAGGTCATCCGGTTGCCTGGATTGTTCGATTCCTTAGACCAAGGCCCCGTCCTGATGCCACCCCGCCCCCGCCCCCACGCTTCCTTAGGAAATACGGACGACGGGGGCTGGACTGTGCCAGTGTTTCTCTTTTCCCAGCCATGTGGTCCCTGGAGCAGTAATTTGGCCTCACCTATCTGGAAATAAACTCAGATCACCAAATCATAGTAACCAGCATATCTATTTTACAATCATCAATTTAATGCCACATTTAGTCCAGACAGAACACTACCACAGAAGTTTCAGCCTCACGTTTAAACTGGTAGTCACGTGTTTCTCAGAGGGAGCAACAGCATGGAATCCAGAAGTCTGCTGCCGGGGGGCCTTGCAGCGCTCTCTGCCGTCGGGACTAACTCAAGCCAGCCCCCTGCCCCTGCCCAGCCCCTTCCCCAGCCCCCTGTCTCCCGCCCTGCCCTAGCCCCCCATGCTCTGGGCTCTCTGATGGTCTCCACCACACCGGCTACCACCCTGTGCTGCTCAGGGCCCTGGCTCTGCCCTCCCAAGTCACAGCACTGCAGGACAGGCTACCATGATGCACACTGCACACATCGGGGCAGTGGAGGGCTCGGTGCGGACTTCACAACTTGGCACAGCAAAAGCAAGGACTGGCAGGGAGGCCTCCCTTTCCAGAGGTCCTGCAGGCCACCGCCATGGAATCCCCGGGCCTCCTCGTGTCTTCCAGTACCAGCGTTCTGTACACGCTGCTCCCTGCCCACAAAGAGCCCCTCTCCATCCGCCCTGAGCCCCTCACACTGCCTCTGGTTGCCAGCACAGCCCCAACTTTCTCTAAGGAAAGGCATCAGCGCTTTCTCTTGTATCTCCAGATTATGCCCAGGGGTGAGTGGGAGTGAAACCACCTTTCCTGCTGAAGGAGTCCCACCAAAGTTCCAGCCCAAAGAGCCACCTCTGGTTACCAGGAATGCTGCCTTCCTCCCAATTCAGATGGTAGCCAGACAAAAATCACTGTTTTCTTCCCACTGTACAACCTTTCTCCGTGACACTGTTATCGTAAAGTGTGGTGAGTAGGTGATAAGACTGATTCCAGAGCAGGACAGCCACACATCTGTCTCAGTGCTTATGGTCTTTGTGTTGCAGGGACATCAAACACATGGCTTGACCCTGAGTGGGAAGTGGTGTCATCAGAATGTGACCTTTGCTCACTCTGCTCTGCCTCCAGGGCTGGATGGGTCCTGAGCCCAAGGCAGGCCTTGGAGTTAAGAAATAGCAACTTCTGGCTTTGTACCGTGCGGGAATAGGGGGCAAGTGGACCAGCCTGAAGTTGGCACAGCATGGCCAGCAGATGAAATTAATGAGAATTTTGTGTTAAGAGGCAGCTGAACCGTGCTCTACATCCAAACTCTTGGCACAGAACTATTTCGAATGATGCTCCTTCCGAATGACCATCTACCGCCCAGGACCACCCCAGCCCACATGACCAGGAACCTGGGACTCGTGTCTGGGCTGCTCCACAAATACCAAGCTAACAATTCTCGGGCACCTGCCTCTTCCTCCCAACTCAACTGGAAGCTTCGAGAGAGCTGGAATCACAGCTCTCCCCTCTGGGGTCCACTCCAGGCCCTGGCAGAGCACCTGCACGTGACACAAGCTGCCGCACTGTGAGGAAGAGCCCATGTCTTGCAAATCCAGGGAACGAGCGCTCGCTCAGGCCAGCACGGGGCCGGGGTGCCCCACGCCCTGGGGCTGCTGCGCCCTCCTCTGGGCACATGAAGATTGCTCTTGGGTCACTTTGCTATCACTGTGAATGTTGCTAGAAATTCCATTCATTTTGGCCAAGGTATTTTTGGACTTCCAGTAGAAGAACACTTTGCCCAAGAACATGCAACGCTGCTAGATCATGTTGCCCCCGCCCCCCATCTAAAGTTCTAGAATGCTCTAGCACATATTGACTATTTCATAATCTACTCTAAGATCATTCATTAAATGGCTACGGGATTCAGTAAAAGTAAAAAGAAGGGTGACATCTTTTAGGTTCCAATGCTGTTTTTCTTCTGGGAGAAAAGCGGAGGCCACGCGTCCCTTCCTCTTCTTGCTTCTAAGTCCACAGCTGCACATGCCATTTCAACACGGCCTTATCAATGCTCATGTTTTTACTGCAGCAGCTTGGCGACACCACAAATCACCCTTCAGGAGCCCGCAGATACACGGCCAGAATCACAGATGGAGGTAGATTTCATTCTGTTGACTTAAATGTGAATTTTATGATCAGGCAATTTTTTTTTCTCTAAAACTTGGCCTCTAAGGATACATATTTGAGGATGAGACTCACCCTGAAATATCACCTTGTCTTAAATTATCTGAGATATTTCAAAATAGAAAGCTTCCCACTCAAGGGATAAACAGATCATTTTCATGAAAGGAAACATTATCCAAGGATGACAGTGCTTCAAAACAGAATATCTACCATCTCAGCGGGACGAGCCCACAGCTTGTCTCTAAAAACACTAATAACTTTGTGCAACAGGATGCAACATACATGGACAAAACAGGCGGGTGCTGTGCAAGCTTAACCACGCCGGTCAGCTGCCGTCTGTGCGCACATCCATTCAAATGTCCTGCCAACAAGCAGAGAAAGGATAGAATTTCTATCGATCTGAAGGTTACATTTTCTCTCTCAGTGTTTTTCACACTGGAGGGGCTGGCAGCTCAATTCCTGCTTCTTGGCATGTCCACGCTGAATATAGAAAACACTTCCCAAAGCACCTTGACAGACCCCATCACAAAAGCACATACTATTATTTACTTGGGCCCTGTGCTCTGAGCTCCGCTGCAGCCTGGCTTCCACAGAGCCTCCTGCAAGGCCTGCACAGCTGCCGAGGTCTCAGAGTTCATCACCGCTTTGCACGTGGGGAGACCTCCTTTCGAGAGGAACCGGGTCTGTGGTAGCCTGCAGTGGCTGCCACCCATTGCACCGTCCAGGGCCATCTGCAGACTGCCTTCTGCTTGGAACACGGGAGAAAGAAGTCAGAGAGCCCGGATCTCCCTCGCAGCCAGGTCCTCCTGAAAGGCCACCACCATCGCACAACCAGCCGGCCATCCAGGCACCTGGAGGCCCAGGGCTGCCACGTAGGGGAGGCGGGAGCACGCCTGGTGTGCTCAGAGCCAGACTGGACCGTGTGGTCTTGAACCAGGCTCTCCCTGCACATCGCTCATTTCCGTATTTTCCAAGCAGGGTTTCAAGTAGCCGCTGCTGAGTTGACTCCCCATCACTCCAACCTGAGCGCGGTCCTGTGTTTCTCTGGGGCTCCTGTGATCCAGAGCACTGCGAAGCCAGAACTGCGGCCAAGGATCCAGACCCTCGCTACGCCAAGTTTGGTCCACAGACCGACGGCGGGGACGTCCTCTGGGAGCTCGTTAGAGAGGCAGGTGCTCAGCCTCCCTCCCGCCCTCAGCATCAGAATCCGCCTCCTCACAACCCCCCGGGCCTCGAGTATACTCAGCCTGGAGAAGCCTGTTGCACCGGAGCCACTGGGGTGTAAGAATCGATTCTGCAACAAGCCAGTTCTGAGCAAGCTGCTCTTTGGAAAGTTGCATAAACTGGCCACTTATGTGTGACTTGGGCAGCGCTGTGCTCAGTGCTGCTGTGAGGATTCGATTGGGCCATCTAGGCAGACAGTCTCCAGCTCAGTGGCCGGCAGGTGCCAGCCAGGATCCGTGTTTCCACTGTGGTTCTGTTAGACAGCGAGTGGGAAGAGACCCAATCGCAGGCAGGAACGCCCAGGTGGGCTGTCCAGGGCAGCATGTCAGGCAATGAGGTAAAAAGCCGGGTGTGAGGCTGCACCTTCGGGTAGAAAGGCAGACAGTGCGAGGAAGCTGGAGAACGTGCCAGCCCATGTGCTGGAGGAGTGGCCAAGGGTGGAGGCAGCTGGCCCAGGGCATCAAACCGAAACACAGCAGAGGGCAGGCTGCAGGGCATGGCGGCTGCCTCTAGCAAGGCCACAAGCTGTCCTCTTGCAACTCCGGCAGGTTCCAGGTCCCCTGGGGCCCCACCCTGTTCCTCAAACCGCCAGTCTAAACCTCACAGGGCTCTCTCCGCCCTGCCTCTCTCCCCCCACCCAGCCCTCTCTTCTGCCCCTCCCCCCAGCAGTGCATGCGGCCAGTCCCCACAGGTTCCCCAGGAGGGCTGGCGGCCCACTGGGAGAGGGACTGCAGGCTGGGCAGAGGCTCACAGGGGGTTAACCTGGAACTGGGTCATTGGCTGGGGTTGGGCGAGGTGGGAAGAAAAACAGGCCTAAGAGAGCAGCTCTGTGGGCAGCAGCTCCCTCAGCCGTGGCCAGGCGAACCCAAGCCTCAGTCTGGAGGCCCACCTGCCTGTAAAGGGCAAAGTGCAGATCTCATCCAAGGGTAAATTCATGGGCCTAATGACAACCTGGTCAGCAACAGTAAGACACCTCTCATGTACCCCTTCCTAAGTTTGATCTGTAAAGGTTGTCACAAAGTGTCGGTAGAACTGGCACTTTTTGAGCATTATTAAATTCATTTATTTGGCATCTCTGCCTCAGAGCCTTCACCATCAAGCTGAGTAAAAAGTCAGCATCAAACTTAATGGTGTCTTACAAGGGAGGCTGCATCCGGCCATGAGGTCCAACCCCAGGCAGCGTTACCTGCAGGCATTCTCACTTTGCCAAAGGCTATTGCAAATGACAGGGACACTTCTCATTATGCAACATAAACATAACAGGGTATGTTATGTTACGTTACATGCATTACACAAACCCATCCAGATAATCTTTTACATTCATGAGACAGACAGTAACATAAAAAAGAAAGAGATCAGAAGACCATTTAGGGAAGGGGAGGGGAGGACCTTGGACCAGGACTCAGAAGTCTTAGTTCAAACCTTCTCTGCCATTATTGGCCTTATGTCCTGGAGCGAATCTCCTGCCCTCTCTGAGGCCGAGTTCACTCACATGCAAATGGCAAAATCACTCCAAGGCTCTGGTAAAGATGAAATGACAATACGTGGAAAGCACTTTGTACACTATTCACTATATCATCATAAACTTTACATTTTATTTCTGCTCTGACTAGGCGAAATAACAACAAAAAAAAGTAACACAGAAATGATAGTTAATGCTCATGCCCAAGACAATTGAGAAAATCTTGTCCATTATTTAAAAAGTGTAGCTCAATCACAGTGATTTCATGATATGGAAAATGTGAGAGGTTTTTTTATTATTATTGCTTCCATACTTTTGGCTTCATTTTTGTAGCTTTCTTTCCCCTCTCACAGACATCTCTCTTTTTCTCTTCTCCCACATTTAAACCTGCTCAGAGTGTATGACATATTTTCCAGTATTACAAAAATCCCTTCTACACACTCCGAGAGATGCCCCAGCTTATCTGGAGATACTTTCCCCAATATGCAGAGCACAGACTCACTACGGGCTCACAGACAGAGGAGGCCTGCAAGAATTCTGCAGACTCCAGAGATGCTGTCTGGCTAGACCAGGAAGGGAAATGAGCAAGCACAGGGTACATTTCATGGACTTCTGATGGGAGTGTTTGCTGACAACAGTGCCATAAAAATCCCACAGGAAATTAGCCCCCCTCCCCTTCAAAAGAAAAGAAAAGGAAAGGAAAGAAAATTCTCATATTGCAGTTGAGTCCACGAGATTTCAAGCACGTTTAATACTTAAAAAGTGTTCTGAAATGCAAGAAACTGCTCTAAATTTTCAGGCACAGAGAAAACTCACATATACATATGGGAGGGGGCAGGTACCCTTTGGAGGAACGGTGACACCAGGGTGGGCGGAGAGGCGTGACCCTGTTGTAGGTGCTGCTGCCATGACGTGGGCAGCCTCGGGTCCCCCTCAGCAGTCGAGCAGCGTGGGGGTGATGAGTGCGGGGCAGAGCAGGGCCCGGGATGGGCAGGAGGCCGCAGGGTAAAATGAAGTAACAGAAATTTCCAGGCTCTGTGCCCCCTCCTGCCCTCCAAAGCCACCCTCTGGTTGAGAATTTCTGCCAAGTCCTGGGGGCCACGTGGGCACCGCCATCCTGTCTGCAGTGCCCTGAGCCTCTCCTGCTGCCCTTCCCTGTCGTTGCTCTCCGCTGGAGTGTCACACGGGGTCTCACGCAGTGTGGCACCCTGGCCTTCAGCTCTTCACTTGCACCGGGCCCAGGTGAGTAGAGCGCTGGTAACCAACTGCGCTCAGCTCTCAGGCTCGAGTTCCGCTCCGGGACGACGGGCCTCATGTAGGCCACCCCACCAGACCCCAAGACCACCCAGACACAACGCAGATCTGAAACGGGACCCCTGCCACCTGAGCTACCCCTGCTAACTTCCAGTGGCGCTGGCGAAATTTCTGCGCAACCCAGCAAGTTTATGGGAACGCCCTTGCTGTCCCGGGGACCCCGACTGGCTGGCTCTCCAGGTGTCAGGACTACCAGGGCCTGGAGGAGGCTCTGTGGTCTGAAAGGCAGAGGTGGACTGTAACGCGTCTCAGGGTAGGATTCCGAAGACAGACTCCAGAGCACGGGATGAGTGCGCCCCAAGCACCCCCCGGGGCCGGCTGCGCTCTTCATTCTCCCGGCAAGACAGAGTTTGAAGTCGGTGTCTGTTTTACAGATGGGGACACCAGGGCTCTCGAATGGCAAGTCATTTGCTGGAGGTTGAAACAATGCTAAGCGGGGGAGCCGGGACTCAACACGAAGGTCTGCCGGCTCCCAGAGCATTCTCGCCCTCTGCAGGGCGCTGTCTCGCAGACGGATTCAGCTCCGAGCACCAGCCCGAGCATGCGCACACCCGGGCAAAGGCGCACACACTCCCAAACCCATCGCGGGGATTGTAATTAAGCTCTTCTGACACTCAGGCACAGCGAGGATAAGCGGCTTTAACTAGGGCAGCCTTAATTTAGAACGGGGGTGGGAGGGAGAATGACACAAGCCAACTTAATTGGCATTTTAATTCTTTTTAAGATCAAGAAGATCAAGTCACACTTAAAGCTTCAGAAGCCAAGGATAAAATCGCGGGCTTAGCTCTGACCTGGAGAGGAGCGCAGGGCCCATTGCAGAGACCCTGCCTTCGACACATTGCCTTTGGGGGAGGCTGTAATGCACACAGTTCACTCCACGTGGTGTGGTCACAGCTTTGGCTGCAATGAGCTGGTCTGGAGTAAAGGCAGGTGGGGGCGGGGTTCAGTGAGCTCATAGTGACAAACGGTTATTGTTTTACGCTTTGGAGCAGTTTGTTACGCAGTGTTACCGAGGTGCCAGCTAACTGAGACAGACAGTAACCTCCTTTTCTAGTAATAAGATGACTGGGAAGGTCAGAGCCTTCCTCAACCTCTATTTCCAGACAACAGACTAACCACTCTGCTTGAAATGTGTTTTTTTTTCCAAAGCCCCAGATTAAAAGATTTGCATCTACTTAAACTTTCTTCATTTTGTTTTAAATGTAAAGAAACTGTGTTATTTTTATTTAGGAAAAAAACTAAACAGATGTAACAGAATGTGAAATTAAGAAGCGCCAAGATACAATAAACATAACATGTCAAAGCTTGCTGATTGGTGGGTGTTTTAAAGGAAAGCGTAAAATGGAAGCAAACAACCAGCACCGACGGTTGTAAGACCCTTGTCCTCTTCTCCACGCTGGAGCGAGGAGGCCGGGGCCGTGGTTCAGAAGGGGCTTCTCTGTGCACCGAGGCTCACGCCCCCCAGAGAGCAGAAGCAGTGACCCCTTTGGGTGCTCCAGGTGCCGGCAGCTGCAAAGACCTCCTCCGAGAGAAAATTCCTCTGGGGAGCATGTGTTGTGTGTCTCACCAGGACCCCTCTCCAAGGGAACGGGTGCAGGGTGCGTCCCCTTTGTCTCGGGCCAAGGCACCATCCAAAATGCTTCCAGCAAGGCAGGGAGACTCGCGGACTGGCTGACTCCCGCCAGAGAGCTCTAGGGACCCACAGGGACGGGCCGCCTGCTGGCACCGAGGCAGTGAAGGCAGGCTGCCGCTGCCACTGCATGAGGTGGGGTGGGGACACACTGCCAACATCTGCCAAGGCAAAGGGCACACGGCACCAGGGAGAGGCCACTGGAGTTGGTTCAAATCCTCCCCAAACAGCCCACCTGGAAGGGTAGAGGGTCTGTGGTAGGCGGGTGAACTCCAGGCGGGTGAACTCCAGGCGGACTGGCCAGGGGAGGGAAATGCATCCCGCACGCCAAGGAGGACGCAGGAGACGTTCCTCGTACGTGGCTCTGAGGAGCCCACGAGGACCAGCTTTGCAGAACAAACCACCACACGCAGCAGCTTAGAATGACACTCCCTCAGGAGCCCCCAGTCCTACAGGTCAGAAGCCAGGGGGCCTGGCTGGCTTCTCCGCTCAGGGCCTCCCAAGGCTGAAATCAAGGTGTTGAGCCAGGCTGTTGGCAGGATTCAGTGCCTTGCTGCTGCGGGACCAGGGTCCCCATCCTCTCACCAATGTGGTTCGCCTCTTCCCGGCCAGGAGGGAGCTGGCAGGGCTGCAGTCTCTCCAAAGGACTCTCCTGATGGGCACAGGCCTCCCCGGGGTACCCTCCATTTTGGCGACCTGATTTGAATCCTCAGTTGCATTTGCCAAGTCCCTTCGCCTTGGCCACCCATCGTGCCGTAGTCGCAGGAGTGCCCACCCCACCACACTCCCAGCACGGCCGCCGTAGGGGAAGAAGACTGTCCAGGCGGGCACACCTGGAGGCGGGAGTCTCGAGACTGGCTCCGAGTCTGCGTAGCACACCAGGAAAGCACCAGAAAGAGTCCGGCATAAGCACACAGAGACCCAAGGAGCACAAAGCCACTCCAGGGTCTCCCGGCAGGCGCGGCGCTCCCGCTCCCTGCGTAGCCCCGGCACTCCGCACGGTAGGAGGAGAGGTGGAGGGAGGGGGCCACATCCACCTTAAACACCTAATAAAGGTATTAAATACACATTCACAAACTTCAAACGTATATACAAAATAACACTAAAATACACACTTAAGATAACACTATACAATATTATACTTTTAATTATAAATATTACACTATTAATCATTATCATGAATTTCTTACTAAAATTTCCCCTACAAAAACCCAAAGGATCCTGCAATTCACCTCTGGGTTTTTGGTACATTTAAAGGAGTAAAAATACACTTGGCCCAGATAAAACAGAAAATCTAAACATTCAGGATGCGGCTTCTGTGGCTGACGCCATGTTAGGAAGCGTGTAAGCTTCTCCCGGAATGACCCGATGGGGACTGTGCTGTGGGGGGAGGCTGAGCCAGTCAGTCCCAGCTCCGAAAACGGGTCTCGTTTGCACAGTTACTTTTTACATGGAAGTCGCCCCTCAGGGCCACTCAGTGCAGACATGCAGACCGGCTTTTCCAAGGATTTCGGATGGGGGGAAAGATGCGTAAAAGGCAGTATATAATTAGGCTACAGTGTAATGCTACACAAATGTAAAAAATTGGTAGAGTTTCTAGAATCATTTATGGATAATGTTCCATTTTTAAGGAGCTGCCTGGGCAGTGGGAACAGCGGTCCTTTTGCTCTAGACCCCAGCAAGGCTATCAAACAAGCTGGTCAGAGAATTATGCAGCCTGGCACAGCCACTGCTGAAAAGTAGAGTACACAGGACGCCAAAGCATTTACTACTTTAAACAAAAGAAACAGATTGGAAATGTTTTCCTGTATCAACGTACTGTTTTAGGGGAAAAAATGACACAAACAAACATACTCAACAAGTACCATTTGTTAGGTGCATCCTAGGAGCCCAGAGTTCACAAAGAGCTTCAGACGATACATCACCATTGCCCTGTACCGTGAGGACTAGTGTCACCCACCTGCAGGCAGGAGACCTGGGCACTGCAAGCTCAGTGCCTCCCATGGAAACCAAGCCAAGTGTCAGAGCTGATTACTCACTAGCCTTAGAGAAAACATAGGTGGCTACTAGATTTCAAGTTATTAATATATTGCCAGCAATGACTATTACTAGTATTACTTTATACTTTAATTTTTTTCCATATTTCTCATTCTTATCCTATGGTATTTCCCATACTTAAGATAGTTTTTATATGCCAAAACACAGAGCAAGTATGCAACAGGGCTGACATAAAACTCAGACGACTCCTGGTCACGTGTTCCCAGAATGGATCCCATGACAATGATGGTTTCCAAACCAAACGCAGTAACAGCTCCCTTCTTCCTCCTCACGTCATTCACATCATAAAACCGAGCAGTGATAAAGGATGACTGCCGTCCTGTGGCTTTGGTACCATCTCCCAGTTCACCCCGCTGGCAGTATATCCAGCACAGGTACTCACAGAGGATATTAACAAAGGCAACCTGTCATAATTCAGAATCTCCTGGTCTGCTTACTGCTCCCCATCTCCGACGAGAGCAAGCACCAGAAACTCTTAATGACTAAGATCTTCCACAACAGGCCGATCTTTACACCTGTATCAAATTACAAAATCGTCTAATCATGTAAATATGCTTAACAAGAAGATAATTAACCTTCTCAACCAAATTCTGCAAACAAATATTCATAGTTAAGATGCAGAACAATTCCACATAGGAGGTTCAGAAAGCACACACGCTTGCTGGTTAATGGCAGCTGACACTCCACGATCTACCAACAGAGAGCGTGGGCGAAAGGGCCCCATTTTGAGTTGGGAGGACGGGTCCAAGAAAGGCAGAGTAAGTGGGATGAGAAAAGGACGACTGCAGCGGGGACAGAGGACAGCAGAGAATGGTCATCCCAGCTTTGCCTTAAGGGAAAGCACTTGCGGAAGCTCCTAGGCGGCGCTGGGCACATCGCCGAGACCCGGGGTCGTTTCCTTCTTGCACTCAAAGTCATCTGTAGCACTCATGGCCCAGAAAGGTCCAGTGTGGACATGCTCGTGACCTGCCAGTCAGGCTGCACGTGTGACAGTGAACAGGAGGGTCAGTCAGCACCTCTCCCAAGCTGCCCCCATGGCACATGCATGTTCTGCACGTTGCTGATTGGTCTTTTCCTAAAAATAAAAAGGATTCCACGGCTAAACAGACATGGAGACTGTCTTGTTACGCCAAGTCCAATGGGCTTTCTGACTTCTCGTGGCATTCAACAGGCTCTGGTCCAGGAGGCGGCTGAGGGTGGGGACGGGGGCGCCTCCATCAACAACATCCCCTGCACGCTTTGACAAAGACAACCCTGCCTTCCTAACTCCATGTGAAGTTCCACGTGAGCGCTTTTTTAATTTGCCTCCTCTGGGTCACCTGTCCTTAAGAATAGCTGCCCCAAGCACTTCCTGTGTGGACATTCCGAAGCAGCTGGGCTACCTACACAGTGTCCTCGCACTCTGTCTGGACATGACACTTCCTTCGTCCAGAGGCATCTATTAATAGCTCAGCAGACAGAAAACTAAAGATATGTGAAATATGTTTAGGACAAATCAGAGTGAAGCCACTAAGGTGATGCTTATTCCATACCCCACTGCCATCCAAGGTTGATGTTTGTCTTGTGCAGAGAATGTCAACTTGCAAGTGATGCTGGAAAACAGTATTTGGCAGACTTGGTGAACTACCTCCAACTAAACAGTTAAGAAAATTAGACTCAGTGCATGACTCCTTCTGAGGAATTACCAGCAACTTATTTCATTTCCCAAGCCCCTAACTTGTATTATCAAAAAGAACTGGTAAATTACAGGGCCTACGGAGGACGCTTATGGTCGAGAACCACTCAAGTTCAAACGCACACGCACTTCTACCCTCTTTTTCATGTGTATTCATTGCCTAAATGCACCTGCAGCTTGTGCAAATTTTACCTAGTAAATTCCAAGCATGTTTTAAACTTGAAGCTTTTGTAGG
Source organism: Eulemur rufifrons (assembly GCF_041146395.1). Classification (NCBI taxonomy): domain Eukaryota; kingdom Metazoa; phylum Chordata; class Mammalia; order Primates; family Lemuridae; genus Eulemur; species Eulemur rufifrons. The sequence continues at coordinate 52,287,138 of NC_090987.1, forward strand.
TAACAGTACCTATTTTAAATAATAGTACTTGGTTATACAATATCCTTAGAACAATTTGGAGCTCATGAAGATGCAAAATCAATAGAAACTGGCAAACAAGTACTTTTGGGCTCTTTATCAGAGGTAATATGAGGTGTGGCAGAAACTTTCATTTCTGCTAACTTTTGGAAGATGTTAAGTCTTCTGGGGAGATGCTAAGCCCCCACTTGAGGAAATTAATCAAAAGAAAGAAAACCCAGGGCAAACGGAGGAAGAGCTGACCCCTGCTCCCTTAGCTCCCCGGTACACTGGGGAGGACAAAGCTCACTGACTCCAAATGTCCCTGAATGACAAGGACGATCCGTTCTATTTCTGGCAGTACAGCGAATGAGATGCCCAGGCAACCTTCTGCTGGAAACAACTGAAGTGCTGGACAAAATAAACAATCTTTAAATAACAGTAAGAAAGCAGCAACACTCAAAGGCCATAAGCTAATGAAAGCAGGATCTTCACGAGTTAAGTGAACGCCAACGTTTCTCACCTTTGGAATTTGCCCAGGTGGTGAGTCTGAAGTCTGTGTAATGCACTCTTGCCGTGCAGCGGGCAGGAGACAGGCGCGGGCATCTCCATGGTGGGGACCCAGCAATGAACACGCTGCCGGGGAAAGCTGTATCTCTGAAGAGTCATCGCCTCAGCAGAGTTCTGAGCTGGAAATAATCCCTCCCCAACGCCCGTCCTACCCCTGTGGCCTGCAAGACAATTACTGGTCTTACGAAGACAGGTATAACTATTCCCTCACATGAGAATCAGTAACCATAAGCCTTAGGAAGGTTTATCACCTAAAATCATACTCTCTGGGTGGGTCAGAAATACCCAAGCCAATAACAGAAAGTGGTCAGAAGCTGGGGTGCTTCCAGGACTTTGGTGGATATAAATGCCTACACCCCTGGCGGAGCCCACCCTCACCCTCAGCTAGGAATTCCCACAGATAGAGTTCTAGGAACTATAAGCTCATATTAAGGAAAAAAAAATCACAATTGGAACAAGAAAGAAAGCACCATGGGTGAGACCCAGCAGAGGCATAGAAAGCTGAATGAGACTTGCAGAGACTTCAGATATGGAAAATATCAGATGTAGAAGATAAAACTAAGTATGTTTAACACCTTAGAAAGAAAAGAAGATATCAGGAAACTTGTACAAAGAGGAAGACAACTTTTAAAAATGGTGAATCTGATTTGAAAAGAAGAAATAGAATTTCCAAAATGAAAAATATAATAAATGAAACACAAACCTATTGGATGGGTGTAATAACTCATTAGACACAGCCGGGGAGTGAATAAATGACCAAAACGATTCAGAATGTAAAACCAAAGGGACATAACAGACGGAGTGAGAAGGTTTAACACACAATGCACCCTAAGGAGAGGATAAAGAGAACAAGACAGAGACGATATTGGAAAAGATAATGGGTGAGAATTTTCTAGAATTGCCGAAAGACACCAATCCACAGACTGAGAATCTCACAAAATACCAAAGAGAGCAAAAAGAAAATAAGAAAATAAATGCATGTCTAGACACATTATAGGGTGAACAGAATACCATACAAAGGCCTGAAAGTAGCAGAGAGAAAAACTCTCCCACTGATGAGGTCCCCAAAACTGCAAGCCACACCTCTTTCCAGAGGCCTCACGTGTGCCTGTGTGGAAGCCAAGCATTCACCTGCCACCCTCCCCCAAACACGGGTACTTACACCTTAGAGGGGGTCCTAAGAGACACTCAAATGTTTAAGGAAGCACTTCCTGTAGATCACATAACCCTCAGGCAACTGTGGGACTCTCTCCAAAATGAAGCCTTTCTTGGTTAGTCAAGGGGCCTTTGGAGAGATAACTAATTCATTGCGTATGTGCATCATGCAGGCAGTTAACCCTAAGGGAAGAAATCCAATTAGAAAAAGAAAATTTGGCTCTGAACTTAGTGGTCAGTGATACCATCTTGTCTCTGGAAAGCATCAGGTCAGCCTCGACACACTGGCCAGGGCCGGTGTGGACAAGACCTACCCTAGACATCTTCCTTGCAGGCCACTGTAGTCTGTGCCATCACTAATACATCCTGCTACAAGCAGATTAACGCCTTGGGCCAAGAGGAAAGGTCAATAGAGAAATATAAGGAAAATCCACCTGACTCTCTAAGACAGCTTTGACGGTTTATGGGATTTCCTCAGTTGGCTAGGTCCAGGACCCTAGTGGCGTGGTTGAAGTCAGTACTGCGGGTTGTCAGCATTCTGCTGGAGTTCTGTTGGTCATCACCTTCCTTAAATGTTGCAAGAGACAAACTGAATGGATTTGACCAGCCTCTGTTATGGTCAACAAAATGGTGAACTCATGGTAAAATCTGCCAGAAGCCAACCTGGTGTAGAAACAAGGGCTGGATATTCCTGGAAAACAATTCTCCATGGGTCTCTTATATTTCTGCACATCCTGTGAGCAAGAGTCACTGACTGCCTGTGTTCTACATTATCATTTCAAGGATGTCTGCATAGCAAACGGCCTTGGAAAACAAACACGGTGTCTCCCTCTGGAGCAAATGGCACGTTTGTTTACTTCAGTATAATACAGATGGTATCTCCCTCCAGAACAAAGGACAGACACGCTTACTGCCCATTATAAAAGATTTCGGTTCCCTAAACTCAGGGTTTCTCTTCTATAATTCAACCCATTGCATGATCAGGTGTCCATCTGGGCCTGTGTGCACCCCAGGGGGGCTTTGGGGCCAGGAGAACTGATGCAAATATGCTGGTGCCCATGCTGCTTGTTATTCTGTGAGTAACAAAGTCTTTTGTCTCTGACCCAGGAATTTCATGTCTTCTGCCAGCATCCATAAAACTGTGGCAGGCTAAACTGCTAGCTTGCAAGTAGGGCAAAATCTCAGACGCTTCACAGCTCTTGACACAAACCAAAAGAGCATGGGCAAAAAACTTAAAGAGGCAATTCACAGAAGAACAATCAGAAAAGCCAATAGATATATCAATTAGATGCAAATTAGAACTTCACATTCACTAGTCTGACGAAAAATGAAGTCTCACAAAATCCAGTATTGGTGAGGATAAATTGACACAATCTCTTTGGAAAAACAATTTGGCCGTCTAGCGCAGGTGAAGACGTGCATACCCCATGACCCAGCAACCACACGCACAGGTAGATGCCCTGCGGAATCTCTGGCACACATGCATCGAAAGATCTGAATAAGAGAATGTATGATGGTACCGTCTGCAACAGAAAATATTTAAAGCCACTCAGATGTCTACCAGTAGGAGAATGTACATATACCTCGTGGCATATTTACACAGCAGAATACTATAAATGCAGCAATATGGGTGAATGTCAGAAACATGTTGAAAAATAAAGCAAGTTGCAGAAGAATATGAATATTATGATTCCTCATATAAAATTTGAAAACATGTATTATAAAATTAAAAATTATTTAGGAACACATACGTATGAGAAAAAAATACAGCACAGCAAAGAAATGATAACCACAAAATCTGGGTGGTGGCGACATCTGAGGAGAGGCGAAATGGGTGCACTGGGGCCAGGCACGGGGACATGGAAGGTGATGGGAATATTCTTCCGCTTGAAGTGGGTGGTGGGAATGCAGGAGTCCCCTGGACTCTGGTAATAGCTCACGTATGTGTTCCTTAATATCTCACGTAGATGTTCCAAGTATTTGCTTGAATCTACTCAATGTTTAATAAACCATTTTAAAGGGATCTCAGCTGCTTAAGGAACACAGGCTGACGCCAGGCCACTTTCCTTTAAAGGAGGTGCCACCAGGACGCTCAGGAAGGCCTTCTTCTCCAAGTGAGTTGCCACATTCCAGAGTAGCAAATCCAAAAACCTTATCCAGTGTTTATAAACTTTTTAGGATTAAAATATGTTGATGCTCTGAAACACTGATCCCTGAATCAAAAATAGTGTCCACTTGAAGCACTGCTCTGTTGGTCCTTAGGAACACAGGGAATTCCGAATGCCACCCCAGCAATGAAGAGCCCAGTGATGGACGCGCGTGTCTGCAAAGAGTCCTGCTGCCCCAGAGTCCTCGGATCTCCACACAAACCCACTCATAACCCAGCCTCAGGGCAGAGATGTTCACTGGATCAACTTCACACCTCCTTGGCTTATGAAACTGAGATGACACGTGAACAAAGACAGACATAACCTCGGCTGCACAAGTCTAGAACTTTCTTTCTTTTTTTTTTTTTTTTGAGACAGAGTCTCACTCTGTTGCCCAGGCTAGAGTGAGTGCCGTGGCGTCAGCCTAGCTCACAGCAACCTCAAACTCCTGAGCTCAAGCGATCCTCCTGTCTCAGCCTCCCGAGTAGCTGGGACTACAGGCATGCGCCACCATGCCCGGCTATTTTTTTCTATATATATTTTTAGCTGTCCATATAATTTCTTTCTATTTTTTTTTTTTTTAGTAGAGGTGGGGTCTCGCTCTTGCTCAGGCTGATCTCGAACTCCTGAGCTCAAACGATCCGCCCACCTCGGCCTCCCAGAGTGCTAGGATTACAGGCGTGAGCCACCGCGCCCGGCCTAGAACTTTCTTAAAAAGATGAGATCTTCTCTAGAACATCAGTCCAAGAGCTCATTCGTGGTTTTACTGGTGTGGGGTCTGCTGTAAAGATTCAACCTTATTGGAAGGTTGTTATTGTAACGTGTAATTGCAACATCCTCACTTTGCACTCAAGTGTGGGTGTGGGGAAGACGGGGGAGGTGTGCATACATCTTGGTAACAGGTCCAAGGACCCACGATTCCTTTGTCTCATATGGACACTTTTAGGAATCACAACATTTCAGCTTGTTTAAGAAACATTTCCCATAAAATGCAAATAAATACCTCAAGCAGTACTGATCTTAATATATCTTAGAAATGTTTTAGCCCTACAAAGAAAATCACTGTTAAACGATGGGACTTAAATGCTCGAATTATCAGTCTACTGAGATCTCTTGGGGAGGCCGGTGAAATATGAGGGACCTCCCAGCAGTGCTCTGTGCTGTCAATCCGGGTGTCCCTGCTTTCCTGAACGATTACCGAAACATCTGATCTGATCGATTGTCTGCTTTACCTGACAACATTTGCTACTTTGTCTCGGTTTCTGCGTGCTTTCTGGTTTTCCTTAACATAACTGTCCTATAACCATAAACCTTCCGGACACACTTGGCTTTCACAGCTATATTCAAACTGAAACATAAGAACCACCACCACTCCTGGAACCGGAACCTTTGCTGTCTATTTGGAAACTTTACAAAAAGCAAAGTCAGAACTACTTATTTTTCCTTCCCTCATGCCTGCAGGCAACTCACCAAGGATTCTGATTAATTTAAAACCTATATAATTACAGAGGCAGGCAGAAGAAAGAGTGCACGCCAGTGCTCTGCCCAAGGAAGGGATGTTCTGGAAACGTCTCCAAAACCGGAGACTGTCTACACCGTGCATTCCATCATTACGGTCCTTTAACAGCTGATCCTTTAACAATCATGTCATTTAATTACTTCATAACTGTTTAAATATAGCAAAAATGTCCCTGAAGAGAAAAAGCTGCCCACCCACCAAAACGTCTTTAGTGCTTAGCTTTGAAAATGGGTGGGCTCATATTATGGAATGAGAACTATATATAGTTTACTAGAAGTTAATGTAAGAGTGGACAGACACAATAAACGACAAATGAAATACAATAATAATTTCCAACCTCTCCAACTTCCCATTTAGAAACTGGTGTAATCTTAAACAGAGTGCAGGCAAGAGACGTCAGCCTATCAGGAGTGTGTGGATCACTCTCTTTCCAGCACCCCGGTTCCCTGCAGTTATCCGTAACGGTGTGCTATGACCCTAACAGCTGAAAAAGCCTTTATTACTTTCTTCTGAGAATTCTCAATCTGTCTGCAATTTCTCCAGGTTCAGACTTTGAGTGAGAGTCTTCATCACCTGGATCTCTAAATGCTCCCAGGTATTTCAAACTTAAAAAGACAGGCTAAGTGTGCCTTGTATACTTTTACCTTGGTCTGACAGGTGTTGTATGAATAACCTCTAATGTGCTCCCATGAAATCAAAGCCCTACATAGCTTTAAGGCTTAGGGACCTGGTGATTTCTATGCAGCAAGAAAATTTCACAAAAGCTCTTAAATCTCACAGAAAACCGAGATGCCACGGCCTGAAGAGCCAGGTTAAGGGGCAGGTCTGCGATCACCTGTCAGCTATTGACCAGCCCACCAGGCCCAGGACCCCCCAGACTCCCCAGAGGGCAGATCTGAAGCTCCTAAAGTCTGCATTTTCCCTTACAAAGAAGAGAAAGAGGTACGTAATTTAATTACTTAACTATTTAAGTATGGCAAAAAATGTCCATGGAGACAAAAAGTCGCCCACACACAAAAACACCTTGGATTTAGCTCACAGTGGTGATATGGAAAAGGTGTCTGCTGCCGTCCGAATGCTTTCTGAAGCACCGATGATAGAAATCGGCACTGGGCTGTCTACGAGCCTGGAGGCAGGAAGGGGGCAGAGTACATCCCAGTGAGGGTTGATCCGACGCGGCCACCCCTTCAGGACAGCTTTGTGACCCCAGGGCAAGTGCTACCCAGATAAAAGCAAACTGCACGCCGGGCAGCCCGGGATGGCTTGTTAATCAAACCAGACACATTTATGAGCGTGTGCAATGTGCACGACCCTGTTCTGGTGCTGAGTAGGCCCCTCTGGGCAGTGTAGACCCTTATTAGTTTAAGGAAATTGCTGCTGGGCAACTAGTGTCTGTGGTCAAATTTGATCCACTGCACTCATCATCTGATAACTCAGAGCACAGTATCTGCAGTCCAAAAGGCAGTGAGAGAAGACACGGTATTTTCCCCAGAGTAATATATAAAATAAGCCAAAAGAATTTTACTTTTTGGTGTTTGTGGCAAGTAATCTATGTTGCCAAATTTATTTTCAAGCAAAATTTGACACCCTAAGTATTACAGCCAATGGGAATTTGACTAACACCACCCAGGACAGTATTTAAACCTAGTTACCACCCCCCCTCCAAACAGATGGAATATTTAAAGCTAAACGTGAATGCAGTTATGGTTAACCAGAGGTGGAAGGAGGCAGAATACTAGGAAAAATCAATCTCTGATTTTCTCAAATATAGTACTCATTAGTTTCTTTCCTTTTTTTTTTTTAGACAGAGTCTCACTCTGTTACCTGGGTTGGAGTACCGTGGCATCAGCCTAGCTCACAGCAACCTCTAACTCCTGGGCTCAAGCAATCCTTCTGCCTCAGCCTCCCGAGTAGCTGGGACTACAGGCATGTGCCACCATGCCTGGCTAACTTTTCTATATATATTTTTAGCTGTCCATATAATTTCTTTCTGTTTTTAGTAGAGATGGGGGTCTCACTCTTGCTCAGGCTGGTCTCGAACTCCTGAGCTCAAACAATCCGCCCACCTCGGCCTCCCAGAGTGCTAGGATTATAGGCATGAGCCACCACGCCTGGCCCATTAGTTTCTATTTAAGGAAGAATTGATCAAGTGGATTGAACACAGGAGCTACAAACCACATGACATTAGCCAACGAATCTAAGGAAGGATGAACCTAGCACATGGACATCAAAAGCACCAAGATGCGAAAAGAATCCGACACCAACGCTGTGAGCACCTGATCTTTCCCACTCCAGCAGTTCATGGTCAGTACCTTACAAAACCTGCCTGGGACGTTCCTATTTTAGAATATTTTCTAACAAAGTTGTCCCATAGGACATAAGGCCACAGACAATTAAGTGACTATTAACTATGTAGGGATCTAAAAAGATCATTCACATATCATGACCTGGGTGGAGATGTATTTTAGTCAAGTACTTCATGCCACAAAAGGTGTGCAGCTGAGGGGTTAAAATAATGGTGTTAACTAAAATACAGCCGCATTTCCTTAATAAGCCTATAGCCACTCTGCAGCCCAGCACAAGAGACAACGGTCAAAAGGAACAGAAAAGAAATTACACTTGGAAACAAAACACTGCCTTTTGCCTTCCAACTCACCTTAGATGAACTAAGCAACACAAGTACTCCTTGTTGGAGACTTAATTTCTCTGTACAAAGAAATGTCCTCCATTAAACACATCAATACATAAAACCCCAGATGTGGTACAGCTTTGGAGCATCTGGCCAGTGCCAATGACACTAAAAACAAATTTCATGGTGTTGTTCCTGGTTCAGTCTGATTTGGGGGTCAAGCTGAGCAAACAGGAGAGGGTAAGGTCTTTTCTTGGCTTCAGATCTAGGGGTTTTGACTGTTCAGAGCCAGCCCTTTCTAGGCCAGCAGGCCCAAAAGAGAATCGCTGTGGGGGTTGTTCTGGCACATGGATTTATGATGTAGCCTTTTCTACCAGGGTCACAACCAATCACTATGTTTCTCGTCTCAAAACTTACAAGTCAGCCCTAGAGGGAAATTTTACCCATCAGAAAAAGATTACAGAATTCATGACATATGAGAGCTACCCAGAAAGTATCCATTGTTAATATAATGAGAATGGTCTGGGCGACATCACTGTAACCTGGCAGCCTAGGAGAGTGGATGGGGACGTGCATGTGTGAACGGTGATGACCTCACTGTACTAGTCAGTGGGCACTAGACGCCGTGGAGTGAGCACGTGTACACTAGGCCACGCGTACTGTGTGGCCGTCGTGTTGGAAATGACTGAGCGAGCAGAGCAGCGAATCTGCATCGAATTTTGCGTTAAGCTTCAATATTCCTCTGCGGAAACTATTTGGATGATTCAGAAGATTTTTGGGGACGATGCAGCCCAAATAATGAACGTGGCACAAGCGCTTCAAAGACGTTCAAGAATCTGTTGAAAGTGATCCACGTTCTGGAAGGCCTGTGACAGGCAGAAGCCCTGAGAATGTTGAACGTTACGGGTTAGGGTAGGAGATGCTGGGAGAACTGTGTGAGGTCCCAAGGTGCCTACTTTGAAAGGGACTGAGGCGTCACTGTCCTATGCACAATGTTTCTTGTATCTTGTATTGTCTTCAGTAAGTGTCTCTATTTATCATATTACATGGCTGGATACTTTCCGGACAGAACTCATATTTCCTTTCTCCATAATCTTCAAAGAACATGCCCATTTTGTAGTAAACTGATAACTTGTGTGATTATCTTTGAGCGTATTTTGCTTTCCCTTTTCAGAAACAGGATTAAAAAGCTCAGTGGACAAGGGGCCTTCTAAACGTGTCCATCCAGTTTTCTCCTCTTCCTCCCAGTTTCAGCGGGACCATTCATTCCCCACAGGCCCTGCTGCAGGAGCACAGCAGCACAGGCCCCACAACGTCCGTGCTCCCCAGTCCAGGCTCGAAGGATCTTGCTCCAGAAACCACTTCCATTTCCCCAACCTCCGTGTGTCAGCTTTTCTTTGGAAGACCTGAATTTAATTCCAATTCCATTTTTCCAAGCAGATGAAAAGATCTCTTCAGCACGAACTCCACACCTCTTTCTGGTTTTTGGTTTATTTTTTTTTTTAAGTTTTGCTCTAACTCCTCATGCAAACCACATTAATCCTTTAAATGCTTGCAATTGTACTTCCCTCCACCTTTCGGTTGTCCTCTCTGCTCCCATTCCCCACACTGGATGGAGAGTGAACACCGGCTGGGCGGGGACCTCTCAGGTGCTGACACCGTCCTTCTGCACCAGGAAAGCTAACCCAGTGGTCTCTTAACCTCTCCTCACATTGCCAACACTTTAATTGCCTCTATGACTTTCTTTGTAACTCTCTCTAAAGAACCCCACATCATAGAACCAGAGAGTTTCAGAGTTGAAAGAGATTTGTGAAGGTCATCTGGCCCATTACTTAAGAGAAACTGAGGTCTGGCAGAGGCTGCATGGCATGCAGGAGGTGTCCCAGCTGGCCACTGGGGCCGAACTAGAAATCACGGGTCCCATGAAAACATAGTACCTCTTCTGTTCAAGTTCTGCCGTATGTAGCCTATCCTCGCTTTCCACAGGTCAGATATAGAAACATTTCAGTTAAATAAACATTTCATCTAGTTAAATAACAAATGTCCCTGAGCAACACGATTCACATTTCAGTTTTTAGAACACAGGCAAACCTCAAAAATCTCATGGGTTGGGTTCGAGACCACCACACCAAAGTGAATATCACAATAAAGTGAGTCACATAATGTTTTTGGTTTCTAAGTGTATATAAAAGTTATGTTTACACTTCCTGTAGTCTGTTAAGTGTGCAACAGCATTGCCTTAAGAACAGTATGTACTTCTATTAAAAAATACTTTATTGCTAAAAAAATGCTAACACTCATCTGAGCCTTTAGGGAGTCCTAATCCTTTTGCTGGTGCAGGGTCCTGCCTCGATGTTGATGGTGCTGACAGACCACGGTGGTGGCTGTTGAAGGCTGGGTGGCTGTGGCAATTTCTTAAAACAAGACAACAGGCCGGGCGCGGTGGCTCACACCTGTAATCCTAGCACTCTGGGAGGCCGAGGTGGGCGGATCGTTTGAGCTCAGGAGTTCGAGACCAGCCTGAGCAAGAGCGAGACCCTGTCTCTACTAAAAATAGAAAGAAATTATATGGACAGCTAAAAATATATATAGAAAAAATTAGCCGGGCATGGTGGTGCATGCCTGTAGTCCCAGCTACTCGGGAGGCTGAGACAGGAGGATCGCTTGAGCTCAGGAGTTTGAGGTTGCTGTGAGCTAGGCTGACGCCACGGCACTCACTCTAGCCTGGGCAACAGAGTGAGACTCTGTCTCAAAAAAAAAAAAAAAAAACAAAAAAAAACAAGACAACAATTAAGTATGGCATATTGATTGATCCTTCCTTCCATGAAAGATTTCTCTGTAGCTTGTGATGCTGTTTGATAGCATTTGACCCACGGTGGGACTTCTTTCAAAATTGGAGTCAATCCTCTCAAACCCTGCCACTGCTTTATCAACTAAGGTTATGGAATATTCTAAATCTTTTGTTGCCATTTCAACGATGTTCCCAGCATCTTCACCAGGAGATCCCATCTCAAGAAACCACTTTCTTGGCTCATCCGTAACAGGTAACGCCTCATCTGTTCAAGTTTGATCCTGAAATTGCAGCAATTCAGTCACATCTTCAGGCTCCACTTCTAATTCTAGTTCTCTTGCTATTTCTAATACATCTGCAATTCCTTCGTTTACTGAAGTCTTGAACTCCTGAAAGTCATCTGTGAGTCATCAACTTATTCCAAACTCCTGTAAAGGTTGATATTTTGACCTCTTCCCATAAATCATGTGCTTTGCTTTGTAGTGCTTCACAGATACTCCGGTTTTACAAATTGAAGGTTTGTGGCAACTCTGCATTGAGCAAGTCTATTGGTGCTACTTTCCAATAGCACGTGCTCTCTTTGTGTCTCTATGTTGTATTTTGTTAATCTAGAATGGTGAATCCCTTCCAGAAGGTTTTCAATTGACTTTGCCCAGATCCATCAGAGGAATCTTATCTATGGCAGCTACAGCCTTAGGAAATGGATTTCTGAAATAATAAGACTTGAAGGTCAAAATTTCTCCTTGATCCATGAGCTGCAGATGGACGTTGTGTTAGCAAGCATGAAAACAACATTCATCTCTTCATATGTCTCCATCAAAGTCCTTGGGTGACCAGGTGCACTTTCAATGAGCAGTAATATTGTGAAAGGAATTTTTTTTTGGAACAGTAGGCAGACTAGATCTAGTATAATTCTTAAGGGCTCTAGCACATTTGGAATGGTAAGTGAGCACTGGCGTCAACTTAAAGTCACCAGCTGCATTAGCTCCTAAGACGAGTCAGCCTGTCCTTGGAGCTCTGAAGCCAGGCATTGCCGCCTTCCCTCTAGCTGTGGAAGTCCTGGATGGCATCTTGCTCTTCTTCTAATGGAAGGTTGTTTTGTCTACATTGAAAATCTGTTGTTCAGTGTGGCCTTCTTCATCAGTGATCCTAGCTAGATCTTCTGGATAACTCGCTGCAGCTTCTCCATCAGCACTTGCTGCCTCACCTTGCATCTTCATGGTATGAAGATGGCTTCTTTCCTTAAACCCCATGAACTAACCTCCGCTGGCTTCTGACTTTCTCATGCAGCTCCTTTGCCTCTCTCAGCCTTCACAGAATTGAAGGGAGTCAGGGCTTTCCTCTGGAATAGGCTTTGGATTAAGGGAATGTTGTGGCTGGTTTGATCTTCTGTCCAGACCACTCAGACTCTCTCCATGTTAGCAATAAGGCTGTTTTGCTTCTAATTATTAATGTGTTCACTTTTTTCATGAAGTAGCCCTTTTAATTTCCTTCAAGAACTTTCCCTCTGCATTCACAGCTTGGCTGACTGGTGCAAGGGGCCTGGCTTCCAGCCTATCCCGGCTTTCGTCATGCCTTCCTCCCCAAGCTTAATCTTTCCGCTTTGCAACTTAGAGTGAAAGCTTTGCAACTCTTCCTTTCATTCGAACACTCAGAGGCCACTCTGCAGGGTTATTGTCTGGCCTATTTTCAATACTGTTGTGTCTCAAGGAATAGGGAGGCCAGAGGAGAAGGAGAGAGACGGGGGAACCTCAGGGTGGTGGAACAGTCAGAACACAGAACACTAATGGACGACGTTTGTCGTCTTACACGGGCGCAGCGTGTGCTTCCCCAAACAACCACAACAGTAACATCAAAGAGCACTGATCACAGATCACCATAACAGATATAAATGATCAGTTTGAAATATTATGAGAATTAACAAAATACAACATAGAGACACAAAGAGAGCACGTGCTGTTGGAAAAATGGCACCAATAGACTTGCTCAATGCAGGGTTGCCACAAACCTTGGATTTGTAGAAAGCGCAGTGTCTGTGAAGCGCTACAAAGCAAAGCCCAGTAGAAGGCAGTGCGCCCGTCCATCAGTCGTGAGGAAGAGCAAGTCCAGACCTTGGCTCTTCAGCCCACAGCAGATCACTATGTAAACAACAGGTGAGCGGCAAGATCAGCGACCAAGCAGGTCAGTTCTTTCAAAGTCCGCTGGTGCTAGTCACCGCGCCGCTGCTCTTCAGGTACACACAGCAGAGCATTAGCTGTGTTGCTCTCTTCCCCCCAGGGGTAAACGTATGTGCCGTTTTATAAAGAGAGGTCATCAAAAGAGGAAAGTGACCAAGAAAGATGGAAGTGCAGCAAAGAAACAAAAAGTGATAACACTGGAAGTGAAATTCAAATCTGCCATCAATGGAGCTACACAGGGAACACGCCCAGGGGACAGCGGCCGCTCCTGGGCGCGAGGCTCCTCCCGTGCAGCTGGGGAGGCGAGTCTGCAGCACCAGGGGGAGGAGCTGCGAGGAGAGGGTGAGCCGGCCCAGAGGAAGCGATGCCGGAAAAGAACTTGCATTAAAGGAACCCTTGGAGCCGGTTCCCAGCACTGAACACACAAAGGACAGAGCGCTGGCAGCTGACACAAACTGCGAAGGGAGCGTCACCACTCACCCAGGCACAGGCAGGCTGCTCCCTCCACGCTGGGAGCTGCGCTGTTCCCGCACTCTGGGTGAGTCTCACAAAGACATGTCACCTTCAATTCTCAATGGCTCTAGTGTTTTAAATCACAGTATCCTAAATAAATATTAATCCTGTTTTTATTTGCCATTCCCTATGCATTGAAAATTGATAGACAGTTTTTAAGGTTTTGACCAAAAAAAAAAAAAAAAGTTTAAAGGTCAAAGGATCAACTATTTTCCCACTGACCATGAGATCACTTTGCGTGGTTTCAACTCACAGGGCCATTTTTAGGGTCCCACAGTGCCATGCAGAGTGAGGGCTGAGAGCATTAGACGTGCAGCATCACCTGTAGCATCCAAGTGCAAAGTTCTGTTGCTGAGTTCTGTCCCTGTCGGGGCTAAGCTAACGATCTCCTTTTCATCGCTGGCAGAATCCAACCGAGGCTCAGCTTATGGGTAACCGGCTCCTACTGCCTCAGGGCATTAAGGGACATTTTCACATTTCTTCATTCAGAAGGAGCCCCCATCTCTTGGGGTCCCCTTGGTGCATCAGGAAGTATCCTACAGGATATCGTGACAATCCCTGAGGCGGGATTAAGTGACTTGTCCAAGTCACATGGCAGGGCTAGAATCCAAAGCCAGTTCTCCCGACTCCAAGCCACCCTCTCTCCAGCCCGTCTGTGTTCTCCGGTGGGAGGGATGGCGCCTCTTACTGAGGGTGGATAGGCCCGAATCAGAATCTTCCACAACCAGCAACGGCAAGGAACGGGGCCTCCCGGGGAAATGCTGGCACAGGATTACTAACCAACGGCCAGCAATCCGAAGCCACACTCATGCCTTCACAGAAAAGAAAATGTGCATTCCACAAATATAGAACAGAATATTCTGTATTACTTAGTTCACTTTGCATTTGCAGTTGTTCATTTAAAGACAGTGGACATTCTTCTTAAAAGCTACGGGCTTCATCTGGTAAATACCACTGCAAATGCCACACCAGGTGCCCTCTTCATCCCGACATCCTAAAAGAACATGAAGCTCTTTTCACAAATCTAAAGCATTAGTGATGCTTCAGATTTATGAAAAAGGGAAACACGTCTTGTTTGAATTTGGACCTGGTGTCCAAGCGTGTATTTTTGGGAGATGAGTGGAGCTTAGGGGTAAGGGAGTGATTGGAGCCACGTTGCCTGGTTCAACTATCGGCTCCACCACTCATCACCTGTGTGATCGTGGGAGCGTCACACGAGACCTCTCTGAGTCCCATTTCCTCAGCTACAGGACGCAGACAGTAATTACACTTACTTACAGGGTTATGGCGAGGACTAAATGACTTCATTTATGTGAAGCACCTAGAACAACCATTGTATTCAACCATACAATGTTAGCTATCATTACTGATGCTGTTACTGAAAACAATAAATCTTCAAACATAATACAGCCACATTATGTTAATGTAAAATGGAGAACAAATCTCATTACCCTTATCATGACTACTCTTATGATGATTTGAGTCATTTTTTAAATAAATTTTTTTGTTACTTAGTTGAAAAAAAGCCATGGTTTTTCCTTTCTCACGTTTTGCCTGATTAGAGCCTACGATTCCCTCCCAGAATGAAACAGACGCGCTTCGAACAGGGCTCAATCCAGACGCAGGCGCGGGCCGTGGGCTGCTCTCCGCACCGCGTGCTCACGCACGCGCCCACACCACGCTCGCCCGCCTCCCACTCGGCTGCCAAACTGACCCTGCAGGCCTCTCCGCAGCGAGGAAGCCCCTTCTGCTCCTTTGCCCTCCTTCCCCTTCGTGTCTGTTTCCCTTATCTGATATTTAAAGTAGGAAAATACAGAGGATTTTTCTAAGGTCCCAAGTCTTACTTAGGAGAAGGGAACCTCGCGCACATCACCATTTGTTCGGGCACCTGGTAGTGGGGAGCGCCTTGCCTGTTGGGAACGGTGGCGGGCTCCCAGCTCTCTGTAGAAAGGGCTTTCCTAAGGCTGCACAGAATAGAGATATTGCTGCATTTTTCAATGATACTGTTGATAAATTAAATACCCTTAGTATCAATCTCCACTTTTCGGGTATACAGATTTTAAACATTTTATCACATGCCAGCAGTTGATAGTGGCCATAGATAAACTGCAAGAGACAGAATTCATGCATTGTGAAAACTTGCAATTCCGCGTAATCCCGTCAGCCTCTCGGGTTCACGTTAACACAAACACACGAACATGACTTACACAGCAAAGTCTGCTCTCTGCTGCCCTTCGTTCTCCAGCACGGCCTCCCCCAAATCCTTTCTACCACAGCAGATATTTGCCGCATTCACTGACTTCGCCAACTGGGACCACAGCCTGTGGGTGTGAGCAAGGTTGCTGGGTGGGACCACACAGACCCCCGAGGCTCCCCACCAGCTGAGCTCTCTGAGGCTGGCTAGGGAAAAGTCGAAAATCCACCCTGGAGCACCAAGAGTACCTGTTTCACAGGCAGATCACTTTCACAGGCTTGGGCCAAGCATCCTCCGAGTGGGCTGTCCCGCTGGGCGCCAAACCTGCGCATTCCGGGCAGCTGCGCCCGAGCTGTGTGGAAGTGGTGAGGAGCCGGGCTGCACGGCTGCTCCTTTTGCCACTGGCTGGGATCTACCTTATCCTTCCCCCTGTTTACTTTTCTCTTCTGCAAAGAGCCAACAAATAATTAAGAATTTATTGGACAGGGCTGGGCAGAGTGGCTCACGCCTGTAATCCCAGCACTTTGGGAGGCTAAGGTGGGAGGATTGCTTGAGGCCAGGAGTTCAAGATAAGCCTGGACAACACAGCAAGACCTTGTCTCTACAAAACACACACACAAAAATTAGGCAGGCATGGTAAAAATTAGGCAGGCATGGTGGCACATGCCGATACTCCCAATTCCTTTGAGCCTAGGAGTTCAAGGTTGCAGTGAGTTGTGATGGTGCCACTGCACTCCAGCCTGGGCAACAGAGGGAGACCCTGTCTCTAAGAAAAAGAAAAGAAAGAAAAAAAGAATTTATTGGATAGTTACACTGTATAACTATGAGCTCAGCACTTAATAGTATTACATTTTTTTAATGAGTTGATGGTTAGTATGAACTTCATACACAAAAATTTGGTAACATACATAACTGGTATTCAATCATGGGTGTGTATGAGAATTAGTAAAACTTAAATCCAAATAAGAATATTTGCAATATTACCCAAAGATTTCACATTCTTTTCTTTCTTTTTTTATTTTTTATAGAGACAGTGTGTCACACTGTATCACCTAGGCTGAGTGCAATGGCATCATCATAGCTCACTGTAGCCTTAAACTCCTGGATTCAACTGATCCTCCCACCTTAGCCTCCCAAATGGCTGGGACTATAGGTGTACACCACCACACTTGGCTAATTTTGAAATTTTTTGTGGAGATGGGGTCTCACTATGTTGCCCAGGCTGGTCTCGAACTCCCTGGGCTTGAGCAATCCTCCTACCTCAGCCTCCCAAAGTTCTGGGATTATAGACATGAGCCACCATACCCAGCCCATATTTCACTTTCTAACCTAGATTTGTCTATTGTGCTTATCCAGAACTTCTGTACTGTGTACCATATTAATTTAAAGAGGTTTGAGGCCAATGGAATAAAGAGATTTTAAGTGTTATGTTTTCTTAGGTTAGAAGTATCAAAAACACATTTTAGCACAATTTCAAATGCTTCAAAATGTTATTTTAGTTGTTAAATATCTTGAAATAAAGCCTCCTCTATTACAGAATGCCTTTTGTATTTACCATGAATTAAACCAAACCAAACAAAAACCTGTTTCCGGCACTGGCCCCTGGTTCTCAGAGCGGGAGAACTGCGGTGCCTGTGGGCGTGGGCTGTCTGCACAGGCAGGCACTCCCCCTCCCTGCTCTTACTCCTGACCTCTCGGGTTTGCGTGTATTGATGCCCACCCACCTGTCTGGCACACTTTTCACAACGTGCCCTTCAAGATTTAAAAAAAAAAAAAAAAAAGCAACACAATTTGAAAATAGACAACGATGACCTATGCAGGGCTAGAAAGAGAAAGACAGGAACCGGGGGCGAGGCCCAGACAGACACACAGGCTCAGGAAGCCACGTCCCCCGGGGTCTGGGCTGCACAGCCGTCAGGCAGGTACTGGGCTCTTCGCGCTGCAGACTTGCTTAGCATCGCAGTCGGCTGTCTGCCCAGGAGGATGAGGTAATGTCTAGGTTTAATGCCAAAATCTCCCTAACTGGCAGGACACATCGGGTAAATATTTCTACTGCAGGAGACCACATTCATTTGACGCTGCTGCCAGTTTTATTACTGTTATTATGCTCATTAATATTAATACTCAGCCATCATACCTGTTTAAGACTGAAGATGGGAAAAGCAGGATTTTTGCCGAAGTCGTGTCAGCAGGTGCGGGAGTAAAGGGTAAGCCCCCGCTGCACCCCCAGCCCAATCTCCCCCTAACAACGGCGCCGCACACCAGCCTCCTGCAATCCCTGCGAACAGCAACAGCTGCACAGAGACCCCCTGCAAGCTCCTCTCCAGGTGGCTATAAATCTGGGGCCAGTCAGTGAGAATGGGGTGGGGGTGGTGGTTAGGTGGGGCTTAAAGCCCCCTGCAAGCTACCTTAATAGTTGTAATGTTTAGAAATGTAATAGAATTTACAGGTCAGATTGCCAATGGTTTCTTCTCCCTTCTAAAAATTCTCAATTTGCCACGCCATCTATTTTTGATGATCTGTTTTATGGCTTCACCAATTACAGGCCCTGTAGTGCTGACACCCACCAGGTCCCCTGGCTTGTTCCCTTGATGATAGGTCTCTGTGGTTACCGTCAACAATCCACACTCATGTTGCGGCAGATCATCTTACAGAAGCACTTGCAGAAATGCTCAAGGCTTCTTTCCGTTCATTTAGATTTTCCCATTGTTACTAGATGAGGCCTCTGACATCAGCTTCTATTCAGTTAAAAAGAGAGAATACTTTTCTGGGAGTCGGAAGCTGAATGTAGAACTTCACATGGGTTTCACAAGGGGCTACTGACAAGGGACGGTCGTAAACTGTCACAGGTTTGATCTCCTCTCGCCAAGGAGTTGGGAATCATGCTGACCTCTGACGGCCATTATTCCAGAAAGAGGCAGGAAAGCATGATGCCAAGGCAAAGTCTGCCCAAAAAGTCACTGTGCATGCAGCGTCACGTGTGGACAACAGGACAGAACATCTAAGACCCAACATCATCCTGCAACAAGGGGGAGAGGCAGCCACCGCCCTCCACCGCATCTCGGGGACAGGAGGGTCTGAGGATGGAATTCAGGAGACAACTCCTCCACTGTGCCAAACGTAGGGAAATCACTAGAAAGACGCTATTCCTGTGCCCCGTGAGGGCCAGGCCAGCCCAGCTAGCTGCTAAGAGTGTCTACACAGCAACGCCACGAGGTTAGCTCAGTATTTTTTAAAAGGTCCAACAACCCTCCCTAAACAAAGCGTTTCAAGTTATTCCCAACTTTTCCAAATGTCATGTCTTGGACAACCTGTCTGCACCAAATGTGTGCTTCTAGAGAGGACGCCCAGCGTCCCTGGAGTCAGGAAGGTGACGCGTTAGAGGTGAGGGGGAGAGGAAGCGGGAAGACGGCGGTGCTGCTGCGAGGCGGGTGGAGCCGCGGCTGCTTGTGCCGAGAATAATACCGGGAGGAAAGCTCAGCCCAAGAAGGGAAGGGGAGCGTGGAGTCTCCCACAGCGGGGCAGGCGCGTGGCCAGAGGACCTCCTCAGCGTCACTCTCCCCTGGGCTCCGTCCCCTGTGCCGGCACAATCACCCAGCACACGTCACCCCCAGGTGACAGAATATTTCTTCTCACTACAGCTTTGGTTGTCAGAAAGGAGGGCTTTTTCCTTCCCAAAAGGAGGGCTTCCATCGTATACAGGAAAATCAAGGCTGCCTCAAATGCGTTTTGATTTGATGTTATGACATGAAAGCCACTTATAACCTTCTCACAGGGTTTGCTAAACTACTTTTGGAAAAGGGTAATAATTAAGAAGGGTTAAAAGTATTATACAATAGTCACCTTTGAAAAATTCCATCAGAACCCTTCTTCAGGTCGTAGCAGAAGAAGCTAAACAGTGTTCCCCCAGCCAGGCAGCCACAACGGTGCTTGGATTGGAGAATGCACGCGGGGAGTCAGGCAGCAGACAGGGTGGAAATTACTAATTAATTGAACATTATAGCTTTAGAACACATTAATTCATCTTATTTACTGCATTTCCCCAACACATGCACATTTCTTATGTCCTGTTAAACGAGTAAAAGCAAGATTTCTAAAGATTATTAATGGGGAGGTTCTAATCCTGATGCCGCCTGGTTCTCCAACTCCCAGCCCCAGAGGCCCCGGGGCCCGGGGCTGGCGGAGACTCGCTGGACAGAGACGTGTGAGCACATTTCGTACGACGCGGTTTTAAGTGTGGTTTACAGGCATGCGGTGGTTTTGTGGTAGCCTCCACAGACCTTGGAATCACACCCCTTCCCTCCGACCTCCCAATCCCTTTATTAACCTCACGTACGGGGGACTTCGACTCCCAACGCCGGAACCGAGTCAGATTTCCGTGACACGCTCCTCTCTGAAACCACGGAAGGACGTGACCCAGTTCAGCACTGACTCTCAAGTCTCCCTCACTCTCAACTCTAAATTTAACTGGATACTTTAAAAGGTGGATTTTGATCTTCCCCTTGATTCTTCCCCTCCACAGGGGACACGGCTCAACTTCCACAGGCAAGATTTAGGTCAGATGAAAAGATGGTATTAGAATCTTCCACAAAAGATTTGTTAAGCATTAGACTGTGCTACTGACTGTAGAAACCTCGTCCCCTGAAAATCTTCTAACAGAGCCGAGAGGGCGGTGGGGGCCCTCTGGCTCACCCCTGCCTTCAGGCAAGACCCCACGAAAACCATTCTGGGCAGAGAGACCGGCTCTTTCTTAAGGTGTATTTTTTGTTTTTCCAGAGGAACAGATTCCACAATCTTCCTTAACAATCTACGCTAGTGCCTGACAGTCCTCATGGCTCGGGATTCATTTCCTTATGATTAACCTAAGTGTTCAGGGCGGCCACGGGGCTCATTTCCTCCTGTGAGGCCCTGGCACCGACGGTGCATGGCCGGCGCCCGCCCTCTGCGTGTAGCCCTCCCTGCTCCTCCCAGCACAGCCAGACCCCGCCCGGTGGCAGTGCAGGGAGGCCAGTGGGTGGCAGGAGGCCAAGACAGCCCGGGGTTTGTTACAGAATCTAAAAGGGACCTGGGGGGTGTACAATTAACAGGAAAAAATTCCACAAGGAGGCTCGCAGTTGAAGGCAAAGGCAATCCGACTGAACCAGAAGATGAATGGAGACCCGTGAGCGCACGGTATTGGTGAGAGAAAATGCTTCTGATGCTGCAACGCGATCTAGGTGGGGCACATAATCCCTCTGAGTTTCAGCTGTCATCTCCGCACAGAATTAATAACTCAGTTGCCTAAAGACAGGAGGGTGGGCCCAGTGACCTTTAGGTCCTTTCTTGTTCTGTAATTTGTAATTTTATTAACGGATTCGTTCCTGGCCCATCTTAGATACTCCAAAGGTTACCGAATCAATTCTTAGGAGCAGCTAAGGGTAGATTTAAGAATCCTGGATGTATTTCTCACCCTCTCACTGAGGCACGTTATTAGCAACACCCCCTTTTGAGAACACCATCATCTACTTCAAGAAAGGGGAAGAAAATATACCCTTGTATTTTCTCTAAAAGATAAACGAATGGATTCGCTGCCAGTGACAGCGAATCCATGTGTCTTAGGCTGACGAATAGAAGACATTTGTTGACTAAAGGCAGGCTTAGAGAAACAGATGAGACACATTTAGAATTTCCTTCATCAGTAGAATTTTAAGCTCTGAGATTTGTCAACTAAACAATAAAGAGATTTGGGTTCCGTTCCTTTTGCACCCCACTATGTTCCCCTTGATCCTGGAATTGAAACTGTTTCCCAATGCATGAGACAAACCCATGAGACAAAATGATTTTGGATTTTACTTTTATGATGAAACTATATTTATGGACGTACAGTGGGATTTTAATAGTTTTCCTCAGAATCCCACCACATGAGCCCTTCTGAATAGTCCCATACACTTACGTTCAGAGGGACATTTCCTCAGACAATGATTTACTCACTGGGAAAACACGGAGGAAGCAGAAATCTCTCCTTGGTGCCAAATAAGACCTTGAGAGCCATCCTAACTGCTAAGGCAGGGTCAGGGGGCTGAACGGGGACGAGCTGTTCCTGGGACTGAACAGGAGCCGTTAGGTTCATTCTCACCGTTGTAACCAAAGGGAAAAGTGGCCTTGCAGGACAACATGTACAGAGAGAAGACACCAAATTACAAATTACCAGCTTTAAATCATTTTAACTTGCTTAACAATCATTTAATACTCCATGGATAAAGGCTTCATCCTTGGGAAGCAATTCGGACCCCTAAACTGCCTAGCTGTTATGTATTTTCTTCAAGTTTCACTATAAATGTCATTTATTTAATGCTTTAATATTTTCTATGCAACAGGCAACATCACAATGCATTATCAGAGAAGATATATTTTACTTGTTTTGTAGAGTTTCAGGGGCACAGTGCACTGTGAACCTGTTAGGAAAAAGCATCCGCAGGCTTCAGTTCTCAGCTCTTCACCTGAAACCGTGCAGAAATGAATCCCTTGAGTCTGGTTTTATTTCAAACTGAAGCCCCTTGAAGCAGGAGTTAGACGCAGATTCTATCTCCCCTTGCAGCACACATATGCTTTTGTGTCAGACAAGCCCAGGGTAACACAGCTGGAAAACAGTCAATGTCAATATTTACTCTGTGCCTTCCTTTTCCATTTTTAAACCACGTGCCTCCTCTCAGCATGAGCAATCACAACCGTCCGCTCCTTCTCCCCGACTGACGCCAGCGCTCTCTGTGGCCAGGTCATGTCTGCAGCTGGCTGTCCTCCAAACACGGGAGGGACGAGACGTGGCAGCCTCCACGCCATGCAGGAGGGTCTGGGGCCACACGGCTCCGTCTTGGGCACCGCAGGGCCAACGGGATGAGGGAGGACCAAGACAAGGTGTGTTCCTCTTCCTGAGGACTTCGGGGGCCGGGGGCCGAGGATGGCATGGCTGGGCTTTCACCCACCCGCCTTGCTGTTCCATGTCCCCTTTCCTCTAAAATAGCCAGGCCTAGCGGCGGACGCCGTGAAGAACTCCTGCTCTGCTCTGAGCCCCGGGATGGGATTTCCTGGTGCAGACAGAGAAAAGCATTTCATCTCTGCCCCCCAGTTCCTTGTCTAAGAAAGAAAAGCTCTGATGTTACGAGTCAGGTAGGGTGTTCTATGCCTTAATGAAAAGACACTATTCAAACATTGGAAAATATTTCCACAGCATTCAAAGCAATTTCCAACTGAGAATATCTTTCTTCTTAGAACCTTAGGGGCACCAAAGCCAGAACCAGCAGGGGGTATACATTGTAGAACAGGAAAATGATTTATTTGCTTTTACATAAAGTATTTTTAGTGATCAATGCTTCCAAGATCTACTTTTTTGAAGGTTAATTTCCTCTATTTTTTTCTAGCCCTGAAAGCTGACTCCGTGGTCTAACAAAAATGTAAAAAGAAATATCCACGACGGGGGTGGGCAGGGCTCGACCTGGCACTTCCCAGGGCCCCTGGATGGCCCAGGTGTCTCAGGAGTGTCGGACGCACGCTCCCTTCTGGGCAGCAGCAAGACCCTGCAGGGCATCTTCAGTTTCAGGGCTCAGGGCAAGGCCCAGCCCAGGTGTGAACCCGGTGGGCACCATGCAGAGGGGCGCCCAGGAGGGTCAGCCCACTGCACCTGGGATCTCCCTGGAAAAGACCTGAGGGCCTGGGACACCTTCTCGAAGGCTGTCCCAGTCTGTGAAGACCCCACTCCTGAGTAGGGTCAGACAACACTCCGTGGCCATCCTTGTCTTTTTCAGTGAGGTGACCTATCCTTTGGGGCTGAGGGAGCAGGCATTTGCAAGGAGTCACTTCCTTCTGAATTGATTACAGGAAGAGCAAATGCACAGCAGCTAGCCGAGATCAGGACACAGAAGGAAGGGAGAATCCCTCTCATTATCCCAGATAAAACAGACATTCCGTGGGATTCTTAACAGCAAGGCAAAACAGAGCAAGTGCAACCCTGGGCAGCAGAGACAACTTGAAACTAGAGAAGAACTTCTCAAAAAGGCAAATTTGGTCAAGATCCTAGGAACACACGGCGAAATCCAGATTCACTGCCCTGAATGCCTGGGGGAGACACCATGCAGCGGCCGCTCGCATGCACTGCCCTGCGTTCCTCAGCCCTGACAGTCCTGACCACTGAAGGAGCAGGAGCACGACCTGTTTCTGGCTACACTTGCCCTATGAGTCTTAAAGAAATGTCAAGTTGCATTTCCAAAGGGAGCAAAAACTATATGAAAGTAACATAAATTATGCCTATCATATTCGTTATATCCATAAAATACTGCTAGATACAATAAAGCAAGCTTAAAAGCCATCCATAAATTTGATGATGGAAACACCTCTGCTTTTCCCTCCGTAATTAACGCAAGCTTTGTGGTGTTCGGCAAATTCAACGATCCGATAGCACCGACATGCAAAGCTGTGGCCTGACGAGGACGGGCCTACACTGTCCTGTGACGGGACCTGCACTGGACTGAGAAACAGGAAATCTGCTTTCCTGGCCTCTAGTCCTGTACAAAAATGGGCATAAAACTCACTTCTAGACCACCTGACATTAGCTTTCTTACTGCTTATATACAAACATCCTTGCTGCACTCAAATCCTTCTCTTTTTTTATAAATTCAGAATATTACAGGGGCACAAACATTTTGGTTACATGAATTACTTTTGTACAGTTTGAGTCAAAGTTATAACTGTGCCCATCACCCAGATAGTGTGCATTGGACCTGTTAGGTGTGAATTTACCCATCCCCCCAACCTGCTTGATTTCCGTTGGATTTTTCGTATGTTTACTGGCCATTAGTCTCTCTTCTTGTGAAAAGCTTCTGTTCATGTCTTTTGCCCACTTTTTAATGGGGTTGTTTGATGTTTTCTTGCTGATTCACTTGAGTTCTTTGTAGATTCTGGTTATCAGCCCTTTACTGGATGTATAGCATGCGAATATTTTCTCCCATTTTGTAGGTTGTCTATTCACTCTAGTGATAGTTTCCTTGGCTGTGCAGAAGTTTTTTAATTTAATTAGGTCCCATTTAATTATTTTTGTTGTTGCTATGATTGCTTTTGGGGTCTTCCTCATAAATTCTTTGCCTAGGTTAGTATCAGTAAGAGTTTTTACAACTCCTTCTTCTAGAATTCTTATAGTTTCATCCCTTAGGTTTAAGTCTGTTATCCATCATGAATTAATTTTTGTGAGTGGTGAGAGGTGCGGATCCTGTTTCAGTCTTCTACATGTAGCTATCCAGTTTTCCCAGCACCATTTATTAAATATGGATTCTTTTCCCCAGTGTATGTTTTTGTCTGCTTTGTGAAAGATCAGATGGCTATATGAGGATGGATTCATATCTAGGTTCTCTGTTCTGATCCACAGATCTTTTTCTCTATGTTCTTGTGCTAGCACCAGGCTCTTTTGGTTACTATAGCCTTATAGTATAGCTTAAAGTCTGGTAAAATGATGTCTCCCAATTTGTTCTATTTGCTTAAGGTTGCTTTGGCTATTCAGGGTATTTTCTGGTTCCATACGAACTGTAAAATTATGTTTTCTAGATCTGCAAAAAAATGACATTGGTGTTTTAATGGGGATTGCACTGAATCTGTAGATCACTTTGGGTAGTATACACATTTTAACAATGTTGATTCTGTCCATCCATGAGCATGGTATGTTTTTCCATTTGTTTACATCCTCTGTGATTTCCTTCCTCAGTGTTTCATAGTTCATCCTGTAGAGGTCATTCACCTCCTTAGTTAAATATATTCCTAGGTATTTTATTTTCTTTGTTGCTGATATTGTACAATATTGTACAAGATATTGAGTCTTTGATTTGATTCTCAGCTTGACCCTTATTGGCACACATGAATGCTACTGATTTGCGTACATTGATTTTGTAAACTGAGACTTTGCTAAACTTACTTATCAATTCCAGGAGCCTCTTGGCAGAATCTTTGGGGCTTTCTTAGATATAAGATCATATCGTTAACAAAGAGTGATAGTTCGACTTCTTCTTTCCCTACTTGGATACCCTTGATTTCCTTCTCTTGTCTGATTGCTCTGGCTAGGGCTTCCAGCACTATGTTGAATAGAAGTGGTGACAGGGGGAAACTCTGTCTAGTTTGTGGGAATGCTTTCAACTTTTCCCCATTCAGTATGACGTTGGCTGTGAGTTTGTCATATACGGCTTGTATCATTTTTAGGTAAGTCCCATCTATGCCTATTTTGTTAAGAGTTCTTATAAAAGGGTGCTGAATTTTGTCAAATGTTTTTTCTGTATCTATCGAGAGGATCATATAATCTTTGTTTTTGTTTCTATTTATGTGGTGAATTACATTTAATGATTTGTGTATATTGAACCATCCCTGCATCTCTGGGATGATGCCCACTTGATTGTGGTGGATTACTTTTTTGATGTGCAGCTGAATTCAGTTTGCTAGGATTTTATTGAGAATTTTTGCATCTATATTCATAAGGATATTCATCTGTAGTTTTCTTTTTTTGTTGAGTCCTTTCCTGGTTTTGGTATCAAGGTGATGTAGGCTTTGTAGAATGAGTTGGGGAAGATTCCTTCCTTCTCTGTTATGAAATACTTTCTGCAGTATAGGTACCAGTTCTTCCTTGTAGGTCTGATAAAATTCAGCTGTGAAACTATCTGGTCTGGGACTTTTCGTTAGGAGATTTTTTATTGCTGCTTCAATTTTGTTACTTGATATTGGTCTGTTCAGGAATTCTATTTCTTCCTGACTGAGCTTACAGAGGTGGTGTGTTTCCAAGGATTCATCCATTTCCTCAATGTTTTCAAGTTTATGTGCATAGAGATTTTTATAATATTCAGAGATGATAGTTTGAATTTCTGCGGTATCAGTTGTAGTATCTCCTTTTTCATTACTGATTGAAATGATTAGGGTCCTTTCTTTTCTGTTTCCAGTTAATCTAGTAAGATGCCTGTCAATTTTCTTCACCTTTTCAAACAGCCAACTTTTTGTTTCATTAATCTTCTGTATAATTCTTTTGTTATCATTTCATTTAGTTCTTCTCTGACCTTAGTTACTTCTTTGCTTCTGCTGGGTTTGGGATTGGTTTGCTCTTCTTTTCCAATTCCTTGAGACGAGTCATTAGATGTTGATTCATGATCTTCCTGTCTTTTGTATGTAGGCATTTATGGCTATGGATTTTCCTCTCATGACTGCTTTTGCTGAATCCCAGATTTTGATAACTTGTGTCCCCTTTGTCATTTAGTTCTAAGAATCTTTTGATTTCCATCTTGCAGGAAATGAATGAAAAATTTACTAAGGAAATCGAATTAGTTTTAAAAAATCAAACAGAACTTCCAGAAATGAAAATTTCATTCAAGGAATTACAAAACACAGTGGAAAGCCATAAGAATAGGTTAGATCAGACAAAAGAATGAATCTCAGAGCTTGAAGACACCACCTCTGAGTTAAACAAAGATCTGAGAAACAGGAATGAACAAAACCTACAAGAAATATTGGATTACGTAAAGAGGCCTAATATAAGAATCATAGGCATCCCTGAAGATGAAGAAGAAAATGTACAAGATTTGAAAAACCTATCTGAGGTAATAATTGAGGAAAATTTCCCTGGCCTTGCTAGAAACGTGGATATCTAGGTACAAGAAGCTCAAAGGACCCCTGGGAGATTCACCTAGAAGAGGCAATCACCATGACACATAATCATCAGACTGGCCAAAGTAAACATGAAAAAGGCCCTCCTATGAGCTATAAGTTGAAAGCAACAGGTAACTTACAAAGGAAAACCCATCAGACTCACTGCAGACTTCTCAACTGAGACCTTGCAAGCCAGAAGGGATTAAGGTCTCATTCTCAGTCTGCTCAAACAGAATAATGGCCAGCTAGAATTCTGTATCCTCCAAAACTAAGTTTCTTATATGATGGAGAAATAAACACTTTCTCAGACAAGCAAACACTGATGGAATCTGTCAAGACCAGACCTGCCCTGCAGGAAGTACTCAGAACTGCATAAAGTTCTCATGAAGCAGCAAAATAGTCACCCACCAGGGTAAGATCACCCAAAGGCTAAAGGTCAGAGCCCAGATACCACAACGGCTCAATAGGTAAAACAAAGCAATAAAGTTCTTTGAAGCAAGATGAACAGAAATCCACCCTACTTATCAATCCTTTCAGTAAATGTGAATGGCTTGAACTGCCCATTAAGGCGACATAGGCTGGCCGAATGGATAAATATAGACAAGCCAAGTAGCTGCTGTCTCTAGGAAACACATCTAACTCACAAGGACTCATTCAGAATCAAGGTTAAGGGATAAAAACAATATTCCATGCAAATGAAAACCAAAAGAAAACTGGTGTAGCCATTCTCATATCAGATAGCACAGACTTCGAATCAGCAAACGTAAAGAAAGACAAAGATGGTCATCATATAATGGTGAAAGGAACAATTCAACAAGAAGACACAATGATCCTAAATATTTATGTACCCAACACAGGTGCCCCCAAATTCATAAAGCAAACCCTACTTGATCCAAACAAAATGATAAACAGCAGCATCATAGTAGCTGGGGACTTCACTCTAGTGACAGAATGGGACAGATCCTTCAGGCAGAAAATAAGCAAAGAAACAATGCACTTAAATGGAACTCTACAACAAATGGGCCTAACAGACATTTACAGAACATTCTACCCCCAAACTACTGAATATATGTTTTACTCATCAGCTCATGGAATATTCTCTAAGACTGATCACATCCTAGGCCACAAAACATGTCTCAACAAATTTTAAAAAATAGAAATTTTATCATGTATCTTCACAGATCACAGAGAAGTAAAACTAGAAATTGATTCCAACAGAAACACTCAACTCTACACAAAGTCATGGAAATTAAACAACCTACTATTGAATAGTTATTGGGTCAAGGAGGAAATTAAGATGGAAATCAAATGCTTCTTTTCCTATAAAATCAAACATTAGCATCTTCAGTATGGCTTACTAAATTACACTTACCAATGCTATATATCATCTTTAAAGGAAACAAACACAAATTAGATTCATTGGTACCAGGTATCAATTATTTCAAACATATAAAGTATCTTAAACAGCAGTAAGTCAATCTTACTCTCATTCAATTTTAAATGTGTCTGCCTTAGAGTATCTCTCTGAAAATCTTTGACCTTAAGCTGGACACACACACAGGGGCCAGTGTGTAGACTGAGCTTGATGGAGGTGCTCAGTGACAGCGGCCACCATCTGATCGTGGAGAAGGAGCCAGCCAGACTTGGGTTCCAGAGGTCATCAGATACAGACAGAAAACACAACTCTTGGGCTGTTTCGTCA
Organism: Eulemur rufifrons; assembly: GCF_041146395.1. NCBI lineage: Eukaryota > Metazoa > Chordata > Mammalia > Primates > Lemuridae > Eulemur > Eulemur rufifrons. The sequence continues at coordinate 52,316,175 of NC_090987.1, forward strand.
TGCCTGTTGCCTTACGGGTAGACATTCATCATAAATTATTAACAGAACACTGTGGTGCAAATGCCTCCACCCCTCATCACAAAGGGCTCTGCATGGTCTCCGGCAGGTGAAGTAGTCTCCACAGCCTTTCCCAGAAGGGTGCATCTAGATGGTGGGAGGGGCTCCTCTACCATGACGAGGAGCAGAGACAGGCCGGCCACCCACCACGCTAGACTAAATCCCTCCGGCAGCACAGTGATTCACTCTGTGACTAATTTCCGACATCTGACGGATTCAGTCTAGAGATACAGAATATCATCATTAGAGAGAGAAGACCAAAAATCTACACAGGAAAGGAGTGTAGGAAACTTCAGCTCACCCAAAGAGCCATGGACCCAGAGCCTGGCACAGCCAACAGCTGGCAAACTTCCTGGTTGTGGAAAATACCAAAACCCTGCTGGTTCACACTCTCTGAGGGGCAAAGCACAGCCAGATGGGTCCGTTTCCGTTTTGGGGAGGAGGAAGCACATTCCATTTGCAGTATTACAGCACAGAGAGCTTGAGAAGTCCCCCAGCCCCGGCCAGGCCCCTGCTCTCTCCCCTCCAAGGACCCGGGCCCTGGCGCTGGGCAGACTGTCACCTGCACACACTGTGCCCAGGACACTCCACAGCACAGCACCACACCACCCAGGACGAGGGACACACCCGTCAGGGGGGTGGCAGAATCTGCATTTTTTGCTTTTAATATTCCTTTTTTTCTTTTCTGGAAAACATCATTTAAAGAAAACTTCTCCTGGAAACTTCTGTAAACCATAGATAAGGTAAGGCCAAAGAGGGTTTTAAGCTATAATTTTTTAAATTTTTTATTGAGGTATAATATACATATAGAAAAGCACACATATTATAACTTACAGTTTTCACAAACTGAACACACCCATGTAAATTTTTTAACTTGGACTGCGAAATTTTGAAATAAAAACCTCACAAAAGGATACATAAACTGAAAAAGTGTAATTTTAATGTAATTCTCTTGCTACCATTTCATAATATAGGTTCAATGTCGCTTATCTGAAATGCCTGGGATGAGAAGTATTTCGGATTTCTCCATATCTGCATTATACTTAAGCATCACATCCCTAATCCAAAAATCAGAAGTCTGAAATGCTCCAACAAGCATGTCCTTCAAGCATCATGTCAGTACTCAAAAAACTTCTGATTTTGGAGCATTCTGGATTTCAGATTTTTGGATTAGGGATACTTAACCTATAGATATTGACCACGTCACAAACAAAGCTGAAGGGAATGTGACAACAAGAGCAAGGTAGGTCACAGTAAGTCGCTGTGGGTACGTGAGCTTTATGTCCCACGACAGCGAGTGACAGCAGGCCCCACGGGGGCTCCAAGACAGGAGTCTCCTGGTCTCTGAAGAAGGAAGCCCAGGTTTAATACTGGCCATCACGGACGTTTAGGAAAAGCAAGCACTCCTCATGGCCAAGCCTCTTCCAAGTGAGGAAAACCTAAATTTTATTCACCTTTATCATGAGTTATTTATAAAAGGAAAGGAGATATATGTAACTTTTATTCATCTTTCAGCCATTTCCTTCATCCCTGGCACAAACTCCCCACCCTTCCCCTTTGATTCCAGGTTCCGTAAGTGACGTGTTTTAGAAGCAGACACTGGGTATTTTAACGCAGCAAAGGTCTTGGCCACCTAGGAACGTGGCTCTGCCCCACCTGTGCGTGTGAGCAGCGCTCGGCAGGGGCCTCTGCCCACACCCTGCTGCAGGGGCGTAACCTCTGACTTACGAGCTGCGACAAGCACTTTCCATCTGTGCCTCTCCTGCTGACGGGACAGTGCAACCTGCGTGTGTGCTCACGCGTGAGTGTGTACACGTGTGGGGTGTGTCTGCAGGATGCAAGAGAGAACATAGCAGCCTATTCTGCGGAAAACAGGAGGAATCTGTTACACATAAACTGCCTGGAGGCAACAGCAATTCGGTGTCTCCAGAGGCCACACCTCCTCACGCGTGCCCAGGGCTGCCTGGGACACGGGGAATGCCCACCAATGACAATCCGGGGCTGGTCAACAGAAACAGGGCGTTTGCTCCATCCCTAGTGTCAGCGTAGCTCTCACTCAGCAGACGTGCTGCAGAAATGCTCCCGGAAGGACGGCAGGACAGAGAGGAGATGGACTTTAAGCCTTGTCCCCACCCCAGACAGCGGGTGCAGAGGGCACAGGGGCACACACAGGAGGCATCAGCTCTTCCCCTCCAGCAGGCCCTGCCCTGCCCTCTCTATACCAGTCCAGCCCAGCGCTGCCCTGGGGCACTCCCCTGGCTAGGGCAGGGCCCAGAGCACAAATGTGAACCAGAGCCAGAGTGAGCACAAACTAGGAGCTGGGGGCAGATGGGGAGGTGGCAGGGACCTGGGTTACGAGGCTGCCTCTGGCCCTGGCCATCTGCGGAAAGGAGGAGCTTGGGTGGGCTGGTGTGCTAGGCCCAGGGCTCAGGCTGCTGGTTTCCCACGAGGGAGCCAGGACTGTTCCCTACGGGCCCCGTCGGCCTCGGTCCCTGCTGGCCCAGAGCCCTGCAGTGCCTCCCCTCACTTGAACTGAAATTCAAGCTCCTTGCCCAGGACCATGAGGCCCTGACCAGGCCTCTGACCTCCACACCCCTTACTCCTGGGCCCCTGCCCTGGGTTCCCACCAGTGCTGCTCCAGGACACGGTCCATGCGGCCACACAGCAGCCTGGCTCTCCCTCCCCACCCAGCCCTGAGTCCCCCGAGTCCCCCGACATTACCCAACTGTTTATCTGCAGTCTCTCGGAAGGCAGGGGCTTTGCTTATTTGGTGTTTGATCAGCAGTATTGAAGCTATCGTAGGAGTTCAATGATACTTACCAGATGAATGAAAGAAGAAAACAACCAATTAATCGGCTAATGCCTGCAGGCAGCCTACGGACACTAGAACCCTGACAGCCAGAGGGAGCAACAGGAAAGTTCTTGGCCTCCACAGGGGCAGAAAATGAAGTGACGGCAGGTGAAGGTGTCAGCATCTCAGTCCTGTCAGAGGAGCCTTGGCTTTTCCTCGGGCAGCGCGTCCCTGTTCTTGCCCCAGGAGGTGCTGCCAGGAAGCCCCGCAGACGGAGGGCCGAGGATTCCTTCGGCCCAGACGCCGCCGCAAGTGTCCCGGGCCAGGGGACGTGAGCCCGGCAGCCGTCTGCACCCCGCCACGGCACCAGGCGCCTTTCGCTTTGCATCCTGGAGATGGCGGCTACATCCTTGACGGCTCCTGAGCTGATTATGGTCAGAGAGTGAAAGAGCAAGTGGAGGACGGGAAGAGAAACGATCACTCTACAGAACCTTCACATCGGGAACAAAGATCCCTACTTAAAACAGAGTGACAATGTCCAAACGCCCGGTAAACGTGTGGAGAGGTGCTCCCGATCACCAGTCACCAAGGAAAGGCACCAGGGCCACAGTCGCACTGTCCCCACCGCCGGGAGCTGAGACAGGGGTCGCTGCCAAGCGCGTGAGCAAACAGGTCTCACCACCGCTGGGTGATCCCACCCTTATCGTCCGACAAAATGCAGCTCCGGGGGCCGGGGGCTGGTCAAGTTCTGAGGCTCTTTTTGTTACTGTTAGGATAAAATTGACGTTACTTTAAAACTAACCATTTTAAAGTGAGTAATCCAAAGGCATTTTGCACAGGTGTTTTCAGTGTGTAAAAATTCAGTGAGTTTCGACACATGCATGTGTCTGAATGTATACATCAAGTCAACAGCAGCGTTAACAAACAGAATGACAAAGTTAAAAATGTGTCCTCTTTCCTTGATGTCACTCCCCAAAAGACGCTGTGTTTGTGAACAGGGAGGAGGCGTCCCCTGCAGCCCCGCGCCCTCCTCTCCGGTGACAGCCTCCCCAGCTTCCGGTTAAATATTCTCAGATTCCCTCCCCTGGTGGGTTTCTTCCTTGTCTGTGCATGTGACAGGAGCCACAGGTAACCTTTCCAGATGGCTTTGCATGGTAACTGGCTGTTTGTTTTGACACTAGCCAAGCGGGTACAGTCCCAACTCTTTGGAGAAAGGAAATGGTTTTACTTCAGTAAGGGGAAAAGTCATAAACCAAAAATAAATATGTAGTAAAAAATCTTGACACGAGAAAATCACCTAACACGTGCCATATCCCGGGGAACCACGTCCGCAGCTGAGTCCTCACCGCAGGCTCGCGAAGCCCCACCTGACGGCCCCTGCACAGCAGGGAGCACGGGGGACTCAGGGGCTCGGACCGCAGCTCTCGGTGCTCCCGGGCGGAGGAGGCAGCCAGCACACGGCCCACCATCAGTGACCGCGGCCGCCGCGGCACAGGCCGCTCCTGAGCCGGTACGAGACTAGGCAAGAAGACAAGAAGGGAAAGGCCCCTTTTACAGTAATTAATTAACACGGCTTTTGTTGTTTACCTTTTTCAACCATTTTGATGCTTCCTGTTCCTATTTTATGTGGTGATAGTACCTATTTATCCTGGTGTCTTACTATAAAAATCCAACCACACAGGACATGGCACTGCCCGCCATATGGGGAAGATGATCAGACCACGAAGCCCGAAGCCCCAGGCACCGCAACAGGCGCCGCGAGCGGGCAGGGGCTCCTCTGCGCTACAAGTGCGGTGGGTGCAGCGGCGGCTGTCACAGCCCGTGCGGGGATAGCGGTCGTCGTCATGGGTGTCTTCACAGAACTGACAGCTCCTGTATGACCCTCGTCTGCACAGGAGCATCGGCCCCTGTAGGGAGTCGCGGAGACCAGGGCCACAGGGCCACACGGCCAAGCTTTCCCAGCAGGACCGCTGAGGCCAGAATTCTCCCTCAGGACTTCCTGACTCGCAGACCCGCGTTTCTCCCGCCACAGGGCACTGCCTCCCACCAGGGGCATCTCAGGGTCGGGGAACGGGCGGCCCAGTGCTGTGAGCACGTCCATGCCAGCATCGTGCTGGACACCCCGAGAACAAAGCAGAGGTGAGTAAAACGAGTGCCCGCCCCGAGGAGCTGGGAGAAGGCGGCGCATGGACAGACACTCAACGCGGGGAGCGTTTCCCCAGCAGAGCCGAGTCTGGGGAGGCCGAGGGCCTAGACGCTGGTGGCCAGAAAAACAGGCAGGTGAGCGCAACTCCAGGGCCACTAGACAGAGTCAGCCCAGCCTGGGAAACTGACCCAAGGTGCCACCACCCAGCCCCTGCAGTCTGATCCGGCAAATTAGCTATAAAAGCTCTTGTCTACAACAGCCCAAGTTCTGGCCATCCAGGAGGAAGTGAGGAGGCTCCAGGCCACGCAGGGGAGCTCACCACTATAGTAAGCTCTGCCACCTCCTCCAGGAAGCCCCCTGGACTCTCCCAAGCAGATTTAGACACTGGGACGTGCTATCTCATGCTGCCAGGCACGCAGCCCCACTGTAGACATGCCCACCGTCTGCCCTTATGACTCCCCCCTCCGGCCTGTGAGCCCCCTTCCTGCTCCCAGCTGCTCCAGGCAGGCTCTGCCCAGCACCTTCACACTGGCTCAGTCCATCCCCACTAGGTCAACAGGTGACTCCTCTGCTCCTTCAGGTCATGACGTGGATGTCACAACCTCAGTGAGCCTTCCATGACCACCCATTTAAAGCTGGAAGCCCCGACACCTCTCATCCCCCTTGTCCGCTTTATTCTTCTCCAAAGCATCTATCACCTTCCAATACGCCACCCAACTAATCAGCCTGGTTACTGGCTCTCCCTGCATCAAAGGGTGAGCGCCACGAGGGCAGGTGCTGTCTGCTTTGTGCACAGCGCCTGGCACAGAGTGGTGCTCAGTGTCTGTTGAACGATCAGTGAATGACATTTCCACCCGAGACTCCACACAGCACTCACTTCATGTTACTGCGTTAAGTGTGGATGCCTTGCTATCTCTCACCCACCTTGCAACTCAAAGGCAAAATCTAAAGTCCAGATTTCTCAGCTTCACGAAATTGATATGCAACTGGCTTCCTCTGCGCCTGGTCTCTTGATAGCTCTTTCTCTACGGAAAAGCCACTCTTCTCGCTCTCTCCGGCCCTGTGCACTGCCCGCCCGCCTCAGCAGTAGTGTCTGTAATATATTCACTTTTGCACGGCAAAGGCTGTTTCCTGTGAACGCACCTACAACTGTCTCAGATAACAGAGGAGGAGCTCCTAAATAGTTCTTCAGAACTGTTAATCTCCACTGTGTGTCTCAAAATAGGTATTTATTAGGTTAAAAAATATACACATCTGGAGGTAGAGCTTGGTCCAGCTGTGCACAACCATTTACAGGTTGTCCCTTTTGAGCAACTGATTCTTTTGATCTGAAAAGAAACTAAAACTCAAACTCTCAGAAAGCAACTAGAAGACTTTCAGGGGCAAAGAAATTCCATCCAGTGATTTGAGAGGCAGAACTGCTTATTACTTGAGAGGCAGTTTATTTTGTTTATCTGAAATTACAGATAACAGTCCTAATTGTTTAATGGGCTCTAAATGGTTTTAGAACTTGGGGAGAGTAATTTGGCCTTTTGCAAATCAACAAATATCTGAGATGTAAGTCTGAAACATGCACCTTTAAAAAAACAAAAAAACAAAAAACAATTCTCCCCTCCCTCAATTTCCCACCATTTCAGTTACTTGCCCTGCAAACCTCTCAATGCCTGGAGCTCCTGCGCAGGGCGGAGCCCTCTCGCCCAGGCCTGGCACCCAAGCCCTGCTCACTGTCACCACCCTGGACTTCTCAATCCTTGCAAAGGACCGGCCAGGAGACCTTTTGCATTTCCATGCAGCCTGTTGTATCTTCTCCTCCTTCCTTTCCTACCTTATCCATTACCCCATCTCACTGGGCTCCCCGGGGCTCCGGGCCTCAGCTCTTCTCCCCAGCGAGACACGGGCTGTTGCAGCTCCCGCCTCGGGGCTTGCTGGGCACAAATGGACACTCCCACCAGGAGCCCATGCTAATTATCACTTCCCCCTGGGAGACAGTGACAAGCCCTGCATCACCTCGAGCTGCCTGGCAAGCCCAGGAACCCCCCGTGGGGACTGGGTCACGCGTCCCTGCAGGAGCCGGGCCTCAGCCCACAGGAGGCTGCTCTGCGGCCACGCAGACTGGCAGCCTGGAGAGGCACCGCCTGTGGTCCCCAAGGACACCCCGGCCTGGCTCCCTGCAGTCTCTCTGTGTCCTTCCCCCTTGTGCAATGGGACACTCAATTTCTATTTTTGTTTTGGAGGCAAGATGGGGAGAATTAAAGTATTCAAATATTTACAAATAGTTCCTGTCTAATTGCTCCGTTGAGTAGTGATCTTTGCCAAGCACAAGAACTCGCATCCCCGTTGCTAATGGGGACCTGTGTTTGCGGGAAGGAGGAGGACGGCGTCTGTAAGGAACAACACAGGTGCAGCCACAGCAGGGCCTCTTGGGAGGACTGCAGGGCCATCTGCAGCGGGGCCACTCGGGCCAGGCAGAGGAAGAGGGAGCAGAAGGATCTGGAGACTGGGGGGCAGTAGGGGGACAACAAGCCCTGTGGGGGCGTGGGCTTGGCACTGCTCCCCCCACCTCGAGATGCCCCCAGCCCTCACCACAGCCCAGGCCCGTCTCTTTCCTGGAACATGGCAGGGGCCCTGCTGTGCCTACCGGCCTCCGCTGCCGCCCTCAGCTCAGCTCCGGGACCTCCCGCTCTCCTGCCGCGGCCCAGGGCGTTCTCACTGCCCGGCCCCACTGCGGGGACACTTTGCCTGCCCTCACTGCACACCAGCCCTGCCCCACTCTCCTCCTCCTCCTCCTCCTCCTCCTCCTCTCCTGGAGGCCCTCCAAATACCACCCTCTGGGCCAGCAAACTCCACTCACTCTTCACAGCCCGGCTTCAATGTCATTTCTTCCGTGAGGACTTTTCTGATCCTCAAAGTTGGACCCCCTCTCTCAGGGCCCTGCCACAGTGATGGATCTAACTGTCCCCTCCCCACAGCCTGCGAGCTATGCAGGACAGAAAGGGGCCGTGTCCCTGAGCGAGGGAAGGACGTGCCATCCCCAGATACGCCAGGTCGGTAGGCTGATCATTTCGAGTAGAAAACATTGCAGAAACTGTAGTTTCAGAAAGGGCGAGCTGACCTGTCCCTTCCCGCGTGCGGCAAGCCGTGGAGACTCCTCTGGGAGGGGCGCCGTCCCCACACCAGGGGGAGAAAACGGCCCAGAGACTGGGAACCGGGCGGTCAATGGACCTGAATGAACACACTTAACGAGGTGACCCCAGATTCCGCCTGTGCCACACCCCGTACATCTCCTAGTGACTCCCCTAGAAAATGTGCTGCCCCAGCCAGATTTTCTTTGTCCTGTCATTTCCCTTGAAATTTATCATGTGTCGTCCGAAAAAGTATAAAAGCATCTGGCTTTGGCCACTTCTTGGGACTTCACTGTCTTGTGAAGAGTGAAATACGCGTACGACTAATAAGACGTGAGTGCTTTCCTCTCCGTCATCTGCCTGCCGTCCACTGGGTTTCTAGATCCAGTGGAAGAGCCCACTGAGAGCTTGGAGGGGGTCTCTGGCTCCCCGACACCTGTCTGGATCCCTGCAGAATCCTGCTACCTGGCACAGGACCCCACAGAGAGCAGGCACTTAATAGATGCTGAATGAATGATGGCATCGGGGACAGAACACGGCTGGACCTGGAAGAGGTATGTGTGGTGGGGGGTGGGGGTGGGGCTGGGGACAGGAGCAGTGACAAGGGGAACCCAGCCTTGGGCAGTGGTCACTTCCCAGCAGACGGGGCCACACAGCTCTGCCCTGTCGCTCCACGCACCTGAGAGACCGTGCCCTGACAAGCCAGGCAGGCGTCCAGCGGCGGCTACCTCTGCAGAGGCCCGGCCTCCCTGGGCTTCTGGACCTGAATCACCCTGTCTGTTCAGAGACGCCCTTGCAGTCCAGAGTCGGGGCACCAAGGTGAGAGCAGGGCCACAGCAGAGGGAAATGACCTCAAGACGACTTCCCCAGACACCAGCCTCGCCGGTGCCCCCAGCCTGCGCCCCCTCAGGACAGAAGAATCTGCCCGCCTTCCAACCAGTGACAGGAAGACAGCCGCACATGCTGTTCCACGCTGCTCTCAGCTTCCAGGGTTCAGCCCACACTGGCATGTCTGTCTGTGGCCCTGGCACACATCTGTCCCCGGGATGCACATGTCCACAGCTTCCATGGCAGACTTCCTGGGAAGACAATGTCACGCCAGAATGCTGCCTCTCTGCTTAGGTGAACACTATGTTTTCCTAGATACGAGCACACGAGTCAAGGTTACGGCTGACACCAGTGACAGCCGGATGTGGGTTTCCATTGGGGTCAAGGGTGTCTGTGTGGCTGGAGTGACTTTCTGTTTTCTACTTCAGGTCACTTGTTTCTGACACTTGTCATCATGACCCAAATCTAACTTTAAAAGCATTCTTCCACATTATGAGGCTCCAGTAGGATTTAAGACTATTTTTTTAGAGTTGTAGGTTCACAGAAAAACTGAGAGGAACGTACAGAGATTCCCCACATGTTCTCTGTCCGCTATACACGCGCAGCCTTCCCACCATCAATATCCCCCACAGAGGGGTGCATTTGTTACAGCTGACGGATCTACATTGACACACGTCACGCAAAGTCCACAGCTGGCACTGGGACTCACTCTCGGTGTTGTACACGCTGTGGGCTTGGACATATGTGTGCCGCCATGTACCCACGTCACAGTAGGGACGAGTTTCGCTGCCCTAAGGATGCTCCGTGCTCTGCGCATTCACCCCTCCCCCCGAGCCCGGCAACCGCGGCTCTCACCCTGTCTCCACGGCGCTGCCTTTTCCAGGATGTCACATGGGGGAATCACACACCGTGTGGCTTTTCAGACCAGTTTCTTTCACCTAGTAATATGCATTTAAGGTTCCTCCATGTCTTTTCATGGCTTGATAGCTCATTTCTTTTTAGTGCTGAATAATACTCCATCGTCTGGATGTACTAAGGTTTATTTATCCATTCACCTGCTGAATGACATCTTGGTTGCTTCCAAGTTTGGGCAATTACAAATAAAGCCAGTATAAACATCCGTGTGAAAGTTTTTGTGTAGACGTAAGTTTTCAACTCCCTTGGGTAAACACCAAGAAGCACAATTGCTGGATCATATAGTAAGAATATGCTTAGTTTTGAAGGAAACTGTCAAAATGTCTTCCAAAGTGGCTGCACCATTTTGCACTACCACCGGCAGCGAACGAGAGCCCTGCTGCCCCCTATCCTGGACAGCACTGGCATCATCAGTGCTCTGGGTTTGGAGGCCATTCTAATAGGTGTGTGGTGGTAACTCATAGCTTTAATTTGCATTTCCCTGATGACATAGGATGTGGACAATCTTTTCATTTGCTTATCTGCCATCTGCATATTTTCTTTGGTGAGGTGAACCTTTGACCCATTTTTTGAACAGGCTGGGGGTTTTTTCTTATTTTTGAATTTTCAGATTTCTTTGTATATTTTGGTCCTTTATCAGATATGTCTGCAAATATTTTTTCCCAGTTTGTCGCTTATATTTTCATTGACTTAACAGTGTTTTCTCAGAGCAGAAAATTTTAATTTTAATGAGGTCTAGTTTATCAATTATTTCTTTTATGGATCATGTCTCTGGTACTATATCTAAAAAGGTCATCACCAAATCCAAGGTCATCTAAATTTTTTCCTATATTATCTTCTAGGAGTTTTATAGTTTTTTGTTTTACATTTAGGTTTGTGATCCATTTTGAGTTAATTTTTGTGAAAGATGTAAGGTCTGTGCCTAGATTCATTTTTTTGTACATAGATGTCTAGTTGTTCCAGAACTATTTGTTGAAAAGATTATCTTTGCTCCATTGTATTGTCTTTGCTCCTTTGTCAAAGAAAAGTTGACTAAATTTATGTGGGTCTACTTCTGGGCTCTCTGTTCTATTTCATTGATTTATTTGTCTATTCTTTTGCCAACATCACACTGTCTTGATAACTGTAGCTTTATAATAGGTCTTGAAGTCAGGTAGTGTCAGCTCTCTGATTTTGTTTTGTCCTTCCAAAGACCCTATTCTGGGTCTTTTGCCTCTCCATATAAACTTTAGAATCAGTTTGTCCATATCCACAAGATAACTTGCTAAGATTTTGACTGGGATTACACTGAATCTATAGATGAAGTTGGGAAGAATTGACATCTTGACAATATTGAGTTTTACTATCCATGAACATGGAATATCTTTCCATTTACTTCTTTGATTACTTTTTTGGTGTTTTCTTTTCTTTCTTTCTTTTTTTTTTTTTTTTTTTGAGACAGAGTCTCACTGTTGCCCAGGCTAGAGTGCAGTGCCATCATTACAGCTCACTGCAGCCTTGAACTCCCAAGGATCAAGCAATCCTCCTGCCTCAGCCTCCTGAGTAACTGGGAGTACACGTATGTGCCACCACACCCAGATAATTTTTCTACTTTTTGGTAGAGATGGGTCTCACTATGTTACCCAGGCTGGTCTCAAACTCCTGGCCTCAAGCAATCCTCTCCACTTGGCCTCCCAAAAATCTAGGATTACCGGCATGAGCCACCATGGCTAGCAATGGTTCTTTGACTTCTTTCATCAGAGTTTGATAGTTTTCCTCACATAGATATTATATATTTTTTGTTAGATTTATACCCAAGCATTTAAATTTTTTTTGCATGCTAAGGTAAATGGTTTTATATTTTTAATTTCAAATTCCACTTGTTCATTATTGATATGCAGGAAAGCAGTGTGGAGCCAAGCTAGAATTTTAGGACAAAGAACTGACATAGCTGAATTTTGTTTTCAAACCAGAACTCCGGTTGATGTTCAGAATGGATTGAAGGAGACTAGGTACTTGGTGGGGGGCAGTGCGGGGAGGAAGGCAGGGGAACACCAATCAGAAACTCTGGCCACCTAGGGCAGCACATCTCAAACCTGGACATGTATACACCTCACCTAGCGACTGCGTTAAAGTGCAGACTATACTATAGTAGAGTGGAGTCCAGGATTCATCATTTCTAACACACCCCCAGGTGATGCCAATGCTGTGGTTCTCAGACAACGCTGAGTCAGCAGGGATTGGGGGCAGGGAGAGAGAGAGAGAGAGAGAGGAGTCTCTGAGCTCAGGCAGAGACAGTGGGGGGGAGGACAGGTTCTAGAGACAGATACATTTGTCTTGTCTCTATTGTGCCCCCTGCACTGTTATCAGAAGTAGGTCCAGAGCAGGAAGCGGGGCTTGAAGGAGTCAGTGTCAGAGCATGAATGCAGAGACAGAGACAGAGAGAGAAAGAGAGAGAGAGAGAGCGCGCGTGCACGCGCACCTTTGGTACCTTTAGTTGACCTGAGATGCATCATCAGAGCCAGGGACCAAGGAAAACCTGCCAGTTTCCCCTAACCAATGGGCTGTGCCTGCTGAATTTGTCCTGCACCCTAGTCCTTGGCTACACTGACCTGAAGGATGTCCTCGGCTGCCCATCGGGCATGTGTCAGGTGCCTCTTCTGAGCCTCTTTTCTCCTTCCCAAGTGCACACATAGCTAATCAAAAGGAGCAGTGCTCTGGGGGTCACCTAAGTACCTGCACATCCTGTGGGATCTTCATTTCACTTTCTAAACTGCAGCTTTCTCAGCCATGAAAAGAGAGGGTTGGACTAGAAGATGCCTATGGTCACTTTTCCCTAATCCCACCACCTGAGCTCTACCCTCAGCCTTTGAAAGTCCTCCCTGTGCTCCCAAAGACAGACCTTGGACTTCTGCGACTACCGAAACGAAATGCATTCCAAGTATTTCACAAAACGAACGCAGTCAGGGAGCCTCTTCTAGAATGTTTCTGACATTGTTTCCAGCTGGTTCTCTGAAGTCCGGCAGGTGAGCACAGAGGAAGTGTCCTCTCTGGCAAGCGTGCACGTCCCCCGCAAACCTCCTGCCTGTTCTTCTGACCGTGCGTCTCACCAACACACACTCTCCCCTGGGGAGCTTGGGGCCTCCGCCTCACTCTGACTACGGAACGGTCACACCCCAGCTGTCTTGCTAGAAGACAATGTGAGGCATAAAGAGGTTCCCCTCTGGGGAAAATGAGGGCTCAGTCAGGGTTTCTCACTCCTGGTGTTCTTTCTATTCTTTACCTCAGAAAAATCCCACCAAAATTATGAAAGCATTCATTACTTTAACTTCAGTCTCCTAAAAAGCCTAGTCCATTGCAGGGTCTAATTCAAATGTTTGTAAAAACTGATTGAAGTAAATTTCTTAAGACATCCAAAAGACCAAAAAAAAAAAGTTAGTAGACAACTTTTTCAGACACAAAGCATCATCTGATCTAATTTAAATACTATCCACATCATCCCACTCCCTGCCCGAGCATGCGTGTGCTGGGATCACACCGAGGGCAGGGATGATCGTCGCCCGGTGTCAAGCAGGTCAGGTCAGCGACTGCAGTGGCCGAGTGTGAGGGAGCAGCGTGGTGGCCCTCGCCAGGCTCTCTGCGCAGAGGAGACCGAGGGGCCACTGGACGGGGAGGCGCGCAGCCCAGCTGCCACTCAACCCAGCCAAGGGCCACCGCAAAGCAGCCCCACGGCGGCTGCACCTTCCACTCTTCAAGAGAAATAGGACCAGATTTTTGACATGAAGTCTCCGAATTTATTTTTAATGCTATTTATTCAGAATTTTAAAAATATCAAGGACATAATTTCAAAAATACTGACGCATATACACCAAGCCAAACACGTGTCTCGACCAGACGTGCCCTCGATGGCTGCTTTGTGACCTCCTGTACAAGCAAAGCCCCTGCCCAAGGAAACTAACTGCAGCCCATCAAGGCTTCCACGCGCCTCCAGAGCACACCGCTGCCCACTGTAAGCTAATTGTTTCCTGCGGACTCATGGAATTTCTGATGAGGCTGTGAGCTCTGGAGGGAAGGGGCCAGGTCTTGTTGGCTACTCGTAAGATCTCATGTGTTTTAAGTAGGGTAACAGGAGTCCGCATGGACCTCAAGACACAAAGGCACCGGGGACACGGGCTGCAAGGTGCACTACATGCATTAATATAAAAAGAACAGCCACTGCTAACTTGACATTCCTTATACTGGGAGGGAGAGGAGTTGCCCAGCCTAAATGAGAAATATCTAGTTAAGAAAGTGCCAAGCACGGCGTTCCCATCCTTAGAATTCCTCTGTCTGCTTTATTTCCCTCTGGAGTCAGTCGACACCTGACAGGTCTAAAGTTGACTCGGGGGCTTTCCCTACCGAAGCCAGGGCAGGCAACCTCAGGCCCAGACCGCAGCTCCTGGGAGGCCGTGGCAGTTGTCTCTGATCCATGAACCGCCTGAACCCCAGGCCAGACAGGACCCATACTCTTCCCAAACAACGACCTGACTCCCAGAGGAGCCCTCGGCCAACACTCCCACCTGGAGTCCTGGGCTGTACATTCTCCTAGGACAGCCTGAGTCCTCTGTGACCACCACCGGAAAGCCCTGAGCCACACGTACCCATTCCGACCTCAGGAATCAAACACCTGCTATGTTTTTTGTCTGTCTAGCTAGGACACGACATTCATCTAGAAACCCCTGGACTGTGGGACAAGCACCCACAGTAAGCTAGGGGAGCAGCCGGAGACGGAGGGGACGACCCCACGGGCATGCTCCTTCTCCCGGCAGGAACTCGGTCTCGGCAAGACGACGACAGTTCTAATGTCCTGTTCTGAGCACGCGACTCACCTGGCCTGCGGGCCACGGCTGTGACCGGGCTTTCTCTGTGGCCCGTGTTGGGTGTGCCGGCAGGCAGGGCCGGGCTTCACTGTGTTCCCATAAAGTATTTACTTTGAGAAGCTTAATTAATGTTGACTTCTACAAACAAAGGCTGTTCAGAGAATGATAATGACATACTTACTGAGATTATGAGTAAAACAAAAATAAACACTATCTCTGAAAGTCTGTAAAAGACAGACAGACATATACACACGGACAAAGTCTTCTCCACGTAATACCGAAGAAACAGAGATGCATTTTTGCTCGGATGTGCCCACTGTGACTATAAAACCTGCTCTTGTTCATCCACCTAAAGCTGTCTCCCCTGACCTTTCCGCCAGCGTCAAGGCCGGGGAGCGTGAACTAAGACAAGAGACGGAGAGGATGGGGCAGGAGCGGGAGCGGGAGCGGGAGCGGGAGCGGGAGCGGGAGCGGGAGCAGGACGCAGCAGCCCGCAAGTGGATTTTTCGTCAGCTCGAGGACGCCGGCGCTCAGACTTGGCTCACGGCCGCGGCAGGGTCGGGTCCTGCAGGCTCCACAGAGCTGCTCCTTTGTTCATATTCTAATGTGTTTTGCAGCACAGAACAGAAGCTACACTGTTATGCCGGAACATTTCATGAACCTCAGGCCTTTCATCTGAAACCGAAGCCTCAATGATTTCTTTTATCCCTGGCACGCCGGCTGGCCCCGTCCAGCGCCTGTATGAGGAGGAGAAAGGCCGTGCTGTCCCGCGGGCAGGCATCAGTGTGTGCCACAGCACCAGGATTGCAGCGGCACAGGGTGACTTCAGAAGGCAGCTCTTCCGGAGACGGCAGCGCGGGAGCCAGGTCTGCCTGGGACACACCCTGGCCGCGTGCTGCTGGGTGGCCCAGAGCAGGGTCACCCTCTTCCACCTTGTGTCCTAGCGGGTGGCTGGCAGGTGGGCGGCTTCCATTCCAGTGGTTAAGATGAATTTACCCAAAGTAAATCCTTCTCCAAAACCAAGAATCCGGTTTCTCTGCGAAGGTCAAAATTAGGGTTTTTATAATCCAAGTTTCCTTTTCCTCATGACTCTCCCTCATGAGAGTCCTGTCTTTTCTTGGAACAATTAGGTATTAATTATTCAGTATCTTTTTTTCTGTATACCAAAGACTCTACGCAAGCCTGAAAGAAACAAAACAAGCAGCACTGTTCCTTAAGAAAGCTGCGGCATCACCAGTGAGTGATGAGCACGGAACTGGGGAGAACCCAGCCCAGCAGAATGCACGGGGTGTCCCGGGAACAGCTGTGACGGGCGCAGTTCTGTCTGCAGGGACCCTCCTCCCCGGCTACCCGCCTGCTGTCTCCAAGGCCACCACTCGGTCAAGCTCCCGGCACCCCAAACTCTCCCTTGCTCCAGGCCAGTGGTTCTCAAAGTGTGGTCCCTGGACCAGCAACATCGGTGTCCTCCTCTGCAAACTTGTAAGAAATGCACACTCTTGGAATACCCCAGACCTTGTGAGTCTGAAAGGATAGTGCGATTTGATACAAAATGTTGGCACACCACTATCTGGGCCTTTTCCTCCCTCCTCCCCAGTAAAAAGCAAAAGCATGCTACACTCCTTCCCAGTGCCGATGACCAAGCTTTCACGAGATGCTGTGATATGCATGTCACATCACTGCCTCATTCCCGTCCCTGCACAGCAGGTGCACATGAGCAAGCAGAGTGAGGGCATGACCCGTGCTCACTGCTGTTGTCTTCAGTACGCAGCCTTACCCAGACCTGGGTCATGGGTCTGATTCCCACAGGCACTTGTTTATGCTGGGCCCCCCTGAGGCTGCAAAGGACAGTCCCCAGGCTAGGACAGACACTGGTCTCACACAGGCCCACTCAGAACCAGCCAGTCAGAGATCCCAGAGAGTACAGCCAAGCACTGGGACAGCCTGAAAGCACCACACGCTAATTATGAGAGCATACGTAGTATCTACAGGACTTTTCCAAAACATCTCAGATTTGCCATTTTACCAACAATAATGACATTCCCACACATTGTCCCCAAACAAACTTCTTTTAACCAGGTCAGCCTGGGCAGGAAGAGGTGAATGCAGATGCGGAGTCGGCAGTGGCCAGCGAAGAGGAAGACAGCGGTCACGGTGGCTGTGGCAGGTGTCCTGGCGGCGGTCTTAGTGAGCACCCCAGCTGCCCAGGAAGGTGTGGGAGAGAAATGAAGTTATCGCAGGGCAGAGCGTGGGGGAGTGGGGAGGGCGCAGTGTGCAGTACGCAGCAAGGCCCTAGACGGGGACGCACGTGTCGGTCATCCCTGCACCCTGCACGCAGGAGGGGAGCATCAGGAAGCCGTGGTCCCTACGCCACAGCAAGGAGGTGGAGCCATTGCTGACCAAGTATCCCATCCCCCAGCCCACATTCCCATGGCTTCTCTGTTGTCAAAGCGTGTTCTTTAAAAGCAATACTGCACGGAATAACAGTAGTACTGACAGATTTAAGATTGGGATTTTGACTATCTGAGAGTGACCCATTTCCTAATTCATTCAACAAATATTTCTAGAGCTCACGCTCTAGGCAGCCAGGCAGGGTGCAAAGTGACTTCATGTACACCTCATGGAGCTGGCGGCCTGTGTCCCAGGACGTGTGCTGCTCTGCTGTGGCAAAGGTGTGAGTTATGCCCTGTGAGGACTGTGCCCAAGCACCGGGCTGCTGAGGGAGCGGCTGAAGGGTGGGAAACAGTCTCTCAACCTGACCGTTTTATCTGCTAACCATACGTATACACACCGGCTGAGTGCTGAAGACTATTTCTTCGTGAAATACGACCCTTAGTGAGAGATTAAGCTTGAGGGTGAGAAATACACAGGCAACTCTTTTTTCTCTATGAAAATGTGATTCTGGTGAAAGCCAGAAGCCTTTACAAACATTCCTACAGCCTCATGTTTGGAGATCTGCAAGGGTCTTCAGGTGCACCCTGTGGACGCCAAGGGCTTCTGAGCACTACTTCGCATGAGGCTCGGCCACGCCAGAGGGAGTTTATGCACAAGCGCTTCTGATCCCCAGACCTGTGGGACGTAAGTCCGGAAAAGGAGAAATAAAACTCAAAATTGTGAATGCCACTGCAAATAGTTCCACTGTGTTTTCTAGTTTTTTACTGTGTAAAATATATATAACAAATTTTGCCATTTTAGCCATTTTAAGTGTGCGATTCGGTGGCATTCATTACGTTCACATTGCTGTGCAACAGTCACCACTATTGGTTTCCAAATCTCTTTGATCACCCAGAACCAAAACTGTAACCATCAATCCCTTAAGTCCCCCTGCCCCCAGTTCCTGGTAACCGCTAATCTTCTTCCTGTCTCTATGAATTTGCCTGTTCTAGACATTGGATATAAGTGAAATCAGATGATATTTGTCTTTTTGCCCTTGGCTTCTTTCACTTAGCAAAATGTTTTCCAAGGTTCTTCCATGCTGTAGCATGTATAAGAACTTCATTCCTTTCTATGTCTGAATAATATTTCAGTGTATGGATATACCACATTATTGACCTATTCATCAGTTGATAGACGTTTAGGCTATTTCTGCCCTTTGGCTATTGTTAATAATGCTGTAATGAACACTAATGTACAAATATCTTTCAGTTGCTGTTTTTAATTTTGGGGGGTACATACTTAGGAGTGGAATTGCTAGCTTATATGGTAATTCTATGCTTTGCTTTTTGAGGAACCACCAAACTGTTTTCCACATTAGCTACATAATTTTATATTCCCACCAGCAATAAAAATAGTTCCCATTTCTCCACATCCTTGCCAATGCTTATTATTTTCCAACTTTTTGATTTAGCCCCTCTAGCAGGTGTAAAGTGGTATCTCATTATGATTTTGATGTGCATTTCCTAAATGACCAAGGATACTGGGTCTCTTTCCATATGTTTTTTGGCCATTTGCATACCTTCTTTGAAGTAATGTCTATTCAAGTCCTTTGCTCATTCAATTGGGTTGTTTTTGTGTTGTTGAGTTTTAGTAGTCTTTATATTTTCTGAATATTAAACCCTTACCAGATATATGATTTGCAAATATTTTCTCCCATTATGTCCTTTTACTTTCTCAATGTCTTTGGATGCACAAAAGTTTTTAATTTTGATGAAATCAAATTCCTCTATTTTT
Source organism: Eulemur rufifrons (assembly GCF_041146395.1). NCBI lineage: Eukaryota > Metazoa > Chordata > Mammalia > Primates > Lemuridae > Eulemur > Eulemur rufifrons. The sequence goes on from NC_090987.1 coordinate 52,335,039, forward strand.
TTTTTCTTTTGCTGCTCATACTTTTGGTGTCATGTCTAAGAATCCACTACCAGATCCAAGGTCATGAAAATTTACCCCTATGTTTTATCCTAAAAGTTTTAAGGTTTTAGCTCTTATATTTAACTCACTGATCCATTTGAAGTTAATTTTTGTATCTGATGTGAGATAGGGGTCCAACTTCATTCTTTTCATGTGGAAACCCAGTTGTCCCAGCAACATTTGCTGAAAAGACTATTCTTTCCCATTGAATGGACTTGGCACCCTTGTCAAAAAACAGTTGCCACACAGATGTATAAATATATATTTTTGGACTCTCAATTCTATTCCATCAGTCTATACATCTAACCTTACGCCCGTTCCACACTGTTTTGATCACTGTACCTTTGTAAATTTTGAATTTGGGAAGTGTGAGTCCTCTAACTTTGTTCTTTTTCAAGATTGTTTTGGCTGTCTGGAGTGCCTTTTATTTCCACATGAATTTGAGGATTAGCTTTTGCATTTTTGCAAAAAAAATAGGCTGTTGGAATTTTGATAGAGATTGCATTGACTCATAGATTGCTTTAGGTAGTATTGGCATCTTAGCAATAGTAAGTCTTCCTACCCATGAATATGAAATGTCTTTCTATTAGGAACAGAAAAACAAGAGATAGCGGAATGATGAGAACAGAAAAACAAGAAGGAGGGAACAGTTAAAGAAAAACAGTAAGAAGGAAATACTTACAGAAAAATAACCAGGGAAAACAGTTATTTCAGTCTTAAAGAATGGGTTAATTAGGCCACAGAACAGTAACCACCACTCAGAAGATAGGTAAACACCACAAACGGTGACTTTCCCCATCACACGTATAGGAGAAAGGAATGTCTGGAACATAACCTTTAAGTTACGTCCACATCTGGAAAAATCCAGACCCCAAAACTCATGACATATAGTCATAAGTAATTATAACTGACCTTTACATCAACATATACTACTAGCATATATAAGGAGAAACATGGAAGAAGACAGCATCTTCTCCACTCCCAGAGACAGACCCATTTCCCCTTACGAAATGTATTTTTGCTTTGTACCCTTAAATTTTCCTTACAATAAATTCTTCACACATACTTGCTGAGTGTCTGTCATCTCTCTCCCTCAAGTGGGCCAAGGCTTGTCATTCCTCCAAGCCAGGAGCCCAAGAACTGGGAAAACACTTCACAGTCCAGCCATGGACAGGACTGACAAGACCGTGACATTTCTATTTATTTAGATCTTCTTTAATTTCTTTCATCAATGTTTTGTATTTTTTAGTGTACAAGTCTTTCCTCCTTGGTTAAATTTGTTCCTAGATATTTTATTCTTTTAGATGCTATTTTAAATGGAATAACTTTCTTAATTTCCTCCCCCCATTGTTCATTGCACATGTATTAAAAACAAACAATTTTTGTGTGCTGATCTTGTCCCCAGCAATTTTGCTGAATTCACTTATTAGCTCTTGTAGCTCCCTTATAGAGTCGAGATTGAGAGTTTCTATACATAAGATCATGTCGTATGTGAATAGGAATAGTCTTCTTTCTTTCTTTTCAATTTGGATGCCTTTTATTTATTTTTCTTATCTAGTTGCTCTGGCTAGAACTCCCAGTTCAATGTTGAATAGCAGTGGTGAAACTGGGCATCCTTGTCTTGTTCTTGATCTTAGGGTGAAAGCTTTTAGTCTTTCACCATTGAGTACGGCATTAGCTATAGGTCTTTCATAAATGGCCTGCTATAGACTGAATGCCTGTGTCCCCCCAAATTCATATGTTGAAACCTAACCCCCAACGTAAGGGTATTAGGAAGTGGAGCCTTTGGCAGGAGATTAGGTCATTAGGACAGAGCCCTCATGAATGGGATTAGTGCCCTTATAAAAGGGACCCCAGAGAGCTAGGTAACCCCTTCCACCATGTGAAGACACAGCAAGGTGATGTCTTCTATGAACCAGGAAACAGGTACTCACTAGACAAAAAATCTGGCAGCACCTTGATCTCAGATTTCCCAGCCTCCAGAACTATGAGAAATAAATTTCTGTTGTTCATAAGGCACCTAGTCTATCTTAGTTTTTACAGCAACCTGGATGAACTAAGGCATGTCCTTTATCTTGCTGAGGACGTTCCCTTCCATGTCTAGATTTTCACATGTTTTTATCATGAAAGAATGCTGGATTTTGTCAAATGCCTTTTCTGTGTCTATTCAGATGATCGTGGGGTTTTATTCATTCTTTTAAGGTGGTATATTACATTGTTTGATTTTCTTATGTTGAACCACAATTCCATTATCTTTAAAAAAAGACAATTAATTGCAAAATATGTATTACTATACAAAAACTATGCTCCGAGCATCATTTTAATAATTACTTCGTTATTTCATTCAACATCTATTTATTTTGCCCTCGGGCATTACTCCAAGTACTGAAGGCATGCCAGTGAACTCAACAGCCCGTGACCTCCACCCTCCTGGAGCAACATTCTGGGAGGAAGACAGACCATAAGCGAGAGGTAAAATACACGCATGTTATTATAATTAGCAGTAAGTGACTGGGAAAGTAAGAGAGCAAGAAAGTGAGGCAGAGAGCACGGGGAGGCTGAGGCTCTAGACAGAGAGGCCTGTCTATTACAACTTGCAGCATTATAGTCTACACACGTCCACAATTTAGCAATGCTTTAGAAATAAACACTTTTAGTAAAGAGGTGGAAATTGCCTAAATGGACTTAGTGCCTTTCCCACAACAATCCTCTGCCAAAGCCACAAGCCTCACCATGAAATCCCACTTCCTTTTGGTCCCATGTCCTCCACCAACAGATGTGACCCTGATGCCAAATTTAGTGTGGTTTGTAGGTGTTGTGAGCCACTGAGGCATAAATAGGACCAAATACTGCCCTCCTGAGCCAGGGCAAGGTCACAGGCGCCATCAAACGATGCGTGAGTGTCCTAAATTCATTTGGAGAGCTGAAACATCCAGGAATGTGCATTTGTCCGGAACTCCCATTGGCTGACTTCCTGATGCTGTATGATTCTTTATGACATTATAAAAGGTTACATTGCCTTTTCACTTCTGACACCAACAAACTAAGAGAACTTGAATGTGTTCATCCGATCTTCAGGATAAAGGAAAGCACAGCCTGAGCACGAAGCGCAGCCCTCCGAGGACCGACTTCAGCGAGTGGGCAACACCGAGTGCAGCCATCAAACCACACGAGTACAAAGAAAACACAGCCAGATTTATTTAAACCAGACATGACGCGGGTTAAACATGATCCAATTGAAACTACAAAATAGCAATATACTTATTAATAACTATACAGATTTTAACAGGGAGCTCCCCCAGAAGGCCCCCTTGCTGCTGTGTCCCCGAGGCCAAGGCCACCCTCCCTGCAGCCCGTCCCCTCCCTGGCCAGCTCCGTGGCTGCAGACAGGAAGCGCTGTGTGAGCAACAGGAAACCTGCGCCTCCTCGGATTGTGCACCGGCCAACCAATTAGCATGTCACCATGCGGGGCAGATGCACATGAATATGGAGCACAGAGCCGCATTTTTCTGTTCAGTCTGTCGAGCCATGAATTCACTAATCCAGTTTTGTCCTAGAACCTTGGGGGTGGGGGTGGGGACTGAGGGTGGGAGGGTTTCAAAAGCCCCATCTACAGGGATGTGGGACTCAAAACAGTCAGGCTCTATAGTCCCAAAGGGTATTTCAGAGAGCAACGGCTCTATCTTTCTCTATCCAGGAGCACTTCCTGGTGGAAGGTTCTAGATACACAGTGACCTCTCAAATTATTCCCTGTGGCAGACAGTGCTAATGTTATATCTGTCAGTCACTTGCATAAAGAAAAGCGATGACTTGATGTAAGACGTTCAGCCTAAAAGGCAACAGGTATAATCAGACACTTAGTAACAAAACCACAACATTGAAATGGGATTAGTGGTCAACATGAGCTCAGATAAAGGTAGGGAAAGGAAAATATGCAATGTCTAATTATATTTATCAGATTTAGAGCTATTTCTATAGAAAATTACTATTGTTTTGCTCAATAACACAGTTTAAAACAATGTAAACACATCCTTATTGCTACTGTGCCCAAATATTTCTCTGCTGAGCTATTAGCCATAGTTTCATTTTATAAAAACCATAATAGAAAATGTGGCCAAACAGATAGATGGAGTGTTTCCAGCAATATGGAGAAACAGTTGTGTTTATGCAGAGATTAGTCTTTCAAATTGAGAGATCTCCAAAGCTCCATTTGTACTTGAAAGGCTTGTCTTTTTGTTACCCAGTAAATAGCTCATTCATATTCCACAAAGAAAACCCTCTAAATTGGGAGAAATAGCCATATTTAACATTAGGTAGAGAAATGGGGCTGAAAGCGAGAAAAGAAGTCTATTTCCCCCAGTTTCTTGGACTAGATTAAAGCTTTCCTTTATCATTTAAAATAGCCTCTGTTTTCTCCACATATAAGAGGCAGAAATTTCATGAAAGGCTGAGAAGTACTATCCATAAATGCAGAAATTATGCCAGAGAACAAGTTAAGAAACACATTTTTAAAAAGAAATCTTGGGTCCTTTTCTCTTATCCTGCAGAACACATTTCTTAGCTGCTCCATTTCCCAAAGGCGGAGGGGGTCGTCAAGATGCTCCGAAACGCGGTGCAGCCACCGGCCCTCAGGCCAGGGCCGCCTTCCAGAGCCTAGGGGTGTCCCTGCGAGTTCGCAGGATGGCTGAAATGGAACTTGCCGTTAATTAGTCAGAATTCGAAATAAGTATCAGAACTGTGTGAATGGAATGTACACTGTATGATGTAAATTAAAGCTACTGAAAGGCGTGATGTATTCTTTACCAACTCAGAAAAATGACAATTTGGGAGATAAGAATATGTGTTAACAACTGTTTCTACGCCTGTTGGAGCATAAAAATACCAGAGCGGAGCTGCAGAGTGAACGGGCAGCCAAGGGAACGCGTCCCGCCCCTGCAGCAGGCACGTGCGGTGGGGGCTCGCGGGCCGTGCTCTTGCGAACCCCAGGCCCAGGGGCCACGGGGGCAGGGCAGGCGGTGTGGGCCCTCTGAGAGGACAGCAGGAAGAGGAAGGAGGCAAAGACCTGGGGAGGCTGAGAGTCGGTGGTCACCTGTCCCAGAGGTCAACCTTTAGGAGTCCAGAGGTGACACGGCCACACCCAGGAAGAAGCCCATTCGCATGGCAGCCCTTCCCTGGGTGCACTCCTACATCGTGCTTGAGTCTAGAAACCCCGTGTGGCATCTTTGGGGAACGACCGATTGTTTCAGAGAGATTCTGAGTCCTAGGTCCCTACGGCAGCCACAAGTAGGACAGACGCCCCATTTCCCTTGAGGGTCGCCCCTGGGCGCTGTCCGGTGGCCTGAACCTGCCTGCCAGCTCCCCCTCGAGGGCCCCAGCAAGGTTGCCGCAGCAAGGCCACCCAGAGTGTGCGGTCTGTCTGCCACGCGCACCCCCTCGAGGGCAAAGCTACACCCACCGAGTCAGCCAGCAAGACCCTCTCCGCCGGGGGGGCGGGTCCCTCCAGCTCCATCCGGATGGGGCCTTCCTCGGGAGCTTTGCAAACCTTGGAATAGAGGAATTTTATATCAGTTAAGACGACAAATCCTAATTCGACAGCTCCCAGATTTATGTTTTTATAATCATTAAAATCAGTTCCAAGACCTAACTGCTTATTGGACACTGAATGTCTCACAGTCCTCCTTACAGCAAACTTGGCGTGTCACCCTGAAAACCAGCCCCGCCCCGAGGGCGTGGCTGGAGAGTCACGTGACCATGCACCTGGTCCCCCCACCCCCGCAGCTCCCCAGTCCAGCGGTCACCCCAGCGATACTGAAGCTCTGAGAGGGTCCGCACTGAGCCCTGCCGGTGGCACCCTTCTGTCCAGTGTGACCACGGCAGACGGTGAGGATTCCACAGGCGTCAGCCATTGCTCTGCTGCGGTGTGGCTGTCACAGCGCCTGACGCCGGCCCCCTGCGGCTGCTCCAGCAAAGCTCCAGCCCATTCATCCCACCAGACGGTTGCCCCAAACTACCTCTTCAGCACCACCGCCGCTGCGACGAGGACCCTCCACGCCCCGCAGTCAGCTCAGTGTCCCAAGTGCTCCTCACTCTCTTTTGCCTTTGTTTACCGCTCCTCCGGGCCCCCTTGACTCCCAGAACCCCACATACTCCCCAAGGCAGGCTGTCCCCCCAGGCCCTCGCCACAGACAGCCCACATCTTACTTTCTGCGGTAGCCCGGCACTCAGGGACACACGCACCATCCTCACGGCAGATGTCGCGGGGACGAGGCAAGTCCGCCCCTGCTCCCGCAGAGCTCAGAGACGGTGCACCGCCTGCCCCCGCGCGGCCAGGTGGCTCCGCGTCCGGTCACCACGATGGGCAAGGAGGTCGGCGAGACGGAGGCCGGGGCGGGCTCAGGCCACACACGGCAGCCGCGGCAGGCTGAGCCAGGGCACCGCGGCCCGCCACCAGGGACGCACACCCCAGCGGGCTGAGCCATTCAACACGGAAAGAAATGTGAGAATGATTTTACTTGTAGCTCATTCTTTGGTAAAATCTATAATTTTGTGTGTAACTCACAAAAGTTTATACTACTACATGTACATAACTTTAAATTAATTAAATACATATGTAATGGGGACCATCCCCCAACTCCTTCACCAAGAAGGGGTGCACGGTCCAGAGAGTGAGGGGCGCAAGTGCCCTGCCTTGCGACCCTCATCACTGCGTCTTCTTTCTTCTCCTCCCAGTAGCAGCATCTCCTCAACAGACACACAGGACTTTATCCTTTTTCTCTTTACTCAGCACGAAATCTCTTGGAAAATACAAAACAGAAAGGACACATGGCACTGGTCACATGACATGAGTCCACTCTAATGGCCTGCTCTAAAGCTATCAATGGAGGAGAACAATGTTAGTTAACCACTGTTCTCCAACACGGCTCTATTCTTCTCACACGCCGTATCCTGCAAAGCACTGCCCTGTGTCCGGCTTCCAAAGGAAGCTGAGAAACTGTGCGGGGAAATGGCGATGCCCGTGCATGGGGACGCAGGAGATGGTGGCTCTCAGTCACTGGCTGTGTGACACTAGCCTCGTGACAGAGGTGGACCCAGGGTGTGGCCCTGGGCAGAATCTTAGGGAACACTCACGCTAAGTTCATTCACCTCTAAAACGCAGAGCCTGGGCTGAAACTTACAGACTTGCAGCTGATGGAAATGTCCTACAAATTTTCCTCATAAAGTGCAAACACTGAGACAATGTAGAACTGGAAATGTTTTTCTTTTTATTTAAACAATATCTTTTTATATGCAAAACCACAGGTATCAGTTTCCTATTTGCTCTAACGAATTACCACAAACTTAGTGGCTTAAAACATAAATGTATTACCTTACAGCTCTGGAGTTGAGGAGTCCACAGTGAGTCTCACTGGGCTAAAACCACAATCAGCAAGGCTCGCTCCACCCAGGAGCTCCAGGGGAGGATGTTTGCATGCCTTTTCCATCTTCCAGAAGCTGCCCACACTCCCTGGCTTGTGGCCCCTTCCTCAGCTTCAAAGCCAGCAAGGGCGGGTCAGGTCCTTTTCACACCAGATCTCTCTGATCCTTCCTCTGTGGTCACATGTCCCTCCGACCACAGCCAGGACAGGTTTCCCCCTTCAGAGGGCTCACGCATTTGGGCCTGGATAGTCCAGAATAATGTCTGCACCTCCGGGTCCTTAACCTGCATCACATCTGTGAAGCCCTTTTACTAGGCAAGGGGACACATTCACAGGTTCCAGGATGAAGATGTGGGGACCTTTTGGGGGCCGTGATTCTGCCTCCCACACCTTTCGTGCAATTAGACGAAACAAACAAATTAATGCAGCGAATGTCTGATGACATGCAGAACTGCCCACATGGCTATGTGTCTGATCCTCCCCGGGCACATGCTCCTACCTGGCCCCTGCTCACAAGTCTGCTCAGGTAGGAAGCCCAGGATGACGTCTGTGTAAATGAGACATGCACCAGAAAGACTTGTCCTCCTTCCTCAGCCACAGAAGTGAAGCCCACATCCCATGTGCTAACAAACAGCACTTCTAAAGTAAAGCACAGCTTTCCTTCTTAGCTGCTAAATTTATTTTGCATGAATGGCATTTTCAACCCCTCATCACACAAAGTCAGTGCAACTGTGTAGATTTGTTCCACTGTTCCTGCCTAGAATGAGCCACCAAGCTCCTCCCTCGTGCTCCTTGCACCCAGGGCCTGAGTGTGCTGTGGGCTGCGGTCTTGGTCCAGGTGGGAGACTTGCCACAACCACACGTTTCAACAAGAAATAAATGGATCTACATCTCTCACCATTAGGAAGAGCAAAGAAATCTTTAGAACATGCACTAACCACAAGTGCTACAGTGGGTGCTGGAATACATTATTCCCCAAAACCGTTCCTGGATCTGTCCACTCCACTGACAGACACTCATCGAGTCCTGGTCCCACCCACGGCACTGCAGAGGACAGAAGGCTCCTGCCGTCAGGGAGCTACGAGCAGGAAAGGCAGCAGGGTGAGCGCTGCAATGCGCACCTGCCGAGGACAGGCTGCGCCTCCCGGGGCGAGGCCAGGCAGGCGGCTCCTATGGCGGAGGGCGCTGGGGGCTGCCGGGGAGGGAGGCCCTGGCGCTGGACTCTGGTGAGCTGGGGATCTTGGGAGATGCAAGAGAAGGCAAAGGAGTGGCAGAAGCAGTTTCAGGAGGCACTGTGAGCCACAGAACTCAGAAGAAACCATGGGTGTCCGAGGAAAAATAAGCGTCATGGTTCTGCTGGCCTACAATTTATGAGGATTCTGTAGCTTGAGCCTGGAGTCCAAACCTGCACTGAAAGCATAAGTTGGTTTATGTCTGCAAATGTAATACTGTTTTCCCATTTCTATTTATATGGAACACTTTTTAAAAAGTAAAATTAAAGACCCAATGGCTCACTCGTGTAATCCTAGCACTTTGGGAGGCTGAGGTGGGAGGATCCCTTGAGGCTGGAAGTTCAAGACCAGCTTGGGCAACATAGCAAGACCCCATCTCGACAAAAGCTAAAACGAAAAAAATTAGCCAGGCATGGTGGTGCACGCCTGTACTCTCAGCTACTTGGGAGGCTAAGGCAGGAGGATCACTTGAGGCCTGGAGTTCAAGACCAGACTGAGCAACACAGCAAGACTCCATCTCTACAAGAAACAGAAAAATCTACGGGGTACAGGGGCTCACGCCTGTAGTCCCAGCTACTTAGGAGGCTGAGGCAGGAGGATCGCTTGAGCCCAGGAGTTCAAGGTTGGAATGAGCTGTGATTGCACCACTGTCTGGGCAACAGAGGAAGATGCTGTCTCTTAAAAAACCATAAAATTATAATAAATATATGTGTGTCTAATGGATTTGTATGTGTATATATACACACATATACATACACAAACATATATATTATAAATGTTATATCAAAATCAATGTGCACTGAGTGTCTACTACATGGTAGGTTTTGTCCTGGACACTGAGGGTCCAAAACTGAATAAAACATAGAGGTCCCCTCCCCCAGAGGGATTTACTCATAATCTAGTAGGAGAGAAGTAATTAAACAAATAATTAAAATCCAAAATGATATGGTTAGAGGAATCCATTGGAGCTACAAGAGCACCAGGGAAAGAGAAAGAAGAGGAACTGACCAGTTGGGAACCTAGACTGGCCCAGACGCAGTGCTGGCCCTTCACTCCTCAGTGGACTGCTCCCCCAGAGCTGCTGGGGAACCCGGGCGGGCATCCCAGCGGGCAGGCGCCCTGCAGACACGGCGCGCTCGGACACAGGCTGCCCGCGAGGGCTGTGGTTCCACCCATCTAACCACGCCTGCCCCCCACACCCCCACCTCGGTGGGTCGCTGTGGTAATTATTTATTTTCACCCCAAACCAGACCCCCTGGGGCATTTTCCACCTGGAACTTCGCTCTGTTTCCTGCCTAGGAATCCATGACAGGACCTCCTGCAGTTCTTGGAAGGTGTATTCTTGCCATGTTAGTGACACATTCGATCCTCCCCCTATGCTGGGAGCCAAGCAAGAACTCGTCTCTTCTGACAATGGAAAGAACTCGGGAGACGGCAGGACGTCCATAGGGAAATCACAGCAACCCTATTTTGGAAGCAGGGGCTCTGAGTAAAAAAACAGACTAATAAATAGGCTTGTTTATAAAATGTTTGCTTTCTTCATAATCTTAAAAATCTGTAACTGTAATTCCTCAGCCATTCGTCCTAGTCCCGCCGGTATTTGCTCCGTTGCTGGCCTCTCTGCAGAGACAGGCGGCTGGGTGTGGACGCGCCACGCACCCTGCAGCAGCAGACGGCACCTGCCGTCTCGTCCGCACACTCAGCGCGTCCCTCCGACTGGCTTCCGCAGAGCGGGGCAGGCAGACAAGGCAGTGGGTGCCTTGCTACTAGTAAGAGCAAAGGTGACTAAGAGGATGGAGTTGCGTGTCAGGATGGGCCAGGAAGCAACTGCCAGGCAAAATGGCAAGTCAAAAAGTGAAAATTCCGTATTATTTATAACTTAATAGAATACACTTAAATCATCCTCTAAATTTGGTATAATCTCTTATACACACACACAACACACACACACACAAAACATATATTCTTTTACACATCTATGTAACACCTTTAGAACCTCTTTCTAGTGCTCAGAACCTCCATCTAGATAATTATTAACCACAAACAGGATAAAATCTAATCTATTTTAATCAAAGGACTGCATTCTGCCACCATCGCTAACACTTCCCTCCCACACGAAGAGGGCACTCACTTGCACACTCTGACAGACTGGAAGGGGTTCTTACATCATCACAGCCCGGAAAGGCAGCACCCCTTGTCATGCAGGCAGGGTGTCCCTTTGGAGAGCAACACTGCAATAAACAAAACCACCCCGAAACGTGAGGCCTGAGCGGCGCAGCCTCCCGCCCCGTCCCGGCTCAGCAGCCGCGCCGGAATGAACATCTGCAGCGTCACGCGGCACCATTAGCTCCCACAGCCTGTTAGCATATTTTAATGCTGTGATCACAGCTTTCTATTTCTACCAAGGTGCTACGAGGTGCCAGACTCTGGATTCACACATTGCGTCATTATTGCCCCTGGAGAACAGATTACACAGCAATATTGGGGCTGGGGTTGCAAGGTGTCGAGAGGGGTGACAGCGCAAAAGGCAGATGGGGCCCCCGGCACCCTGCAAAGGACAGAGGGGCCACGGTGCGGGAGGCTCTCGCGTCAGTGGGCGCTGGTAGACACTGTGCCCGGATGGACCCCTCTCTCAAAAACCTGAAAATAATCACATTATTTACAAAGAAACACTTCTCTTGGCTAAATGCTACAACCAATATTTATCTCATTAAAGTTAGTGACAGAAGTAAAGCCACTGATTCAGAATGCTTTTTTGGAGTCACAAGTACCCCCGGAGATCACAGCTGCCTTCCTTGCCAGCAGGCTGAGAAAACCCGGGCCGAGGTGTTAATGAACCAAGGTCACCACAGAGTAGCAGAGCTGCTGACTCTCCACTGTAACTCATTCTTGTGACACAGGAACGCACAAACCCACTGCCACCCGTAAGACGAGCAAGCCTCAGTGCTGGGCCTCCGAGGACAGCGTGGCCAGGGGTGCTGCCCCGTCCGAACTTCACATCCCAAGTCCACATGCAGCACCGGCCTCCCGGTCTCCAGATGTGTGTGTGTGCGCTGCACCCAAACACACCAGAGGCGACGCAAAACAAAGTCCTCCATCACTGGTTTTCAGAGGGCAGAAGAGCTGGATCCTGCATCTCTCTCCAAGTACGACTCCTGCTGTTATTCCATCATTCTGTTCGTGCACGACACAAATCCCGTGACCCACATGCGACTCCCATGGACAACCCCTCAGCGCTCCCTCCCTGACCAGAGCACAGGACCGCAGGAAGCAGCTCATCTCTGCGCCCTCCCACCCCTGCTCAGCTGCACTTGGTAGCAGGCATCCCACAGCCCCGGACTGCTCCGGAGGGTCTCACTGTGAGTCAGGCCCACTCCCAGCCACAGGCTGAGGGGATTAGACTTGCTGCTCTGACTTCCTTAAGTGTGGGCAGGGACCCGATGAGTTCTTATACACCTGGTTGTTGTGACAATTAAATGAGAAGAATCAGGTAAAGCGATCAGCACTTAGTAAATACTGGACCTCGTGGAATTGTTTGAGAGATTAGTTCAATCACGTAAAAAGCTCTTTGGAAAGTTACAAAGTACAACCAAGATGTTGGCTGCTACAACTGTAGATCCTTCCTCCATTGGTATTTTCTCAACTCCCCAGCCCCAGGCTGACTCACAGCAGAGGCTTCAACTGCCCCTCTGGCCATGAGCCAGTGGGACTCCTCTCCGCCTCCTTCTTAGCTCAGCAAGCACCTTCACCTGTACAGCAGGCCTGCCCTCCAAGTCCCTTCTCCATGTGAGACCCAAGCCCCCTAAGAGACTTGCTCACCCACCACCTGCACCTGCCTACCTTGCCCACTTCACCCAGCCCCTGCACCCCTGCACCTGCCCACCTCATCCGGCCCCTGCACCCCTGCACCCCTGCACCTGCCCACTTCACCCAGACCCTGCACCCCTTCACCTGCCCACCTCATCCGGCTCCTGCACCCCTGCACCTGCCCACCTCATCCAGCCCCTGCACCTGCCTACCTCACCCAGCCCCTGCACCCTTGCACCTGCCCACCTCACCCAGCTCATGCCTCTCACATGCTTGATGCTCAGAAAAATATCCTCCATGAAATATGCCCAAAGAAAGGATGTTTTGCTACTACTTAGGATATCACTTTCTGCAAGTAACTACCCCAAATATGTTTTGTCTACAACAGTCTCCAGCCTCCTGTCCAGACGTTATCTTCAACAACTATTTCTCTTTCAACCACTTCTGACCTAAGGATAAAAGGGTCAGATGTATAGCTCAAGTTCCTTTTGCTCCCAGTTTTTAGAATAAAACAAATACTAGATGCCCAGCATGCTCCACTAAGGATAAAGGGACAGCTAGAGGGGGCAGTGCCCACAGAGGAGCTGTCCACAGCATATGCCACGGCTCAAGGGACCTTTCCAGAACAGGCATGTACCCACACCGGAGCAAGTGGCTTTTCTCCAAAAGGTGAGGTTATCCCAAGGGGAGTACAGCTTATGCCCTAAGTATAAGATCCTGATGGGGACAGAAGGCAGGGCGTTTAGGGGAAAACATGCCCTTCTGAAAGACTGCTGAACCTTCTGGACAACCAGGGTGCGGTTTCCGAGAAGGGCAGAGGAACAAGGACAGACTGGCTCCCTGCTTGTGTCTGCAAGCTCCCGAAACACAAGCTCTCTCTCCTCTCCAGTGACTGTCTACATTAAGAATAAGTTTTATCTTTGATTTCCCTTTTCTTTCTGGAAAGGAAGAAGAAAAAATCATCTTTTCCCTCTGCTGTTAGCTCTGGGGACATAACAAGAATGGATGAAGGACTGAGAAAATGATTACCGCCGAATTTAGGTTGTTGGGTTTTCTTTCCATATTAAAAGCTGACATGACTGAAAGTCATCAGCCCAGATGGTTCATTCAGAAGCGCAACCCTCAGGGGTCACCCCACCTCTGCATTACCATGACGCATCACTCTGCAGCTTTGGATTCTAGCTCTGTGGTTGTGATTACTCAAGGACGGTCCCCTCCAAGCTTCACTGTATATACCCTTGTGGATAATCTTTTTAAACAAATATGTGACTAATGGCCATCAAGCCAAGCCATAAAGCATCTCCAAGGTTAACGCACACGCACTGCACCGAGCTCGGCTCCACGGCGGTTCCCCAGCCTTCGTCCCACAGTCTCATCCTGGCAGCAATGGCTCCTTGCCTGACCACCGCCACGTTTAGACTGGAAGTGTTCATAAGCGGAAACTCACTACTGACGTTACATAAACTCCATTCCTGGCACCCAGAAAATAATTAGCAAAGCAAGCCTCACAATCATCCACGTGCTCACGCACAGCCGGGCAGGGTGCTAATGAGACTTTTACCTACTTCCCTACAGCACCAGGGGCAGAGCTGCCCGTGACGGCACCCAGCTTTGGAAAGTTCTCACAGCTTCATGAGAAAGCAGTCCAAGGGAGTCTCTAAAACCCTTCCAAATTAAGAGGCTAAACCCTAGGAAATGAGTAGCCAGGACTGGCCGTCTGCACGAGGACAGCGCTGGGCCTGTCAATGCACATGAGGACCACAGGTGCCCCCGCGGCTGCTGGCTGCGCTCCGGCTTTGACAACGCAAGACCACGTCCTCCTCCCCCACCCTCACCATTCCGCATTCCGTGCAGGGCTTAAATCAATAGTGTTATCATACTACGACTGTCCTTTCATGCTCTCCCTAAAGCCTAATAATTGTCAAGTTTGCACTAAAATTGATCAGTAACAGAGGGCCTCGTCTCTTAAACACCCCCCGCCGCCCCCACACACCCTCCCCAGCTGCCCAGCGGCCTCCCCGGGAAGCAGGACCGCATTGATTTCTATCTGATTACAGGAGAGTTCACCCTGACTTTCCCCAGTTACTTAAGCCGCGTCTCATTGCGTGTCCTTAGAGACCAGGGCTTCGCTGAGGCAGAGTGTCTAGACAGTATTCATGACCCATCTGTCTGGCACGGCCCAGCGGATGGCAAACTCTATTAGAACTGAAACCATTTTTCCCCTCCTCCTCCTCCCATCTCTCTTTCCCTTTGCGAAGCAGGAATCTGACACTGAAAATTACTATCATTGTTGCAATGCTCAAAATAGCACCGCCAGACTTTCATTAACATCCACGCTAGACTACTAAATATTTAAAGAAGTGGATAAATTTCCTCTGAAGTAGGACAGCCCTGCACACATGAAAGCAGCAACAGAATCAAAATGTAAATCTGAGAGCTTGTTTTTATCCAAGTAAATTTAGTGTCACAGCAGGAGGAAACGGTGCCTAAGGTTTATTAAAACTTTCCCTCCCATTTGTTCTCCGCCTTTGTTTATTTGAAAAGGAAAAATTACCGTTTAAGACCCTACAAGATTTTAATTGATCAGAAAACCATCTTGAAGAAACAAAGGCAGCCCACAGAAGGGGTGGCGTGGGCGGGGCCAGGCTGCCAGCCCCGCCCCTGCTCACCCCCCAAAACCTGCAGTGGGAGCCGTTGCCAGTGACAACCTGCCACCAGAGCCTGCAGGTTCCCAGCCCAGCCCAGAGAGATGCACGTCCTCCTCCTCACCTTGTTTTAACTTCCAGCTCGGATCATTCTCACATAAGTCAGTAATGGTTCTGCTGTGGATTCCTTTTTTAAGTTGAAAAAGGAGGCGGGGAAGCCCTGTCAACAGAACACACAGGGTGCTGCATAACAGCCTGGCCCCCTGAACGGGCCTCCGCTGCTGGCCCCGACCAAGGCAAGCCAGAACTCAGCCTGTGGAAGCTTCAGAGCCCCTCACCCCGCCACGCTCTGAGACACCACAGCTGGAACAGCCTGTCCCACGCCGTTTGCACCACAGAGAGTCTGGTCCACTGAGTGTGGCAGGGCCCCGAGGCAGCAGCCCCCACCATCCGCGGGCACCACCGGAGAATTCTGGAGGGGCCACAGCGCTCAGGCCAGAGCCAGAGGGAGATGATGGCTCCGCAGCTAAAGGCCCCTGTTGGCCCGTGGGGGGCTCTTGACGCTCATGGCAGGTGCAGTGGGGAGAGTAACGGCAGAAATAGTCTCCCTGACCCCCTGCTGGAGCCGCACTGTCCCTCATCGCCCCAAGGCAGCTGTCATCACACCCACCCTCCCCATGGGGGAAGCGGGACAGACAGGGGGCTGACTGCCCCCACGTCACAGGAATGGCCCGTGGCAGGCACTGTGGAAGAAGGGACGGCTTATCGATTAGCAGGGGAACGTCAAGGAACTCAACAAAATCAATGACCCCTGGCACACTGGGGTTCCTAGGTTAATTTTTTTACAATCTATTTGAAAATCCAGCATGAAACCAAGATTATCAGCATCTACGTATGAATTAAAAATGGCCACATAAGCAATTGCTCTTGCCCTTCATTCAGAACAGTAGATTGTCTGTGCAATCCCCACCCCAAACTCCACAAACATTTCAAGAACTGATGAATAAATCCCTATCTTGCTAGAAAAGCACAATGGGAGGAAAAAGGAGCCGAAAGGAGAAACCACAGCCAGTGCTCGCTGCTGCCAGGATACTGGACCCCGGCTGTGCAACTCTGAACAAACCCCCTAATCTCCCCGTGCATTGCACCCTACAACGCCGCTCTAGGGCGGTTTGAGAGCCAAAGGAGACACTGTGTGTAAACAGCTGGCACTCAGCAAACGGCAGCTCCCTTCCTACCTCATTCCCACCGCCCGGCAGCCACAGACCTGCAGAAGAATGACGTTCACTGTATTTACTGTGTGCTGGGCACGGTCCTCGCTGCGCTACCCGTGCTGTTTCAGTAAATCCTGCCACCACCCTTGGAGGGGCATATCACTATCGTCCCCCACATCTTACAGATGAGAAAATCACGGTACAGAGAGGCGAGGCAGCTTGCCTGAAGCCACAGGCAGGGAGCAGTGGCCCCAGGACTGGAGCTCAGCACCAGGCATTCTGTGCTGTGGACGGAACGGCAGCCTGGGAACCGCATCGCGGTGTATGATGTTGTGCATCACGTGTGTGCACAGGAAAGCATGTTCTCCCCCAGCAACGTGAGGCCTGGGGTGGGGGCGACATGGGCACAAAATGGGAGCCTGCACTGGCAGGACTAACAGGTAACAGGCTACACACCCACACACACACACCTGCACACACACAGCACACTCACCCAGACTCTCACCCACATACCTGTGCACACACACACCACACACGCTTGCACACTCATTCACACATACCTTCACACACTTGTACACATACACATTTGTGCACACTCACACTGACATGCATACTCGTGCACACACATACCGAAGGGACTCTCACACTTCTTTAGGGCCCAGCAGAAAGCATTTCACATTTCTTCTGGGCTTGGCACAAACCAGTCTTTCCTACACAGCATATGAATACTCAGAGGCCCGGGGTCAGTCTCTTGACAGTTGCTGTATTGGGAAATCTCGACCAGTTAGGAAGCACAGTACAAGCCTATCACACTGCCGGTCCCCAAGTACACTTATGCTTTGGTTAGTTGGGTGCTTGTGGTAACCAAGTACGTGCTGTGAGGACAGCCGCATCTCTCTGTCCTATCATGCAGGCTGCCAGGATCATGCAGATCTTTCCAGCCCCCAGTTAAATCAGCAGGGTATGAGGCCATGCAAATAAAGGCTGTTTGCATCCTCTGACCAGACTAGAGTCTTCTAAAATCATAACATTCATCCCTACACTCGGCAAACACTCCCAGGACAATGTCCGTGTGCTGTGTGTGCCAGGCACTGTGGCCGGCATGAAGGCCACTACAGAGGCCCCGCAGGATGGTTCCCCTGAAGGCTGTGCTTATAGATGCCGGGAAGCAGCAGAGGAAGGACAAATAGTCTTCAATAAATACTTTTCAAGTGGGGGCTGGGGCCACTGACCCCTCCACAGTCAAAAGTCTGCATATAATTTTGACTCCCGCATAACTTAACTACAATAGCCTACTGTTGACCGGAAGCCTTGCTGATGACATAAACAGTCAATTAACACATATTTTATGTGATAAGCATCATATACTGTATCCTTACAATAAAGTAAGCTAGAGAAAAGAAACTGTTGTTAAAATTACAAGGAAGAGAAGATATATTTACTATTCATTAAATGGAAGTGGATCATCATGAAGGTTTGCATCCTCATAGTCTTCACGTTGAGTAGGCTGAGGAGGAGGAAGAAGAGGGTTGGTCTTGCTGTCTCAGGGGTGGCAGAGGCAAAAAAAAAAAATCCACCCACGAGTGGTGGACCTTGTAGTTCAAGCCCATTGTTGTTCACGGGCCAACTGCACAGTCAGTGCTCTGCTGGGGTGTGAGGACTTGCACAGATGTGAGCACAGCCCCCGCCTTCAAGGAGCTTCACACCCAGTGGGAACTGCGCTCGCACACACGTGACCATCAGGCAGAACAGACAGTGCCCTCCGAGGGGCCCAAAGTGCTGCAGGGCTTCTGGTCACGGGGCGGGGTCAGGAAGGGGGACCGATGTCCCATAACTGGTGGATAGTCACAACACCGACTAAGACAGGAAGTACCAAAGGAGGGGCTGGCCTGGGCAAGGAGGGAGAAATAATCAGCTCAGCGCTGGACGCCAGGGTGTGAGGGGCCTGGTCAAGGCCTTAGTCACAGCTGGACTGGCCTGGCTGCAGACAGGACGTGGGTGGTGGTGACACTGTGTGGTGTCTGGAAGGCCCAGGCCAAGACTGACCCCAAAGGCCAGAGGAGCCGGAAACAAGGAGCAGCTGAGCTCCCAGAGACCAGCCTGGTGCAGACCCTGTGATCCAAGGGGACAGAGAGCCTCAAGAAGGGGCTGACCACCTTCAGAGGCAGTGGAGAAAAGACTGGTGAAAGAAGATATGAGGACAGAGCCCACTGTCTCTGGCCATGAACAGGTGACCCCAGCAACAGCAGCTGGGAGGGAGCCTCGGTCAAGGGGAAGCAGTTGGGGCAGCAGCTGAGAGGGACAGGGACGGGGTGGGGCAGAGGTGGAGGGGAAGGAGGGCGTCTAACCGGGAGACTGGGAGGGCCCACAGGGGTGCTGGGGCCGTGTGACATGGACATGGGAGGAGTGGCCTAGGCGCTGCAGCGTGGGTCCAAGGGCAAGGGCGCGGGCTCAGACGCAGGGCACATGAAGCCATGGGCAGGGAGGTGACAGCAGCAGGCAGGAGGGCTGAGGGGACAGGAGGACAGGGAGATTCAAGCCAGGGCAGCTTGGGGGCCTGCATGAGCGCCAGCCCCTGCTCGCCTAGAGCTTGGCCTGTTTGGAGTTCAACAGGTCATCGGTGATCCCAAACTCCTGGATGAGACCTGGGAGCTGGTTCTCAAGGGGAGCAGGGGGGCTTCTAAAAATGTTAAGTGTATACATCCAACATGTTTTACTTCATCAGTTCATAATAACATGCACAGAAAATCTCACTGGTTCCCGCTGAAGAGCGATGGGGAAACCTTATTCTTAAGTTAATGGATCCAGTATGATACACAGTTCAGGGTAACCGAACAGCGCACGGGAGTTTCTCTTTACAGAAGTAGCCCAGCTAATCAACCGGGGAAGGACAGAGTCAGGCTGCGCTGCTCTGCAGCCCTAATGACTGATGACGTCACACGAGAGCAGCAGCCAGACCCGCGGGTCCCGGCGGGAGACGGCGGCGCCTGGGTAGCAGCTTCCTGCACACACGTCCACACCTGGACCTGCCCACCAAGGCCGTAAGGGATAGAGCACATTCAGCGACGCCACAGGAAAGCAGCCAGCAAAACCCAGAGTACGGAGACCCTGCCGAACGAGCAATCCAGACCCTGCCACCAAAAGTCACAGGAAGGAGGAGAAGCAGGGGCACGAGGAGGAAAGGAGGACAGAGAGTGAGCGAGGGGAGGAGGGGAGAGACGGACGTGGAGGGAGAACCTACAGGGCCAAACCCTCTCAAGGCTGAGTCCACCCAGCGCTGCCTGGAGCCCGTCTGGATCCTGGTTCAAACCCACTGTGAACAGAACAAATCAAACACACATCGATAACACACAACTGAAAAATATACTCTAAAGGAACAGTTGATGAGTATTCTCTGATATAGAGAATTATTGTCAATGTTTACTGAAATCATTACAGGAAAAAAAAATAAAGGCCTGGTATTTGGAAGGCCTGGTCGAGGACAGGTTTTCTATATGGTTATGAGCCTGGTCCCCAAATCCTCAATCAATAAAATATAATACTTGAGGGGGTGGGAGGTGGAGGGTGGTTAGAGCTTGGTGCCTGAAGGTGGCTCATGTCTGGACCCAGGTGACAAGTGGGGGGGCAGTCCCTGTAGGGGAAAAAACGATGAAGGTGGGAAGGGCTGTCTTGGGAAGTGAACAATCAGCTCAAGCCCTGATGTGCTGGACTTTATTTTACTGGGCTATTCTTACCATAAATGGCACTGGCAGGGGGAGTTTCCCTGAAAGTCCTGAAGTTAAAATCCTGGCTGATACACTTTATCAGCTTCGGTGCATTTGATCTGGGGACTCAGTTTTACGAAGCCCCCTGCAGAGAGCGAAGCAGCTTCCCCTCCAGTAGGGATGGGGGCTGCTCCGCCCCCCACAATCCCCCATCAGATCCTCTCTTAATTGGAAATTCCACTGAAGCTGAAGGTGAAAGTTGTTCCAACTGACGGCTGGCTTCTTTTCAACCTTGGGCTTACTCTTAAGGTCCAGGGGCACAAATTCCGTAGCAGTGATGGCTTCGGGAAGGTCTGCTCTTGCCAAGACTTTCAGAGAGCACGGCTCTTTTCAAACTGCACAGACTACTCAATTGTTGCTTCTGGGAAGTCAAAGGAACTCTGCTGTCCCCCACCAAGATGTGGCCAAAGAGCTCAGAAAATGCGGCACGACAGGACGCACTCGGCTGGGCAGGAGCAGGCGGCCTGGGCAGAGGCGGAGCCTCACACCTGGCCTGTCTGTCTCTGGCCCCACCGCTTTCCCAGCCCTAGCTCATGCACCCGAGCCTCAGCCTTCTGTCCCAGAACGGTGCCACCTTCACTGCCAACCCCGGCTCGTGCTCATCTAGGCCCTGGCACTCAGTCCTCTCCTCTCTCATCCCGCGTGCCCCCTCCAGGAAGCCGCCACGACTGCTAGTCCAACCAGTGAGTCCCTCTGCACCCCCGAACCACCCAGCCCCCACTCCCTGTGCTCCCGCCTTGATGGCAGGACCTGGGTTTTTCTTCATTTCCCCACAATGCCTCGTGCAATGCCTCGTACAAGGACCAAAGAAGGCGCTTAGTAAATAATTTTATTTGTATAAATAATTATTTTATTTGTACAAATAATAGATAATTTTATTTGTGTAATTTGTACGTTTAGTGCTCAGGACTACAAAATTTTGACAGAGCAGGTAGAGAAGATGTGACATCTGGCAACTTAGACTGACGACGTATTCCCTCTTCCACAGAAAGATGCATCCGGCAAAACCCTCCCCTCATGAGACAGTCAGCACCAGCCTGGCCTTCCACATCCAGACAAACCCCGTGGGTCGCCCAGCAAAATAAATGCACCTCGGTGATGGAAAACCTGACCGCGGTTAGCAAAGCAAAGAGGCAGCTGAACCCAAATGAGCCTCAGTCCAGCTTCTGAAAACATGTTCTGAAGGGAAAAGCTACTTAGAGCCGCTGTAAGGGCTTCTGTTACCATTAGTGTTACCGACTTTACAAATAACAGTAACTTTTCTTGCTAAATTCTAAACATTAGCAAATATCAAATGAGAGAAAGAGACGGCCGGGTCGTCTCAGGCACAGTGCACAGCCCAAGCCAATGACACGGGCAGGAAACGGATCCCAGCCCCCCTGGACCCTCAGAAGATTCCGCCTGCTTCAGCCTGAGTGTACTCAGACATCAGAGCCTTGGTCAGAACCTGGGTTCCTCCAGGTGGGAACAACGTATTGCAGATCAAATACGCCAATGCGTTCTTAAATAGGAGCTAGAATGAGGCGCCATTTGTTTTTCTGGAGTGTAGCATGTTATGGGCAAGAATTTCTGTGCACTTTGATTTTCAAGGTGGAGAGGAGGGGAGTCTTGTTCCCAGAGTTAACACTCCATGAAAGGCATGCTGTCCATCTGCTGCAGGAAACGCACTGGTAGATGATCCAATAAAAAATGTATTGTCTATTGAAACCACTCACACGTGGGGAGCCTCCAAGGCTCGTCACGCAGCTATTAACGGGAAGTAAAATGCCGTTCGTTTACTATATATTCTTGCCCCACAGGCGGCAGGGAAGAGAACATATATTCATTCAATATTCTATCACCCTCAAGGCTTCATCCATCCTGAAGCCAAACGCTAACAACAGCGGCAACAAAGGGCAGGGAAGCTACCACCTTTCCCAGAAGTTCCTGACCACAAAAAGCAGCCCAGCCACGACCAACTCAGAGTGAGTGTCCCCATATGACACCTCTGTGGCTTCCTCTGGTGCCTGCAGAGAACCAGGCAGCCACAGGCCAGGTCACCACGGGCACCTTCAGCTGGAATACCCCCCAGCGAGCCTCCCCATGGGCAGATCAGGTGAGAAACACCCAGAATCTCTGTGCAAACTCACTCTTGGACACCTAGAAATTCCTGTTCCATGTGAAGAGTGGCCCTGATGTTAAAGTCGGATAATACGAAGCCACAGTGACTCACCTCCCCGAGAAACAGCCAAGCAAGGAGTGGCTACAATGACGATCACAATGCGATGACGGAGACCACGCTGCTCACGAGCATTATTTCATCTAAAGCCTCATAAGGCAGAAATCATGCCTGCTTCACAGACAGACTCATCACTTCCCCAAGCAGAAACTTGAGCCCAGGTCAACCTGAGGCCACAGCCACCGCCTCGCCCTTGTCATTCTGTCTCACAGCTCTCCAGTCTCCATAAAGGGAAGGTCGTCATAACTAACTCCCACTTTCGCTGTAACGACACAAGTTCCAGCTGTATCCGAGCAGGACAGGCCACCAAGTTGCCAGCAGGACCTTAGGGTCCCTCTGCTGGGGAGCAGGTGAGCCACTTATGGATATGCACGTGCTCCCCTGGCTTCCAGGCTCACGTTTCTGGAGATGAGTGGAGAAGATGTCTGGAAATAGGCCTTAGAAGTCAGGCAAGAATACTGACGAGAAAGGGAGCGAGAGATGGAAGGGACTAGCGCAGGAGGGAAGAGGGTTGAAACAAGCAAGACCTCGTGAGGATCTGGCAGCGAGGGAGAGTCCCTGACGCACGGAGAGAGCCTGCGCAGTGCCTGGGCGGGACCGGAGGCGGGGCCTGCCCGCCGTCCGTGCAGAGCTCGCAGATCCCGCCAAGTACGCACACGGCCCTGACATCCTCTCCACAGTCCATCGTGGGCGTCTGCTGTTACTTAATCTAGAGAAAGCAAAGTAAGAAGCTGCCTTTACACTGTGCTTTCCCTTTTAAGACCCCTGGCTTGAATCCAGCTAACCTATACTGGGTGCTCAGTACTTGGAAGATTCTGTTCTATGTGATCTACATCCCACGTCATGCCCAGGCAACCATTCTTTTTTTTTTTTTTTTTTTTTTTTGAGACAGAGTCTCACTCTGTTGCCCAGGCTAGAGTGAGTGCCGTGGCGTCAGCTTAGCTCACAGCAACCTCAAACTCCTGAGCTCAAGGGATCCTCCTGTCTCAGCCTCCCGAGTAGCTGGGACTACAGGCATGCACCACCATGCCCGGCTAATTTTTTCTATATATATTTTTAGCTGTCCATATAATTTCTTTCTATTTTTAGTAGAGATGGGGTCTCGCTCTTGCTCAGGCTGGTCTCGAACTCCTGAGCTCAAAGGATCCACCTACCTCGGCCTCCCAGAGTGCTAGGATTACAGGCGTGAGCCACCGCGCCCGGCCCAGGCAACCATTCTTATGTCCCCATGTGCAGAGGAGGGCACAGAGGCATACAGGGTAACACAACTTGCCCACCTGCCATGCAAGTGCCTGGCCCAGGACCCCGACCCAGCAGTCTGGCTTGGAGCAAGCACATCCTCACTCACGGGTCGTTTTACTGTTTGCTGTGGGGCACCTGAACATTTCCCATCCGTGGGAAAGGCAGGCAAGAGGCTCCCGCGGTGCTGCTGGCCCTCTGGCACACTGCTGCCTGCTGGCCCTCGGGGAGGTGCCCCCACTCCCAGCCCCTGGTACACCCCAAAGCTCTCTTCCCTCTGCCCTGTCTTGTTTCTGGGCACTCAGTAGGACATGCACAGTATGCCCAGGCCATCTGGGACCTGGAGAGACCCCGAGCCTGCGGGCCAGAGGATTCAGCTGGGGGGACGCAGCGCTGCCAAAGGCTATGGCACAAAACATGCCCAGAGGAAAACTCGGACCAAGGGCCAAGAAAGCACACACCTAACCCTAACCTCTGCGAACTGTCCACAGACTGCAGGGATGGGACTTGAAGAACACCCAATCTAAGAAAATGCAAACTGACACAATAGAAAAACTTGAGGAAAACTATTTGTGTTGCTAGACTCTTGGATTTGGCAAGCACAAACAGAAGACTCGGAAGTCACTGGAGCACGGTGGCGTTTATGCTGGGGCGTGTGCAGCTGGCCCCAGTGCAGAGACGCAGGAGCAGTGGAGAAAACGGTTTGAACATCTCCACCCACGTGCACATGTGCAGCACTGTGTTTAGGTAGTCTAATTTCCATTCACAAACGTTTTAAAATCTGTATCACATTTAACTCCTTAAAATAATGAGAGGAAATCTGGGGAGAGAAGCTGAATGATCTCATAAGAGGCCCCTGAAGAGGGTCCCCCGTTCTCCCCAAGATCTGCAGCTGGGACAAGATCCTCACCCTCCACCCACCCCCTCAGCCCACGGAAACAGAAAACAATAAACCGCTTGCCTAAGAGAGGCACAACAGGGTTTCAAAGCTGCCTTCTCTCTCCTTCCTTATCAGAAAAACCAAGAAATCATCACAAATCAATGTTCAAACTCTGATTTCACTTTTTCAAGTTCAAGAAATGCTCTAAGCCTCAGCCTTGGAGCTTCACACCTGTAAACCTCTCTCTCGTTGTTTTCCGTCTGGTATCTAACAGGAAAACACGTGATCAGAACCTTTAAAAGTCCCATCTAAATTTTTCTTTCTTATTTAAATTATATGATTAACTACGGACCCTCCACATATCTTTGCTCATTTGTGATAAGACTGGGGTGAAGAACACGAAATCAACACACGACTCCTTGGAATCCAGCCAGCGTGTCTCAGGTGAGCACCACAAGCCTATTTCGAAGCACAGTGCCACTGACCATCTCGGAGGACAGAACAAATTTCCCACTTTTAGACATGCCATCTCTCTATCCTAAGAAGAGGAAACGTTTACTTTGTGAAAATTCAAATCTCCTTCCTTAACCAGAAAATAGTATCCTTCCCACTCCCAACGACCCCACCTCCTGACCACTCCAAACCACATCAGACGGGCGCCGCCAGGGTTCAAGGAGGGACTTACAGTTGAAGATGCCAGGAGGAGGGTGCTCAGTCACCAGGAGACAGTTCTCTTCGTCACTGTTGTCCCCACAGTCGTTCTGTTGGTTACAGACCAGCGAACCAAGATACAAGCATTTACCGCTGGTGCAGGTGAATTTGCACTCTGAAAAGTACAATATAAAGCATGAAGCAGTCAATGCCAGCTTGGTGCTCTCGAGTTGCTATGTCGTCGGTTTTGCTTTCCCCCACTTGCATGCCATGGTGGTTTGGGAGCTCAGACTATCTGGAGATCCCAGGAAACTAAACTCAGAGAAGGGCCATCTGGGCAAGGACCTGCCTGCTTCGAGATGCACAGGGTGGTGCCCCCTGCACTCTGCGGGGCACTCTCAGGCCTGCCACACGCTACTCACCCCGTGGCACTGCCCACACACGAGTAACACACGTGCTCTCTTTCTTCCCACCACCTGCCCTGCCACAGTCATAGCTGTGGGGCTCCATTATTCTGCTTGGAAGCATCCTTGGCAGCTCTCCACACCTCTGAGGACGGGGGAGCCTGCGCAGCCTGCAGGGCATGGCTCACACAGGAGCTCCAGCTTGACAGAAAGGGGCCCATACGTTTTATTTCCAACTTGCCACGGTGAAACTCCGGGCAAAATCTTTAACCTCTCTGGTGTTCATTCATCCCATGCCTAAGAAACCCCGGGCTTAATACCGGGCAGGGGTAGCATTGATTTTATAATTTAAAGCATGTGAAATATTTAGCTCTCGGCTAAAGGACCACGCTGGTGAATTATAAAAATAGGACAGAGCCCATACCCAAATCCCTGTAGGCCACACTAAACACAGGAGCCTTGAAATCTGTGCAAATCAATATTTGAAAATGGAATTTACTTTTACAGGCATTTAAAATAAATTTTCAAACACATTACTATCAACTTAAGCAATTAAGGATAAAGGAAATTATACAGTTACATACACTTGAGCACATAAAGGTCCACATACCCTTACAGGGACTATCAGTTTGCGTTCTGACTATGAGAGTTTTCCTAGAAGCACCCGCAGAAGCCGGCGGAATTCACGCAGCGTGGCCCGCGCGGGGCAAGGCTGGCAGAAAGAGCATCGGGAAGAATCCCGGGTTCCCCGGGTCCGTCCCCCGCTGCTGCTGACCAGCACGGCCTCCTCCTTTCTCCAGGCCTCGGTTCTGCCTGTCTGGAATAAGGGCGGGAGGCCTGGACCGAGTCCGCAGCCCTTTCAAATCTAATGTCCATTATTCAACTAAAAGACTGGGCATCAGCACACGGGCCTCTTCCAGCCACGCTAGCCACGCCGGGGCTGACTGCAGCCCACGAAGGGAATGACCCCTTACCTGCTGCAAAGACACAGAACTTAAGTCCTCAAAGTATTTTTGTGAACCCATATCAAAGGGGTATTATAATCCTCCATTTGTTCACATTCTCCTAAAAGAGTACAGAAAAAGAAACCAGCCGCACCGCTGACCTAGTTTAGAATAACATGTGAACGCAGCCAAATGCACGCCCACGGCTCCTGGCTGGCACCGCCCCGGTGAGGGAGTCCGTGTGCCAGCACCGCCCGCCACGTGGTGGAGCCGCGGCAGGAGCCACCCTCGTGCTCTCCCTGAGGTGGAAAGATTAAAATCCAGCTGTATGAAATCACATTTATGAAGTGACTTTTTTTTTTTTAACTTAATGTAGAAAAAGGATGTCAAGGGAAAAATTTATCTTCTTTTCCAAAAGAAATATTGGACTTTGGGTTAAGACCAAACATGAAAAGGACATGAAGCAAAAACAGGTCCTCTCAGTGGTGCTGAGATGGTCGTTGGAAAAAAGGGAATACTAACGTGAATTGAATCAAACTCTAAAAAATTAACCGTTGCTGTGGTTTGAAAGGATCCGAGGTTAGACCACCACATTCAAATACGTGTGGAACTTTAAACCACAAGGCAAATACAACCACATCCACACTTTACTGGTTTTAGTAACAACTTGTTTGAGGGAAACACAACATATTTGCAAGGAAATGAATTATGTGATTCACTGATTCACATGACCAAGGCTTTAGCCCTACGTTACGTGCTAGGGACTGAGACACGGAAACACGGAAATGAACGAGCCGGCCCTCTTCAAAGGGCTTACAATAGGAACTTTGAAAATGTGAGTCGTGGCTGATTTGTCAGCTCCTGCAAAGCCCACATATTTTGCTTCTTTACATCCTTCAAATCTAGAGCTCGGCCCAACCTGTAACAGGTACTTGGTGAATCTGATCTGAGTCCCCTGAGAACCTTGTGACACGACCAGGGCAGATAATATCATTCCCATTTTATTCCATTTTGCCCCCCCCCACCATGCTGCCTCAGTTTCCAAATCCACTTCCATACATGCACGTAATGGGCATGGCCACACGCATAACTAAGTTCTCAAAACTGCTTATTTTCTTAAGCAGGCTTAACATCCCTCAGGAAACACCAACAAGGCTTGTGCTGATTTGCTTAGAAAGCTCTTACGTCTTAGATAATGGAAATATCAACATCAAATTCATAAAACCTAAATCTCCATGGTGAGTCATTAGCCCCCACCTCAGACTACAGGTCTTTCCATCACACGGGCACTGGAATCAGAGTGACTGGACTAAGAATTCCAATTTACTGGCTTCTTGATGTGATATAGAAAATACTAGAAAATTGCTATAGTGTTATTAAGTGTTAAAGATTAATTCTAAAGCTGGAATGAAACTGCAGACCAGAGTAAAGCATCTGTCCAAGTTAACGAAACTGGTGTTGACAGAGGCAGGCTTCCAACTCGATCCCGACTCACCCTCGAAGGCCCTCTCCTCTACGCCCTGCGTTCCAAAAGTGCAACGCGTTCCTATCTTCTAATAACTAGTTACCGTGATACTTCAAACAAATTAGTAACCCTCCAGGAAAGGCTCTCAGACTGGAATCACCTGGGTATCTTTCAGCAATCCTGATGCCTGGGTCCCCGCCAGGGCCCCTGCTCCCGTTGGCCTGAGGCCACCTGGACGGTGGGGTTACCTGCGCCCGCAGAAGGTTTCTGACGGGAGGCCCAGGTGGAGAACCACTGCCTGCTGAGAAGGAGGTGACTCACCTAGAGGAAGCCCCTCTTCAGTTAGTAGTATCTTATGGGAATGTTAAGTTGGTATTTGCTAATTTATAAAAAAGAAAACTGAAATATAATCTCTTAAGATAGGCAGGTATTTGGATAATTCCTGGCTACCAGGGCCAGTCCCTACAGCTGTGTTCTGTCAACAGGCTATTTCAGAAAGTTTGGAACCAATGTAGCTCTGATCCTGAACTGCACTTTGACTCACCAGACCTGCCAGGAAAGGGCCTCAGGGGAGTAGAAATCAAGTCAGGGAAGACAATAGAAAAAATTTAAAAATAGGCTTTCTTATAATATGTTGTTCATTCTTTAAGGAACTTGTTGAGTATTTCTGCCAAGCCAAAGTTGGGGAAATCGAGGATTGTTAAACATTAGAGACATTTTGGTGACAGGTCCATGGTGATTTCAGATGCACAGTACATACGTCGGAATGGAACACAGACTGAACAACTCAGGAGCCAGTGTTTCCTTCAGGAGCTACAGATTTATTAAAACCACTTGTAATATTTACATAATTCCTCTACTTAAAAAAAAAAAAAACGTTGGGACTTTTAAAGTGAAGAAAATGGCATTCTTTTTTGCCATAATTCCCTATTTGATTTCTCATGGAAAAGCCACAATCAACAATAGATTTTAGAATCACTGTACATACTTTTAGTAATAAAATTCTCTCCAAATTTGGGTCTTCTTTAGCTTCTCTACATTTCTACATAGAGCTTCTGAAGGATTTTTCAGTGTCTTGGAATTATCCTCGATTTATAAAATGCAAATGCTGAGAGGGGCCCAGAGACGTGCCGGCCCAAGCCCTCACCTCACAGGTGAGGAAACAGTTCAGAAGAAAATCCTGACTTTCCCAAAGCCAGAGAATGAATTCTCTGCAACGGAACGTAAAACCTGAGATGTCCACCAAACTGAGAGGAAAAACCATTTTTTCCTGAAGCTCATTCTAATTATGCACAAACTAATAGCAACCAGTTGGGCTATTCCATGTAAGATAGCACGAAGTTAGAGAACAATTAACAGGAAGAGAATTTCCTAATATTTTGTTACCTTTGAAAAAACAAGGAATTCTAAGGGTCCTGAATTCATGAAAGAAATAGAATATCCTAGGGTATTCCGTGAATTCCAAACTTATACACACAAAAAAGCTACATTTTAAAAAATGCTAAGGACTAACAGACCTTAACAATTTGAATATTCTAAACCTAAACTCGGATAGGATTCAAAGATAAATGCTCAATATTGACTTCCAGGAGAACAATCCAGCCTCACAGAGACTAAATTTAATCCACTTGGTAGAGTCAACATTCTATTAGTTAAAAGGCAATTGTTCTCCATTTTTCCTACACTCTTTTAAAGCCTTCGTTTTCACAGATACAATCTCACTCGCAAAATAAGGACCTATATACAGCATTACATCTCAGCTGTAAAATCAGCCTTTTTTGTGAATTGGCAAAGTAGTCTACATTAGTTATTCCTGTTAAAATTCATATAGCAACACTGACTCATTTAGTTCACACTTCTATCATTCACAAACCTGAAAACTGAGCGTGATTCTGGCTCCATATTGCTGACATTAACGTCTAGAACCTGCTCTCAGCTATGGGGGCCTTTTCAAAGTTCTTATGTTGCAAATGACAAAGAGGTCACATTTGGCCATTAGTAAAGTATTAAGTAAAGAATTAATCGGTTTATAAAATTAGTATAAATAATTTTACCATAATTAACGTAAGTTTACATTTCCTAAAATAGAGATGACAATAATATTTTTATTGATTTATATATACACTCCTATTCCCCTACAAGGTATAAGATTTTCTATAATAAAAGTAAAATTCAATGAAGATGGAAAACAATGAGTAAAAGACAAAAAAACATGAACCAGGAAACTCAGGGAAAGGGAGGAGAAAGCCTACCGAGGAGAGCTCTGGAACCTGTCAGCACCCTGACTTCCAAACAAACAGCTGCCCTGCCAGGAGGAAACCAAGGGCACACACCTGTGAGCCCTGCTGGCATGGGCAGCAGGACCCCAGTTACCCAGACTTTCTCCGCTTCTGACACTTAAGAGGATTTGTCTCTCTTTCTGTTAACGGGCGCTGTTCCACGTTGGTATCTGTGGGAATGGGAGGCTATCACAGATACCAACGTCATCAAAAAAGGGAAAGAACACTCCACACTGTCTCCCATAGCGGCCTTCAGGGAGGTTGGAATATTGGAGTTGTTTCTATAAAGGAAACCAAAAAACAGCATCCAGAAAGTCGTGATTTAGCTAATTATGAAGATAAAGCTTTGAGAATTTTCAGAAATGAGAAGTTGACCCTGAGGGCGATTTTTCTTCTTCTTTTTTTTTTTTAGACAGAGTCTTGTTCTGTTGCCCAGGCTAGAGTGCAGGGCCATCATCATAGCTCACAGCAACCTCAAACTCCTGAGCTCAAGCGATCCTCCCGCCTCAGCCTCCCAAGTAGCTGGGACTGGGAGCATGTGCCACCATGTCCGGCTAATTTTTCTATTTTTAGTAGAGACAGGGTCTCGCTCTTGCTCAGGCTGGTCTCGAACTCCTGAGCTCAAGCGATCCTCCTGCCTTGGCCTCCCAGAGTACTGGGATTACCAGCGTGAGCCACCGCGCCGGCCCCTGACAGTAATTCTTCTCAAAGGTCAGCCTTTGACGGCATGTGAATGCCGTAAGGATGATAGGGGTACACACTCTCCCATGAAATTTTTCAACACAAGGTGCACGTGTTGAGAACCCCGAGAGAAGATGTCACATGCAGCACATCGTCAACATCGATGTCTCTGGAAACCCGAGGGAGGAGATGAGCAGAGGCTGCTCACGCCTCCCCTGGCGTCACACGGCCACCTACACACTCCACCAGCACTCGGCGTAAAGGCGCCAGCTCCACTGATGACACCCTGACCTCACTCAAAGACGGGCCAATGTTCCTGCTCATAAATTTGGAACAAAGGGAAATTTAATTTGAAGGTTTATATTCTGTGTAATGAATTAAGTGACCCTACAAGCATTTAATGAAAGTCCTATCTTAAGTGGTGCTGCTGAAGCCACAGTTGTCCTTCACAAAGATGAATATGACCTGATAAAGGAGATTTCCCCTATAATAAGATTAACATAGAAGAGCCTCTCATCAAAGAGACAAATAAAAATTTTTTAAAAACTCAATCTATTTTATGATATGGCTTATCGCTCCCATTACAGGACTGAAAAGATGATTTTAATGAGTCTCAAATTCTATGAGAACAGTAAGTGAAAATGCACAACGTGCTCTTAAAAGTCCAAAGTACTCTCAGAATTTAGCTTCTAGTCCTACAATCACCGTTAGAGCAGCTTGAAAAAATTACCCAACTTTCCCTCAAAACACCATCAGGTATTTTAAAAGTCAGTAAAAGTCCTTTAGGGCTTGAAATAGCAGATAATGGTATTTCTTTTCTGTGTTTAAAACCAATGAAAATGAATGCATTTTCTGTGGTTTTCTGTATATAACATGTGAGGAGGTATTCTTATTAACTTCCTACCTAGAACAGTACTGAAAGTAAGTAGGTAAGACCCACCTGTAAAACTCACTGAGGAACAGAAAAGGCGTATCAATACATGCAATGTGCAAGGGAAAATGTTTTGTAAGGAGATGACCCATGTGTCAAGAGAGGCTACCTCCAGATGCCAGAGTCACTGACAACATCTACGTTTCCTGTGAATTTTTAGTGTGACTTTATAATCAGGAAAAATAAAAACCCTATTTTAAGGGGGAAAGTCTCTGTGAAAATCGAATGTTTATAGAATTCTAAACCATCAAAATCAGAATTTTAATGCACTAATAAAGTACCTAATTCCCTATGGTATCACATAAACAGAAATCCTGACACACAGCCCCCACCCTGCAAGGACAGACACTACCTCGGCCCCATCCGGTCTCATTTCAAGAAGTACGCACTGCGCACTTGCCACGGGCGGAGGCCAGGCAGGGATCCTACTGGGCAGGGACCCCACTAGGCAGGGACCCTGCCTGGGAGTGGGCGTGGGGTTGGCAAGGAGGTCCCGCGCCCTGCAGAGCCTGAGGCCACCGGCCGGAATACGGCTTCCACTCTGAGTGACAGCAGAGGCATCAAAGGATTTTGAGCTCAAGGACAGATACAGTGACATTTTAAAAAAATATTTGATTGCAGTACAAGTGTGTGTGTGTCTGTGCATGTCTGTGTCAGAAAGTCCAGCCCAATTGGTGTGTGCAAACGAAAAACACCCCTGCAACCAGTACCCTGATCAAGACGTAGAAAGGCACCCGAGGGTGCCCCTGGGAATTCTGACTTGCATCTCTCCAGGATCTCACTGTCTGCGATGCGGCAAACGGGTCTGGAAGGCCAGGCATCCCGTTGTTGAGAGTCCTGCGTGCCTTGCTGAGGACCGTTAATGGCCGTCAAACTACAGGTTTTAGACAAATGTACTTGAACGTAACGGGAACTCAACCGCACCAAGCATTCAGTACGTGCCACCCTGCACACCCCCACGACTGTGCTCCACTGAGAAAGCAGCACACGTCATGAAACCCAACCAGAGCTCCAAGCCGTCGGCTGGCGATGCCCTCCCACGAGTCCCAGGTGTGCGGGCGGCATTTATCCTCAGGTGTGGCACAGGCTGGGCCGTGAGGCTCCTCCTCCCCTGCCAGCCAGTCGTTCATCCCACATTCACGCACTGAGTCCTGTGCCGCTCTGGGCAGGGGGCACGGCCACAGGCCACTGTCCCGTGAGACTCAGGAACTGCCTCTCTCCCCTCTTACACTACATGTTTTGTTTATCCTGAGGCAAGAATCTTCACCTCTAGATTCCCTGTTGGTAAAATGAGGGGCCTGGATGAAGCCAGCAGTTTTTAATCTTTTCTCTGAACAAGCTGGGTGTCCCCCTTGGGGCCCCGGGACTTCAGCGGGGGCGTGGGGAGGAGCGGGCAGGGGCTGGGACAGGTGGCTCCAGTCTGCGCTCAGGTCAGGGTTCCTCGGAGACTTGTTTTGACAAAGGCACACCCAGCCGAAAGGTCTGAAAGTCTTTTTACATTCTACATTCTAGAAATCTTACGTTCTCAAAGTCCTTTCAGTTCTTGCAATCCATGATTCTGTAAAATTTTAAGAAAGGAATTTTAAAGAATGAAATCGCATTTTAGCTCTTTGGTAGTTTTTAAAATCTATTCCTGAATTCTGGACATCTTGAACCATGCTGATTATATCAACAGCTCCTCCACGGGGTGCTTCATACCAGCACACAAACATGCTATAATCCCGCATCTTAAAAAAATGCTCTGGTCCCTGTTCCCCATTTCTCTGCTCCCACGGTTAAACTCTGCAAATCTGTACCCACTGTCACTATTCCTGATTCTCCCCTAAACAAGTTCCAACCAGGCTTTGGACCCCACCACTGCCCCAGAGCTGCCCGTCCGGGTCCCCAGCAGCCTCCCTGTTGTATCTCAGGCCTCACCGCTCCCGACTGCGGCGACACAGCCAATCCCTCCCAGCACGGGAGCCGTGGCCTCCACGTGTCCAGGCACATGCCGCACTGCATCCTCCCTCTGGCACCTCCTCTCTCCCTCCTCTCCCCGCGACCTCTCCCCTGCAGGGCATCTCTCCGTGGTCCTGCCCATGCCCTCGTGATCCCAAGCAGGTCACTGACAACTCCCCCGCTTCAACTCCACTCTCCGTGGGCTCCAGACCCTCAGTCACCCATCCCACGTTCCCTGGGGAATGCCTAACAGACATCTCGACTCAACCACGCCCAGCACTGAATGCCCGTTTTCCCACCCAAACGTGCGTCAGTAGCTCCTCTATCTCAGAAACTTCATCTGAGACAGGGGAGACCCTGGGCCATCCTGAACCCTTTCCTTTCTCTTACGCCCCAAGTCATTAGAAAACTCCATCAGCTCCTTCGAAACATGTCCGGAAACTGGCCCCTTCTCACCACCTCACAGCAGCCACCCTGTCTAAGGTGCAGTCCCCTCTCACCTAGGTGACCTCATCTCCTCCCCATGTCCTTCCACCTTGGTCCAGTCACGAGAGAGCAGTGAGACCCTCCTGCTGACAAGGAAGTCTGGTCAGGCCTCTCCTCTGCTTAGAACTCCGCGGTGGCGTTCACTGTACTCAGAGCGAAGCCCGAGTCCTTAAAATGCACTTGACACGACCGACCCCAATCTGGTCCCCTGGTCGGCTCTCAGACCCTCCCTTCCCTCCCGTCACCACCTCCGGGCGCCCGGTCTCCAGGCCACTCCCGCAGCCCCTGGCTCACCCGCACGCGCTGCCCCGGCCAGGGCGTCCCGGGACCCTGCTCAGCGGACGCCCTGGCGGTCCTCAGGCCTCGCTCAGATGCCACATCTCCGGGGTCCTCACCGCGCTCCCCATCACACCCCAACTCCTGGCCCCTCCTCTCTTGCTTTATTTTTCCCTGCCACTCCTATTTCCAGCTAATGTTGTATTTTATCACACGCGTAATGCTGCTTGTCGCTTTTCCCCATTAGAACGCGACCTGTGGGAGGGCAGGGGCTTTGCCTGCCTGGTTTTACTGACGAATCCCCTGCGTCTAGAACGCGCCCTGTATGTAGCCAGTCAGCAGTCAGTAGATACATACGTGCTAAAAGAAATCAATGAGCAGAAGTAAAAGCCTGTTTGTTGGGAGGTTCTCACAGGAACCACAATTAACTACTGGTGTCCCTTTGGGTGAAGAAAATTTTCTCTAGCTGAGCGAACAGCCTCACTAGAAATACATACATGGAACATGAGGTAGGAAGGAGATAAAAAAAGAAGGAAACAAAAATATACTATTAGCAAATTGTGAAAGATTTTTCTAAGGCAAAGTGTAAGTTAAAATTACTGGCCAAATAGTTCCCCAGTTACCTGTGGTCTTCATCTGCGGAATCGTTCTCTCTAGTCCTCGAGGTCATAAATAGTGAGGCCTTTTCCATCTGTCCCCCCCAGTCACTTGGCTGAAGTCCTGAATCACAGTGTTCTCTCTCTGCGCAGCGCTCATGCGTTTTGCGGAGAAACTCTACCGTCTGGCTACGGCCGGACTGCAGGTTCCGGAAGCAGCCAGCTCCTCGCCTCGCGGCCCCAGCGCCCCGAGATCCGGGCGTGGACCGGGCTCTGCCCCGCAGCCTCGGCCGCAGGTGGATCACAGCGCCTCACTGTTCCCGTCTGGATCAAAACTGCCTCACTCTCTTGTCCAGAGCCTCCCGTGGCTGCTGCCCGGGGAAACAACGTCCACCCACATTTTATGATATTTGAAAATTTCTTTCTTCTGACTCTTCCACAAAATCTCAAAAACTTCTACCTTCTGAGACCTCCACAAAATCAACTCTCGCTGACCTCAAAGTGCCACAGGGCACCAGCTGCATTGACACCTGTGTCCCCTGTGCCCGTCTGCCCACACCGGGATTCCGAGGAGGCACCTCTCTCCTCCTGCCGTGGACAGTGGGATGCTCTGCTGCAGGAGAGCGGCCCTGGCCCCAGACAAGGAGGGTCTCTCAGTGCCCTCAACTGTCTCTGCGTCTCTGGATGGAGACCTCCGGGTACTCAGAAGATCGGTCTTTGGTTCCCACAACTAATCAGTTCTCAGCCAGGCAGCGAGGTGGGTGGAAAGTCCCGGCCACGCACGCCAGGCTGCACAGGGAGGGAAACCAGGGGGACCCGCGTGGCTCCCAGCAGGAGGCTGCGCTGGGCCGGGAGGGCAGAGGCCTCCGGCTGGGCACTCCAGTTCTACTCAGAGTCGGTGCTTTGTTGGGGAAACTGCACATTTCTGACAACCTGTGCCAGGTTAGGAGCCCAGGATCTAAGACAAAGACAAGATATTTTTGGTCCTAAATTTGCCCATTTCAGGCCTTTCGTAAAAACTTCTTTATGGTACCATGGGCCAATGAAGGATTTCCTGACTCCCTTTGCCTGTCTCCCCAGTAACCAAAAAGAGAGTATTTCTGGTAAATTTAAGAAACTTCAAAACAATTTGATTCATGACCAGGACCAGGGTCCTAAAACCCATCCTCCTTGTGGAACACTGACTGATAAAATCCTCACCTTCCAAAATGAAAAGGGAACCTGTCTTTCTGTTCAGTTCCTCCCCGAGGGCACAGCTGGTCGGGAGCTTGTCCCATGTGTGCGGTGGGACCTGCTGGCCCAGCACGCAGGAGCTCTGCTGCTGCAGGTCATTTGTCCCCAGACCTCTTCCCCCGGGGTCACCGTGCTCCACAGTCGGACCCTCGTGGAACCTTGGTCTCCCTGCCACAGTGCAAATCACTCTCACCCTTCACCTGGCTTCTCTTCCGCCCCCCACGCCCTGCTTCCGACAGACGAACCTCAAGCACCGTCCGTTCCCCACCCCAGGGTTCCCCAGCCACTGCTGCTGCTGAGCCCAGGTCGGCTGGAACGACAGCCACGGTGCGTCTGGGCCTGGATCCTGGAAGCCCCCAGGCCGTCCACCGCAGCACAGAAAGCCACACTGTCCTCACCCCAGCCCAGTGCTCCTGCCGCAGCCCCTCTGTCTTGCTCTGTCCTTAGTGACGACAGAAGTGACTGGTCACGTCCACCTGCAATACCCACTCGCACCCTTGACCATGGTTCTGAGCTTCCCCTTCGGCCTTGGCATCTCCAACTCCAATCCCCCTCGCTTCCCACGTCACTGCAGGGAGTGAACACCCTGCCGGGCACAGAGCTGAGTCTCCATCGTGCTTCACAGCCAGGCCAGGAGAGGTGTTCTCAGTACTGCTTCTCTGAGAAAATGTGTAAAACCGCACTCTGGAGGACGTAAAGGAGACCCCTGTAACACAGAATCTGCGTCCTAGAACACGCACAGCAACAAGCCCGTGAGGAAACAGCCCGAGCAACTGCTCCACACTCAGGAGTCACCCCAAGCGCCCGCTCAGGAGTCACCCCGAGCCCCGGCTCAGAGGGGCGGCCCTCCCAGCCCACGCCCAAGGCCACGTCCCCAGCTTGATTTTGTCCTGTAGCACCTTCCACCTTTGAATAAATCATATATTGACTTTTTGTTTTGTTTGTTTACTGTCTTCAGTCACTAGAATGTAAGTTCTCCCAAACACAGGGAATTTTCACAGTGTCTGGCATGCAGAACATTCGCAAAAACTCCTTGCGAGTGAAAGTTCATTCTGTCGAGTGGACTGCTCTTTCTGGATCATAAACACCATGTCACTCCTCTGCTTCAAATCTTTCAGTGGGTTCGCGACACCTCCGGGCCAGTCTGCATCAGCTACGTGCAGAAGGCCGCAGACTGCGTCCCAGCCGTCCTTCCAACCTCCTTCCCAGCTCTCCGCACATCCCGGACACTGAACTCACCTCCCGGTGGCTTTCCCATCCCCGCACCTTTATGCACACTGGTTCCCCTGCCGACAGCCGCCTGCTTCCCGCTCCTCTACCCGACCTTTTGCTAAATGCCTGCTGACCTTTTAGCAAAGAAATAAAAAAAGTTTTAAAAATGCCATGACTGTGAAGCCTTCCCCAGCATCCCCTCCCCACCCGGAATTAAGTGTCACTGCTTCCACATTCCCATGGCAACCTGCACACCCTCCGATACAGTGCCAGCCACCTTGCGGTCACTATCAGTCCATTCGTCTGTCCTGCCACCGGCGAGACATGTCATCTTTGCATCCTCAGTATCTGGCACAGCAGGTGATTAATAACAGCTTCTACTTAAGTGGAACAGAAAGCGCTGGGGGAGGGGAAGAGGGCGTCAGTGCACTTCGGGGCTGAGCTGTCTCATTCACTCGGACCCGACTGCGATGCTCTCGCCTCGGCCGTCCACACAGATGCACGAGCTAAGGGACAAAGACGTACTAAGAGCGGCACACGCTTCCTCCTAAGCCCGAGGGCCCAGTTGTCTGTGTTAATTTAAGCTATTAAAGCTGGGTAAATCATATAAACTAGTACATTTGTCTTCTCTCTACACTATATCTAAATTGGGAGCTAATAAAACACCGGAAGACATTTTATCTATTTTACACACAGAGTGAAAATTATACTCAGAAATTACAACATTTCAAAGAACACAGGTTTCCACGAGCAAAGGACACTGGGAAGGGACCAGGTGCATGCAGAAAATTCAAAGGAGAGGTCAGCGAGGAGAAATACGGATGCAGGAGAGGCTGGCGCAGGCGCACCTGGGCTCGGCCCCGCGGGACGCTGAGGGAGCTCAGGTCGCAGCACCACGGGAATGTGGTAAATGGGGCTTTCTTTAGTCTTCTTAAAATTAGAAACTTTTTCCCGCTAAAAGCCAAAAACCTTAAGAGTTCTATGTAAGCAGTGACTATGATTACCCAATATTAATGAGATAAATTAAAGGCTTCTAGACACCAACAGCTTTGCAGGCATTCAGGTACCAATGCGCTTCGCAGGTTAAATCGCGCCCAGCCAGAGAAAACTGCTGGGATTAACCCTGGAGCTTGCTGAACTCTCAGGCTGCTGCTAATAACTCCTGAGCCCCACTCCTGCCACAGGGATGCTGGAGAGCGTGTTACCATGGTCGAGTTGCAAGCACATAGCTCACAGCCTGGCACAGTAAATCAAAGAGGAAATTTGGACCTTTGTACCTAGGCGTTCTACCAAACGCCACACTCAAGTGCTCTCTGCGTTATAAAAGGCTGGTGCATGGCTTGCTGAGAGGGAAGAGGAAAAAAACAGATCAGGTTGCTATAGATAAGCCAGAAAGCACAGTTTTTAATTGGTTGCTGCTGTTTTTTAACAAGCATACATTTGCAGCAGTGTTTCTCTTTATTTGTAAGTGACAGCTAGTCAGGCCTTACTGAGCCAGAGAGAGACTATCGCTTTTCTTGGGGACAGGAAGGGCTGGAGCTCAGGCCACCAGCTCTCCTTCTGACTCCGTCTGGCCGTCCCCCTGCCCGCAGCGCTGACCTGCCACAGTGCCAGCCCCACCTGGACCGCACACTGAGCCACCTGTTCCATAATTGTGAATGCTGGATGACCAAAGGAATGATAAAATGGAATGAATTATTAATAAAATTATATGTATTGGCTAAAAGTTGCAATTAATTCGGTAACACTTAGGGATAAAAGAGTAATTTGGTAATCACAACAGAAATTAACATGTTTGAAAAAGAGTTCCTCCCAGGTAAGGGAGTTTTGTGTTGGGTCTACAAGTGCATCAGAAGCCCAGGTCAGCCAGTCAGTCGGACCCCCTCAGTCACCGTCCTGCCCAGGCCCTGGATTTACAGTGTCAGGGACCCCGCTGTGGTGCCGGGCCCCACTGGCCGCTTCCCCGCGCTCTGCAGTGCGCTCGTCCTGAGACTGCCCCACGCCGGTGAGCACCTACATGCCTGTCTACAGCTACGTGGCATCTTTTAATGCTCTAAATAGCAATTAGGGACACAACCAGGCAGATGGAGCAGCCCCTCGGAAGAACATCCACAAAACGCAGGGCGGGCGGAGACGGGAGGCGCCTTACTCCGCTCGAAGGCCAGCACTTCCATCCTCGGTGACCAGGGCCACGGGACTCTATGAGTTGGGAAGAGCTGGGCTTGGCTGGAACAGAAGCTGGGCTCTCGCTCACCCTGGGCACGAAGGCCTGCCCCAGTGTCTCTGTGGCCTCGGACACGGTACAGCTTCGCGGTTCCCCAGCAGACTAACCGAAACGAAAGCAGTCACCTCTCCAACCCCGGCCCAGCTGGCACCAGTTGCCCTTAACTTTTTCTTTCTTTATCATTCCTACTGTTATTTCAAGTGTTCAATCACTCATCATTCAGTCAACAGATACTATATGCCAGGTACTGTCTTAGGGGCTCTTTGCCAAGATCTTAGATGGGGAAACTGAAGCTTAGGAAACATAAATGAGTGGCAGGTCACCTGGGAAAGGACAAGAAACCTTTCTGTGCATGCTCACTCACTGCCCCGCCCCTTCCCTGGGCGCCCTGCCCACACCTGGCCATGGGGTGTGGCGGGGGTGGAGGGGGGGGAAGGGGCAGGGAGGGGGGCTCAGAGCTGATGGAGCCACAGCACCCGGCGACGGAAGCACAGCCCTGGCGGCTTCCTGAATGCCACACGCCCTCCTTGCCGACCCACTGGCTCCTACACAGCCCAGGACATGCATGATCTGCAGATGAAAGAGTCAAAACACACAAAAGTATTCCCACGCAGGCCCAGAAACGAGTGCCCACAAACAACCCCCCCCCCACAACACACACACCGAGGGCTGAAACGGGCACATCCTGAACATACCCCATCTAGAGGCTCAGAAAAATGTTTGTTTGCGCTCAATGCAGAAAGATATTTTCTGCTCCTTTTAAGGAGCAGTGATGATTCTGCTCGGTGCCCCCTGGTGTGCCCTTCTCTGTGCAGCATGAAGGAGATTCAGGGAGCTTCTCCAGCCCGTCACAGCAGCTGGCGCCCTCTCGGATGAGGGGGTCTTGCTGACTTCAGTCCCACGAGGCTGCACTGAAGTCCTTGTCCACTGCCCCAGTTTCTTTAACGTAACTAAAGTCTTCTGCAGTGTCCAGACCATTGTAAACTGAGTATTCCATGGTCATCGTCACCTCTGCAAAGCTCAGGACGTGGGCACTCAGGGCTGGCCAGGGACCATTGTGTGCTGGAACCCAGGTAAGGAAGCTCTGCATGGGGTCCTGGAGCCTGAGGGAAGTTTTACCTTGGACATCTCTAGCAGGACAAACATCAGGGTTCAGCGCTGGGGCTCTGGACTCTAAACTCTGATTTCCCTACAAAATAAATGCTAAGCTGGGTCACATACTTAAGCTACACTTTCCTCATGTGTAAACGGGAGTAAAACCCCTCCCAGGCAGTGCGGGGAGACAGGCGTGCAGAACACCCAGACTGCATCCTGGCAAACAGAGGCTCAGCAGACGCTGGCTGTTTTCAGTGTAATGTCTTTTATGGGTGGTAATATTATTTTCTATGATTATTATAATTGCCCTCTTACAAATCTCACCCTTAATGCTTATCTTAGAGTGAGGTTTCAAGAGAAATTGCAACAATATAGTGTGTGGCATTCTGGACAATCTAACATGAGCAATTTTTAGCTCATAATCTACTATTTATACTTCTGTTGATTATTTGTTTCTAATAAAGAAAACAATCTCTGCTTTGTCACTTTTACACAATCTGCTGCCAACCTCAAATGTTTCTTCATGAAGTTTATCTTCCATTAAGGTCCATGTTCTTTACTTCCGTGCAGAGCTGAGATGTTAAAGAGACATTCTGTGCTCTGCTGGGCGGTACCCCAAGAACCCTTGCTTTAAAGAAGGTTCTCAATATTGTAAGTGTCATTTTTCCCCAATATAAACCACGAAGTGTGCTGGCCAGTTAACAAGGGACAAAACAGTTGATTCTCCTCTGAAAGTAAATGCAGAACAGTACAGAGATTCTTTCCTCTTCCATAGTACTTGTACACGTAATTTATTCATAATGCACGCCTTTCAGTGAGACCACCTCGGCAATGTCTGTGCACCGGGTGCTTGCGCGAAAACGTGCACATGAAAGTGTGTCCAGTCTTCTACCAGCTAAGTCAGAGATCACAGAATGTTAGGGCTGGTAGAGACCCTACACATTACGTTAACCAACTCCCTTATTTTAGAGCTGAGAAATTATAGGTCCAAAGAAGAAAGAAGCTATAATATGGCATGGTAGCACTAGAATCAGACAGCCTGGGTTCAAATCCTGCTGCAACCACTTATTACCTGTGTGATCTTAGGCAAGTTACCTAACCTCTCTCGGTCAAGGTTTGCATGCCTATAAAATGCAGATAATGATAATATCTACTTATGTAGATATTTTAAGAATAAAACTATGTAATTCATGTAAAGAACTTAAAAGACTCCCAGATAGATACTATTAATCGATCTGCAACTAAGGTTGGGCCAAACCATGATCCAAAACTTTGGCTGAATGACTTCCAAACTAATTGCTTTCCTATATGGATTGTCATTTATATTGCACAATATGTTGTAAAATGACTCCAAATTAAACATCAATGAATATATATCTGTATTGTACATGTCCATGTACCAAGGTCCTTGTCCCAAAACCTATGTAGATCCCCAAATGTCCAGATGCCATTATAACACTTAATGTTCCCAATAAAATACACCAAAGTACAACTGAAAAATTTAAGGGACTCCTACAGATCGTGAATAATTCTATAAATATAGCCCTAAGATCATCTGTAAAGCTAATAAAACATTCGAACTGGAGCACTTACTACAAACTTTCATTGTTGGTGACGAAGGGACATGAAAATTTTTCTTGCTCATTTTCCTGAGTTCTATATAGATTCTAGTTATCAGCCCTGTATCAGATGCATAGCATGCAAAATTTTCTCCCATTATGTAGGTTACCTATTTGCTCTAATGATAGTTTCCTTGCCTGTGCAGAAGCTTTTTAATTTGATCAGGTCCCATTTATTTATTTTTGTTATTGCTATGACTGCTTTGGGGGTCTTCCTCATAAATTCTTTGGCCAGGCCAATGTCTATAAGAGTTTTCCCAACATTTTCTTCTAGAATTCTTAAGGTTTCATGCCTTAAGAATTTAAGTCTGTTATCCATTGTGAGTTGATTTTTGTGAGAGGTGAAAGGTGTGGATTCTGTTTCACTCTTCTACATGTGGCTATCCAATTTTACAGCATCATTTATTGAACAGGGATTCTTTTCTCCAGTGCATATTTTTGTCTGCTTTGTCAAAGATCAGACAGCTATATGAGGATGGTTTTATATCTGGGTTCTCAGTCCTGTTCCATTGGTCTATGTCTCTGTTCTTGTGCCAGCACCATGCTGATTTAGTCACTGTAGCCTTGTAGGATAGCTTGAAGTCTGGTAAATTGATGCCTCCCAATTTGTTCTTTTTGCTTAAGATTGCTTTGGCTACATGAGGTCTTCTCTGTTCCATACAAAACATAGAATTACTTTTTCTAGATCTGCAAAAAATGACATTGGTATTTTAATGGGGATTACATTGAATCTGTAGATCACTTTGGGTAGTACAGACATTTTAACAATGTTAATTCTGTTGACCCACGATCATGGGATGGTTTTCTACTTGTTTACATCCTCTGCTGTTTCCTTCCTCAGTGTTTCATAGTTCTCCCTGTAGAGGTCTTTCACCTCCTTAGTTAAATATATTCGCAGGTACTTTATTTTCTTTGTTGTTATTGTGAAAGGTATTGAGTCTTTGATTTGGTTCTCAGTTTGACTGTTGTTGGCATATATGAATGCTACTGATTTGTGTACATTGATTTTGTAATCTGAGACTTTGCTGAATTTATTTATCAATTCCAGTAATCTCTTGGCAGAATCTTCAGAGTTTTCTAGATATAAGATCAAATAACCCAATTAAAAAGTGGGCAAAGAACATGAACAGAAACTTTTCAAAAGAAGATAGACTAATGGCCAACAAACATGAAAAAATGCTCAACATCTGTAATCATCAGGGAAATGCAAATCAAAACCATAATGAGATATCAACTAACTCTGATAAGAACAGCTTTTATCAAAAAGTCCCAAAACAACAGATGTTGGCATGGATGTGGAGAGATAGGAACACTCATATACTGATGGTGGGACTGCAAACTAGGACAACCTCTATGGAAAGTAGTATGGAGATACCTCAAAGAGCTACAAGTAGAACTACCATTTGATCCAGCAATCCCACTACTGGGTATCTACCCAAAGGAAAAAAAGACATTCTATAAAAAAGACACATATACTCGAACGTTTATAGTAGCACAATTCATAATTGCAAAGATGTGGAAACAACCCAAGTGCCCATCAATATATGAGCGGGTTAATAAAATGTGGTATATGTATACCATGGAGTACTACTCAGCCATTAAAAAAATAGTGAACTACCTATTGTATTATCCTGGATGGAGCTGGAGCCCATTCTCCTAAGTGAAGTTTCACAAGAATGGAAAAATAAACACCACATGTACTCACCATCAAATTGGAACTAATTGGGCAACACTAATGTGCACATACGGAAGTAACATTCATGGGGTGTCAGGCAGGTGGGGGGGAGGGGATGGGTAAATTCAGCCCTAACGGATGCAGTGTGTGCTGTCTGGGGGATGGGCATGCTTGTAGCTCTGATGCAGGC
Organism: Eulemur rufifrons; assembly: GCF_041146395.1. Classification (NCBI taxonomy): domain Eukaryota; kingdom Metazoa; phylum Chordata; class Mammalia; order Primates; family Lemuridae; genus Eulemur; species Eulemur rufifrons. Next base: position 52,379,391 of record NC_090987.1, read on the forward strand.
GGTGCAAAGGCAATTTATGTGACCAAAGCATTTGTACCTCTGTAATTCTCTGAAATTAAAAAAAAAGTACATGAAGGTTTCATGTCATAAAATCAAGCCACCACTGAATTCAATCATCCATTCTTTCATTTATACAAAATTTCTATTTTCTGGTTTTCAGTCTCTAATACACAAAAGTCTAAAGGTGGCAATGTTGGGCTGAGAGCTCCCTGAGGGTGGGAATCAGGTGTGGAGGGTTTAGTACTCCATCCTCTGGAATGATGCCTGGCCCTAAGTAGGCACTCCATAAATATTTTGGAATAAATGTTGACTGAACAAATAATTGCTTCTGAAACTAAACTACTGGCTAGCAAGAAGTGCCGACGAACCATAGCTCAAAATGTTTGTTCATCAGCTGTTGTTGGTTTATGTGTCTCAACAAGCCGTGTACAAAAGCACAGGTTGTTTGAAAGCTGAACATATAGAACCCAAGGGCTGTCTATGGCGACACTGGCTGCAAGGAACAAAGATGCAGAAGCCATTAGTGGGAGGCTAGAGGGACAGGAGACACGAGAAGAGGCTCTAGGGCAGTGAGAGGAGATGCAGTTTTAAGGGCCCAGCAAGCAAGAGGAATGATCTGGAAAAGGCCTGGCTCAGGCTAGATCCAATGGCATGAAACTCCACATCTCAGAGGCAAGGCAGACAGCAGCACAGGGACTTTGGGTAGCTGCAATCATGGAGGCTGGCCCTGAAGGCAAGTGCCCAGGCAGGGGCGGCAGTCCAGGCACAGACCCAGTGCCCAGGGGGGCACAAGGGAGCCTGATCCAGGCACCATGAATGTCCCCCACAGCCAGGGTCAGGCTGGGAGGTGGAAGAGAGCCTCACTGGGGAGGGGGCGATGAAGGGGAGCGGAACCAGTCGAGGTGGGGAGCGGGAGCTCCCTGCTACGTGTGGCGGCACGCCTGAACGTACTGGAAGCCAAGCCTCCACCTGAAACAAGAGGCGAGACACAGCACCAGGAAAGCCCTTACTGCCCAGGTCCTCTCGTCCTCAGTGGTCGGGTGTTGTCTATCTATAAAGACCTGTAGCTCAGTGGTTGTCAGGATTTGGCTTATTGCAAAATGTATAGCAAAAAAGTTAAATAAAAGGAAACTCACACACACACAAATTTACCCACAATAAATTAATTGAGCAAAAAGGAATACTGACATCTCCAGGGAACTGTAACAGAGGCATGATTATGTGGTATGAAATACATCAAATCATTATTCTGTTTGCAAATAAATACAGAGATGGGTTTCGATCATCACACCAAAGTGGAACAAATCATGTGGCTTTCCTTAACAACTTACTTTCCCATTGAATCTTTATACAAAGCTTGTGAATTGTGGCAAGTAATTGTGAAAGACAAGAAATCAATTTATGCAAACACATTTCTTAAAATGCTTTTTCTAACTTTCAAATCTGGGCCTGGTCTATCCCTAATACAACTGAGATGTGAATTAAAGACTCTCAAAAACTACAAGCCATTCTGCATTCAGAATTATCTGCCCTCATTTTTCTAATGTAACAATTGCTCTCCAAGGCAGGGTAGTACAGTGCATACAAGGGGATATTGCTGCAAGCTCGCCTGGGTTTTGAAGCAAGGCTCTACTACTTACTAGCTGTGCAACCTTGAGCAAGTCACTTAATCTCTCTGTGCTTCAGTCCCCCTTAGCTATAAAAAGAAGACAGAAATAGCACCTACCTCATTAGGTTGCTTTGAGAATTAATTGAAATAATATAAATAGAAAGCACCAAGAATAGCATGGTGTAGAGACTATTAAGTAAGTGTATGCTATGATCATCAATGATATCTTCTAGTTAACAAATTTGTTTTCCCCCTTTAGTGAGAGTTTTGTAAAGGAATTGACTTGGTATTGCTCATATCTTTTCCCCCACAGCGTACAGTATAGCTTTTTCTCTTTGCTGTGGCAAAAACCATTTTTGCAAATAGCAATAAAACTGCGTTGAAAGAGTGAGTGAGTGAGTAACTGTATTACTAGACACAGGTGCAAATGTTTTCAAGTGCCAACATCATACCCAGAAATACAGACATCAGAAGCAGACACAGACCTTTCCCTAAGCTGTAGTCATATAATTAAAACAGCGGTTCTCTGATGAGGTCTGTGTCCATTATTTGCGTGTACGGCAGGGATGTGATAATGGGCCCTGCTGGCCTCACACGTCAAGTAAGATAATGGACCCACGAGTGCAGGTGGAACCACAGACCACTAAAAACAAAGTTCCTGCTATTGCTGCAACGGGAAGTTGGAAACAAAAAGCAGGATTGCGGAAGGCAATGGTGCAGGGATAACCCCACGCACCCAGCCTGAAGGAAAGGCACGAGCCCGCAGAGGTGTGGCTGCCCACGCCCTGTCGGCGGACACATTCACACGCACAGCTGCACCCGGGGCTGGCGGGCACGATCGCACTGGAGCTGCACAGCAAACCCACAAAAGGTATCACTGGCCATGGCTGGGCCACTTTACCAAGAGAAAGAGGGTGACAACTCGCCACAGCTCAGGACAGCCCCGGTCCCAGACTCACGCCAGGGGCTTGGGACGCCAGGATCCAGTACCAGCTCTGCTGAAAGCTTGGCTGTGTGGCTTGTAACTCGCAGGACCTTGGTTTCCATACCTGGAAAAAAACTTAAGAAACTAAACTAGAAGCTTTCTGAAGATCTTTCTAGCATTAAACTAACTTTAAAGTCCCCTCAGAGCTGTTGCAAAAAGAAGTCGGCTCTCTCAGTACGCCACGCACCTCACGACCCCTGGGAACACGGGCAGCTCCCTTGGATCGTCCTGACCACAGAGGAGACACGTCTGGCACGCAGCCAGATTGCCCCAGGCCGAAACACGCACAGCCACCGCCCTGAGCAGCGCCACGCCAGTGTGTGCCCAGCGTGTGCTACAGACAGAGGCTCAGGAACACACCCCGTCGCCGGGAAGGACAGCTAACCGGAGACAGGTCATTCCTCTAAGCTGTCGCCCGTTTTAATAACAAATGCAAATGACAGACCTTTCTCAGCTCATAAGAGACTGTGTGTTTTGAAAATTTGAATAATGTCTTAACTGAAGAGGAAACAATATTCTGGGAGGAGTAAACCAGCATCTCGGGGACTCGGGGCCGATGTTGTGCTACTGCAGAGACCTCCACGCAGGGGACGCCCCCATGCGTCTCCAGTCAGGCCACAGGCAGAGTTCCACCATCCGTGGTCATGACGGACGCAGTGGCAAGGGTGACCCCGCAGTGACTTTCTGTGCTTCTCTCTGCAGAGGGATGTGCCTGCTACGCGGGGACTCTGCCACACGGGGAGCAGCAGCGCCACCCCCAGAAGGTCCACACCGACCCAGGCTGCAGGCCGTGCAGGCGCCCCCTGCTCTGAGCTCCGCACACCTCCGGGTGCAGACAGACAGCAGGGCAGTGTCTGGGAGCCAGCGCCTGCCTTGCCATCGCGTCCTGAGGAGATGACAGGCCTTCGGGTTTCGTGGGCCTCCCGCCGGGCCTCAGCAAACACGCACAGTGTGTCAACGGGGGACTCGATCGTGTTCTCCAGTTAATCATACAATTAGGAAACTGAAACATGATTCCCCACGGTAAAATTCAAATTCCACAGTGAGGCATCAAATGTAATCCAGGGTCTGAGTTCTGCCTGCCTCTGGCCTCTAAGTGACAGTGACAACAGTGGTGCTGACTGCACAAGAGAGTACTTAAGTGTGTACGCACTGGCTCATTTAATCCAAAAAGGCAGGTTCAATAACCCCTTCCTACAAGGTTGAAACAGCCTCCCAGAGGCCGCATGACTTGCCCAAAACAAGGACGCCAAGGAGCAGTGGGGAAGACTGTCTCTCAGGTGTGCTTAGCCCCACGCCCACCTGTCTGTCCCTTCAACCAGGGGTCCTGCTTTCTTCCGAGGGCAGGTGCCCCAGTTGGTCATCTCTGTATCTCTTTTGCGCCTGGCCCGAGGCGGGCCTCCAGCAGAGATCTGTAGAACCGAGGGCAGCTGACCAGAGTTCAGCTCTGGTTTGAGAAAGTATGTCCAGCACACAAGGCAGCACTGTCCAGTTACTTAATTACCACAAACGAGGAAACCGTGCATGTGGCGAGACATGCCGACACTCCTATTTTTTTTCCCAGTGATTTTTTTTATGTGCCAATTATATTCTTTCACAGAAAGAACACAGAAAATTTCTTGGAAAAATTTAACCAAATGATGCAAATTATTACACAGCAACCTCTTGGGACTCAGGGAACACTGGACACCCAGTTGATTTTGCTGGTTAACTGAGAACAGAATTCTCACATCTCTAAAGATGTCACTTCTGTACTCAATCCTCCGGAGATTCTATCCCTTTTCCTAAATCACATTCTATCATGCTATTTTCTGTCAAAGATACTGTTCTTGGGAAATTACTACCAGTGTCTGGTTACAGGCCTGAGGCCTCGATGGATCACACTAGCAACTGGGTTAAAGGGAGAACTTAACTTGACAAGAACTCGATGCACATTTAAAAATACTGGGATACCAACTCCTACAGACACTTTCATTTACTTTGTCCAAACTTTCTATCAGCTTAAACACAAAATAGCTGGAATTTATGAAAAGTCAATCAATTGCATTTCAGTGAGCAGTGAACATTTTACAAGTCTTTTTTCTTGCCCAACACTGAGCCCTCCTTCCTTCCCTACTTGACAGCTAGGTTCTGTGGGAAGTGGAGCTCCTTGGCAACAGACAGTGCGAAGGCAAACGCAGCACTGGGTTCCAGCCTCACCTGCAGCCAGGCACAGTCACAGGATCCAAGCTCCACCTGAAGTGCCATCCTGGGCTTGACCTGCAGCCTGGGACTTGAGGAGACAACAGGGTGAGGGGGACCCTTCCCACGGGTGGTAGGTGCTGCTGTGTGAGGAATCCTGACTGATGCACAGTCTTGCCGTGATCCTGCTGGTGCCACCCCCACCAGGGAAGGGAGCAGCACACCCAGGGGTTGAGAAGGACAGGGATCAACGACAATCAGTTCATAGATAAATACGTATTTGCTGGGAGCAAAGTGATCGGCCACATGATCACGTGCAAATCGGTCCACCAAGAACTCAGCTCCTCTGTCCATTTACACAGAGCCTGTGAGCTGCCAGGTGCTATTCCACACGCTAGGACTACAAAGACAAGGAAGAAAAGATCTGTGCTTCCAGAGAGCTCATAATCTAGAAATGTCACTGGGCAAACAAATCCTTTTCTCGGCCATAATTACATACCTAGTTCCGTCTGCCTGCCCTGCTGGAACAGAGGCCCATAAAGTCGGAGAGCCTGTCTGTCCCTTCATTGCTGTCTCTCCAGTTCCTCAGGGGCCCAGCCCAGAAGAGGCACTCCATCAGTCTCTTAGGAATGGATGAGAATGAGTGAATGAATTTAATTGACGCAAATAGAAAAACCATGGTTAATATGATAATAGAGAAATATTTACTGACCGGAGCCCCAAAGATGAGCAGGAATTTTTCAGAAAGAGAAGAAAGATGAGGATACTACATTAACCACCACGTGAGCCATAGGTTAACTCACACTAGTTTTGAGTCCAGGGCCTCACGAAGCATATGTAACTCACACGTCTCTTTACCTTTCTCTACCCTTATAAATTATTTTTCAAGTTGCATATAATTCACTCACAAAAACAATAAAAAATAAATTTTTCACTAAATTAGAAAATGTCATTTTGTTTTCGAAGTTTTTATTCTATTTTTGTAATAAAACACCATGGCCCCAGAGAAAAAAATTTTTTTTTCTACCATGGCAGTCAATGTGCAGAAAATAACAGAGCAGAGGCTAGGTGTAAAGGGCATGCCATGCTCTGGGAAAAGCAGGCAGTGTGATGGGGCCAGAGTGGAGGGCATGTATGAGGAAGTGGCAGACAACGCAGTAACTGAGGCAAAGTCATGTCCCTGATCTGACCACTGTCAAAGAGCGGGGGAATTGCCCTGAGCAAACACTGACTTCATAAGTTGGTGCAGACTACTGTGTGTAGGGTGTCATAAGGGCAATTTTGACAAAAATATTCCATTCTCTGGCTTACAATAGTAAATGAAATGCCTGCTCCTTTATGTGAAGCCAATGTGTCTTCAAGAGCTCCCCTATTAAAAAAAAAAAAAAATCTAAGTATTTTACCTGGAAGTAGTAACGTATTAGTCTAATAGCACATGCTTTCTTCAAGCATTTATTGAGACTTATTATGCAAAATTACAAGATAAGGGCACTAAAAAAGATGATTCTTCCCTTGAGGACTCTGTACAGATTTGCTCATAATAACCAACTGCCATCTTCTGCGGTGGCCATGAAAATGCACCCCACAGACCTCCAACCAGAAGGGCGGCTACTGTACTCTACAAAACCCATCCCTGAATTCTGTGCCAAATCTCCATTTCCCACCAGCAAAAAGTCATCCACTAAAATCAAGCTAGCCTTTTAGGAACAGAGCTTTCAGTTTGGCCAAAAAATAAATCATCAGTTTTATGAATTTTTCTAGGCAACCAATCTGTTTTGTCTTACTTCATAGTTTGTTAGCCTAATCACAAGGCAAATCTGCAGAAGGAGGAAAAGCTGTATAAACAGTTTACTTCAAAGTCCAATGTAAACCATTATCTGTAATTTTGGGCTCCCTATATGCTAAGTTTCCACCTACTAATACAGATCAAACCTGACTATGTAACCAATAGCAAAATTTAATGCCAATTAAAAGGGTCTATATACCCATAATCCATAATGGGCTTTTTTAAACTTCTTACTATGAGATAAGTCTAGATTTATAAAAGAGTTGCAAAATCACTAGAGTTCCTATAGACCCTCCATCTGTTTCCGCAAGTGCTACCACCTGACAGCTCCTGCAGGATTATCAGGAGTAGGAAGTTAACGCTGGCGTACTACTCTCACTAAACCACAGGCGTTATCTGGATCCCACCAGTTTCTCTGAATAATGCCCCTTTTCTGTCCCAGGACCCAATCCAGGAGCCCACGCTGCATTCCGCTGCCCTGTCTCCTTAGTCCCCTACGCCGCGACACATCCGCAGTCGTTCCTTGTCTGTCAGGGTCTCCATGCTTGAAAAGCACTGCTCTGGCGATTTACAGAATGTCCTTCAGCGTGGGTCGTGTGGTGTTTTATCATGATTAGAATATGATGACGTATTCCTGGGAGGCGACAAGGCCTCCTCAGTGCGTCACATCCGGGGTACAAAGCGTGGGTGTATCTGTTACTGCTGAGGTTACCTTGAACACGCAGGGTCTGCTGCTTTCCTTCACAGTAAAGTGACTATTTTCTTTTTAGAATTAACAAACATTTACATTTTGGAAGACATTTTGAGACTTAAAATATCCTGTTTCTCCTTAACTTTCACCAATTTTAGCACCCACTAATAGGTCTTACCTACAGCAATTATTATGATATTCTAATGGTGATTTTCTATTTTCCTCAATTCTTCTACCTGTATTAACTGGAATTCTTCCACAAGGAAGTTTTCCCTTCTCCTCCACCATAATGTTTTTCATTCTTGTGAACGGCCCAAGCTGTCTATAATCCAAGAAAGAAACAGTCCATTAAGAATTAGTCTAGGGAGTGTTTCTGGTGCAGTTTATAATGCAAAACGTGCATGCATTCTAGAACTAAATGATAAAATATGGTTTGCAGGTAGAAACTTTTAGGAATGTAAGTGCCACATAAGCTGTAATGGGTTAACAGTCTGACCGTCAGAGGCTTAAGGTCCTCCTGTGCATGTTGGCCATGACCGAGAGGCACGGCTGTTTAATAATCTATAGGCAGGGTAACCACAAATGGCATGGTGAGGAACCGTCTGCAGGAAAGGGCAGGTCCCTAGAGGGCAATGAAGTGTTTTGCACAGTAACCCCAGGGGGACCCCACGATGCCTCCCCTTCCCTGGGAGGAGAGGCAAGCCCCCCACCCCCTAACCGCTTGCTCACTGCCAAGGGGCACAGTCTCGTCTGGATCAGGAAGGCGGCCCAGTTACATCCCCAGTGAACAAAACAGTGTGGTTACTTCATGAAACAAAGGTAAAGCGGAAAACAGGCAGAATGCAGCTCACCACGGGCAACCCTGCTTGGGGGTTCAGGTGTGGGCCTATAGCTCCGCTGCACTCTCAGTAAGATGCCCTCGGAGAGCTTCGCTCAGTGCACACAGAGCCGGACGTGATCACCACTCTCAGTAAAGTGATTTTAAGCTTATTTCCATTGCTTAAAAAAAGTAATCCGTAGTCACAGTACAGAATTTACAGAACCTCGACAAACTTTTTAAAAGCAAAAGAAGGAAGAAAAAGAGGAGAAAGAAAAAGAAAAGAAAAAGAAAAAAAGGGGATAGAGGGGTAAAGGAAGAAGAGGCCAGAAGGAAGAGCTGCGGGGAGTCTGCACCTCGCTGCCCACTGCGTCTGCGGGCTGGCGTCCCACGCACACTTTCCACTTCTCCTAGAATGCCACGTGTCACTGAGTCTACGGTGACACTGCAGGAGACGCTATCTTATGTGCCAACAAAAAAGAAAAAGAAAACACACAATTGTGACTGTAAGACCCGCTCAGTTGAAAGTCACATCCCAGCTCTGAAGAGGAGGCAATGGAGGGGTTATGCCTCAAATTGACTGATTATGGTTCTTAAAGCCCCATGTTATGAAACATGCCTTCCCAGCATCCCTTGCAATGTGAGGTGTACTTTGATCCGCACTGCCAAACTGACCCCCGTCCACCCACCTACTGAAGCAGCACTCACCGAAGTCCTATGCCGTGGGGAGTGCCGAAGTTCTTGGAGCAGGTAGCACGCTGGGCCGGGCGCCTGCCCTCAGGCACGTGTGGGGAGGGACACTAGTAAACAAATACACCCTGAGAAACGATGGCAAGGGTGGGAAGGAAAGACCCCCAAGGCGGACAGGCAGGCCACTGCCCTGTCGACACACAGCCACCCTTCCTGGACAGCTGGCCGAGCATTCCCATGGATCGGCTGGGCAGCGGTTCTCCGAGCAGCTCTGAATGGCCCTCTCCACCAAAGGGGGCCAACACCCTGAACAGGCTGCATTGGTACAGCTCCCACCCGGTGTTCGTACCCTCAGGCAGCCTTGGTACAAATTAGAAAAGTTAATTAATATGTGCAAGTGACCTGAGGGGCAAGGCGTCAGGCTGCGGTGCTCTGTGACACTGGGTAAAACTTAGTCAAGACAATCGCATCGCCCTAAACCAATTGCTGTGATGAGGGAAATTACATTTTCCTATAAACTAGATTATTTGTACGTCTCTGATAATCAATGAAATTGGAGAAGCTCTGGGAAGCAGCCGACTTACCCAGCAGCAACACACCGTACCCTGCATTCACAGCAGGGGGGAGAGGAGGAGTCCCCCGCCCTCCTCCCTCCAGTGTACCCTCAGGTCTCCCAGACACTCTGCAAGCCATCAGAAGAAAAGCTGGAGCCCACACCGCGGGCCCGATCGTTATTCTGTTCTGCAGCATGTCAGGCCGTGTTAAATTTACAGGGACATGCGAAAGGGCGGAGGCCAACAGTCCTGGACTTAAACTGCCATCTATAAACAGTCACTTTGTTTTATTGCTGAATCAGTGTCTGCTCTCCACAGGTCATGGGCTCAAATCTCCTCCACTCGCCACACCACCCGACCCTGAAGCCCTGACAGCCGTACTTCTACTGGGGGACGGGAGGCCCCCGGAGGATGTGTGCTCCATCCAGGAAGTGCGTGGAGGCCCCTGGGCCTTCTCCCTAGCCCCTGCCCCCAATCCTCTCAGCTGGCGCACCAGGGACCCCTGGGCTGAAGTCCCACGGGCAGGTGAGAGCAAGACACAGCCAGCCAAGTCGGCCCCGCCCAGCACCGTGCGGCTGGGGTGCTCTGGGGAAGGTCCCAGGGGCCTGCCCACCTGCGCCAGCCTCCCCGCTCAGAGGCAGCAGAACAATCAAACATTTGAGAATTCCGCAGCAGGCAGGCTCAGCATGGCAGGGAAACATCTTCCGCAGCAAGGAAAGTCACCACGTGCTCCATGCCACCAATGGGCCCAGACGACAGGTGTCTTCCTTGATGTGCCATCTCTCGTGGCTCTGCAGGGTGCCAGACACTCCACCTCCTCTGGACAGAGAAAATGCCCAGGTGGCATCGCTCACATCCCTTCCCGATACACACAGGTCCCCAGCTTCTCTGTTTACAGGCCACTGTCCTTTCCAGGAAGCCAAGCGACTTGCAAAAACCAGCCCTTGGCACCTCAGCACCACTTTCCCAATTGAGACGCAGGACTGTTTGCCAGCTAGAAGGTGTCAGGGTCACCTGGGGTTGGAAATTTGCCAGGTGTCACCAGCCAAGAGGGCTGATGAATGAGAGTCCAGGATGGCAGGTGTGAGGGTCCCGGGCACATCGTGCGGATGCATGGATGCCTGGCTCTGTTAGACCACAGAATGAAACACGCTAAAAACCAGAGGAGATCTTCTCGCCATAAAGAAAAGTGAAATCGGTGTTTTAGAAGTTGCACACTAAGAATCACCATGAAACCTTTACTGATGAAGGAAGTGTCTCCCACAACGAGGTCAGCCACCCACACCAGAGGGCAGACAGTGAGGTGCCAAAAAGGAGCGGGTCCGGGAGGCCCTGGCACTCACTCCCACACCCCAAGTCCACACAGGCAGGCGCGGTGTGTGCAGGGACCTATCACGGAGAAAAGTTTTGAAGGGTGAAGATGTTCATATATCCATACAGCAAAATTCTCTCATTCAGAATGACATTCATGCTTATGGCACTGACACATGAGATAGAAAAAAGACTGCGGCGGAGACCAAATACTGCAACAGTCCTGCATGTAAAGAGGTGGCCACGAGCTTCCAGTTTACGTCCTGCATTCTGAACACGGCATTTTAAGAAGATCACACACAGTACTTGAGGGCATGTGTATAGCGTAGGTAACCTGGGTATAAATTCCAACTCTGCCACTGACAAGCTACATTGCAATGTCTCTTTAAGCCTCGGTTTTTCTGTATAAAATGGATTTAATATCTACTTCTTAGAGTTGTTGTGAAGATTAAACAAGATACTATATATGAAGTGCTTAGTGCAGTGCTGACCCCAGTGCACAAATAATTAAATGGTAGCTAATAACATTCTATTTGCTCATTGTCATTACCATCTGCTCATTAAAAAAACCCATTTGAGGCCTTGGTTAGGCCGCCCATGACCTTTCCCAGGAGCATCAGGGAACGCACAGGGTCCCCGAGGGCCACTCAGGCACACTGATGTTTGTATCCTTATCTCTTTACTGGGTTTCGCTCACACCGCACTTTTCTTTGATTACTAATGCAACCTACAAAGATTTGTGATTTCAGATCTTTGCATGTATTTCTGAAACATCACAGACGACTGGATATGATAGGTCCTGAATTTGTATGATTACTTTTTGGGAATCTTAACATACACTTAAAATAACAACAAAAGCACACTTGTTTGGGGGGAAATCTTGCTTAGCAGCAGTTCACATGAAAATGAGGCATTTCTCCTTCCTGTAAATTGCGTGTGGACCTGAGGTCCATGCAGGTGTGCCGTGTCCGCCAGCTCAGGCTGGGCTGAGCACGGCGCTGGCCCGGAAGCAGCGCCCGGGGCGGCGGCTGTGTCAGTGCGGGAAGGTTTCCAAAGATGCCTAAGATCCCAGGCTGTGTGGAAAAGCACAGAGCCAGGCCGAGGTCACATGATCACTGCGCTCCACCCTGTGAGACATGTGGACTCCGGAGGACCCTGGGCACGTCTGGACGCCCTTTTAGGGGCAGTAGAGACAACGTGAGTACAGCACAATGGGACAGCAAAGCCCCCAGAGCAAACAGCGGCCCGTGACAGGGCACACACCCCTGACTGGAGCAGTCGAGTTCAGAGTGTGACACAGCACCTCAAAGATGCTCAAGAAAGGCTTCCGGTCTGCAAGGCACCTCTCAACACTGCAGCACGTGAGTCTAGAAATAGCAGAATTAGAAATTACCGGCCTCTCATTAAAATGTACTTGGAAGGAGAAGTAAAAGTCATTTCCCAGGCCACCCCAGCCAGGGAGGGGGCTGTCGGGGATCAGAGGTCGACAGCTCTGCCCCGCTCTGCTCCAGGGCCAGCTGGTTTCCATGCAGACGCGCCCTCCCTGCCCGCGTCACGCGTGCTTCCCGGGCGGGCGCGTCCGCACGGAGTCCGGCTCCCGCACACACACCTCCTCCTGCCGGCCCCTGCCACTCTCCAGCCACGCTGGGCTTCGCGGACAACAGTAAAGAACTGCTCTAGGTCACAGACTCCCCGTGCCCCACCCTTTTTTAGAGGCGAGATACATTGCGATCAATTCGAATTGTTTACGCCCTGGGTCCCAGAAAGATGCAGGTCCTGTGAGGTTTCTGAGAAGCAGAACAGACATCCCCTGTTGAACGACAACTGAATCAGGTCACGACACAGGGCCCCCAAATCATCACATCGTACGTGCACCCTCAGGCAGGGGTCTCAGACACCACTTTAATTCCTGATTTCACAGAGAAACTGAGTCCCAGAGAGGTGAGGTAGCTCAGCCAAGGTCACACAGCCACACGGTGGAAGAAGTGCCAGCACCACACACTGTCGCTGATTGCTGAATTGAACAGACAGTCTGAGTGTCCACTCTCAGAGCACCCTTGTAATAGCATAACAACACTATAAAGCAACGACGATCTTAGTCTCAGTATATAAACTACCCTGGACATGTGCAGCCGACTTTTTTCACCACCGAAGAACAGCTCTTACTATCCCATTGTTTTTATAAAACACTTTCATATTTACTTTAAAAAAGAAAATCTGGAAGATACAGATAAGCAAGTACAAGAAAGTAAAAATCACCTCTAATGCCACAGGGGTAGCTACTATTAACATTTTGGTGCATATCCATCTATTAAGTCTCTGTTCTCTGAGTATTAAAAAAAAAAAAAAAGATCATCCTCTTCATGTTGTTTTATGACCTACTTTTTTTCATTTAAAAATATATCATAGGCCGGGCGTGGTGGCTCACGCCTGTAATCCTAGCACTCTGGGAGGCCGAGGTGGGCGGATCGTTTGAGCTCAGGAGTTCGAGACCAGCCTGAGCAAGAGCGAGACCCCACCTCTACTAAAAATAGAAAGAAATTATATGGACAGCTAAAAATATGTATAGAAAAAATTAGCCGGGCATGGTGGCGCATGCCTGTAGTCCCAGCTACTCGGGAGGCTGAGACAGGAGGATCGCTTGAGCTCAGGAGTTTGAGGTTGCTGTGAGCTAGGCTGACGCCACGGCACTCACTCTAGCCTGGGCAACAGAGTGAGACTCTGTCTCAAAAAAAATAAATAAATAAATAAAAATATATCATAAGCATTTCTCCAGGACAGGAAATACTCTTCATATATAACATCATATAAACATCTAAACATCATATAAAAATGTCATTTCAATAGCTAAGTGGTATTTCTTCATAAGGATGCACTATTGTCATTCAACCATGTGATTTGGGGACTGGTTCACCAAATTTTAACACTGCTGTCTTTCTAATTTTGGTTGTGTCGGCCAATGAGTGAGCGACCCCTTCCCATCTCCTGTAATCTGCAAATCTGATCACATGTTGTCCATCACCTTCACCCAAGTTCTCAATAAAAGCCTTGAGACACAACTATTAGAGATTTCCTTCCTGGCTAACATTTATTTATTTACCCATTCATCAGCATCCTTTCGGTTTGCCAATTTGGAATTCAAATGCTGGAAGAGTCCCCAAATCATCACCAATATTGAGTGTTTCATTCATTCAATATATGTTTACTAATTGCTGTCTATATAAACAGCACTGACCTAGGAGCTATAAAAATGTCTGTGAAGTGTTAGAAATACTTCTATAAATGAGAACATTTATGAGTCTTGGTCACAAAAATATACCCAGATTTGGCATCCCAAAAGTTGCAATGTTTTTCACTTAAAAATCTAAGAGGCTTTTTAAATTTTTCATAAATCTTTTTTTAAGAAGTGTTTTTATTTCAACATATTACGGGGTACAAATGTTTAGGTTACATATATTGCCCTTGTCCCCACCGCCAGTCAGAGCTTCAAGCATGTCCATCCCCCAGACGGTGCGCATCGCACTCATTATATGTGTATACACCCATCCTCTCCTCCTCCCTCCCATCTGCCCGATGCCCAATAAATGTTAGTCCTATATGTGCACTTAGGTGTTGATCAGTGAGACCAATCTGATGGTGAGTACATGTGGTGCTTATTTTTCCATTCTTAGGATACTTCACTTAGTAGAATGGGTTCCAGCTCTATCCAGGAAAATACAAGAGGTGCTAGTTCATCATTGTTTCTTACAGCTGAGTAGTACTCCATGGTATACATATTCCCCATTTTATTAATCCACTCATGTATTGATGGGCACTTGGGTTGTTTCCACATCTTTGCAATTGCGAATTGTGCTGCTATAAACATTCAAGTGCAGATGTCTTTATTATAGAATGTCTTTTGTTCTTTTGGGTAGATGCCCAATAATGGGATTGCTGGATCGAATGGTAGGTCTACTTGTATCTGTTTAAGGTATCTCCATATTGTTTTCCACAGAGGTTGCACTAGTTTACAGTCCCACCAGCAGTGTATGAGTGTTCCTGTCTCTCCGCATCCACGCCAACATTTATTGTTTTGGGACTTTTTGATAAAGGCCATTCTCACTGGAGATAAGTGATATCTCATTGTGGTTTTGATTTGCACACAAATCTCTTTTTAATTAAAAATTACTGCAGTGCCGAAAACATGTTTTGGTAACATATCTAGATTATAAAAATTGTCTTAAGTTATTGGAGAAAAAAATTCTATAATTCAAGATTTAGCTATTGGGCAGCTATTAATGCTAAGGAATAAGTTTCTGAACAAGGAATGTTCATAATAAAAGCATGAAGTCAGGTCACAGCAGCAGGGTCCCATAACCAGAGCAGCAGCCTTGGCTTTGAAGAAAGGGTAACAGGCTGTCCCTGACGTCTGCACAGAAACACGGAAACTCATGAGGGTTCAAGCAAAAAGGAACCAAGGGCTGAAATCCTCAAGAGAAGGTCTCTCTCTCTCAAGGGAGAGAGAAAAGAAGGGAAAGCATGTTTTTGGTTCCTATCTTTTTAAAAGGCGGTATTTAATGCTGAAAATATCACGAAAAGTGCATCAGATGTTCTCATTTGAAGTGAGAAGAGACAAAGTATGGCAGGATTAAAAATCGATCTGGCAAAGTGCCACTGCTGACTCGCATGGCCATGTCACTCTGCAGTTGTTGCAGGCAGGGAGGAGCCACCTTGGAGACTGCACTTGTGCAGGGGCCCGTGCCCTAAGGCAGTGTGAGCACAACGTCCCACGGGCCCTGGTGGTGTCCGTGCCTGCCAGAAGGGACGCATTTCAAAGCAGAGCACACTGAGAAAGAGCCTGGTGTTGGCTGAGGTTGGAGAGCTCAGAAGGAGAGAACGAGGCAGGAGCAGAGCCCGCTCTCCACACGTCTGGCCGCAACGACTGCCGCCTGCGTCTGGGGGCCAAAGACTGAGCAAAACACCATCGCTCCTTCCCCATCCCTGGGATCTGCTGTCGAGAGGCGCAGGCTCTCCCAGGCCCAAGGAGCACGTGGCTCACCCGCCGCCCCGGCCAGGCCGAGGCCTTCCTGGGCCTCCGTGACTAGCGGGGCCTGCTCAGCCCCTCGGCTGTTTCTCTCACACCTGCACCAACAAGTGTGAGCAGTGGGCTTACAGAGTGGCAGGAAACACAGAAATTGAAGTGACATCGGAGATATAAGCCCTTCTAGCAGACTCGGTGTTCGAGAAATGGGCAATTTTTTAAAAAGCAATGACTTTTTAAAAGACAATTTAAATATGTTAAATATAGAGCAAACAGTAATAGCTAAATTTACAAAGACTTGCCCAGATTCTCCCTCCCTGTGGAGAAAACAGAATCTCAGTGACTGCCCCTGCCCACCCATCCCCGGGCACGCGACCACCGGGTGCAGTTCCTCAGACACCAGCTCTGCCTGAGCCGGGCCCTCCTCGCTGGCCACCCTCTCCCTCCCTGGTCCTTGCAGAGGCCACGCCCGACTGTCCTGTTGGCAACAGCCACGCCCGCTGCTCTCTCAGCTCTTCCCAGCCTGGTTTTCCGTAAGACCCGACTGCTGTCTCCCCGACCACACTGCCGCCCACCAGCTCAGGGTCTGTCTCTGTCTTGGTCACCCCTGCATCCCCAGCACCTCCTCCAACGCCTGGCGTATAGTACGTGCCCAAGAAAAATGTGCCCTGTCCACGCTCCCATCATCCCCACGCCAGGGCCAGGCTTCCTTCGGGTCAGAGCGTGTCCAGAGAACACGTAAGAGAAGGAAGATCTGCCCCCCACACAGGCTCTCACTCCTGACCGGCCTCGCACACACGTGTGGACACAGCGCGGCTTGCTACTACCCCGGTTCGTTCCGACCTTCGGCTTCAATCACAAATGCTCTTGTCACCACCTGGGAGTGTCTCTTGCCGTGACCACACTTCCCAGAGCTGCCTGCTCGCTGCAGATGGGCTACACACACTGGGCCCACCCGTGCCGGCACGCGGGCCCAGCTCCACGAGTGTGGGCCTGCCCTCACCCCGAACTCCGACCCAAGCCCAACTTCCTGCCAGAAACATCCATCCCTTCAGGCCTCCAGGATCTTAAAGGGACCAGGGAGGTGCACACGACACCCACAGCACTTTCTTACATGCAGAAATAAAATCACCACATCTTGCTTGTTTCCCTCTCTCCCTTTTCTCCCCACACTAAAGAATAACTTAATCGTACAAACACACATGACATGGACATGCTGCCCAAGTAAACTAAGTAGCATCTTATTAAATGAAATGTTTTCCTGTTTTGTACGTGATTCCCCGGCCCCCAGCCCAGGGCCTGGAGTAAAATTCAATCTAAGGCAGCGAGAGAACCAGCGCTGATGGGCTCTCCACACCCAGGAACGTTCTTTGCATAAAGCAAAACAGGGGAAGAGCAACAGACAAGATACGGAATCTGAACTGCTTAGCAACTGTGTTTAAATTCTATTTCTACTTTGTTATAAAATGTAGCAAAAATGTTATCTAAATGACAAATACGTAATAAAGAGTCTCACTGTGGGGGAGAATCGCTCTTCACCTAATGCATTCAGAACAGTCTCTCATGTGGGGACATCGAGTTCAACTCGCAAGGAGCGTACAAGAATCAGAGGCTTGTTTTGTTGTCTAACACGTGAACCAGGAAAGCAAGTGTTCACATGAGTTCACACCACGAATTCCAATAACACTGTCATCTCCCCTCAGGAGCAATTCTCCTGGAAATGCCCTAAGATCCCATCAGCAAACGTGACAAGACATGTGGATCTGAGGAGAGCAGGCCGAGGTTTTCAGGGGCAGCAAATACTCACCTGGGGGCCAAGTCTTGTCAATAGGTGAGTCAATGGCAAACTGCCCGCTGCCATAAAGCCGTGCTTTGAGTAGCAGTGGCGCTCCTGAAATAACAACTACCTACTGCGTGTTCACCGTGAGTCCAAGCGTGGCTCTAAGTGCTTTATCTGCATAAGCCTGTTCACTTCCCCAATCTCTTTGCAAGTGCATCCTGTTAGCACCATCCCTGTGTTGCAGATGAGGCATGAGGCACAGAGAGGGTGTGCTGCTCACCCCACAGCACACAGCCAGGAGCTGAGCCCAGGCATGTCACTGTACTTTCTCTCCACACACAGCATCTTAAGAGATGGTCCCTTCTTAGAATACCCCTGATCTGGACATCAAAGTTTTAGATGGCTCTTGGAAAAGGGTCATGAGTGGGACGTGCATGATGGCTGCAGGTGGTGAACGAGCTCTTTATTCCACAGGGGAAGTGAAGTTCCCGATAAGAAGAAGACCCCTTAGAAAACTCCATCCCCCGGTCCATCAGTGGGCATAAGCGCACAGTGACATCATCGATGGCCTGACCTCACAGTCTTGTGAGGATGGAAGGACCAATCTTGCAGGCAGACAAGGAACACAAAGCTCCGTCCCTCCAGACCTGGCCCCACGTGGATCTGGCACCGCCCAGGCCCTGAGAACAGGCAGATCTAACGCCGCAGCGTACCAGGCCATGGCTGACACACCAACCAGGCTCTCCTTAGCTCTTCCAAACTAGGAGTGGAGATTAGGAGTCCCCACGGCATCAGACTAGGTAAAGTCGGACTTTTGCTAAGAGGACTTTAATCACCCCCAAGGAGGTAGCTGGTAGAGTTAGGGTGTCAGAAAGGGACCCAGGAACCAAACTGCGCACATGAACTTGGATGCAGCGGTGCTCTCTGCTGCTAGCTTCAGAGTCTGACAGAAGATGGCCCGGCTGGCAGAGCACACGGGGACCCCACGCTGAGTTCCCTTCCCCGTCCCAGCCCTGACCGCCTGTCTGCTAAGAGACCCCAGACCTAGTCCCCAGTGGTATATGTCCAGAGTCTCCACATACTCCTGAATCTGTTCTCCATCCACACCCCCTGCTCCCCTCCCTGGGGCCCAGGCAGGGCTTCATTTCATTTCAGGCCCCCCGTGCTCCAGGAGGAAGGGAGCAGGACCCTACCTGGCCCCAGCGTCCTTGCCTGGGCTTCATGTCACCCACATCCCCCGTGCAGAAGGCGGTAGCTTGCCCTGGCATCATACCGGGGCGGGGGCTGTTTCCCCACTGATCTATCTGAATCTAACACATCTTCCCTGGCAGCTGCTCCCTGCACCCTCCTCACCCAAGTCCCACTGCAGCCTTTTCTCCCCACTGCAAACTTCTTTATCAAAAGCTGCCCATGTCTGCTTCCCCGCCACCATTCCCAGCACCCCCTCCTGAAGGGCTCCTCTCCTCCAGGGGCTGTGCCCTCCACGAGCACGTCGTCCCACCCTGAGCCTCCTCCGCTCGGCCGTGTGCATCTCTGGAGAGAACTCCCTGGCTTCGGCTGTTGCCCGGTGAAAACCATCCTGGCCGCTGCCACACGGAGCAACTAGGAATCCCCCAAAGCTGTGTCGTGGTCCAAGATAAAGGAACAAATTCAAATCCTTGAGCTGCTGCACACCTCTGTACAGAGTCCACGGTCCCATTTCAGAAAGGCACAGTGATGGCCTCCACCCTTTTATGCCAGCGAGCTCTGGGCGTGGTCAGCCAAGTCACAACAGAGCCCACAGTGACAGAAGGAGGCCCCAAGAAACTGTGAGGCCCAGCCCCACTCCCTGCACCTCCCAGGGAAAGTGGCCTTCCAGGATTTCCTGGCCTCAATTTCACTGCCACCCTCTGCCCAGGGGAACTAGATAGACTGTGGGGCATGCAGGGGAGGAAGCCGGCCAGGATGGGCTACACACACTGGGCCCACCTGTGCCAGCTACACCGAGCACCAGCGCAGGGCTGGGCCACAAACCTCTTCACAAGGTCAAGAGCTGGGGAGACACACTCGCCACACCCGTCTGCGTGACGGCCACGCCCGGCAGGGGCGTGAGTCCCACAGGCAGCACACGACTTCAAACTGCCCTCTGGGGAGGGTGCGCTGGGCACTGGCAGGGCCTGGCCTTGCTGAGCGGGACCCATGTGTCCAGGCCAGCAGCCCCTCAGCAGCCCCCCGGGAGCCCCCAGCAGGCTGCTTGTCCTCCCGGTGAGCACCACACTGGCATGGAGGGAGCACCAGCTCTCCAGCGCATCAAGTTGTGGGGGGGGGGGCACCCACCTCCTTCTAAACCCACCCTCAGGCCAAAACGAGACCCTCACACTCGCACCATCACCCACCTTCCTACCGCTCTTTCTGTGCCATCTTCTTCCCATGAAGACCCACCCTCAGACCTGAGCCCTTCTGATAAGCTCAACAGTATTGGTTTGTTTTTCTTCTTTCCAAAACCGTTTGTTTTTATGCACCATGTCAACCATTTGTGGGTGTGCAGCTCCGCAGCATCAGGCACACACGCTGTGTGCTGCCCCTCACTGCCGCAGCGCATTCTTGCTTTATTCCCAAGCATTCTAAAAGCAGAATGACATAAAAACTAGCAGGGTCATGCTAAGAGGTAGATGCCTAATCTGTATTAGGTTGGTGCAAAAGTAATTGTGGTTTTTAGCATTGTTGAAATTTTCCACTTGATACTGGAATATATTCCTAAATAAATGTGGTTATGTTATACGTCATTTTAATGCACATTTCTTGCTTTATGGTTTTTTGCTAATGACTTGTTACTTGCTATTTATTTTATGTTTATTTTAGACTATGGAAATGATGGTAGACAAAAAGCAAATTCAAGCAATTTTCTTATTCAAGTTCAAAATGGTTCGTAAAGCAGCAGGGAGAACTGGCAACATCAACAGCACATTTGGCCCAGGAACTGCTAACGAACCTACCGTGCAGTGGTGGTTCAAGAAGTTTTGCAAAAGAGACGAGAGCCTTGAAGATGAGGAGCGCAGTGGCCAGCCATGGGAAGTTGACAAGGACCAATTGAGAGCAATCATCGAAGCTGGTCCTCTTACAGCTACAGGAGAAGTTGCTGAAGAACTCAAGGTCGCCCATTCTATGGTCATTCGGCATTTGAAGCAAATTGGAAAGGTGAAAAAGCTCGATAAGTGGGTGCCTTGTGAGCTGACCAAAAATCAGAAACACTGTCATTTTGAAGTGTCATCTTCTCTTATTATACGCAACAACCACGAACTATTTCTTGATTGGATTGTGATGTGTGATGAAAAGTGGATTTTATATGACAACTGGCTTTGACCAGCTCAGTGGCTGACCGAGAAGCAGCTCCAACGCACTCCCCAAAGCCAAACTTGCACCAACAAAGGTCATGGGCACTGTTTGATGGTCTGCTGCCGGTCTGATCCACTACAGCTTTCTGAATCCTGATGCAACCGTTACATCCGAGAAGTTTGCTCAGCAAGTCGATGAGATGCACGGAAAACTGCAACGCCTGCAGCCGGCATTGGTCAACAGAAAGGGCCCGATTCTTCTCCACAACAACGCCCGACCACACTTTGCCCGATCACGCTTTGCACAACCAAGGCTTCAAAAGTTGAACGAATTGGGCTACGAAGTTTTGCCTCATCTGCCGTATTCACCTGACCTCTCGCCAACCGACTGCCACTTCTTCAAGCATCTCAACAACTTTTTGCAGGGAAAACGCTTCCACAAATAGCAGGATGCAGAAAATGCTTTCCAAGAGTTCATGGAATCCCAGAGCTACAGGAATAAACAAACTTATTTCTCATTGGCAACAATGTGTTGATGTAATGATTCCTATTCTGATTAATAAAGAAGTGTTTGAGCCTAGTTATGATGATTGAAAATTCATGGTCTGAAACCGCAATTACCTTTGCACCAACCTAAAAATTTTCCAACTTAGAACACAATGTTATCAGACAAATGCTTAATATTCCCATTCAGTTTGGAGCTTCGGCCTCCCGTCTCTCTCTCCATGCGTCCCCATGGCCCGTTTCTCTCTGTTCCCCCCGACACACAGCACAGGGCATCAGTGCTCCACCCACTCTGGCGCCTCGGCCCCGGCTGGTCCCTGGCCTGTGCCCACTCCTCCCAGGGCCAGCCTGAGCATCTCACGAGACCACACGCGTGAAGGCACCTGCCACGGCAGACGATCTTCAGTCCTGATGTCGGCTCTGTGAAATAGCGCATGCAGAAATCAATGCTAGCGTAATTCCAAAGGGCAAGGAAGACACCTGGAATTTTCTGAAATTTTATGGTAAAGGAAAAAATAAGTATAGATGATAGACCAGCCTCGTTTCCCATCCCATTCCTACTGGGAAGGAGCTCTGAGCCCTGGCAGGGCCACGGGCACCACCCTGTGTCAGGCCTGCTGGGTCCTGCGGCTTTCCCGTGGGTCCCAGTGCACGAGTCAGTCCTGCCGCCGAGGCCCACACAGACAAGGTGACGAGAAACAGCGGGCTCTGAAGCACTGCTCTCAGTGGATCTTCTTAAGAGGTCAGACCCAACTCAAGCCTGAGGGGACAGCACTGCCCACGTGAAGGTGAGCACACCCCATCTCCTTGGCAACTGGAATATGGCCTCTTCAAAGGCATTCTCTGAGACAGCACGGCACCCCAAACCCTCACGAATGTGCCTTCTCTGGACAGTCCGTACAGCAGTCCGCTCAGCCCTCCACAGCCGCGGGTTCCGCCTGGGCAGATTCAACTAATCTCAGATCAAAAATTTTTTTTAAAACACCAACAAAAATAACAATACAGCAATTAAAAATAATACAAATTAAAAAACACTACAGTATAACAACTATTTACATTGCATTGGGTATTTTAAGCAATCTAGAGATAGTTTAACATATACAGGAGGATGTGCATGGGTTCTAAGCAAATACCACACCATTTTACGTGAGGGACTTGCGTAACTGGATTTTGGTATCCGGGGGCTCCTGGAACCGATCCTCATGGACGCCAAGGGCCAGCTACGCTGCCTGACGCAGCCCAGAGCTGAATGTCCAGCTTTGGTGCTACGGCACCCTTGCTATTTTCTGCTCTTCTATTGTTGTTGTTATTATCCCTAACAAATGTTGGACCAAGTGATGTCTTCCTTACACCACCTGGAAGTAGTCTACAAAAGCCAAAGTTAAATGAGGAAAAAAATGTCCACATTGCCATATTCACTGCCGTTGGTTAAAATTTTTAAATGGAACCATAAACCACCACCCAGATGTTAAACTTGTTTATTTTTGCACCTCATTTCTGGGTTTTCCCATTGAAACACGGTGTCTTGAAATAAGCAAACAGAGATCTGTGACTCAGCCCTGCGCCAAGTCTGACGACCCTCCACCTGTGAGGCCTGCACGGGCGCTGCGGAGAGACCACCACCCGAGCACCAGCAGGCGGGGAGGCAGGTAAGACGGAAACCCTACCTGACGGGATATAACGACCACGTGCCGGAGAGTCCCTCGAGCAGAGTGCGGGGGTTGGGCGGAAAGTCTTCAACCCCGGCAGCCAAGTCAGCAAGCGATGCCGCTTGAGCCGCAGCCACTAACGGTGCAGATCACGGCGACACTCAGACTCTGGGCACCTGGGACACCTGGTGTGGCACGAGCTCCCATTACATAACTGCTAAATAAACCCCTGGCTTCTCTGAGGCCTTTCTGTATAGCGTTGGGGCTCAGAAAACAGCACCCCAGAATGAAAGCCTCCGAAGCAGCCTTAGAAGCAAATGTTCTTCTCTGAACTTCTCCCACCCTCCTGCCTCTCAGGCCCACTCTCGTCTGAGGCTGGTCACAGAAACCAGAATCCCTCTTCCCCAAGGCGGGTCATAAAAGCCAGAACCTCTTTTTCCCCAAGCCAGCCATGAAACCTAAAATTATTCTGTGTAAAAACTGGCCATAAAGAAATTATCTGACCTGCGTGACTTAGGGCATACGACCCCCATTCCAGGGAGGGTCCTGCCCACACCCAGAAGGAAGGATGCTGCTCAGAGAGGCCAAGGAGAATCTAGACGGACAGGCCTTGCTGGGTCTCCCCACTCCATCTGTCTGTTAGCATCGGATCACAACCTTTTTGTCCAGTCGTATTCTACACGGCTGCCCACACTCTGTTGAACCCAAACATAACAATGGACAATCTCCCCCATATCTCTGGGTCTTCATTCTGAAGGCCCCCGTGTATACATGTTAAATAAATTTGTATGTCTTTTTCCCTATTAATCAATCTACTTCATGTCAGTGATTTTTCGGCGAACCTTTTGGGGGCCAGAGCCTTGGTCCCTATAGTAGTCAACTTTGTGAAGATGGCCCCTTACGAATGTTATTTCATTTAGTCCTCTCACCAACCCTAGTAAGTGGTCATTGTCTCCATCTCAGTGTGGTGGCGAGTGTGCCTCAGAGAGGCCAACTGACTCATCAGTGTCCCGGAGCAGGAACAGAGGGACAGCCAGGCACCCCCCCAAGCTTGGGCTTGTCCTGTGACAGGGGACACAAGGCAATCGCTGTGAAAGATTCCAGAAACATTGCACACTAATGCAGCAAGGGTCTAGGACCCAAGAAAGAAAGTACAAAGGCCACATGTTGAAGTGGCTGCCTTTCTGCACAAGTCTGATTTCCCCAGAGCTAAATGGCTCTGTTTCGGGGGTACCTGCAACACCCCAGTTTCAGAAGAGCAATGGACAGAAGTGACATTTTCAAAGAATCTGATGAGACGTGCAGGTCGTGTTGATCCTGGATGTTCAGTGACAGTCTTAGACCAACGCTGACACTTAGCTCACGGGGAGGCCCACGCTCAACCCGCCGCACTGCCTCGCTCCCTGACACCCTGCAGCAGGCACCCGTCACCACGTCACCTCTGCCTGTCATAAAAGGAGAGCTGGGAAATGGAAGGTTTCAGCAAAATAGACTTATCTGTCAGACTAAATATTGATTGGAATGTTTCTGACTTTATAATCTTATATTCAATTTATTTTAAAGTTTTAGCTAATTAAGAGCTACAAAAACAAAATGTTTGTAAGTATCTTTATGTTGTACATACACAAGTAACCTTAAAATAAATATAATTTCAGGCAACAATTATTTCTCATCCTTATTTAAAGTGGGCATGAGCACTCCTCAGACACGAGGCTGCTGCAAGGCCTCAACAAAGAAGATGACCACGTGGCACAGGTGGTGTGTTTCCCGGGAAACCCTGGAGACGACATGCAATGGTTCACAGGGAAGAAAATGGATTTGAGTTTGGGGCTTATTGGAATAGCGACGTAAACTACATCTTAACACACATAAAAATGTTATTAAGATTAGGTTTATAACTGAGGACCAGATGCGAGGCTAAACAGCACAACGTAAAACCAAACACACACAGCACTGCAACTGTATGTTCTGATGACTCTCTTAGTAAAGCTAACATCCCTCAAGCAAGAACATTCAAGATTTTACAAAAAGGCACTATTAATCATTTCTACATCTACTAAATTGCTGGCAGAAGACCGTCTAGGCTTCTCCCATGCTCATCACAAAAGAGTTCACGGACCCGAGATAGATCCCGAAGACAGAGAAGAGGATGGCAGAAGCAGAGACTCCATGAGAGATGAAAAACCATTAGCAACAGCCTCGAGATTAAAACATGCGGAACTATCTGGGGATGGGCAACTGGTCACTTTGCCTGGAACACTGGTGACAACCAGAGAACGAAAGAAGACAACCTTGGGGGCCTTGAACTTCAGGCTGCACTCTTCCTTGGAAGCAAGACAAAGTCATGGAAGGTTCTGGGGCAACTTACAATTAAAGCTGTACTTTAAAAAATATTGGCAGTGGTGGCTTACACTTGTAATCCCAGCACTTCGGGAAGCCGAAGTGGGAGGATCCCTTGAGGCCAGGAGTTCGAGGCCAGCTTGCTGGGCAACATGGTGAGACCCTGTCTCTACAAAAAAATACAAAAGTTAGCTGGGCACGGTGGCACATGCCTATAATCCCAGTTATTCAGGAGGCTGAGGCAGGAGGATGGCTTGAGCCCAGGAGCTTGCGGTTGCAGTGAGCTATGATGAGACCGCTGCACTCCAGCCTGAGTGACAGAGCAAGACCCTGCCTCAAAAACATATATACACACAAATACATATATATTCCACATATATATACACAACTACAGAGGGAACAGAATGGAAGCAGAAAAAGAGTCTCATGACATTCTTTTCATCTACAGCACTTTACATACACCTGGCAAGAAAGAGCTCCATAAATATTTTTAACAAAAGCAGCCCCACTGGGGACAATGGCTGCACTGGCGCAGGCCAGACGGGCACACGGAAGCTGCAGACGGGAGGAAGCCGCGCCCAGACGCGCCTTCTCCAGCACACCGTCTGTGGGGAGCTGTCCCTCTGTGCTGGTCTTCCAAAAGTCTTCAAGGTCTCGCGGTTCGGAAAACACTGCCCACCGCCTGCTCACTTGGGGCCTTCATACGGCCAGTCCCATATTAAAGACTCAGAAGTTCTACAGTAAAGGAACTAGTGTAAGTCTCTTCTTCCAGGATTTGGCCATGAATCCACCCCTACTCCTTTCAATGAGAAGCAGCTCTCAACGTCTTCTAAAACAAGCATTTTCCAGGCAGCTCTGGAAAGTGTGGGCCAAGGTCATCCATGGGCCAGCACACAGGTGTGACCCTTGAAGATGATGAGTAACACCCTTGAAGATGATGAGTAACACACAGAAGGTCTGCATGGCAGGAGGGACCGTCCAGTGCTGTTCCCGAACTTGGGGAGCCCCAGGTACACCTCCAGTGGGACCACACCCCAACTCAGAGCCCACGGGGGAAGCGGGCATCCCAACTACTCAGCTCAACTGATGCTTCCGTTTTGGTCATCAGTGGCTAGGAAAACCTGGTCACCAACATCCATAAGCTCTCTTTCAGATACCTGAAGACTATTAAACCAACGCTCCTCCTCCTCCTTTATGACCAAAATAACCTTAATTTATTTAACAATTAGATCTGATTATCCTCTTCACAAGAAAGACTCGCTATAAATTCTATAGGAATTTGTTTCATTCACCTAGTTATACGAGGTTAAATCTTTTTTCTAACACTGAAATGATTTAAAGAGCCAAAGAAAATTAATTGTGCAAAACCTTTGCAGTACTATGGGTCGTGGCGGGGGCAGGGAGGAAGCAGAATTTCAAGCCAGCAACTTCCTCAGGATGTGCGTGGTGGTAACCCAGGCAGAATGCTTTCCGAGTCAGTGGGGAGTACAATAAACCTCAGGCGAAATCTCCATCACTATTAGGACACCTGGGATGGAGGGCTGCCTGACCCAGCCTGGAAGGATTCCCATTTCCCTCTGCCCAGAGGCACTGGGGGATTGCTCTAGACAGAGACAGAGTTGTCTTTTGGGAGCCCATTCACGTACAACGCTGCCTCAATGACTGACAGCCAGACAGAAAGACTGCCCGAAGGACAAGAACAGTAAACTTAGGAGACTTGGATTTTACTTGCCCAAATGTAGTATCAGGATGGTTGACATGGTACTCGGTAGCCTTTACAGAAGTGCATTGCAAAGAGCTTCACACATGCGCGCTGCACGCAGGCAAGGCCCCTCCATCTCACACCTGAGTGGGGGGCAACAGACCACTGAACACAGCAACTGGCAACAGGCAACTGGCAACCGAAAGAAACCGATTAAACGGTTTCAGTGCAGTCTGAAAACTTAGGATCAACCAATCACTTTGGAAATTCAATCATAAGCCTTAATAAAGTTCATATCTTTGGACTTAATTCTTTCTCTGGGAGTTTATCCTATGGAAATAATCAAACATACAGAAGAGTTCTTATGCACAAAGGTGTATCTAAGCATTATTTACAAGGGTAAAAAGTGTACTATCTGGGGGTAGGGGATAAGAACTTATCTGTAAGGTACAATGAACACTATTTGGCTGATGGGCACACTGCAGCCCCAACTTAAGCATTATTAAAGGTATCCATGTAACAGAAACATTCGTACCCCCTTAATATTTTTACATTAAAAAAAACCTGCACTATCCAACAATAGAAACATAATTTTAAATTCAAGTACATGTCCATAAAAAATATGCAGCAATTTATAATCATATTTAAAAGGAAAACTCACAATGAAATGTTAAAAGGGAATGATCAGGATAACGTTGAATATGTATTATGACCACAGTTCTGTAAAAAGAAATTTGCACAGGAAAATAAGACTGAAATGTTACCGGCAGAAAGCCTCTTAAGGCAAGAATGAGTCTGAGTAATTATTTTTCTTCTATTGACTTTTCTGTGCTTTCCAAATTCTCTTACAATGAACAGATGTTACTTATAAAAGGAAAAAATTAATTTTTGTTATAAAATAGTATCTAAATGACTAAAATCATTTCTAAATTATATGTGCTGAGAAAATTAAAAACATGTTATCAGTTCCCGTGTGCAAGAGTTGGCCTAAGAAACTCACAATTAAGAAGTGAAATGTGCAGCATTTGTCTCTGTGGGTGAGCCCACGTTCCCCCAGGAAGAGCAGACTCGTCACCACACAGGAGGGCCAGCGTGGCCTGGGGGCAGGGCCCTGGAGCTTCCTGCACCGTCACAGCAACTTCACATGCTCCAAACACAGCTCCCCAGCAGGTCTCCCAGCCCTTCTCGGAAGCCACACTGCAGCCCCTAGGGCCCCAAACCCTTCCTAAACAGGAATTCTGAGCCTCCACCCCCCAGAAGTGGAACATGAACAATAAAGTAACAAGTTTCTTTTAGCAGAGGTATCCTTAACTGCATAGTGACTATGGCCTTGCCCTAAACAAGATTGAAAGCAAAGGAAAAATGCCTCAAACCGCGCCCCCCCCCCTCGCCCCCGCCACCACCATTTAGGATATCTAAGGCAAGAGTCCTTTCCACAAGCCCAGAGCATCCCCAAAACCACTGAATCCTCAATTCTGGGAGCTAAGACATGAGCACCTCTCACTACTCTGGAATAAGACAAGACTAAAATCATTACACTTAAGAAGAGCAAACCAACCAAGGGGGTGGGCACCCACCTCTTGCTCACCTCCTTCTAGGACGACAGCTTCACGCACTGCTTGGGCAGGGAGACAGCGTAAGCCCTTCCATCCTACATCACAGGTCACTCTCACAAACCATGTGGGCCAACAAAGAAGAACAGACAAAGAAAAACAATGAGCCCAGTCTACAGGAAACCACCTCAAGAGAAGGCCAAGAACTCACATGTCCTGTATGTTACCACTGGTTACTTCCTAGGGAGAGATGGGGGAGCTTAAAGACCAGCATCCTGCAGGGACATCTAGCTGGGATACGTACAACCCAACACGTGGCGGCTTCTTAAGAGGGGCAGACTAGTTCACTCGATCCTCCCCACGGAAGGAATGGTGCACATCAGGCTCTTTTTTGGAGAGTCGACTCCCCCAAACCACACCCGGCCTCTCCCCGTCCACTAACCTCTGCACAGTGCCGGCTCTCAGCGGGGCCAGGCCCAAATGTGCACAGAGCACCTGGGATCTCATTAGGATAAAGGTCACGACTGAGCAGGTCTAGGAGATGCCAAGGCCACTGAAGTCCCAGTCTCTGAGGGTGAGACCCAGGCAGCGGGCAAGCTCCCCAGTGAGCCCAGTGTGCAGCCAAGGCCACACAGCGCTAGATCTGAAAGGCCGCTGGCACTGCCAACCCCTGGCTACACCACTGTGCTCCACGCTGAACAAACTAGCATAATAACATGGGCCTCAGCATCACTGCGAGAATGACAGAGGAAACACAGGTAAGGCACACGGTGCCCAGCACACCAGGAGTTTTCTAGAACATCAGCCATCACTGTTATGCTACCTCTGCTGTCAGGGCTGTTACTCAGGGAGGCAGATACAACTGGGTACAGGCCAACTTGTTGTTTGCTTTTTCAAACGGTCTCACTCTGTCACCCCGGCTGGAGTGCAGTGGCGTCATCATAGCTCACTGTAACCTCCAACTCCTGGGCTCAGGGGATCCTCCCACCTCAGCTTCCAGAATAGCTGGGACTATAGGCATGCACCACCACGCCCGGCTAATTTTTTTCTTTTTCTGTACAGACAGGGTCTCATTATGTTGCCCAGGCTGGTCTCAAACTCCTGGGCACAAGTGATCCTCCCACCTTCGCCTCCCAAAGTGTGAAATTATAGGCCATCACAACCAGCCTAAAGAGACCAAATCGTAAAGAAACAGATTCCTGGGAAAACTAAATGTGAGCTCAAAGAGAAGATGTTTAAATGTCCTCACCACAAAGAAATGATCAATATTTGAGGTGATGGACATGCTAATTAGGCCTAATCTGATCATCCCACAGTGTGTACACATACCAAAACATGTATCAAGACATGGCACCCCACGAATGTATACAATTATTATTTGTCAATTAAAAATAAAACTTAAAAAAAAAGTGAGCTGGGAGGAGCTACAAGAAAGTGGTCGTGAACAAGCTGGCGGGGGCGGGGGGGGGGGGGGGAGGTGATGCAGGCACAGGGCCCAGCCCATGACAGGCTGCAGCAATGAACTCCGTGACAGTTGCCAACTCCTTGGGCTTATATGCTCAAGTGGCACCGTCCTACCCATCCAGAATCTCCAGGCAGAAAGCAACCTAGGGATCCTGATTACTCCAAACAGAGCCCTGGGCTTCCTTTCCCTTGGGGCAGAGGAGCCGCGAGCCCCCGGCTGTGCTGAGGGTGATGTGGCCGTATCAGCACGAGCTGTGACTGGCCACACCAGGTGCAGGTGGGCAGGGAGACAGTGCCAGAACACTGACCTCCGTGTGGTGCCCCTGCCACCTCCACCCTGTGGCCAGGTCCCTCTAGAGGGCTGACTGTCCAAGACAGAGCGGCACAGCCAGAGTCTCAGGAGTCAGGAGGGGAGGCAGTGATGACCGCAGGGGCCTTTCCCCCACCGGGGGACAATGACACCTCTGGGGAGGCGCCTACCTGGGGGCTGGGCTGGGCTGAATTCTGATCCTGTGCCACCCTTTCCCTGGATTCTTTTTGTTCTGTCCTCTCTTCCTCTTCTTCTCCTGTTTCCTCTTCCTTTCAGAACTACTTTTAAGAATTTTTTTACATGCACCTCCTAGATGCCTCACCTCCCTTCCTGGGGCATGGGGACAAGGAGCCTGCGTACACACCTGGCCACTTCACAGGTGCTTCGGCAGCCACCCTTGCGCTGCGAGTGGAGGGGACATTCCACAAAGAAGTAGCTCCTGGGACCCAAACAGCTGGAGTGTACACAACAGCAAGGGATGACAAGAAGGCAGGGTTTTCAGCCAGAGGAGAAGGAAGTTGAAAGATGGTTCTAAAGAGCTTGACTTTGTGTATGCTCTTCTGAATCTACACTAAACAGCCACTGAACTCATTTTCCTACCACTACCCTGGGATGGAGGTGCTGTCGTAGATGCAGGTGCTCAGAGGTCTCAGGTCACCACAGAGGCACAGTGAGGACACAGGTGGCCAGGCTCAGGCCCTGGCAACCTGGGTCCATGTGGCCAGAGTCCACGTCAAAAAACAGCCTGAGGACTTGAAGGTGCCAGGCTCTTCCATGGCTCACGTCCTTCCGCAGAACCGCAGGGTGAAAGGCTCCCTGACCCTCTTCCTATACAGAGGAGCAAAGGCAAATGAAGAGGGGTTCAAGGGCTTGCCCAGGGGCTGAGAGCTAGTCCCAGAGAGGGCTGGCTACAATTCAAACCTGGGCTCCGACCTCTCTCTCCAGGCAGCCAAAAAGCGGACCTACTCTTTCCACAAAATCTGGAAAGCTGCCATGTTCAGGACTCACAGGGCCAGAGAACGTGGTCACTTCTTGTGAGTAATTCTACCATCATTCCTTTTAAATAAAAAGCAAAAACCAAAAACCAAGCCTCTTCTTATGTAGAAACGTTTTCCCTGGATTCTGTGCAGTGCCTCAACTCCACAGTGCCCGGTCTGTGGACGAGGAGCCAGAGGCCCAGAAGGATTACGTGGCTTCCTGGGATGTTGTGTGATTCACACAAAGAGCCAGGGTCCAAAATCAAAGGCCCCTGTGTCTCCAGCCACAGCTCTGGGCCCCAGACAGTCTGAGTGGGTCCCTGCAAAACGTGTGACCTGGCAGATCGAGGGTGCCATGGGCTGTCTGGCTTCTCCGCAAGCTCCCTGCAAGTGGGCTCACAGGGGCGCCCCCACCCGCGCACACCAATGCATCTGAGGAAGAAAACCACACATGGCAACTCGTGTTGGCCCCGGGATAGTCTTCCCTGTTCTGTAAAAGGGCCAAACACATCCCTACACTCTCTGCAAGGGACAGATTTCCTTAGAGAACAGGGACTTGGAGGAACCCCACAAATACTTCAGGATATTGTGCGTATCCTATCATTCAACAAAAGCAGATTCAGAAATGCCAACTACGCTTTCAAATTCCTATTCAGAGAGAGAAGGAAAACGCACTGTTATTTTGTCAAAATCAGTGGCCAGGCAGCCTGATCCCTCGGTCCTGGCCGGCCTTCACCTCTGGCTGCAGATGCGCAGCCCTTCCCCACTGCTGGGGCGTCACCATCTCCCACCTGGGCGCGTGAAGCCAGGGCCTCACCTGTGAAAGCACGCGTGGCCTGGAAGCCAGCTTCCTGCATACTGCTCCCGACAAGCCTGCGCCACTCGCTGCGCCGTCCGAGGAACCGCGGGGGGCTCAGGTCACTTCCATCTTAGCCGGTCCGAGTCCATGGCGCGGCCGGGCCGGCCTCGGGGCGCATCCGCGGACCTGCCCGCTCCCGCTGGCGCTCAGCCGTCCAGCCAGGGCGCCGAGGCCATGGCGCGGCCGCGAGAGGTGTCCGCCGACCCGCCGGCCTCAGGGCCCGGGCACCGGTGGCCGCGCTGCCCGCATGCTCCAGGCTCGGCCGCCGGCGCTCTGCGTGGTCTGGGCCGGGCTCCCTGCGCGCCGCCTCTGAAAGTGAAAAGAAAGCGATCACTTTCCTGATGACCAGAAGAACCATTAAAACCAGTAGGCCTGCAGAGGCCGAAAAGGAAGGGCCATCTGCACGGTGCGCGGGTACCGGGGAGCGCCCGCCACCTGCGCCCTGGACACCATGGCGGCCACCACTGGGGATGTCCAATGCCCTTCGCCAGTTACTCCAGGGAGCAACACCTGAGAAAGAAACGCGTTTCCCAAGCCCACCCCGCTATGGCGGGAGTTGGAGCTATGCATGATCCGCCACTGGACTCCAGCCTGGGCGAGGGAGCCACACCCCGTCTCTACAAAATAAAACAGAAAAAAGCAGTGAGAGGCTGGGCGCGGTGGCTCACGCCTGTAATCCTAGCACTCTGGGAGGCCGAGGTGGGCGGATCGTTTGAGCTCAGGAGTTCGAGACTAGCCTGAGCAAGAACGAGACCCCATCTCTACTAAAAATAGAAAGAAATTATATGGACAGCTAAAAATATATATAGAAAAAATTAGCCGGGCATGGTGGCACATGCCTGTAGTCCCAGCTACTCGGGAGGCTGAGGCAGTAGGATTGCTTAAGCCCAGGAGTTTGAGGTTGCTGTGAGCTAGGCTGACGCCACGGCACTCACTCTAGCCCGGGCAACAAAGCAAGACTCTGTCTCAAAAAAAAAAAAAAAGAAAGAAAAAAGAAAAAAGAAAAAAGCAGTGAGGTCTGCAGTGCGTGCGTGGTCAGCACTCCAGGGAGGGAGATCAGACTCCCGGGGAGCAGTTTTAAGAAGTGATTCGTAAGTGGAAAGCAAAGGCCCACGTTAATGTTTTAATGAGAATGGAAAGGAAAAGCAAATTTAATCTATACGCTGCCCCATATATTACATAATAATAACAGCATTTCACAAAACCCCCTTCAGCTATTTTAATGCTGTTGTATTATATATGAAGTAATGCTAACAAGAATGTTAGAAGCTCAAAGAACCAGACTTTTAAAACAGAATCCTGAATATCAATCTCCAATACCAGGGACAAGAAACCTTTTTCCCATTATCACTGCATCCTAATCAATTTATAACCAATTTGTAGAAAATGTAACCTTATTCCTCTTGTTCATCAAACTAAAGAAAAGAACTTAAGAGAACAGAGCACAGATCAGAAGGAACCCTTATGTTAACAGCCACATGCAGCTGTAAGTATAAACAGAAAGCGGTAAAGTAAAACATCACTGTTGCAGACCAATCATAAGGATTGCCTTATAAACTAGTGAAGTACTTTAATTACGCTAAGGAACTCAATTGTATTGCCCTCGTGTGTCCACAGTAATAATCTCAGTTAATAAGGTACAACCCAGTAGGAGTCCTTAAGTTTAATAAATAGGTAAAATTTTGTTTTAATTTAAAAGCTCAATCATTTATGTAATGGTGGCTTTGAAGCACTTGAAAGTGTAAGGAATATTTCTTCTCTTCTCTGATTTTAAACATTCCACCTAAAAAATGACAACACACATAGTACCAGCAGCCCAGGACCTCACACCACCTTCGAAAGTGAACCAATCCAGTGTACCACAGCCATCAGCTTCGGGAAATGGAGCTCACTCTGCTGGATGAAAACAAAAGCCCATCTGGCCCAAAACCCTGATTTTTTTCTACCCTTTCCTGTGATGCTTTCAGTGCCCAGATATTCTAGACTTTATGTATTCTCTTTCTCTGAAAGCAGAGAAAACTGAACCATGGTGACATTTTGTTGTAGTTGTTTTATTGTGGTGTTTTTGTTTCATTTTGTTTCACTGCAAAAGTTATGTGACCTCACTTTTTAAAAAATAAAGTTATCATAAGGAAACAACAAAGAGACAATTAGGAGAAAATATTTGCAAACACATCTGATAAGGGTCTAACATCCAAAATATATAAGGAACTTAAACAACTCAATAGCAAGAAAATAAATATCCCAATTAAAAAATGGGGAAAGGATCTGAATAGACATTTCTCAAAAGAAGACATGAATGACAGACATATATATGAAAAAATGTTCAACATCTCTAATCACGAGGGAGATGCACATTAAAACCACAATGAGATAACACCTCACCCCTGTTAGAATGGCCATTATCAAAAAGCCAAAGGATAAGAAATGTCAGAGAAGATGCGGAGAAAAGGAAACCTTTGTACACTGTTGGTGGGAATGTAAATTAGTACAGCCATTATGGAAAACAGTATGTAGGTTCCTCAAAAAACTAAAAATGGAATTACCATGTGATTTTGCAATCCTACTTCTAAGGGTATATCCAAAGCAATTGAAATTGATATGCTGAAGAGATATCTGCACTCCCACGATCACTGCAGCACTATTCACAATAGCCAAGATATGGAACCAACCTAAGTGTCCATGGATGGATGAATGGATAAAGCAAATGTGGTA
Source organism: Eulemur rufifrons (assembly GCF_041146395.1). Taxonomy (NCBI): domain Eukaryota; kingdom Metazoa; phylum Chordata; class Mammalia; order Primates; family Lemuridae; genus Eulemur; species Eulemur rufifrons. Next base: position 52,414,202 of record NC_090987.1, read on the forward strand.
CGTATACACAATGGAATACTACACAGCCTTTAAAAAGGAGGCAATTCTATCATGGATGAATCTGGAGAACATTACGCTAAGTGAAATAAGCCAGGCACAGAAAGAAAAATACTGTATGATCTCACTTACAGGTGGAATCTGAAAGGGTGGATGTCACAGAGTAGAAGGAGGTTACCGGAGGATGGGGGATGGGGAGAGAGCGATGGGAAAAGGGAAGATGTCGACCAAAGGGTACAAAGTTTCAGTTAGACGGGAAGAATAGTTTTAGTGATCTACTGCAGTGCATGGTGACCACAATTAATAATAATGTATTATATATTTCAAAATTGCTACAGGAATAGATTTTAAATGTTCTTACCACACACAAAAAAATGATACGTTGGTGAGGTGATAGATATGTTAATTAGTTTGGGTGAATCTTTCCACCATGCATACATATATCAAAACATCACATCGTACCCCATATATATGTGCAATTAGTATTGGTCAAAAAAATGTTTAAATAAAGTTCTCATACATCCCACATTCCAAATGGCTATGAGAAACACTGAGGCCAACAGGGACAGACATAAAAGGAATAACCAACATCCAAGTTTCCTTTCGCTGGTTTCATCATCCCCACCGATTCTCCCCCTTGCAGAAGAAGTAAAAGAGACGTGTGGGGAAGGCGTGCAACAGGTCCTCTTGGGGTCTGAGGCCCAGTCCCAGCCAGGACAGTTGGGGCACACTGCATGGGGTTCCCAGCAAAGGCAGGAGAGACACAATTGTTATCTCATCAATGGACACGTGCATATTCCCACATACACTGCGTCTCCGCATATGCAATTTTCAAGTTAAAGTGAAACGTTTTCTTCCTAACTGCTAAGAATATAGACAAGATAGATAGACACCCTTTCTAGAAATACAAAACAAAGAGGTGCAGGGTCCCAGAATCTGTGGTCTTTGTTCTGCTCAGTGAGGGACCCCGACCATCCAGAACGGGCCGGAGCCAGCAGCGCTCAGTAAGCAAGTGTCAGGTGACAGGCTCAGCAGGGGTGGGTGCTGGGTCCCAGAGAAAACTCTACCAGCCAGCCCATCTGCAGAGGCCCACAGCCCCATTCTCAACGGAACATCGGCTTTGCTATTCAGGAACCAGCCAGCAGCCAGCACGGCCACGCTGGACACCGTGGGGCAGACACCTGGAAATGTAAAAGGTGGAGAAGCTGAACAAATGGAGCCTCGTCTGTGGGTCCGTCCTACCCTCTGCTCTCGTACCTCCTGCCTAGGAGTCACCACTCAGCCTCTCGGTCTCAGCTCACACGACTCTCCTCAGAGAGGCTTCCTTGACGGTCCCCAGCTTAGGTCCAGACCCTGCCACACGGCCTCCCAGCACCCTCCACAGCCGCGCCTCCACTCGGGAGTCCTGACAGCATCACACCCGTCTCTCCACAAGCAACGAAGGCAAAGACAGTGACCGCTGGTCCTCCTGTCTCCTTGGCACCCAAGACGCTGCCGGGGCCGGCAGGCACTAGATGAGTGGATGAAGGCCGTTGTGCTAAGCTGCCCTTAGTGCTGTACCTAGCACAAAAGCAAAGCGGTGCCCGGAGAAGGGCTTAGCAAACACCTACAGAACAAACCCACCCGGACCATGACTGACAAGTGGCACTTCCCAGGGGGACCTGCTGTCTGCAGCTCTGCTTTGCTGGGGATTTTCTGCTGGCAGAGATCTTGCCTCCACCCCACAGTCGACAGCAGATGGCGACCACAGGTGGTGATCCTGCTGCACCCACCCTTCCCAGGATGTCCTGCCAGGAAAGGTCTTGAGAAGTCATTGAATTAAACCCCTCTGACCACAGAGAGAAAGCTCTACCCCACAGAGGTGAGATCACTAGGCCCAGACCACCAGCACGCAGGGGGCCCAGGGCTTGCGTGGGGCCTCTGCCCAGCCACAGTTCTTCCCACACTACTGCTGAGCCTCAGGGAGTTCCCTAACCTCAGTGACCTAAATCAAAGGGAGAAAAAGAGAAATAATAAAGAGAGAAGGAGGTAACCTACTCAGGACACGAGGTCACGTTTAAGACCCGCCCCCCCCACACCCCTGCAGCAAGCACACTGCCATCATTCTGACACACACACACACACACGCACACACACACGCACAGACATTCTGTTTATACTGGAAAGATGGGCAGAACTAACCAGGAAATCAATTAATTCAATATTGCGCTTGAAAAATGTCATTAAGTCCCTCCCATAACAGAGCAACAGTTACTAAGGAAATAGAGCACGTCAAATGGAAAAACACCCCCACAGGAAGGGACATTTTTTAAAACACGAACACTCACAAAGCTAACCCAGTGAGCTGTGGAATATGCTCTGCCTTGCCACTGGCACACAAAACTCACACGAAACGCTGTTCTCCTTGGAATCATTTGGGGATGAAAACTTAACCGCGTTCGTGTCCCAGCTTTCATAAAAAGACACAGTAAAAACAGACACATGCAATTCAGGAAACATGAAGGTCACATACTGGCCACAGAAGCCAAACCTAACAGAGAAGTGAAAGAACCTTTCCTCCAAAATCAAGTGACATTCAAAAAAAAAAAACTGTGGTGCATAAAGAATCAGTGCTGCAGTTTCATGTTTTATTTCCTCTTGCTGTGGACAGACTGTTTCCCGGTGGAGTGGCGGTTGCCTAGGTGATGGCTAGACTGAGCAGCAACGCTCCACTCCGGGACGCCAGCGCTCAGAGCTGAGGCCAGGCCTGCGGTGACGGCCCCTCACTTCTGCGCTCACCAGGAAAGTTCCAGGGAGAAAGGAGCACTGAGAAATGAAAAGATTGTTCTAAACCTTGGCAAACTGAGGCTCTGCTGCAAATTTCAAAAATAAAAATTAACACGTTTGAGAGTTGTACTGTACCACGTACCATATCTCAACCTACTGGCTGGGTTCATGCAAGTTCAAAGTGGCAAAAGACTTTCAGGAAGACAGACGTGAGAAAAAGTGGGGAGAAGAAATCTGAGGAGCTCTCTCTGACTTGAGCTGGAATCAGGTGTCACCTGGGAGAGAAACGTCACACTTCTCCACGGGAGCTCCTCTGCCCTCTGTACAGACAGTTCAGACCTTGGCAAGGGCCAGTCGGTCTCAAGATTTCCCAACAGTAAAAAAGGAGGCCCTACCAAAAAAGCATAGCCCCCCCTCCAGGCAGTGGTGGGCAGGGAGCCCAGGCGGGGCCCCACCCCAATTCTGGTCCCCTTGAGGAGGTGAAACTTGAGGTCCCTTCCAATCAGTATATTCCCCTGTGGCCATGCCTCTGGTCAAGGGAGAAAGGACAAATGTGCATGAAGAGGACACAGGACACAAGCATAGAAAATCTGGACAGGAGCACACTTGAGAACAGGTCAGAGAAACAGGCTGCCCGCAACCAGGGGAGACTGAGCCGGACTGGTAGGAATCCCGCACGCCATATTTCATATCTGTGATTTGGGGTGTAAAATAGCGTGTGGCTTCCGTAACACCAGCTCCAAGGCGTCCTGACCCTAGGCAGCTCCATGGGCTCTCGTTACCTCTGCAGTGTAAGGCAGGGCCCCTTTAGGTTACTGGTTCAGGAAGTGGGCACAAAATCCAAAACACGAGATTCAAAGACATATACAGGCCGCAAACAGGAAAAGCAGTGATTATATTAGAACATGGTTTAAATGTCACCTTAGCAAATAGAACACTTGATAAAACCTGAAAGACCTACAGTCTGAGGCTCTACTCAAACCAAGTGGGAAAAACTTCTCCCCAAAATAAATAAATAGGACAACTGTCCTTAACGAATGAGTAAGTTTATAATTATCAGCTCATAATCTGGGATGAAGGAAGCCGTAAGGAGCCATCTGCCCGGCCCCTTCATTCCATGGGGAGAAGACCTGGAGGCTCAGGGAGGAGAGGGAACAGCGAGGGTGAGTGCAGCAGGGAGCAGGATCCAGGCCCGAGCTCCAAATCCCACTGTCCACGCACATCGGCCAAAGGGAGCAACTGCCCCGGGAGGCAGGGCCTGGCATGCCTGTGCCAGCCTGTGTGCTGGGAGGCAGGGACTACTGAGACAGTTGCCACCTTCCAAGGCCGCCGCCGCCGGGCCACACCCACACCACCAATTAGCACGAGAGCAAAGGAAAGGCCGGGCTCAGCACAGAGGCTGGTGACCGCGGGTGGATGTGCACTCAAAGGTCACCCGACCGGGTCGGAGCCCAGCACGGGTACTTGCCTGCGGCCACCAGCTGAACAGAGGGCGACTGCTGCAAACGGCTACTGGGCCTTGACTCTTGGTCGTGAGTGAGCGTGACACGTCACAGCCAGGTGCAAGGGCACAGGCTGGCCGGGCCGGGGCTGCGCTCCAAGGTGCTCCACACCCCCAGTTCTCCCCACCCCATCTTCTTCAGATAAAATCAGCTTAAAACAGGCAAGACAGACAGACAAGAAGGGGTCACGCGGGGCCAGCAGGTGTGAGCAGAAGGCAGGGCCGTCTCACTCTTTGGTGCGAGGAGAAGAGAATAGGAACCGACAAGCTGTTTGCACAAGACTGTTGTGTCCCCTTGCTGTCAGCTCACGGCAGGCGTCTGTGTGACACCCGTGTGACCCTCGGTCTTCCCTGATGTCTCACCTGCAGGACGCCATGAAAGCTGCCTCTCCTCAGTATTTCCACAGCTACTTGTGGTGCCATCACTCCAGCCAGGCACTATTTTAGGTCTGACAGGCCTGCATCTTCACATCACATCTGTCTCTGAAGGTGCTTCTGGACATTTCCTGACCATTCTCAGCCTTGACCACGGGGACTGGAATACAGCAGGTGCCCCATAAATGCTGGTTGTACTGCACTGAATCATATCTGAGCCTCAGCAGGATCAGCTCCTTTTCAATCTACTGCCTCTGCCCTGCACCAGCTGCACAAAGGACCAGGCGCCGCCCGCGGAAGCTGCCTGCTGGGGGGGAGCCTGCAGGGCGCCCCCCGGTGAACCCGGCTGGGGGCTCGCTGCACGGGCCGTGCCCAGCCTGCGCCCCTCAAAAGTGCCCAGATGGGCTGAGGACGGAAGTCCAGGCTCTGACCACCGTGGATTCGCCTCATTCTAGGCTACATGTGACCTGGCCAGTTACTTAAGCCCCCGAGCCTCAGTTTCCTCGGCTGCACGACAGAAGTAATGATGCGCCTGCCCCACAGAGTCACCCTGCAAATGAGCAAATGCACACAAAGCACTAGCGAGTGCTACGGAGATCACAGTTGCTGTCACAGCTTGCTCCGCAGATGACTGATGACAAAATCATGTCTTTGAGAATGTGGCCCAACACGAGCCTCTTCCGGTTCTTATCGGACCTAATCGGATACAACATGGTATTTAACTCATAGTTCCTCAGTTGATTTGTCTTGATTTTTTTTTTAAAAAGTTCTCAAGAGATAAAAATCAAAGCTCAAAATCATTCCATGTCAGCTAAAATTAACAACAGAGAGAAAAAACAGGGGAAAGGATACAAAATTAGAGAAAATGTGTGGGTGAGGTTTTTGGTATGAAATGTGGTAGAACAGTAGAAGAGAAAAAAGTGACAGAAAAGAAACTTGCCTTTAAAAGGAAAAAGATAGGGTCTCTTGATATTCAATTGTGGTTTTTTTTCATGTTTTCATACTGAAATATCAAATTAAAAAGCAGCAACAGAAAGGAAAAGGTAAATTTAACCAAGGTTTTACATCTCCTTGTCAGAAAATAACCGTGCAGGTCCCGTCTGCCGTTCTGTCCTCTCCAGCTTGGTCTGTTCGCTTTGTGCAGTGCTGACTTTCTAAGTCCTCACGTGCTGTCCTCGGGCTTCCACCGCCCGGGACCGAGACTCTGCACAGAGAGGACACCGCCCGCCCTGGGGCCCGGGAGCTCAGCCCCTCACAGGGCAGGCGGTGCCGGAGCGGAACCGCCAGCGCTTTAGAGCCAAGGGGAACTGACCGACAGTGAAACAGACAACGTCCCTGCGGCACGAGTGACGTGCGACATCGCCGTCCGTGCGCTCGCGGAGCTTCCCCACGCGGCCCGTGCTCGCTCCGGGCCAGCTCCACACTCGCCTCCTAAACCAAGGCACACCGGTCGCCCCCACTCCCCTCAAGTAGTTAGTTGTCTTGTCTGCTTATATTCCTTTTCTGAGAAATATATTCTTTTAGGATGAAAAAAACTGTCCACTTTATAATTTTTCGCAACTCAGTATCCAGTTTGAGATGGCTGGTGGGGGGTAGAAATACTCCAACAGTACTTTTCTTTGATGTTTCCAAGGAAAAGTCTGTGTTGCCTGGGGCGGGCGTGGGGGTGGCGGGGGGTGGCGGAAGGTGGAGGGCTGCAGAGACCCTGCCGCGAGGCTCTGCCCTGCGCAGGGGAGGCCGCTGTTCCGTGTAATTTAACGTTGGCAAGACTGCGGGACCCAGGTGCACTCACACCGCTCTCAAGGCTGCTTAGCAGTTTGCCCTGCAGCAAAAGAACGGCTTCATCCTGCCTGAATGCACCCACTAAGACAGAATTTAGGGTAAGTCCCTTCACCTCTGGAGAGAGGAGGCAGTTCCCGTTGCCTGCGGAGCAGACAGATACAGACCCATCCCACATCCTCTCAGCACTTATTAAACTTCCATTCAACCACTCCACTGCTTCTCTTATTTAAGGGAGCCAGGAGAAATGATATGCAATTAATCACACACCATCCTAGGAAAATCATGGGTTCTACAACCATGCTGGGGAAGCCATAGGTTCTCACACGAGAGCTGAAAGATAATCTCCAGACCAGCCTTCCAAGAATGACCTGGAATTCAACCAGCACAGCCATCACTGAGGCTTTCCAAATTATGCAAACAGAAGTCGCTTGGCCCAGTCAGTTGGTGCTGGGGGAACAGCTTAAGCTCATCCCAGAAATCCAAGGAGATGAACGTTTCCACAGACGTCTGAAGGACAGAATACAAAGTGGTGCTGTCTGAGGCTGTCCCCGGAGCTGCTGTCATCGGCAGCAAGCGGGCCCAAGAGTGTGACAAACGAGTCTCAGTGGTGGCTACACATGACACCGGAAGCTCCATCTGCGCAAGGAGATCTGCGCACACCAAGCCATCTGACAAGCGGTCCTGGCTCCGTGGGTATCAGGGAAACACCGACAGTCCCGCCCTCCCGGAAGGCTGGACGGGACGGGCCGTGAAAGCGTGTCTGCCCGGAGCAGCTGCCGTGGAGGGCAGGGGACCCGGGGAGGCTGCCTGGCCTGTAACTAATGCGGCTGCACAAACCCCACTGCTGCGTGTTCTGGAGGCCTCCGGCCAAGCAGAAAGTGTTCATTAGACCAATTTCCGCTGCCCTGGTAACAAGGCCATGCGTGTGCTCTTACGCAGGGAAAGCAAAGGAGGTTGCTCATGGGGAAAATGCCCAGACAGGCAGTGGTGGCGAGAGACCCTCCTGCCAGGCAGAATTGCCCCTCCAGAACCGGGTGGTCAGCGCAGGTGCTCGCAGCACCTGAGCTGTGTGTTTGCGGGCCCTTGGAGTGCTTGCCGGCAGCTCCGGAAGCATCTCATTCCAAATGTGTACATCTCATTCCGAAGGGGCCACCACACGTGCCTGACGCTGAGTGGATCTGTCCTACACATCCACCAAACGGTCCAGGCGAGAGAACTCTGGGAGGCCAAAGAAAGCACAGGGCTCCAGCAGCAAGAGAGAATTTTAACTCCCAAATCTGGAACCTGGCGTCGCTATCCACAGTAGCTACACAGGGTGGGAGGGACCTTTGGTGGCTGAAGTGCACCACAGACCTCGCCCACCGGACAGCAGACTTGCTCTGAGTTTAGAATCCTGTCTTCTTTAGCTTTTCCTCTTTGCCTCTCAAAATCTAGTCCTCACTTGTTCCCTTCCCCTCTGGAGTCAGCAAGCAGGAGCTGACCTGCAGGAGAGGCCTCAGCACACCCCTTCAGACAGAGGCCGGGGACTCCAGAGCCTGGAGGGACAGGCGGGAGCTGACAGGGGACCTTCCCACAAGGGACAGCAGCCCATCCTGTTCCGTCCTCCCACAGCCTGCTGGAGAAAAGGCAGTTTCCTCAAAGGCGAGAATGAAGACCTGATTCCATTCCTCTCGGGACAGTAAGCTGTTGCTGTTTCTCACCAGGACGCTCTCTCTAGGCCATGCCCCCAAATATCCAAGTGCCCCACACAGTCACCAAAACCGGTCTGTCTATTTTGATTTAAAAACTAAATATACTGATGAATACTTATGAAATGGGGGGGAAAACGTAAATAAATACCCAAGGCCAAGGCTGAAGAGCAAGGACCTGGCTGGTCGGAGGAAACGATGAAGAGAGGGGTGTGGGGTGGGGTGTTGGCGGGGCCCCCATCACTCCACAGGCCACTGCCATCGTGGGCTCCACGGTCCCCCTCACCCCCAGCAGTCACTTGCTTCACGGAGGCACTGCACTTAGAGGGCAGACCTGGCTTGGGGTCTCCCAGACCAGGGCACAACATCGACTGCTGGGCAGCTCACCCAACCTTCTCTGCACATGACATGACCTCTCTGAGCCTCAGTCTCTTCCTCTGTAAGATGGGGCGTTAATATCACCATACGGCAGTGGTGACTAACAAATGAGAAACATGAAAGGCATGTGCATCGCGCCAGGACTACGAACAGGCCCTCCGGAAACGCTGAGGCCTTGTCCTTCCAGTGGAGTGACGCGGCCTGCAGCCGTCAGGCCTCCGAGGAGAGCCACGTGGGACGTGCAGTCAGCCAGGGGGCAAGAGGGTGCTGTTCTTTGCACACGGGGAGGGGAAAGGAAAAACAGAGCATGACGGTCCATCCCAGTAAACTCCACTCAAAAAGTTCAATCTAGGGCTCGCTTAGATTAGAATCTGATATTTTCATCTTCACATAATTACTTAAATAGATCAGCACTGGGTGAGTTTTGCTTTTTCCTTACTGCTGACCCAAGCCTCGCATCTACCTTGGGCAGCCACCCTGCCCTGCTCACCTGGCCCCTCTCACCGTGGGATCCTCATTTGTACCCCAAGACACAGAGCCAGCGCAACTGCCTGCACACTGACGAACCACAGGGACTCCCCCCATCAGAGAATCACTCCCTTTGAAATGACTCATTGCCTCACTTACTTTGAATAAAAACATGTTATTATGTTCAATAAAACCATACATGAAATCATAGCTAAAGATGGCATTTAAATAACTTATAACAACACCTAAAAATGGCTTCCTGGAGGAAAAGGGAATTATTGGCATCTTCAAGGGTATTTTAAGACCTCGTCCTTTCTTGCCAGCCTCCCCTGCAGCCAAGCGGTGGCCGTGTTCAGAGCCGCAGGGACCCCCGGCCTTGAAGCAAACGTGCGCAGAGCAGGGCAGGTTTTCAGTGAGGACGGAGGCTGCCATCAAAATCTAAAAGCAGTCTAGCTGCTCCACCACCATCCCCTTCCCTTCCCGTTCCCATGGAAACAGACCTCAGATCGCCAAAAACAGGGTAAAGATAGCACCGTGCCCAGTTTCCCCCTGCAATCTGTTTCCATGGGAACGGGAAGGGAAGGGAGTGGAGGCTGGGCAGCCAGATGCCTGCAGACCTCCACCCCGGCGCCCGCCCAGGGCCTGCAGGCCTCCGGGGCTCTTCAGGAAGGAAATGCCCCCTCAGGGACAGTGAGGCTCACAGAAGCTAGACTATGTCACTGAAGCCAGGGGCAGACTTCCAGACACACACCCGGCAGGTGATTCGCCTTCTCCAACAAACATCCCTTCAGCCAACCAGGGATGATGCATTTAAGAGCAGTGAGTCCCACACCTGGCTGGGCAGCAGAACTGCCCCAGACCTACCGCGTCATACCTCTGGGGGCTGGGGCCAGGACGTCACAGTGTCTCACAAGCTCCAAGGGGATTCTGATGCACGGCCATTCTGGGAAGCCAAAGACCTAGACCAGAGCTCGTGCAGGTTCACGGTGCACGTGAACTCTGGGCTACCTTGGTGAACAGCAGAGCTGGGTCGCAGGCCTGGGCAGGGCCGAGATTCTGCCTCTCTAAGCAGCTCCCAGGGGATGCTGCTGCTGCTGGTCCTTGGCCCACTTCTGTGTAGCACGATTCTAGACGCCAGGGGGTTTGGTTCTAGAATCCTCTCCATGCACCAACGGAGCACACCGCAGCCAATCCTGCAGCAGCGGCCTGCCCCACCCGCCGCCGCAGTCCACACCCGGCCCAGGCCCTGACGGAGACGCGCTGGGGGCTGGGGAGGACGCAGTCATGCTTCACAGCACTCCCTCGGCCCTCTTCTCTGCCCCCGAGAGGACTCTGTGTGGATCGGAAGGTAACAGAGAGCCAAAATTCATGTATAAGTATCAGGCAAACAAGATTGTCTCCTCCAAATCTGATTTCTCGCCGAAAGGTAAAAGCAAACTCCGCATGGTTGAGGATCAAGTAGTGGTGGAAAATGTGTGAAATACTTAGAAAATATTTATCAATATAGACATATCATCAAAGAAGAATGGAATAGTCCACATGTCATTTTAAAAGAAATGAGAGAGAATTTTGGAGAAAACTGAAAATTTATTTATTTATTATTAAGAAAAACTCAAGTAGCCTTAAAATCCATATTCTAAATGAAAATGTACAGGGTAAGATTAGACTCCACATTTCAACTAGAAGTATGCAGAAAAATATAAAAGTAATGTTTATTGCTATACTGAACCGCAAAATAGTTTTAAACCACATAACAGGCCCGTGTAGTATTCAAAAGCAAGTTCCTGATTTTCTATTTTAAGAAATATCCATTTAGCTTAAATATAAAAAGGGAGATATTCCAGTTTGTTTCATTAAATACACTTTGTATCTCCTTCAAAAAGCATACATTATTAATCTTTGAAAATCAAAATTTGAGCAAAGATTTCAACTACAAATCATTGAATTGTTACAAGCTTACTTGAAAAGATAATCTTCTGATTCTAAAAATGTAAAAGAGGAAAAATCAATTATTTGATTAGTCAGCACACAAGCAACAAAGATAGCTGAGTGTTTTGCACAGTCCCGTAACTGCAAGCAGCTAAAGAAAACATCCACCACGCAGTCTGTGACGCACATTTTCACTCCACCGAAGCAAAAATACACACACAGATATTTATACATGTGTATATAATGTCACACATGGACTTAAAAAAGCCATGAGTTAGTGTTGAGACCCTGTCGCTTTTTAGGCTCCCAACACACACGAAGCCAGAGTGCTACAACTGCTGTGATGAGAACATGAAATCAAAACAAGGGATTTCTGCATTTGCTTAAAAGACAAACATACACAAAAAATAACAAATTAAACAGTTGTGGTAGAGGATGCCAAGGGAGTGTGAGCTGTTAAAAGCTCCATTAAAAATGATAAAAATAATTGGGAATAAATGCAGAGACGTGCTTACACCCAGCTACACTGAAATCTGTTAGTCTGCGAGACCCTCGCCAGAAAGTCAGTTGTTGATATTTACTGCGGACATGTGTTTACTTTGTGTTTACATGAAGGAGCAACTGGAGCACAGTCAGCAAACTTCCTACGAAGGGCCAGATGGCAAACGGCTTTGAACAGGGCCACACAGTCTCTGTCCCTGCCCTGCAGCTCTGCCGTGGTGCACGCAAGCAGGAACACACAAACGCACGGTGTGGCCACATTCCAATAAAACTTTATTTATACAAACAAGCCCCAGCCAGCATGTAGCCCCTGAATCATAACTAGATGGACTATCTGCTCCTTCTTTTCAGGGAAGCGTCTTACTCAACACCCCTTCCGCTCTTCAGGGAAGGGGGTAAGCTCCGCAGCGTCTGCCTCGGCTCCATTTTCCAGTCACCCCGAGGAGCCCCTGGACTCCCGACACCCCAATCCGCCTAGCGTTTCCCAGCACTTGGATGCCAGCTCTGCACAGCTGCTGCTAATTGACATTATTCGCTGTGTGCTGTCTGTGTGCTCTGTGTTTTCCTTGCATTTATCTTGTCTCCTTCACTTCATCTAACAGCCCCAACGGCCAGACTTTTTTATTTGCATTTCCCCTTAGAAGCTTAGTGTTCAGCAAAAGATGCTGCTGACAAACAAATCCTCCCTTCCTCCCAAAAGGTATGTAAAAATATGGCTAAATGGGGAAAAATATCCATACAATTTTTTTCCCTCTATCTTCAAAGCAACTCTGGCAGACAGAAAAAAATCTCCCGTCTCCCCGGGTGGTGTCCCCAGCAACTACACATGGCCATATTTACTGAGTACAAGATTTAAAAGTGTCATCAATTGTACTGCAAACTATTTTTTTACATTGTAACAGAATCAGGGAGTTGTGGAATTAAAATTCCATTTAGATATCATTCACTGTAACCCATTGTCCCATGTAAGTAGGAATCTCATGTAGAGACAGATATCTCTAGAAGTTATACAGAGCTGGGTCAAGAACACAGTGTAAAAAAAATGGGGTAAATCTAATGCTCTTTTAAACATGATATAGAAATTCCGGCAAGTGTAAGAAATCCTATAATGACTCTTCCCTCATAAATAAAAACGTGGCAGGTGCGGTGGCTCACGCCTGAAACCCTAGCATTCTGGGAAGCCAAGGCGGGAGGATCGCTTGAGCTCAGGAGTTTGAGAACGGCCTAAGCAAGAGCAAGACCTCTCTCTACAAAAACAGAAAAAACTAGCCAGGCATGGTGGCACCTGTAGTCGCAGCTACCCAGGAGGCTGAGGCAGGAGGATCGCTTGAGCCCAGGAGTTTGAAGTTGCAGTGAGCGGTCTCAAAATAAATAAATAAATAAATAAATTAAAACATGCATTAGTAAAAAGATGTTTGTTTCTTAATTTAGCAGTTCCTTGACTCTGCGTTCTGACGGGCTCAATCTCCCCAGTAGAAGATGCACCAGTAAGAGTGGTTTACACAGGAGACGGTGACAGTTCACAGCGACTCAGCACAGATACCCTGAAGCACGTGCCGTGGGGTCTGGCAGCAGCAGGGTGTAGAACGCTGCACCTCGGGGGGCAGCCTCCTGCCTGCAAGGCGACGGCAGTGGCACAACATCACCCCAGCCAGCTCCCAATCACAGTCTCTCCATGGATGACGCCCAGGACGCCCCTGCGTGAGAGCAGCGCAGGCGGCGACCCCGAGCTGCGCGTCCTGGAGGAGCACACCTTCCCTGAAGCCTCCTCGCCCGCTGAAACCCACTTCTCAGAGCACAACCTCCTCGGAGCCACCTGGCAGCCTTCCCTGGACAGCAAAGGGAGGGATCAAGGAACATGAAGGGGGTACTGCCTACATCCCAGGACAGCGCAAGCCCTGAAAACAGTGGACCCCACGGAGCATTTCCAGCAGTTTCTCTCGACCAGTCGGGCAGAGCAGGAAATGGAAAGGGCATGATTTCCATTGCACGGTGTGGGGTGTATGTAAGTACCTGACACAGAGCAGGTGCCGGGCAGTATTGTTACCACACTGAGCATAAGCACGGCGGGTGAGCAAGGGCGTCGATACAGTCCGCTCACGCAAATGAGTAAGGCAAGGGGAAAACCATTTTTACAATAACACGTTCACACGGGGCTTGATGACAGAGTCCACCTGAGTCCCGGGGATGCACGACCTGGTCACACGGGTCCCTCCTTGGCCTTTCCCCTCTGTGCCCACCCTGCACAGGGATGGAGACAGCCACCACATCTCTGCACCCAGGACGCTGTCCTACAGAACAGTGCTTTTCAAACTTGAGATTGTAACCCATCAGTGTGCTGTGAAATTAAAGTGGGGTGTCATTACCAATACATCTCGGGAAGTAAGGGTGAGCACTGTCTCCAGAGACCTCTGAGAGTGACGTGTGCACTGCACTGGCAGGAGCACGCAGGTCACAGGGTGCTACTTCTTTGTATGAATCATGGTCATGATACGAAATCCATGTCTTACTGAGAAAAACTATGCCATGGACACCGTTCCCTGTGCGAAGGGCCACTTGCAATCAGGAATTTGATCAGTGCATTGGCTGAGCATTCAAAATGCCCATGCACTAACTCTTCCACTCTAACGAAGACGTATGCTAGGGGCAAGAGCTCAAAAACTCCCCAGAACCTCCCTCGCTTCCCCGCCGCGGGACCTGCTCCTGGGTGGCAGGCCTGGCCAGGCAGCTCTAGGCTGAGTTACCTGTCCTGTCACCTATGATTTGAGAGGAAACAGGAGGCATGGCAGCAGGCATCTGACAACATAAGCCCACTCAGTGTCTACTATTACAGAAGCCTGTCATCAAAAGAAAAGACCCTTGAGTGAAGCATATTTATCTAAAGAACATGAAGCTCATCTTCAACACTCACTAAGAGGGAATCAGAGCATTTATCGAGGGTGTGGTGGTGCAGAAGCACTCCCTAAAACACATACCTGCTCAGACTGCTTTTCTGCTTAAAATTCTCCAATGTCTTCCCGGGGCACTTAGGCTGCAGTGCAACCTCAGGAGCAACCAGCCACTGCTCCCTCCAGCCCCGTGGGGACCTTATAGCCAGCCCAGGCCCTGGCCTCAGACTCCTACCACGCATGCCCCCTCCTAAGGCACCTGGTACCTGCATGTTTTTCTCTTCTGTCTCCACCAGGCTGGGGAGCGCCTGGGGCAGGAAATGCATTTCATTCCTGCACCCCCAGCACCAAATGCAGGCGCTCCACCGAATGAAGAAGACAGCACTCCCCTTAGAAGGAGCGTGAGTGGTGACCATCTTCCGTTCCCCCGCCCCTGCCTGTGTAAGCCTAGCCTCAGCCCTCCCATTCTTACCCGTTCTTAACCTGGAGGTCAGCTCGCCACTGACACACTTGCACGCTGAGTCGCAGCACTTTCATCCTTCTCCATTCTCCCTCCACCCCCTCAGGGTGGGAAGTCTCAACACCCACCAGCAGGGCCAGGAGAGAGGAGGGCCTACAGCTTGGAGGAGCAGATTCACCGTCCAAGGACTGTCACAAATCATAGGCAAACACATCTTTGTGACACAAAAACCAAGTAATGCACGCGTGCATGTGCACATAGGTTATATATCACGTTACGTATTTTATGTATGCATATAGAGTATAATGTGCATGTACACATACAACTATAGATGTGTATAAAACATACATATCAATAATGATGAGTTGAGCCAAGGTATAAGGAGAAAGTCACACATACTAATTTCGCCTCAACAAGATGACAAATCACTCCCAAAGTCCAAACAACCGACTCTGTGAAGTTATAACAAACACTGGACACAGCAGCTATCACAGGTGACAAACCCCTCACTGGAAAGGCCCCGAGCTTGTGCCTGTGGTGCACCCAGGGCGCTCCCTCTCGTGCCCTCCTCCCCTCCTCCCAAGTCCTGCTCATCCGCCTCACGGGCCTTTGGCAGGAAGGCCAGGTGGGCCTGTTTTGAAGGAATTCGGTGGGACTTAAGGGCAGGAGCACCTGGCTTGGAGCATTCGAGCGAGGGAGTGAACCTGTCTCCCACCCACCCTGCCGTCCAGCCCAGGCCCACAGGAGAGACCCTCTCCCACCTCAGGAGACGAGGACGGGGAGCTGCCGGGTCGGTCCCGACTAGTGCCTGGCACAGGTAAGCACCCACCAGCGCTTCTAACTCGGCGTGTAAACCTGTTAGAGCCTGGGACTGGCGCTCGCCGCTGCTGCAGATTGGCCCACGGAGACCCAGAGCGCTTCAGAAATCTTACTGACACTCTCAGCTCTCACAAACCGTAGTAATTCACATGAAGAGACAGGGGGCTGCCAAGGACAGCTCACGGCTACCGACTCGCTTCTCTCGAACCCCAGCAGCAGCTCTGGAGGGCCAAGGGTGTCCCCAAGACCCCTGCCCACCCTTCACCCTGACATCCCAGCCCCACTCCTGTCCTGCCATGCCTGGCTTCCGGCCACAGTTCCTGTCTAAGCAACCTCTCTGTTCCTGCCCCCACCCCATGCAATTCGGGGTGAAGACAGGGCCCCGGCCCCAGGGCACCCATCCTGCTGTCCCCAGGCCCTGCCACCACGGCCTCCTGAAACACAGTACTTCAGACAGACCCTTCATCCTGCAGACAAGGGTCACATCATCACTCTGATGGGCACTTCCAATAGTGAGTCAAATACTAATTGATACGTGCATATACTTCTCTACACCGCAACACTGTCTCACGCCTGTGACGAGGCTGGTCTTTCCCGCAGTCAAGCATAACAACTTCAGCCACCTCCCCTCTACAGACCGGTAAGACTGCAAGTTGGCTTGTGGCAAATGTGATTCGGAGCATCTCTGCCCACCTGGAAGCCAGCCTCTCTGCAGGGCACAGACCTGGCTTCTGCAGCACCCTCGCCTGCAAAGTGCCCTTGTCTGCCTGGGGGCAGCCAGGGCAGAGCCCAGATCCGCCCGGAGCTGTGCAGTCAGACCCAGCTCTACGGCAGCAAACAATACACAAGAACAGACCAAACAAAGGCCAGTTTGTCCTCCTACCCCTCCCAACTCAAATAGCTCAGAAACGGTGAAAACATAAATAGGATTAAAAAAAAAAAAAAAAAAAAGTCCTGGGGCTTTGCTCAACAAACAAATTGAGGTGAAGAGGGGTAAGGAGCTGGTGCCTGGCTAGGAGTCAGCATGGCTGGGTTCTTGGCAGCCCGGGCCCTGCCACTGTCCCCATGACCCTGGATGACTAGTCCAGCTCCTCCAGCCTCCAGGGTCCTCAGATAATGAGTGAGATGGAACCCGAACCTGCCAGAGTGTGTGACAGAAGTAATCGTTATCAATAGTCTAGACAAAGTTCAAGCAGAACATTGGCCACGTGCACCTTTTGAAAATAAGGTGTTCCTAAGCAACCTGGTCCCCAAAACCCAGGAGACAGTGCCTGGAGAAACCCCCTCTGGAGCACGCGACACATAACAGGCTCCCCACGGGGACAGACGGACAGACAAAATCAGAGCTGCTTTGGGTGGGAAGGTGTGTATGCCTATGTGTTTAATATTCGTTCAGTTTAAATATGATTTTTAAAGTTAAGCTCTGGTATCAGCTAGGCCCTTAGCAACCCGGCTCCTTGGACAGAAAGTGGCCACAGGCCGGGGCGGCACACGCCTCACACGCCCGCTCCCCTCTGACGCCAGCACCTCACCCTCCCAGGCCCCTCCCAACACGTCTGTTCTTCCTCTCTCGTTCCTTCTTCCTCCTCAGCTCATCCCCTAAGAGCACTGGTGCCCCAAAGTCCTGGGATCAGCCTCGCGTCAGCTCCCTCTAGAAACTCACCTTCACTACCCTCTGTGCCCTGAGGGTGCCCAATCTGTCACCCGGGCTCTGGGAACATCTCCCGAGCTCCAAATCTTTATCTTCCAGCCACCTCCTAGAAAGCCTCATTTGCAAATCCCCCAAATATACTCAATTCTGGGTCGTCAAAAACAGACCCTTCCTCCCAAATCTGCTTCCTCTCTCTTTCCACGGCTTGACCCAGCAGCGCAGCATCCGGCGCTGCCCTCCCGCCCCCGCGCCCTCCAGCCCCTCAGCCGCCACAGCCACCCCCAAGTCCCTCTGCACAGCTCCCCTCGGGACAGATGCTGCCTGTGGTGCAGTGAGCGTCGCCGGCGGCCTCCAGCCTTGTCGCCCTCTGCCCAGTGCCGCCACAGCCACCCCCCAAGCCGGCCCCACGGAGGACCTCGCCCCCTTTCCTGCCTGCGGGTCCCACATGTGCTGCACAGCGTACCCCCCTCCGCCAGGCCCTGTGCCCCACTGGACACAGGGCTCCCTGCCCTGCCACAGGCCCCTGGTCCCCCCACAACACAGCAGTCCAGACTCTGTGGATCACAATCCACTGGGGAGTTTATTTAAGGCGAAGATTCCCAGGCCGTCCCCACAGGCGGTGGCGGCGTGGGCTGGAGAGGTGCTAGAGGGCCACGGCGCCCTCCTTCCCACATCCAGAGGACCCTCCTGTGGACGGCAGATGGGACCACTCCACGCGACCCTGACGGTTAGAAAGAACTACTATGAGCAAGCGAAAAATATGGGACACCGGCTTCCGCCCCCTGACAAAAAACAGGCCAATATCTATTTGGTTCTTTAATAATTAAGAACCATGCAAAACTGAAACGGGCTGCCCCACGAGGCTGGCGGCATGCCTCCCTGCGGTGCTGGAGAAAGGCTGGCTGACCACGTGTCGCGGTGTTGAAGGATTCGCCATCGGACAGGACTGCAGCAGGTAACCAAGGACTTCCACCCCTGAATGACTTTACAAAAATAGTAATTATGTCTGGTTAACCCTGCCACATCTCCCTCAGAGCCCTGTGGCAACAGTGACCTCGGGGACACACCCTACAAAGACGAATGGTTCTCTCTGATACCAGCGTAGACATCAGCCCAGACCCGGATTCCCACGGGAGCCGCCTGCAGACACAGGGTCGGGAGCTGAGGCCAGCAGTGATCAACTCTGCCTTAAAAGTGGCACTTGAATCCCAAGTATTCTTGCTACAGAAGCAAGAAGCTCTGAAGTTGTTTCTTTCTTTCTTTTTTTTTTTTTTGAGAGTTGATGAGAACAAAGATAGAATTCAGATGATAAAGATCAAACAACCCTCATATTTATTCAGAAAGATTTTTTTTCTGCTGAAGTTTTCAACATCAAATACATATATTCCCGACCCTGATCTCTGAGAGCTTATACCTCACAGTGGCCAGTCCAGAGGTGAAGACAGATCAGTCTTCAAAGGTGACATATTTCATTCCAGCTCAATGCCCAACAGCCTGAGTCTTCCGCAGAGCAAGCGGGGACTCGTCCATTAACGCTCTCCAGGGAAACGGTGTGGGGGACCATGCTCTGGGTTACTCCCTCCCTCCTGCCGAGCAGTAACCAGCATCTCTTCCAGAACATTCCTTGGCTGTGAGAAAAACACACAATTTACTGTGAGTTCTGGACTTACAGAAACAAATATTTACTTTGAATTTCAAATTATGGATGTATCCTTATGGTCAAAACCGAATAAACCCCAGCTAGGGAATCCTTGTCACTTTGAGACAGGCGGTGCTTTGACTGAAAGTCCACCAGTCTCGTGGGCTGCTACAGGAAGTACATTTCAGCACCAAGTCAGTTTACTCTCATGACATTCCCCACGTGGAGACACACTGGTGTTGTCTCGGGAGAGGAAACTGTGGGGAGGAGACTGCCAGCGCTGCCTTCTAGGTGACACTGCCAGATTTCCTTGTGCACAAAGGTGGAGAAGTGCCTTCCCAGTGGATCCCACCTCTCACAGAGCACTGCACACAGCGACAACGACCAGGCCAGCCTGGCTCTCTCGAGACTCGGTGCCTCCCTCCATCGGAGGCGCTGACAGAGGCCCCCGAGGGCAACCGTTTCCCAAGTTCTGCAGGAAGGCAGCACCCGACCTAGTGCACAGACCTTTCTACTTCAGTCACTCTCTGGAACCAGCTCTCAAAAAGCAGAAGACGGATGCTGAGAGCGCCGCTGCGTGGGAGTCCTCCCCAAGGACGGCGCCCGCTCTCCTTCCAGGGAAAGGGTGGACAAAGCGTCGCGGATGCATCTCCCAGCGTCGCCGCCTGTCTACCTGCGTCTTGCCCTGTGTCCCCTCTGCTCCCCCATCGGCACCGCACCACGTGCAGCCAGTCCTCTCCCTCGCGCCATGAAACCTGGCAGCACCTGCCCTGCTCGCTGACTGCTCTCAGCGTGTCCTGCCTCCCCAGACACCGCACGCTGCTTGCGGCCGAGGGCGCTTTGCACCCACTCCCCCATAGCGCTCCACACGCTTCTCACACACAGCTGGTACCCATGAAATACTCGGTCTAACACTTCCTGCCTGCTGGGTTGCTGGCTTCCTTCCTTCCTATCCTCGTGAGGAATGACTGAAAGACTTCTGCACACACAATGCTGTTCAAAGCATCCAGTCTTTGGGCATGCAGGAAATAGAGAACAAAGTCATCCACTGAGGATTTTTAAATCTAGTTGCTACTCATATGACTTGTGCCCCTATACAAAAAAAATCAAATAATACCTGTCATTAAAGAGCATTTTTCAAAAAACAATAATGTTCACTGTGGAAAAGAATGGAAAATATATATAAGTAATTTTTAAAAATTAATACTTATAGGAAGGAATCAAAGATGGCGGAGTGGTGGTGACGGCCTGGATCTGCGCTCCCAGGGAGGAAGGCATCGATCCGGACCTGCCACAATGCTAGAGGACCGCTCCCACACAGGAACAGCGGTGTGAATCCACGGAGAATCAGCGTGGGACAAACACAGCGAGTGAGGTCTGAGGTGAACGAAAATTGGGAACGCGGGACAGACACTAGCCAGTGGAGCGCGGGTCGGATACACCCACCCCCAGCCGGGGTGGGTGCAGCCCCTCGGGAAAGCGGCTTGCCCTCCGCTCCCAATTGAACAGAGCCCTGACCCAGGCCAGCGCAGAATCACTGAGGGATACGTGGCGCATTGCAGACAGGAGGCTTTTTTGCGAAATTACCTTAGAACCTGGGGGATCTCAGCTGAGACAGCGCTTGGCGAGGAGGGACGGATCTGCACCAGGGCGGAAAAACACAAAAGATTCCCGGACAGCAAATACCGTTGTACCCCGTGCTGCCTTTTTCGGCAGTTCTCCAGCCAGTCACCCCCGGTGCGTGTCCTTGCTGGCCAGCCCCTAGGCAGTGGCGGTCTCTGCCTGCCGGGGAGCCGGTCCCCTCCAGCCCCGGAGCTCGGCAGGCGCCATCTTGAAAGCGAGGGCGAAACGGCTCGGGAGCCAAAAAGTGCCCAGCGGCTCTTTCTGCCCGTGCTGCCTTTTTCTGCGGTTCTCCAGCCAGTGACCCCCGGTGCGCATCCTTGCTCGCCAGCCCCCGGGCAGTGGCGGTCTCTGCCTGCCGGGGAGCCGGTCTCCTCCAGCCCCGGAGCTTGGCAGGCGCCATCTTAAAAGCGAGAGCAAAACCGTTCGGGAGCCATAAAGTGCCGAGCGGCTCTCTCTGCCCGGCGCCCTCCGCTGGTCTCTGAACCAACGCCAGGAGTGCAGGATATGCCGGGGCTGCGCTCGGGGTGAAGGGGCAGAGCTGCGCTAAGGCAAAAAAAAAAAAAAAAAAACCAAGAAGAATAGGCTCGCCGAACTGTATATTTTATTCTTGGTAAATTTCTTCTGGGTTTTGTTTGTTTGTGTTTGTGTTTGTTTTTTTTTTTTGGGGTTTTTTTTTTTTCTTTTTCTTTTTTCCAGCGGATCACGAGCCGGACAGCCTCGGCAGGCACCTTTGCCCTCTGGGCCTCTGGCTGCCGTGCCTTTTTGAGCGCGAAGGTTGGATCCCCACCACCCTCGGAGCTGTGCGGGCGCACAGACGCCATCTTGAAATCCACTGCGGAAACCGCCCGGGACCCAGCCGGGCGGGCTTGAAGGGGCGGAGCTGTGCTAAGGCGTAAAAACAAAAACATTTAACAGCCGCTCCGGACCCAGCCGAGCGGAAGTGAAGGGGCGGAGCTGTGCTAAGGCGTAAAACAAACAAACAAAAAAAAAAACATTGAGTCGCTGAATTATATACTTCAGATTTGTGTATCTTTCTGCCTTGCGGTGTGGTGAGGTGCTATGTAGTTTGTTTTTGTTCATTTTTGTTGGCGTTTTTGGTGTTTTTTGGTTTGGCTTTTTGCGTTTCTTTTCTTTTTTTTTTCTTTTTTTTTTCTTTTTTCTTTTTTTCTTTTTCTTCTTTTTTTTCTTTTCTCTTTCGTTTTCTCCTCTTTCTTTTCTTTCTTTCCTTTTCTTTTTTCTTTTCTTTTTTTTTTTTCTTTCTTTCTCCTCTCTTTTCGCCTTCTAACTGGCGACCCACGGTGAGCTTCGGAACGGGCCAGGTCCCTGGCTCTGGTACATACCGGATCCTGAGCACTTACCCCCAGGGCCGGCGATCTGCGGGCACGCAATCGCCATTCTAGGGCCCACAGCCAAGTCACTGCGGAGCAATAGGGTACCAAGAGGCTCCCTGGACGGCCCTCTCCCCTGGTCCACGGACCTTATATAGGGTCCCCGCCCAAGTGTAAACACTGAATACTTCTCCAGAAGCAAGAGTGTGGAACCTGATCCCTGGGGACATTGGGCCAAGACAGACTTTTGCCCGTGGGAGCTACAGCAACTGGGGCGCTGAGCAAGCGAGGTCTCCGTCCTCTCCCCATAGCTAGTATCTTGCCTGCAGATAGAGTCAGAAACCTCCCCTATAGAGGAAGAACCAAAGGGAAACAAACAAACAAACAAACAAAGAGAATTTCGGTCTACTATTAGTGTGGACCCTGCCTGCCTTCTGAAAGACCACAACACAGTGTCCTAACTCACCAAAGCGGTCTTGGATCACTCCAGTCCTCTAGGATTGGACCCATCGGAAGCACTCCCCCAACGGAAACAGAAAAATCTCTAAACAATACACAACAGTCTCCCCCTCTTGCCAAAAGAAGCAACATACCTAGACCGTTTCACAGCCTAAGAATAGAGCACAAAGAGTCCTGTTAACCAGACTAAATCTATAAGTAAAGATCCAACGATAAATCTAGATGGGAAGGGCCCAGCAAAAAAACACGGAGAGCACAAAGAATCAAATGGAAAGCTCATCCCCAAAGAGAAATACCAGCTCCCAACCATTTGACACAAACCAGACTCAAAACACCAACATGTCACAGGAAGAATTCCAATTATGGATTATAAACAAGCTGAATAATATACAAGAATCAATGGATAAACAACACAAGGAAAACACACAAAAAATACAGGATTTGGAGGAAAAATTCACTAAAGAAATTGAAATATTGAAGAAAAACCAAACTGAACTCCTAGAAGTGAAGAATTCACTCAGAGAGCTACAAAACACTGTGGAAAGTCTCAAGAGCAGGGTAGATCAAACAGAGGAAAGAATCTCAGAAATTGAAGATAACTCCTTCCAACTAAATAAGTCAGTCACAGAGATAGATCGAAAAAGTAAGAGAAATGATCTGAGTCTTCAAGAAATGTGGGATTATGTGAAGAAACCTAACTTGAGAGTTATTGGCATTCCTGAGGGTGAAGAAGATAATAAGCAAGGGTTGGACAAGCTATTTGAAGACATAATCGAGGAAAATTTTCCAGGCCTTGCCAATACTCTAGACACACAGATTCAAGAAGCTCAAAGGACCCCTGGGAGATTCATAGCAAATAGGAAAACACCACGTCACGTAGTCATCAGGCTGACCAAAATATCCACTAAAGAGTCACTCCTCCGAGCTGTAAGGAGAAAGAAACAAGTAACTTACAAAGGAAAACCCATCAGAATTACGCCAGATTTCTCAGCTGAAACCTTACAAGCAAGAAGAGGTTGGGGCCCCATTTTCACGCTTCTGAAACAGAATAATGCCCAGCCTAGAATCTTGTACCCACCTAAGCTAAGTTTTCTATACAAAGGAGAAATCAAGACATTCTCAGATAAACAAAGGTTGAGGGAATTCACCAAGACAAGACCAGCCCTCCAAGAAGTACTCCAAAGAGAATTACACACGGATCAGCACAAGAAAGATCCACGAATGTAAAACTACTCAAGAGCGAAAGATCAAATTCCAGATACCACAATGGCCCAGGAGAGAAAACATCACAATGAAGTTCTACCCAACAAGCTGAACAAAAAACTGTCTCACTTATCAGTTTTCTCAATAAATATGAATGGCTTGAACTCCCCGCTCAAGAGACATAGACTGGCCCAATGGATAAAAAAATACAATCCAAGTATCTGCTGTCTTCAAGAAACTCACCTAACCTGCAAAGATGCATTTAGACTGAAAATAAAAGGATGGAAATCGATATTTCAAGCAAATGGTAACCAAAAGAAAGCTGGTGTGGCAATCTTAATTTCCAATAACTTAGCTTTCAAACCAACAAAAATAATAAAAGACAAAGATGGCTACTACATACTGATTAAAGGCACAATTCATCAAGAAGCCATGACTATACTCAATATACATGCACGCAACCTAGGTGCACCTAGATTCATAAAGCAAACCCTACTAGATCTCAACCAAATGATAGATAACAATACTGTAATAGCTGGAGACTTTAACACCCCACTGACAGTACAGGACAGATCCTCTAAACAGAAAATAAACAAAGACATAATGGACCTAAATAGAATGCTAGAACAAATGGGCATGGCTGACATCTATAGGACATTCTACCCAAGGTCCACAGAATATACATTCTTCTCATCAGCTCACGGGACATTCTCTAAGATTGACCATGTCCTAGGACATAAATCATGTCTTCAAAAATTCAAAAAAATAGAAATTATACCATGCATCTTCTCAGATCACAGCGGAATAAAAGTAACAATGATCACAAACAGAAACCCTCACTCTTACTCAAAGTCATGGAAGCTAAATAACCTTCTCCTGAATAATTATTCTATAAAAGAAGAAATCAAGATGGAAATCAAAAATTTCTTTCAATTAAATGACAATGGAGATACAACTTATCAAAATCTATGGGATGCAGCTAAAGCAGTCCTGAGAGGAAAATTCATATCCATAAACGCCTATATCAAAAAGACAGAAAACATGCAAATAGACAACCTAACAAATAGACTCAAAGAGCTGGAGAAAGAAGAACAGAACGATCCCAAACCCAGCAGAAGGCGAGAAATTACTAAGATCAAATCAGAACTAAATGAAAAGGACAACAAAGAAACTATAAGGGAAATTAATAAAACAAAAAGTTGGTTCTTTGAAAAGATAAACAAAATAGACACACCCCTGGCTAGACTAACCAAGAGCACAAAACTAAAATCTCTAATAACCTCCATTAGGAACATGAAAGGAGAAATCACAACTGACGCTACAGAGATACAAGATATCATCTATGAATTCTACAAAAATCTTTATGCACACAAACTGGAGAACGTGGAGGAAATGGACAAATTTTTAGAAACACATAGTCTTCCCAGGCTCAACCAGGAAGAAATAGAGTACCTGAACAGACCAATATCCAGAACTGAAATCGAAACAGCAATAAAAAACCTTCCCAAAAAGAAAAGCCCTGGTCCAGATGGGTTCACACCTGAATTTTACCATACATACAAAGAAGAACTGGTGCCCATCCTACATAAACTATTCTCCAATATTGAGAAGGATGGAATTCTCCCCAACACGTTCTACCAAGCCAATATAACATTGATACCAAAACCTGGAAAGGACACAACAAAAATAGAGAACTACAGACCAATTTCCCTCATGAATATAGATGCAAAAATTTTCCATAAAATACTAGCAAATCGAATCCAAGTACTTATCAAAAAAGTAATCCACCACGACCAAGTGGGCTTCATCCCCGAGATGCAGGGGTGGTTCAACATACGTAAATCTATAAATGTAATTCACCACATAAATAGAAGCAAAAACAAAAACCATATGATACTCTCATTAGATGCAGAAAAAGCATTTGACAAAATTCAACACCCTTTTATGATAAAAACGCTTAACAAAATAGGCATTGATGGAACCTACCTAAAAATGATACAAGCCATATATGACAAACCCACAGCCAACATCAGACTGAATGGGGAAAAACTGAAAGCACTCCCACTTAGAACTGGAACCAGACAGGGCTGTCCATTGTCTCCATTACTTTTCAACATAGTATTGGAAGTCCTTGCGAGAGCTATCAGGCAAGAGAGCAGAATCAAGGGAGTCCAAATAGGGAAGGAAGAGATCAAACTCTCACTTTTTGCTGATGATATGATGTTATATCTGGAAAACCCCCAGGATTCAACCATGAGACTCCTGGAATTGATTAACGAATACAGCAAAGTCTCAGGCTACAAAATTAATATACACAAATCAGAGGCATTTATATATGCCAATAACAGTCAATCGGAAAACCAAATTAAAGACTCAATACCCTTCAAAATAGCAACACAGAAAATAAAATATCTAGGTATATATCTAACTAAAGAGGTAAAGGACCTCTATAAGGAAAACTATGAAACACTGAGAAAAGAAATAGCAGAACTTGCAAATAGATGGAAAAATATACCATGCTCGTGGATCGGAAGAATCAACATTGTTAAAATGTCTACACTACCCAAAGTGATCTACAGATTCAATGCAATCCCTATTAAATTACCAACATCATTCTTTACAGACATAGAGAAAATAATTATACACTTTGTATGGAATCAAAGAAGACCCCGTATAGCAAAAGCAATTTTAAGCAACAAAAACAAAATGGGAGGTATTAATTTGCCACACCTCAAACAATACTACAAGGTCGTGGTTCTTAAAACAGCCTGGTATTGGTACAAGTGCAGGGACACAGACCAGTGGAACACAACAGAAAATCCAAATATAGAACCATCCTCATATAGTCACCTAATTTTTGACAAAGCGGGAAAGAATATACTCTGGGGACAAGAATCCCTATTCAATAAATGGTGCTGGGAGAATTGGTTAGCCACTTGTAGAAGACTGAAACAGGACCCACAGCTTTCACCTCTCACAAAAATCAAATCACGGTGGATAACAGACTTAAACCTTAGGCGTGATACAATCAGAATTCTAGAAGAAAATGTAGGAAAGACTCTCACAGACATTGGCCTAGGCAAAGAATTTATGAAGAAGACCCCCAAGGCAATCACAGCAGCAACAAAAATAAATGAATGGGACATGATTAAATTAAAAAGCTTCTGCACAGCCAAAGAAACAGTCCAGAGAATAAACAGACCACCTACAGAATGGGAAAAAATTTTTGCATACTACACATCAGATAAAGGACTGATAACAAGAATCTATTTAGAACTCAGGAAAATCAGCAAGAAAAAATCAAGCAACCCTATCAAAAAGTGGGCAAAGGACATGAATAGAAATTTTTCAAAAGAAGATATAAAAATGGCTAACAAACATATGAAAAAGTGTTCAACATCTCTAATCATCAGGGAAATGCAAATCAAAACCACAATGAGATATCACTTAACCCCAGTGAGAATGGCCTTTATCAAAAAAACCCAAAACAACACATGTTGGCGTGGGTGTGGACAGACAGGAACACTCATACACTGCTGGTGGGACTGCAAACTAGTGCAACCCCTGTGGAAAGCATTATGGAGGTATCTTAAACAGATTCAAGTAGACCTGCCATTTGACCCAGCAATCCCATTACTGGGCATATACCCAAAGGAAAAAAGGTCATTCTGTAACAAAGACACATGTACCCGAATGTTTATAGCAGCACAATTCACAATAGCAAAGATGTGGAAACAACCCAAATGCCCATCAATACATGATTGGATTAGTAAACTGTGGTATATGTATACCATGGAATATTACTCAGCTATAAGGAATGATGAAGATACGACATCTCTATGGTTCTCCTGGAGAGAGTTGGAACCCATTATATTAAGTGAAGTATCCCAAGAATGGAAAAACAAGCATCACATGTACTCACCAGAAAATTGGTTTCCCTGATCATCACCTAAATACAAATCTGGGAACGACACCAATTGGACATCAGACTGAGGTGGGGGGTGGGAGAGGGGATGGGGGTATGCCTACACAATGAGTGCATTGCGCACCGTTTGGGGAGTGGTAACACTTGAAGGTGCTGACTCGGGAAAGGGGGGGTGGGGAAAAAAATATGAAACTGTTGTTTTTAACTTGCACTGTTCACTTAATAATTTATCATGAATATTTCCCATATTATTTCATATCATTGTACAAGAAATAATGTATACATTATGAGGACATACTGTATCTAACAAGATATACTGTTAGACTCTTTGATTCTGTAAAATTAAATTGTTATTAATGATAAAAAAAATTAAACATGCAACTATTCTATGACCCAGCAAAAAAAAAAAAAAAAAAATTAATACTTATAACCCCATCACCAAAGCTAACCAATATTAATATCTTGGGATGTGTCCTTCAAAGCAGATGATTATATATATATATTTTGTCAAAAACAGTATCATAGATACTATTATACAATGTTTTCATTTACTATATTAAGACTCACTGTATGCTAATTATAGTTATTCTTTGGAACAGAACCTTTATATGACCTTTGTGTACTTGAGGTCAATCTTTGAAAGATGTTCACTCATGTCAAACTTACTGACAAGGTCAGGTCTGGCAGAGATGGCAACAAAGACCATGAACAGTCCACGGAGTCAATGCTGGCAAGCATCCCAAAAAGTAAGGTTTCAAGTTATATTAGTATTCCAGTTAAAAGAGTGCTCTAGTGCTGTTAATTTGACAATTAAAATGTTTCATATTTTAAAAAGTGAGACTAATTATAATTATAAAGACTTAAGGTATCTCTAAGACCACAACAGATATTTATTTTAATTGTTATTATAGTAGTACTCCTGACACTACATATTTTGCCATGGAAACGAGACCTACCATTATCATAGTCAGCTGTCAAAACAGCTCCGAAGCCCAGGTCATAAGCCAACACCAATCCAAAGATGATGTATTAGTTAAAAATGCAAAACTGTCCTCAGAGCTGACTCCTAGACTCCTCTGACATGACGCATGACAGGTTTTGCCCTGTTTAGACAAAGCTCTTCTTGCCACTGGAATAATTAAACACACACATGCACTTCAGAAGTCTGCATTTTCATTTCTCCTCGCATTTTCCTCTGGCGCCGTCCTGAAGATTCATTAAAGGAAGCAACTTGAAGCCCACCCACCTGACCACCGCTGCTCCCCGGTCTTGTCATTCGCAAGCCTTTGTAGCCAGTTGGCATGTTTATCATTAACCTGGTAACTACAGAGCATAGAACTTGGTTAGAAACTGATTAGTTTTTCCCAAAAGATGAGTCAGGCTCTCGTACCTCAAGCAAAGACAGTAGTTTTCCAGTTTAGCTCTCTGAGGTATACAAGTAGGCAACGAGCTCACAATCAATGTTCTGTCTCCTCTTGTCATTTTCATAATCAGAGTCAGAAGGAACCTTCCTGCCCATAACACACATACTCCTAACTCTCACTCAAGCATAATTTATGATGTTTATCATCTCTGCGTTCCCCTTCTCATTTCTATTAATTGGTTTCCACACCAATTAATACCAAACTGTTTTCCACTACGTTTACTTTTTGAATTTTCTATTTGTTCTATTCCCTTTGTCTTCTAAGATGTATTTATGTTTCTATTGAGGTCCCGTTAGAAACACCAGAAAGAAGGAGGCTGAGATCTGAGGCCACCTGGCTGTGCCCTGGACACACTAGTTGGCTCTGTGATTCCTAAATAGCTGTTCCAAATCACACTGTGCTCTCCTATCTCTAAGTTCCCTCTATCTATAGATTTTATTAACATACTTCAAAGCTCCATGTACAAGGTCTATTTGGCCTGCAAAAGACTTTAAGTGATAAGGTCACTAGAACTATAAACTGATAAAATTGTACGAAAGTAGGAACTTGACTCCCACACCAATAAACCAAGAAACGTTCCGGTACCAACTGTGGGACTATCAGACTAGAACAGCTGTCCGACAATCTTACACAAACTAGCACAACACGCAACTAGCTTTAAAAAAAAAAAAGCGGGTGTACAATGACAACATCAAAAGATGGCTTCTCTTCTCTCACTCACATCTCTGCTCACATTGTATTCCAAACATGTGCCTTTGCCTGTGCACCTCAGTGGGTACCAATTACCAGTTTATGCTCCAACTGAATCGCCACACAGTCAAGACTTGCCCCCTACGCGAAACCTCGGTGCAGACAGAAATGGGAGCAGGCAGCCTCACTGTGTCGTGAGCCTGCTCTGGCTGCCGGCGGCAGACCCCGCGAGGACGCGGCAGAGTGCAGCTGACGTCATGCTAGGACAGAGAGGCCTTTAATAGGAAACACCCAACTGGTCAATTCTCATCCTTCAGGTGTTCCTACAGTCCCTTCTCAGCTGTCAGCACAGTGTCACCTCCAGCACTGACACCTGACATGGATAAGGGGCAGCAGTAATGTCACGCAGACCTCCCGCAGATGACAAGCACCAGTGAAAGAACCCACCTGGAGAGCCCAGAAAGGCGATGTCCTCATCTTCTAGCAGATGGGACAATACAAACCTGTTCACCGTGATGAAACTGGCTGTCCCATCTAGGGGACTGTCCTTAGAGCCTGGAACCACCACCAAAAGTGAGGTGCGACGAGAACTCAGAATTATTGAAGGAAAGATGTCTATACCCTGCTTCAAACCCAGTCTCTGTCCCTTACTGGGACTCGCCGACAGGAAAGTCGGTCCTTGAATATGTTACAGTGACAGGAGGAGCGGGAAGGTGCACGGCAGCACACCTAGAGCAACAGGGGACGGGAGCCCCAGGTCCTTGGCTCTTCGATCGGAGGCTGCTTGGTGCTCAGACATCACATGTGCTACCGACCCCTCTCCCTCCTGCTACAAGCTGATGCCCACGACACACATGCAACACCCAAATATTTGGTGCAAACCTAAAAGGCAACTCTTAATGCAAAAATTGGTGGAGTTTTTATATTCAGTTCTCACCATCTGCCTCCACCTCTAGGGAAAAAGGGGACTCATCGGGAGGCCAATAGGAGAAAGGGAGCCAGAGGGGGACAGAAAAACACCAGAGGCCGGGTGTGGCAGTGTGCTTCTGCAGTCCCAGCTACTCGGGAGGCTGAGGCAGGAGGATCACTTGAGCCCAGGAGTTGGAGGCTGCAGTGAGCTGTGATGAAGCCACTGCACTCCAGCCTGTGTGACAGAGAGAGACCCTGTCTCCTGGGGCCAAGAACAGACACCCCCTGTCAGGTCTGGCCTGCACAGAGCAAAGGCAGCGTGTCCTCCTTGCTCAGCCTCCACTCTAGTAAGAAGCCTGTGTCCCGAATCTCAGTGGCCTTTTGAAAAATGACATTGAAAACTCTTTTAAATTAAATTATCTTTGCAAACAAATTAAAATGGCCAGTACAATTGAAGACAAAAACTGGAAAATCCACATTATATTTACTTACACTCTTTGCATGACTATCGCAGTTACTGTGGATAACCTGGAAATTCCACAAATTAAAAATTCAGGACTCTCTTGTTATACTGACTTTTTTAATTTTTTTTTCTTTTGAGACAGAGTCTCACTCTGTTGCCCAGGCTAGAGTGAGTGCCGTGGCGTCAGCCTAGCTCACAGCAACCTCAAACTCCTGAGCTCAAGCGATCCTCCTGTCTCAGCCTCCCGAGTAGCTGGGACTACAGGCATGCACCACCATGCCCGGCTAATTTTTTTTATATATATTTTTAGCTGTCCATATCATTTCTTTCTATTTTTAGTAGAGATGGGGTCTCGCTCTTGCTCAGGCTGGTCTCGAACTCCTGAGCTTAAACGATCCGCCCACCTCGGCCTCCCAGAGTGCTAGGATTACAGGCGTGAGCCACCACGCCCGGCCTATACTGACTTTTTAAGTGCTGTATCTATAATGGAGGCACAGGTCTAACCAGACTAATGCACAGTAGCACCGAGAGCAACACTAAATGGGATGGGCATGGACAAACACGCGGCCTGGCCTCCTGGGCACAGTGCCATACTGTGCAGCTCCTCACTCGCATTATCTCGCCGCAGCCCCAGTTAGACGGCAAACTCCCTGAGGGCAGACAGCACGTTTTTCTGAGAAGAGAAGCTCTACAGGATATTTTATTCTCAGTCTAACTCTTAAAATAAACCTGTTTCCAAAGTGGCTCAGAGATGTGATTTTTTTCTCCACTGATAATGAGGGAAGTGACCAGCAAAAAGCCCAAAGCCGGGGGCCTGGGCAGGGTGAGCCTGGCCAAGACCCAGTGGCCAGGCCAGTGCAGCACTCAGGAGAGACACTGTTCTCCAAGACCTCACATCTTTCGCGCAAGGACCACCTACAGCTCACATTTTCTGTGCTCCATCAGAAGTGGAAAACACCTTACTCACGTTGATTTCAAAAGCCAAAGATAGCCAGAAATAAAATTAATCAATTTCCAACTGTGCCTTAGCCATATGCCTGTTGGTTGGAAGAAAATCTCTGAAACACACAAGCCAAGCACGGTTTCACCTGAGGGTGAAGCAGGTTGGAGGAATCAGCACCTCTGCGACTGCTGCTGCTGACCGGTATCAAGACTTGCTTAATGCATGTGTCACCAAAAAGTTGGATCCTTGGGGGCAACCTTTTTGATCTACCACCAACATTCCTAATCATTCATCAGCTCTGTGACTGTAAGATCAAATCCAACAGGCAATGACTCCTATCTAGCTGTCCACGAGAGATGACTCCCAGGGAATTAAATCCCCCAAAATGACTTCACAGTCATGTCTATCTGCCATAAAGAAAAAATTCAATCCCTTCATTGCTGTTGTTACACAGCAAATGGAACCGCAGAGTATTGGACTGAGCAGTTAAGAATGTGGCTTTGCTTTCAAACCGGCTTAAACGATCGTAAAGACAGGGAGGAACATGATGTGACAAGCAGCCCACTCCCTGTTGGGCCATGTCAACTGTTAGCAGCTACTTGGCAACGACGGCCTGGGATTGTGCTCCCTGTGCGGCACACACACAGGCCCTGGCCTGATCATCCCAAGCAGAGCTGAGCCCCCGCTCCTTCCTCCACGGGAGGCCACGCCATTTATCTGAAGGCCTTCATCTTACAACTGTGGAGCCTCTCTGTCCTGGAGCTCCTCAACTGCTTCCTTTGTGACAGGGTGTCCAGATTCTTGGCCACCGGAGTCCCGCGTGTGAGCCAGCTCTGGTGTGTCAGTGCCCTGCCGTGCGCACAGCGCCAGAACCTGCACACGGACTGGTCTGACCACGGAGGGATTCCCGGCACAACCACGTGCCCTGCTCGAGACACCCACCTCCTGCAGACGCAGCCTGAGTCCAGCGGTTTGTTTTCAGCTGCCTCACGTTCTTGGCATACATCAGTTTCTGGTTCTGTTGTGTTTTGTTTTACTACAGACCCTTTTTCCCCATCCAGAGCTTTTCACTTTCCTATCCTAAAATTATGTATGAGTTTCTGAACCCAAATTTTCACCACTGTTAAATTTAAATTTTATTATATTTGTGTTAACTGATTTTTCTATCCTCCTAATACATTTCTGAATTATGATTTTTGTTAATGTATTTATTATTTCTAGCAAGAAATAAGATAAGCTGTCCTTCTAAACATCAATTACTGAAAAACTACAAAGAGGACAATGGTAGAATCTCTCTTCCTCTGCAATGAACTATTTTCAGTAATCATAATTAGTAGTGGTAGCATTAGTATTTTTCTTCTAACTCTGTTATACATGTGAAATGGGATAAATCCAATGAGTAATAATGACATATTCTAATCATCATCCTCTGTGTCCTTGAAAACCAGGATTCTCAGTGTGGATGGAAGAGATAAGTATAATATAGAAAAGTTCATAATTATATATAAGTTCATAATTATATATAATTTTGGAGACAGGGTCTTGCTCTGTTGCCCAGGCTGGAGTGCAGTGGCACTACCACAGCTCACTACAGCCTCCAACTCCTGGGCTCAAGCGATCCTCCTGCCTCAGCCTCCCAAAGTGCTGGGATTATAGGTGTGAGCCACTGTGCCCAGCCATTGTATTTTAAAAATTAATCAGTCATCATTTGGAGATGACAAGGAAAAATGGTAACTAAAGGAACTTCCAGCATGTATATGTGCCATACCATTGGTAACCACAGCAGAGGAAGGGACGCATGTCCTTATAAAAATGTTCCTGCTTCTGCACAGCGAAGGAAACTGTAACAAGAGCAAACAGACAACCTACAGAATAGGAGAAAATATTCACATGCTACACATCCAATAAAGGGCTGAAAACTGGAATCTATACTAGAACTCAGGAAAATCAGCAAGAAAAGAAATCAAACAACCCTATCAAAAAGTGGGCAAAGGACATGAACAGAAACTTTTCAAAAGAAGATAGAAGAATGTCCAACAAACATATGAAAAAATGCTCGACATCTCTAATCATCAGGGAAATGCAAATCGAAACCACAATGAGATGTTACTTAACTCCAGTGAGAATGGCCTTTATCCCAAAAGGCCCAGAACAATAAATGTTGGCATGGCTGCAGAGAGATAGGAACACTCATACACTGCTGTTGGGACTGAAAACTAGTACAACCTCTGTGGAAGGTAATATGGAGATACCTCAATGAGCTACAAGTAGAACTACCATTTGATCCGGCAATCCCATTACTGGGCATCTACCCAAAGGAAAAAAAGACATTCTATAAAAAAGACATCTGCACTAGAGTGTTTGTAGCAGCACAATTCACAATTGCAAAGATGCAAAAACAACCCAAGTGCCCATCAATATGTGAGTGGATTAATAAAATGTGATATATGGATACCACGGAGTTCTACTCAGCCACAAAAAACAATGGTGAACTAATACATCTTACATTATCCTGGATAGAGCTGCAGCCCATTCTACTAAGTGAAGTATCACAAGTATGGAAAAACAAGCACCACATGTACTCACCATCAAATTGGTATTGAGTGATCAACACTTAAGTGCACATATAGTAGTAACATTCACTGGGTGTCGGGCAGGTGGGAGGGAGGAGGAGGCATGGGTATATACACACCTAATGGGTGCATCCCCCCGTCTGGGGGATGGATACGCTTGAAGCTCTGACTCGGTGGGGCAAAGACAATATACATAACCTAAACATTTGTACCCCCATCATATGCTGAAATAAAAATAAATAAATAAATAGAAATATTTAGAGAGCAAGGCAAGGAAATAAACACAAAAAAAGTTCCAGCTAATAAGTAAAAAAAAAATAACAGAATTACAGTATGGTTGTTTTATAGCCCCCAGTGAACTAATGCAGCTAGGAAGATAACATTCAAAGAAATACAGACCAACACACATTACATGCCCCATGATGGAAAAATACAACATCTCTTCTAGACTTGTCCAAGAGACCAAATTCTGATCAAGCTTCTAAATACAGCTACCAATTTACAGGGAGTACAGAAGCCACAGAAACGTGCTGAACTCTGCCTTGAGTATGCAGTTAGGAAAATCCATAGCCAAGGAAACTCTACAGGGCTGCGGTTCCTAATCCCCCAGCCGCGGACCAGTACTGGTGTGTATGGCCTGTTAGGAACCAAGCCACACAGCAGGAGGTGTGTAGACGAGCGAGCAAAGCTTCATCTGTAATTACAGCCGCTCCCCATCAGTCCCATCACTGCCTCCTGTCAGATCAGTGGCGGCATTAGATCCTCATAGGAGCCGAACCCTACTGGAAACTGGAAACTGAGCATGGAGGGATCTGGGTTGCAGCTCCTTATGAGAATCGAAAGCCTGATGATCTGAGGTGGAGCTGAGGTGGTGATACTAGTGCTGGGGAGCGGCTGCAAATACGGATTATCACTGGCAGAGAGGTTTGACTGCACAATAAATGTAAAGCACTTGAATCATTTCGAAACCATCCACCCGCCACCCCAGGTCTGTGGAAAAACTGTCTTCCATGAAACCAGTCCCTGGTACCAAAAAGATTGGGGACCGCTGCTATAGGGCAAGAGGTCCCGGATCTTTAACAAATAAATTTCAAGGAAAAGAAATGGGTGGAAGGAGAACCTCCATATTGAAGGAAACTTAAAAAACATCAAGTTTTTAAATTGGGGAAGATGAAGCTATAGATCAAACTTGGAAATGTCAGGAAGTCATTATTAAGTTGAGACACTGGTCCCTTTTGGAGGCGGGGAGGGAGGGGCAGGATGTGATGGGAAAGGGGCGCGTGGGTTCCGGGGGACCAACCTCCAGTTCCCGACATGGGTGTGGGTCCAGGAGCAACTGCCTTAGAATAATTCACTGTGAGACACATTTGTTTCCTGTGTTTTCTATGATTCTGTATCTGTGTTTTATTTTACAATAAAAAGTTTAAAGTTTTAATAAGACAGGGAAGTTTTTAATTTTAAATAACACATCTATCCTACCTTCTTCTTCTTTCCTCATCCCTGTATCTTCTCAATTTGACTTATGATGAAATAGATATTAAAAGTAAATATAAGAGAGTTTTCTCAATCAGATAAGCTACTCTAGCTTTAATGCATTTACATCACCTGTGCCATCTGCAAGCTTGATGTGCTGGCAGTGCACCCACCCCAGGACCTGTGGGTTCTGGCTGCCCTGGGCTCCCCCCACCACCAGGCTGCCTCTTCCACGAAGCTGCCCCTGGCTGAACAGGCCTTCCCACAGAGGTCACACCCAGCGGCCCACCCAACCCCAGCACTCTCAGAAGGCAGCAGCCAGAAGTGACTGAGCCTGGGGACTCCTCAAAGTGAGAGCAGATCCAGGAGCAATTTGTGCTCCAGAGTCCCCATGGGGTGTCTGCAACGAGAGCCTGGCTGGGCCCACATCCTTGCACAAGCTCCTTCCTCCATTGCCCAAGCCTGTGCTCCTCAGTCCCCTGCTCCTAGGAATCCATCCCCAGTAAACCAGTGCAACCAGATGGCTATTTCAGGTTCCACTGCTAGAAAACTCAACCTAAGACTCTTGAAAACGAAAAGTCAGTTTTGTAATGACCAAAGTCAATTTAGCATTACCGAAGTGAATTATCAGCAGGTAGCATAGGTCTTAGTAAGTCAGAATAACTAGACATCTGCCCTTCTAGAAACATTACATGCCATTAGCATGTCCCAAAATACCTTATTACTTTATTGGGATGAGCCATATACACCTAAATCCTCCCTTCATCAATTCTTCAAGTCTTCCCAAGTTTTAATCACCGTCAGGGTGTCAAAGTTTCACTCCAAGTTTAAAGGAATAGGGAGGGTCTGATTCAATGACACAAAAAAATACCCTGACGATGTAGCCCAAAGTGGAGGAGCGCCCATGTCGTGAGAAAGGTGCTCCCAACTCTGTGCCCAGCACCTCCGCCACAGTGTGACAGTCTAACAACTTCAGTCTGCCCCTGGTCATGGCAGCCAGGCATGGCAATGGGTGGAACAAGCGCCTCTTTCGGTTCACTTCCCTTTCAGGCACCAGCGAAATCAAACTGGAGTCCCCTGTGTGCTGACAGCAGGTTCCAGAGCAGAACCTCCTTGAAGACGGATGGTGGTGACACAGGAGACCGCCTTGGGGTGCAAGGTCTACTCTAAGCTGCCAAAGGACTCAGTGAAAGTCTCTAGTGTGTCTATCTTTATCTAACAACACACGCCCTGCCCCAGTGCCACCAAACTGCACACTGAGGGAGACCATGGCAAATGTCTGCAAAATGATTTTAGAATATATTTTAAAAGAAAGCATGTTTGAGCGCCATTAATGGACTCTGGGTTCAGAACAGCAGCTGAATAATCTTTGAACTACTACTGGTCATTTGCCCAGCCCCCCACCTTCAGGCAGGGTCGTGTCCAAGTCATCTGAGGCCCTGCTTTGACTTCAGAGAGCTGCACATCAGTTCAGACTAGCTCTGGTCCTCCACATCTTTCCACCACACAAGTGATGGAATTTCTAAATCACAATAGCCTGTATCAAAATTAAAGAATGTGCAAGAGAATACACTCAACAGTAGCAAAAGAACATTCCCCGTTTATGTCCATTCCATGCTGTTTGCCCCAAAATCACACCACTTCTAAGAGCAAATTCCCTTTTCATGAATAAAAAGTGTGGCAACTAAATTAGCACAATGAGACCTTCAATGTGAGAAATTTTAGCACAAAAAATTGACAATTTCTTATTGCATTTTCCAAAGCAGTTGAAGAAATTGAACTCCAAACATTTTTAATCCTTTGAGTTAAAACACTGTTGTACTAACTAGGCAAAAAAGAATATTATCTGGAGGGGTGACACCAGCCAGATGGCAGACCAGGAGGCTCCAAGACCTCAATCACCACAGAAACATTAAAAAAAAAAAAACAACTAGAGATTGGCTATGTTAACTTTATAAAAGTTCTAGAAAGCAAAGTTCTACAGCAACAAAGCAAATGCCCAATCAAGAAGCCACATTCAGAACACAGGTAATTCAGGGCATTTTTATGCAACCTTCTCCCACCACCTCCCAGCCTGGTGCACCCTTGGTCTGAAGGAGGTGGCAGCCCAGTTCCCAGATCCCTACCTCTGCAGGGAGCAAAGCTGACCTAATTTGCAACACATTAATCTGTCTAAGGACTGCTTTGAGGACTGGTCTCTGCGTTGCCTAACTTAGAGCTCAGATAGCAAAAAGTATCACAGCTCAGACCTCAGGCTAGGAAAAGCCCCAGGAAGACTACTGACCCACAGATGCCTGGGGCAAGAGGTTCCCAGCAGAGGAATACAATAGAATATCTAAGGCCCACAAGCCAAGGTGAGATTCTTTGGGAAATTAAGAAAATTAAAAGCCACCATGTCTATAGGGATTGTACAGAGCGCACACACGGCCCAGGCAAGACCCCCAGCCTTCACAATGGGCTGATCCCAAAGCCCGGCTAATTAGTGAAGGTCTTCCCCAACACAGTCACTCTAAAAAGACAAGAAGTGATTATTTTTTTCAAATGCCTAATTTTCAACAAAAAAGCACAAGGCATACAAAAACAAAACAAAACAAAACAAAACAGGAAAATGTGGCCCATTCAAATGAAGAAAATAAAGTGGTAGAAACTGTCCCTGAAGAAACATAGGCATTGAATGTACTAGACAAAGACTTTACAACATGGTTCTTAAATATCCTCAAAGAGCTAAAGTAAAACATGGACTAAGAACTAAAGAAAATCAGGAAAATGATCTACCAACAAAATGAGAATATCAACAAAGAGATAAAAATTATAAAATGGAACCAAACAGAAATTCTGGAGCTGAAAACACAATAGCTGAAAAATTCTACTATCTCTTGAAAAATATACTAGAGGGGTGAACAGCAGATTCAAACAAGTAAAATAAAGAATCAGAGAATCTAAAGACAGGTCATTTTAAATGACTGAGTCTGACAACTCAAAATGAACCGCAAAGATCTCAATCAGTGGAGGTTTATTAAGCCAGAGTTGAGGACATGCCTGGGAAAAACACAAGCCACTGACAAATCGGTGGCTGTTTTTCTGGAGTGGGATTTGGGAATTCAGGTTTTAAAGGGGATAGGACACAAAGAAAGAAACGAAGAGGAGAGAACTGGGTAGGGAGACAAATGGTTACATTCCTATGAGAAGCAGGAGATCTGCATTTCATATAAGATAAGGCAAATGTTAGAAGAGAAAAGGGGAACAGAGGAAGCATCAGCTATGCAGATGTCCCTGGGTAGGTGGAAGAACGTTTGATTTTGTCTTGTCTCTGTTCCGCACCTCGGAAGATAAACCTATAATCAATATTATTAGTGTGGAATCTAAGAGAC
The DNA here is from genome assembly GCF_041146395.1 of Eulemur rufifrons. NCBI lineage: Eukaryota > Metazoa > Chordata > Mammalia > Primates > Lemuridae > Eulemur > Eulemur rufifrons. The sequence continues at coordinate 52,453,428 of NC_090987.1, forward strand.
CTTAGTTTTAGGAGGTAGACTTAACGTGGAGACCCAGAGTTACAATTTGCATGTCCTTGTTTATGGGAAGCCAGAAAAGAATTTCCTTATGAATGATCTGTAGGGGCAGTGCCTGGGAGGTGCCTGAGGCCTTCTTCCTTTCTGTGGGGGTCAGGCTGGTGCAAATGTTAGTAACAGATATTCATCTGGAAGGGGGTGTTGCATGGCTCAGCCTCCCTCCTTTTGGCATAAGAAGTTGGGGGTCCTGAGATCCTGAGGTTTTTATTTTCCATTACAAGTCTAAGAAGCAAAAAGAATTAAGAAAAGTGAACAGAGCCTAAGGGACTTACAGGCACCATCAAGTGAACCACAGGAGTTCCCGAAGAAGAAGGGGAAAAGAGGAAGATATTATTTGAAGAAATAACAGCCAAAGATTTCCCAAATTTCAGAAAATACGGAAATTTACAAATCTAAGAAGTTCAACAAACTCAAAGTGAGCTAACCCAGAGACCCACGCCGAGACACATTATAATCAAACTACTGACAGACAGGGTCTGCGAGGCATCGGAAGCAGCAGCTCCTCACACCCCAGCGACACGCGGTCAGAGCACCAGCGGGAACCGGCAGGCCAAAGGCAACGTGCCGATATAGTTAACGTGCTGAAAGGAAAAAAACTGTCAACCAGGAATTCTATATCTGGCAAAACTACCATCAAAAATAAGGGACAAATTAAGATATTCTCACAGAAACAAAAGCTAAGAGTTCATCCCACCGCTAGACCTGCCCCACCAGAAATGCTAATGAGTGTGTTCCAACTTGGAATGAAAAGACACTGGACAGTAATTTGATGCCATATGGAAACAAAGTTCTACAGTAAAGGTAAGTACATGGACAAATATAAAAACCAGTGTTATCATAATTTTGGTCTGTAACCCCACTTTTTATTCTTCTAAAGGACTTAAAAGACAAATGCATGAAAATAATTACAAAGATGTAATCTGTGACAATAACATACAGTAGGGCATGGAGCTGTAAAGGAGTAGAGTTTTTATATGCAGTTGATGTTAAATTGATATCAATTTAAAATCTATTGTTACAACTTTAGGACATAATGTGTAATCCTCAAGGTAATCAAAAAAATATAGAGAGAGAATATACAAAAAGGTAAATGAGTGGCGGCGTTGGTGGTATAGTGGTGAGCATAGCTGCCTTCCAAAAAGGTAAATGAGAGGGGAATCAAAACATGTCATGATAAAAAATATAAACACAAAGAAAGTAACAGAGGATATAAGGGAACAAATCTGTAAGACAAACAGAAAACAATGAATACAATGACAAAAATATGTCCTTCCCTATCACTAATTATATTAAATATGGATAGATTAAACTGCCTAATCAAAGTCATAGATTGGCAGGCCAGGTGTGGTGGCTCACGCTTGTAATCCCAGCACTCTGGGAGGCCGAGGCGGGCAGATTGTTTGAGCTCAGGAGTTCGAGACCAGCCTGAGCAAGAGCGAGACCCTGTCTCTACTAAAAATAGAAAGAAATTATATGGACAGCTAAAAACATATATAGAAAAATTAGCTGGGCATGGTGGCACATGCATGTAGTCCCAGCTACTCGGGAGGCTGAGGCAGGAGGATCGCTTGAGTCCAGGAGTTTGAGGTTGCTGTGAGCTAGGCTGATGCCACAGCACTCTAGCCCAGGCAACAGAGTGAGACTCTGTCTCAAAAAAAAAAAAAAAAAAAAAAAAAAAAACAAAAGTCATAGATTGGCAGAATGATATTAAAAAAAAAACAGGATCCAACTATTTTTGTCTACAAGAGACTAACTTTGGATCTAAGGACACAGTAGGTTGAAAGTGAGAGGATGGAAAAAGATATTCCATGCAAACAGTAATGAAAAGAAAACAGTGATGGCTATACTAATATCAGACAAAACAGATATTAAGTAAAACATTATTACAACTAACAAAAAAGAATGTTAGATACTGATAAATGAGTCAACACCAGAAGTTATAACAATTATAAACATATATAGACCAAATAGGAGAGGTCAAAAATATCTAAAGGTATATGGACAGAATTGAAAGAGAAATTAGCTCTACAATGACAGAAGACTTCAATAGCTTACTTCAACAAGGGATTCAAACTAGACAGAAGATCAAATAGATGGATGAATTGATAAACAAAATGTGTTATATACAAAATGGAATATTGTTCAGCCTTAAAAAGGAAGGAAATGTTGACACATGCTACAACCTGGATGAACTCTGAAGACATTACGCTAAGTGAAATAAGCCAGTCCCCAAAGGACAAATAGTGTATGATTCTGCTTATAAGGTACCTGGAGTAGTTAAATGCATAGGGACAGAAAGTAGAATGGCGGTTGCCATGGGCTGAGGGGAGGGAGAAACCAGGGCTTAGTGTCTAATGGGTACAGAGTTTCAGTTTGGGAAGATGAAAAGAGTTTGGGGACAGAGGGTGGTGATGGTTGTACAATGTAAATGTAAATGTACTTAATGTCACAAAGCTGTATACTTACAGACGTTAAAATTGTAAATTTTAATAGTATGTATATTCCACCACAATAAGAAAAAACATTAATAATGGCTATCTCTAGGAAGTAAGATTAAGCAATTTTTATTTCCTTTTTAAAATTAATTATGTCTCTTTTTAAAATGTTCTTAATAATCTTTTATTACCTTCTCTATAATAAAAGAAAAACCCTTTTTATTTTATTGCTTTAAAAAAAGAGTATCAGCATTACCCTGTGGTAGTGTGCCTATTCTGACTATATAAAGTTTTATTTACATTTTTATGCTAACTCTTTACCTTTACATATGAAAGGGACACAAGGCTTAAGAAATAGATATACTACAAAAGAAAAACAGACCTAAAGAGATATGTGTTCACTATATAACGCATTAGCTTTTGAAAAGCCATTATTTCAACCAGTGAATGCCATTCTCAAGCTACAATGGAACGTAGTCCCTAAAATGTGAGAAATGAAACTACCAAATACTTCCATTTCTCTACCAAAATATGTTGCCACTTTGCTCAAATTCCATTTCACAGATATAAATCAAGCATAAATTAAAATGTAAACCATTTTATGAATTTTTTAAGAATATTTTGTCTGTTCCCTCCTCCCACCCCCAAACAGGAAAAAAACAACTCCCCCAGACTCACCGTTGTCCTCGTCAGAGGAGAAAGTCCACGGAAAGCATCATTTTAAAACACCGTCCCCTTCTCTCTCTCTCTCTTCTCCACCCTGAGTCTCCCACGAATCTACCCAGCTAAAAACAAACAAACAACGCGCGCGCAAACACACACACACACACACACACACACACACGCCAGAGTTTGTGTGCAGGACTCATACATTCAAACAACTACGTCTGACCCTGCGATGCTCTTCAGCGCTAGCAGATGAGTTTTATTTTTCCATACGGAGGATAAGCACCAGTAATTTTTGGAAACTAAACTGTGTCCTTCACAGAAATGCAAAGATGGAGAACATGGCACTCTTCGACTCTATTTTCACCAGAACCTTATCTTCGCAGAGTAAACAGATGCGTGACAGTGACCTTTACACTCAGAAACATTCACAAACAGATCCACCAACGCTACGTTCAAGGAGGGCACCGCCGCGGTCAGGGTCAAAAACAGCAGGTACTGTTTTCACATCTCTCTGTTTCGGGAAGCTCAACCACTACAAACTTGGGAAACCAGAGAGGATAAGAAAATAAACCTGATTTTACCCACTTGTCCTTCGCCCCCACAGAGTGCCTGACTGGAGGACACCTTAAACCAGCGGTCCCCACCCACCCTTTTTGGCACCAGGGACTGTTTTCCAAGACAATTTTCCATGCACCAGGTGGGGGGAATGGTTTCAGGATGATTCAAGCACATTGCATTTATTATGCACTTTATTTTTATCATGATTACATTGCCATATATAATGAAATAATTATGCAACTCACCACGGGTTGGGGACCCCTGCCTCAAACAGAACAAAGGGAGAACACGCATCAGTGGTCGCCATTCTGAACAGCAGCAATCATAGGAGAATAGAGCAAAAATGCTGGGGATGTGGAACAACAACTACGCTCAGAGGAGCTGCAAGAAAGAGAACAGATGAGAACACAGCCTTGTACACCTAGAGACCCCTCCTTGGGTTACAGTAGAAAGAAAAGAATGGAAGGAGAAAAATAGGGGTGAAGGGAGGGAACCTGGAGCTATAGATGGTCAAGAAGTTCTTATTGTTCCACTAATGGAAGGTTCAAAAACTTTCTGTGACCATAACTTGCTACCTAGACCCATCTACCTCTGTAACAAATACCTGACAAGACTGAAGTGGCCCTGACTGTGCAAGTGCTGTCTGCTGTGACCATGTCTCCAGCATGGAAGAAACACCACGGCACAGAGGGAGCACGAGCTTTTAAACCCAGTCTGAATCTCCACTCTGCCTTTCGCTAGGTAACGGCAATCAAGTCATTAATATTTAACTTTTGTGAAATTACTTTCCTTATCTGCAAAAATGGACACACAACATTTTCCTTCTCCTCTGGATGTCAAAGAAAAGCAAACAGACAATGAAAAGAGTTTCATGGAATTTTCAAACTCCATTTTCCATGAAACTAGAAGAGAGATATAATCTACACAATTCAAAATGCCTATAAAAACCCCAGGGGTGGCTGAGATTAGGCAGAACTTGCAAAGAGGAAAGCAAAGAAGAGAAATGAAAGATCTCAAGTGCCACCAGCAAAAGCCTACTTGAAGGTGAAGGACACCCAACCCTTCCACGCTTGCAACAGTAACTACAAGAACTGGTGCAAGTGGAGCTGGGGCAGAAGCCCTCTAGGACCTACATTGTGTCAAAGAATCAGAAGAGATGAAACTGTTTGAAAAGTCTCGTAGATGGATCATACTTGTGGGAAACAGACCTACCTCCGATGCCTCAGAGATGGAGGGAGGTCTGGGATGCGAAGGCTGAAATGCGATCCCGGACACCTCTCCATTGCACTATGCCTCCTGAAAGAGCCGCTCCTGGAAAACCCAACTCACTCCATGACGAGTAACAAGAAAGGAATTGGAAAAGCAATAAAAAATTATTCCATGAAAAAATGTGAAAGAAAACCACAAAACGCGCCACAAGACAAAGAACACTCCCCTAGCATGTTGCTAGTGCACAGATGAAAATTGTGACCAATATAAGATCTCAAGGAAGAAATGGTGAGAAAAAGGAAGGGTTGAAATATGGGCTAGAGGAAAGCAGAAAAGGGAACATTTCTAGGGGAAGAAAAGCCACAGAAATGAAGGTGAATTTCATGAGCATGAGACAGGGTAGATACTGCAGAAACCAAAGGAAGGGGTAGAGGAGATGCATTAGAAAGGCCAAGAAAACAAAACTGAACTAAAGGAAGAGTTACGAAGGGCTGGGGAGAAAAACAATAGGTTTTGAAGAATAGCAAATGAGATTCAACCTGTGCATAATTGGAATCCCTACAGAATAAAAACAAACAATGGAATGAAACAAATATTTAAAGAAATTATTCAAGAAAATTGTCCTGAATACAAGGAGACTTCAGTCTATACGTTGACAGGGCACCAAGGGCATCCCACGTGGCAAGAAACACGGACCCGGATGAGTCAACAACCAGGCATGTCCTAGTAAAACTGGACTTACTGAATTTCATTTTAAAAATAAGGAACAACTCCTTGAGGTAGTGCTATGGTTTGGATATTTGACCCCCCAAACTCATGTTGAAATTTGATCCCCAACATTGAAGGTGGGGCCTAGTGGGAGGTATTTGGGTCATGGGGGCAGATCCCTCATAAACAGATTAATGTCCTCCCTGGGAAAGGATGAGTGAGTTCTCTCTCTATTAGTTTCCTTAAGACACAGTTGTAAAAAAAAAAAAAAAAAAAAAAAAAAGAGCCTGGCAGCTGCTCCCCTCTGTCTTGCAGCCTCGCTCGCCCGCTCACCATGTGATCTCTGCACATGCCGCTCCCCTTCCCCGCCCACCTCAAGTGGACGCAGCCTGAGTCCCTCACCAGAACCTGAGCAGATGCCAGCACCATGCTTCTTGCACAGCCTACAGAACTGACTCAAATAAACCTCTTTCCTATATAAATTACCCATCCTCAAGTATTAATTCATAGCAACACTAAATGGACTAAGACAGGGAGCTAAGCAAAAAGGGAAAGAAACTAAATCATCTATAAGGGGGAAATACATTAAGATGGCTTCATATTTCTTCACAGTAATATTCTATGCCATAAATCAGTAAAGTACTTCTCCAAGATACTTAAAATACTTCAGCAAATAAAGTATGAACCAAGGATTTCAGACCCACCCAGGCATTCTTTAAAGGATAAAGAACACAGACAGTTGTGAACACATAGGCACTCAGGGACTGTTGCCCCAGTGAATCCAACAGACATCAGGGAAATAAAGACAAAAGAACCAGCAACTGAATTCATCTAACTGTACAACTAAGATTAAAACAAATGTAACAATTAAGGTGATAAACCGAATCTAAATGTTACAATGTGTGACAATGTAAAGTGATACAACCAGCAAAAACTGGGGCAATGGGAGAGAGCAAGAAAGATGGTAAGTGACAGGGTAACATCACTGGTTGCCTTATCCCTAGTGGCTAAGACTCAAACGACACCACGCAAATGTGATGAAAAACAGCAATATATGTATAAGCATATGTAACAGTATGAACATAAACACTAATAAGATAAACTAAAATGGAGCAGGGGAGGCTAGAGATTTGATGAGAAGGAAGGGGACGTGTGCTAAACCCTTTTGCTCATGGTACGAGCTTTCCTCTAATAAACTGGAGGGGCAAAGGTATTTCATAAAGTTATAGTCAAAAAGGTTACTACTAAAAAATACAAGCATTTGTAAATATCCCCAAAAACCATAAATTACAGGTAGGTCCCCAAGGGACTTCTCTAAAAACTATAAAACAGAAAACATAAAAGAGTATGACAGAACTCAGACAAAACACCTATGCATAAGTAAATAATGTCATATAATAAAAAAGACCTGAACACTATAAAAACAGGAAACAGAAAATGTGACAGAACTTAGATCAAACATAACTGTCATATCAATAATGTAAATAAGCTAAATTTATCAATTTAAAAATTTTCAGATGAGGCCAAGAAGCCACATTCAACCCATTCTCAGAAAAGTAGAAGATGGAACTTCCTAAACTTGATATAGAGCAACTACAAATAACCTACAGCTAACAGCAGACTTAAGGCTGAGAAACTGCACTTTCCTGCTAAGATCAGGAACAAGGCAAGGACATCCTTCTCACCATTACTTTTCAATATTGTACTGTAAGTCCTAGCTAATGCAATAAGACAAGAAAAGGAAATAAAAGGTATACTGATTGGGAAGGAAGAAATAAAACTGTCTTTGTTCACAGATAACAAGATTGCCTAACAAAATTCTGGAACTAATAAGCAATTACAGCAAGGTTGTAGTATACAAAGTTAATATATAAAAGTCAATCACTTTCCTATGTATCAACAATAACAAGTGGAATATGAAATTAAAAACATAATGCTATTTACATTAGTAGCCCCTCAAAATGAAATACATAGATATAAATCTAACAAAATATGTATAAGATCTATATGAAAACTACAAAACTGATGAAACAAATCAAAGAAAAACTAAATAAATGGAAAGATATTCCATGTTCATGAATAGAAAGACCCAATATCGTCAAGATGTCAGTTCTTCTCAGCTTCATCTATAGATTCAATGCAATCCCAATCAAATTCCCAGCAAGTTATTGTGTGGCTATCAACAAATTGATTCTAAAGTTTACATGGAAAAGCAAAAGACCAGAAGAGCCAACACAACAATGAAGGAGAAGAACAAAGTCAGAGGACCGGCACTATCTAACGTAAAGACTTACTGCTATATAGACTACAGTAACCAAGACAGTGTGGGATTGATGAAAGAAGAGACAAACAGATCCAGGGAACAAAATAAATATGCCAGGAATAGACTGATATAAATATAGTCAATTAATCTTTTACAAAGGAGCAAAGGCCACATAAGGGAGCAAAGACAGTCTTTCCAACAAATGGTGCCAGAACAACTTGATATGCTCCTGCAAAAATAGATAAACAAATTTTGACACGAACCTTACACCCTTCACAAAAATTAACTCTAGGTCATAGACCTGAATGTAAAATACAAAACTATAAAACTCCCAGAAAATAACACAGGAGAAAACCTAGATGACCTTGGATATGGAAACAACTTTTAAAGTTCAGCACCAAAGGCATGATCCAGGAAAGAAATAATTGATCAGCTGGACTTTGTTAAAATTAAAAATTTCTGCTGTGTGAAAGATAGTGCCAAGAAAATGAGAAGACAAGACTGGGAGAAAATAGTTTCAAAAGACACAAAGAATTCTTAAAATTCAACAATAAAAAAACAAACAACCCAATTTAAAAATGAGCCCAAGATCTTAACAAATACCTCCCCAAAGAAGATACACAGTTGGCAGATAAGCATATCAAAAGAGCTACACTTGACATGTCATCAGGAAAATGTAAATTAAAACAAGGAGATACCACTACACACCTATTAGAGTGGCCGAAGTCCAGAACACCGACAACACCAAATGCTGATAAGGATGTGGAGCAAGAGGACTCATTTGCTGCTGGTGGGAATGCAAAACAGTACAGTTCCTTTGGAAGACAGTTTAACAGTTTCTTAAAAAACTAAACATACTCTTAGCATATGATCCAGGAATTGTGCTCCTTGGTATTTACCCAAAAGAGGTGAAAATTTTTATCTGTGCAAAAACCATGGATGTTTATAGCAGCTTTATTTACATTTGCCAAAACTTGGCAGCAACCAAGATGTCCTTCAGGAGGACAATAAATAAATCAACTGTGGTACATTCAGATAATGGAATGTTATCCAGCACTAAAAAGAAATGAGCTGTGAAGCCATAAAATGACATGGAGGAAACTTAAATGTATATTGCCAAGAGAGGGAAGCCATTCTGAAAGGCTACACACTGTGTGACTCAACTGTATGACATTCTAGAAAAGGAAAACTGTGAAGAAAGTGAGAGAATCAATGGCTGCAGGGCTGTGTGGGCAGAGCGGGATGAACAGGTGGGCCCCGGAGCATTTGCAGGGCTCTGTACGATGCCGTGATGGTGAACACGCATTATACATTTGTCCGAACCCACAGAGTGTAAACCACCAAGAGTGCACCCCAGCGTAACTGTGGACTTTGAGTGATGACGTTTCAGCGTAAGCTCATCAGTTGTCACAAGGGAACAGCTCCGTGCGGGACGCTGACGGCGGGGAGGCTGTGCTCTGTGAGGGCAGGAGGTCTGTGACAAAACTTCTGTAGCTGCTGCTCAGTTTTGACGTGAACTTAAAGCTGCTCTAAAAAGTAATGTCAATTGTTTTAAAAAGTCAATCCATAAAGGATCATTTTGCTCACCTCAATACAAGTAAATTTTAAATTCTGGATGGAATGAAGTTTCTAGGAAAATATAATTTACCAAAGCTCATCGTACCAAAGCTATCTGAACTGACTGCCTTTAACAAAAAGAAATAGATAAAACTGTCAAAGAGCTACCTCCATTCACAGAGTGCCAAGCCAGTTTCACTGGAGTAGTCAACTACTACTAATTCTAAAGTCAAATATCGTTCTCCGGAAGACAGAAAATAAGAAACTTCTTTTTATTTTTGGCCAGTCAAATTTTGCAGTGGGGTATTGGATACCAACTTCAGCAACACTAAAATTAATAAGTTCTAATAACCCCCTACCATCAGACTAGCCCCTGTTTTTGTAAAAACAGGATCGCCCAGGTTGGAGTGCAGCGGCATGACCACAGCTCACTGTAACCTCAAACTCCTGGCCTCAAATGATCCTCCCACCTCGACCCCCCAAAGCACTGGGATTATAGGCATGAGCCACCATGACAACCAGCCTCTATTTTTTATCAGAAGCACATGTAACATTGATATCAAAGTCTGACAGAAAGCAACCAAAAGGTATACTATTCATATATTACATTCAATGCAAAAATCATAAAGCATTGCAGGCATAATCTAACAACAACTGAGAGTATAACATGATCAAGTGCAGTTTATTCAGAAAATGCAAACATAGTTCAAGATCAGAAATTTATTATTACAATTAATTATATTGATCATGCTTAATAAAGAAACCCCAAAGCAAGACTAAGAAAAAGACATGAATACTCCCATCACTATTGTATTTTAACACTGAGCTGGAGGTACTAGCCAGAGGGATCAGATAACTGTTCCAGAAAGAAATTGGAAATTGTTTTGTTTCTTTTTTCCCATGGAAAAGAGAAGGTAAAATGATGGTGTGGAAAAAATACACAAACTGCTTTTCCTCTGCTCTCACACCACAACAATCAACATAGAAGACTCCTGTAACCAAATACATAGGGAGTTTTTTCCCATACACCAACATGCAATCCATTCTGCCATGGACACCAGTTGGGTGTCCTCTAATTCAACTCAGTTCTGACACTGCCTACCTGGAGATAGCATCGGATCCCACAGGTTGAGGGCCCAATCCCTAGACTGCCCCTCCACTTCTGATGCGAATCACAAGCCTTGGGTTTTGTATCTGTGCTTCTGACCGCCTGGCTATAAACTGGGGTTCCCATGACCCCCTCCTTGGGTTCAATCCATTTGCCAGAGCAGCTCACAGAACTTAAAGAAGCACCTATTTACCTTTACCAGTTTATGGTAAACGATATCATAAAGGATACTGCTGAAGAGGTGCATAGGGTGAGATACGGGGAAGGGACGTTGAGCTTCCATGCCCTCTCTGGGCACACTACCCTCCAGGAACCTCCAGGCAGTCAACGCTCCGGAAGCTCTCGGAAGCCAGTCCTTCCAGGCTTTTATGGAGGCTTTGTTCCAGAAGCATGACTGATAAACCACTGGCCATGGGTGATCAACTCAGCCTTCAGCTCCTCTCCCGTCGTGGGAGGTTGGGGGTAGGGATAGAAGTCCCAGCTCCCTAATCCTGCCTTGGTCTTTCTGGTGACCAGACCCCATCCTGAAGCTACCTAGGGACCACCAGCCAGCAGTCCATTATTAGCATACAAAAAGCCATCACCATGGAGATTCTAAGGATTTTAGAAGTTGTATGCCAGAAAATGGGGTAGAAGACCAAATATATATTTTCCGATATCACAGACAGCTATTTGCAAATAATGACTATAGGCTATAAATAACCAGATTCTGTTTACAGTAGCAAAAAAAAAAAAAAAAAAAAAAAGATTACATTTCCAGGAATAGACAACAATAAAATTTACAAAGTTTTCTTCAGAAAACTTAGAAATGATAGCCCCAAAAGAAGACTTGAACAAAGGGGAAGATACACCAGGATGCAACAGGAAGACTCAGCACCAGAAGGATGCCAGTGCTCTGAAATGCACACATTTATCATGATCCCAGTAAAAAATATCACTTTTTTTTTTTTTTTTTTTTTTTGAGACAGAGTCTCACTCTGTTGCCCAGGCTAGAGTGAGTGCCGTGGCGTCAGCCTAGCTCACAGCAACCTCAAACTCCTGAGCTCAAGCAATCCTTCTGCCTCAGCCTCCCAAGTAGCTGGGACTACAGGCATGCACCACCATGCCCGGCTAATTTTTTCTATATATATTTTTAGCTGTCCATATAATTTCTTTCTATTTTTAGTAGAGATGGGGTCTCGCTCTTGCTCAGGCTGGTCTCGAACTCCTGAGCTCAAACAATCCGCCCACCTCGGCCTCCCAGAGTGCTAGGATTACAGGCGTGAGCCACCGCGCCCGGCCAAAAAAAATATCACTTTTTAAAAACTAGATAAACTTGATTCTAAAGGTATAAATGGAAAAATTAACAAAAAAGTATACCCGAGGAAATTGGAGGCTAGTGGGAAGCCATAACAGATATTAATACATGTGTAAAGCCTCAAAAATGGATAGGTTAATTTAAAAAATAATAATTAAAAGAATAGAGAGACAGACCAGTTAATTAGAATAAAGAGTCCCAAACTAGACCTAAATACAAACAGGAATTTAGTGTGCAATAAAGGCAACGTTTCAGAGCAGTGAGTAAAAGATGAATCATGCAATAAATTATACTGGAACTAAGTTAACCAGCTGGGGGGGAAAAAACGCATCAGTAACTCACACCATAGCAGGATAAATTTCAAGGATAAAAGACTCAAATGTTTTGTTTTGTTTAAAAAACAGAAGTCCTAAAGTAACAGAACAACAAATGGGAGAACTCCTTGGTAACTCTGAAAGACCCTCCCTAACCACAGGGCTCACTCCAGCAGGCAGGAAGGAAAGACTGGCACAGGCCGATGGATTGTCTACACGGTCTGCAGGACGGCCAGTGAGCCAGGAGAGAATATGAAAAGAGTATGAACAAATAGTTCAAGAAAAGGAAATACAAATAACTCTTATAAACATGTGGAAAGATATTCAGTCTCACTTATAATAAAAGAAATGCAAATTAAAATGACTTTATTACATTTTTTTACCTAGTAGATTGACAGAAATCTTTTTAAAAAAATGATAACATACTCTGTTGGTAAAGATGTAGAGAAACAGGACTGTAGCATATTGGTGATGATTACATGAACTGGTACAGCCCTAAGGAGGAGCATTGGTAATAATTACTCAAAATTGCAACTGCATATGCTATCTTTAACAAATGCATGTTCACATTCGGGAAAATATGTTTATATAAGGTTGTTTAATTTCAGCCCCATTTGTAATACAAGGTGACAAGAAATGACTCAAACATTTTATTTATATGATACTGAGTAAACAGAAATCTTGGTATATCTATTCAATCCAGTCAAAACCATGCAGCTGTAAAAACACAAAAACAAGAATGAGGCTGCTCTCTGTGAATTGACATGTACAGATTTCTAAGATAAACTGAAATAAAGGAAGGTAGAAAACAGTATATAGAATCTATAATTTGGACATAAAAGGTAAATAATAACATATTTTCATATTTGATTTTATATGCTTAAAATTTGGGGAAGTACACACAAGAAAATAATAAAAATGGTTAAATATTTGGGAGTCGGAGAACTGGATGGATAGAGAATAGGGACAGGAGGGGAATTTTTCAAGAAATATCTTTTGTGTGATATTGAGCCACTTGACAAAAAGGCACATATTAAAAGTTGAGGGCAAAAATGAACGCCATAACATATCTACGATTATTACGAAGATCACAGGAGATGGCCCCGTGCCTGATGCAAAGTAGATGCTCGATAAATGCAAAGGTCCCCTTGTAAATGGGATAAGGACAACACCCCAGAGTGCTGCGATGACAGCTAAAGCGAGGTGGGAGAGCCACCAAACGCTGGACTCACTGGCGACGTCGGCACATCAGCACCCATCGAGGCCATGAGCAGGAGGACACTCTGCCTCTCTAGGGTGTCCCTTGGTCCTTGGGTCCCTGGGCCTGTTCAGATCCAGTTTCCAGCATCTCCAGGTTCTCATAATTCAATGGCCGCTTCCCTTCTCTTTAAAAGTGAGCTCAAGTCCCTCTATCTTTAGAAACAAACTTTGCTTCATCCTGCTAGACCATCCAGTACCACTTCCATTGAACATCAAAATATTTAATTAAGAAAAATAAAATACATGCACCATATGGAAATCTCTCCACTTCCTTTCCAACTGCTCCTTCCAACTTCCTTGAAATCTGCTTTGATTTGAGAGACTTCCCTGAACTGTGCTCTTCAACAACAGCTCCGTTTGGCCGCTCCGGCGGCGGTTTCTCGGCCAGTCCTTGTCCAGTTCTAACCTTTCCCCCCGTGCTGCTGCTGCTCGTCCACGACTTGAACTTTCTGCCTTCATTTCAGCAGCGCCGTGTCCCTCAGTGCCTCCTGCACTTACTGTCACTTGCGGGCAGATGCCGTGCTGGAGAGAATGACCTCACACCGCCATGGGGAGAACTCCGGGATTAATACCTAAAAAATGCTTAGAAAAGTGGCACAATCACCATCCTTGTTACCACCGTCGTCATTTGTTCAGAAGACAACGGATAACCAATCAGAAGCCCGGAGGGAAGGCTCTGCAGTGGCGTCCTCAGCCCGCAGACGCAGTCACACGGAAAAGCAACGGGCCCAGGACAAGACGCTGACTTCTAGGAACAAGCACCGAGGAGGATCCCTGATAAGTCAAGGGAGAACCAGAGGCCAGGGAAGCACAACCACCGGACCAGCCTTAACTGGCCGTGCTCTGTTGATAAGATAACAGGGTGTCCAGCTGTCTCACAGGCACAAAGCCAAGAAGCTGTAAGTCAGGCAGCCAGAACATGCTCAGAAAAGAAAAATTCAACCTCAAATAACACCTGGAACAAAAGCCAGACCCCCACCATGGAACCAAAACACCAACTGGCTGGAAGCTGAGTGCTGAACCACTTTCAAAAGTAAGGGGCCCGAGCCCAGCAATGTCCAACATCGGGACCCCTTACTATACCTTGCCGTAAGTGGTCCTGTTTGATTCTTCCAGTCAGAAGCTGCCCTGTCAGCACTTCCACATACCAGCCTGCTTTCCTTTACCCATGAAACTTACCCCAGACTCCAGATGGGAGAAACAGATTCCAGGTTGCCTCCTGTGTCCTTGCTGGTCAACTTGCAATAAAACTTTTCTTTCCTCAAAGCCTGGTGCCATAATATTGGTTTCTCCGCATGCCAAGCAGCGAGCCCACTGCTGCTCAGTAACAGAAGCAGTTTACTGATGACACTGATAACGGCAATGATCATACGATGTCCACCTTTACCTAAGCACCTGCTGGGTTGCACTTGGACAAGCACTTGGCCCCATTTAACCACATATGACCTTGTGACATATGTGTCGCTGTCCCTGTTTTACCGATGAGGAAATGAGGTCGGCTCCGAAGCACATGGCAGTTTCGAGATAGGTGAGTTCTCCACAGAGCTGAGCACGAGAGACGTCCCCAGTAAGACAAGCTTGCAAAGACCTTCAGATCTGCCCACCTGTGGGCCTCTGGAGTGGAAGGGAGGTGGCCAGTCATGAGCAGAGAAGCAGACAAGAAGCGAGGAGCTGGAATCCCCGGGTCCCCAAGTGCCCACATAGGAGGAGACTGGTGTGCAGGGCAAGGGAGGAGCCTGTGCCTCTACAGTGTGGGCTGGGTGGAGTGCTGACCACAGCCCTCTGTCTCCATGTCGCAGGCCTGGTGTACTCTCCCAATCTCCTCTTCTTCGAGTCTTGCCCTTGGCCTTCCTCGCTGGCTCAGAGCTCTGCCATCAGCCTCCCCAGGACAGCCACACCCATGATTGCAAGTCTCACTTTGCAGCAGGGACTCAAGGTGCTGGGCCTTCAGCTGGGGCCCCAGCCAGCCTCCCCGCCCCACCTGTGCGCCCGTAGCGCACCACGCGTGCACTCAGGCTGGAAGCCACCACCCCAGCCCACAAGGCTGCTCCTCCCCCTCCCATTCCTGCCTCTGTTCTTCACACAGAGAAAGTGCTCGATACAAACTTACTCAGTAAATCATCTCAGAACCTTTCCCAAAAAATACACACTTATACCCACGAAGGTTAGTGGAGCTACTGTGCAGAACTCATTGTCAAGGTCTGGCATCCTACCTCTGATGACTTCTTGAAGATCATATCCTTCCCCGAACTTGATTCTTTCCTTCTTCATTATGGATATTCACTCAGGAACAATAACAATATGAAGAGGCCGATCAAATATTCCAAAATACTCACTGTAAACCCTTATACCCTATGTACATTTAACAACATTCACAAGAAATCTGATCTCACATGCCGAATACTTTGTTCATCGTGGACTTTTGTAATAATTCTTATTTTTTCCTTTTTCTCCATTTTTGATCTTGATAATTTTTATTTTTTAAAATATTACATTACAATATTATTTATTTTAATTCCTGAGAGGTTTTTTGTTTGGTTTGGTTTGGTTTTTGGTGTCTCCTTAAACGTGGCCCCTGCCTGGCGGAGGCCCTGCGGTGGGAGCGGAGCGAGCAGGGCGCCCGCACGGGGCTCGGCCGCCCAGTGCCCAGCCAGCGCCGCGCCGCCTCCCGGCTCCATTCGCTCTAAAGCACCCGCTCCTCCCCGGTCTGCTGGCCCTGCCGTCCTACAGCGCAAATCTCGCTTTTAGGAGACTATGATTTGAAAAAGGACATCCCTTGTGAAAGCAAGCACACAAAGAACATGTAGAACATGTATGCAGAATAAAAATGCATAAAGACATCTTTCAAAAGACCCATTTGTAAAGAACAAAAGCAAAGCTTTTTTCGGAGGAGGGTGAAAGTGGCTTTCTACCGCTGCCCCCGACTGCCTCCACTGCTGACCCAGCCTCACAGCACAAACCCAGAGAGATGCCGCCACCAACTTCACAACTCCCTGGGGAGAGACTGCGAACTCTCCCCTCCGCGTGACACACATTTACGTTCCCTAAACCGATCGGTGAGTATGAAAAGTAGTGAGAAATTTGATGGGCTTAAACAATAATAAAAATAAAATAAAGAAGTGAGAGCCATTTTTTTAAAAGAAAAATTTCAGATACGGGGTCCCACTGTGTAGCTCAGGCTGGTCTCAAACTCCTGGCCTCAAGGGATCCTCCCGCCTCGGCCTCCCAAAGCGCTGGGATTACAGGTGCAAGTCACCAGGCCCGGCCACAGCTAAGTTTTTTAAAATATAAACCTCTAAATATAACTATTCTGGCTTTTAATTGCTTTCCTCACAAATAAAGATTTTAAGTTTCTGTGTTTATTCTTAATACCTTATTTTTGGAAGCAGAGTTCTATAAAATTGTATGGAAAAGATTAGAAAAAAGAGGACACAAAGAAACTAATTCAGAGCTGTAAGCAGCCATGTAAAATTTGAGGGAGATTAATAGAGTGCAAAAGAGAATAATTAAATAGCCATAAAAGCCAAATAAACTATGACTTAAAATGGGCACAGCCTGGAAGCACGTTGTGACGGCACCTGCCGCTGCCTGTGCAGTCACAGCCCAACTCCCCACCGGGGCTGGCCGGGGGCCAGCAAGGCACGGCCACCCTGAGGACGCCGCGGAGGTGCAGGCGCAAACGAACCCGCGCTGCAGTGAGCAGACGTCTGCAGCCACATGAGGCCTGGGAAGCTGAATCTCTGGGAACCCCCAGGACACCCTGGATGGAAATTCACCGCCCTCTGCTTGCCGACCTCACCCCCACGCAGGGGCAGCACAGAGAAGACGCTGCAAATTCAAGTATCTCGAATTACGCTCTCCACACTGAACCCATTTTGGCTCACTAAAACGGTCCTTCTATGCCTGCTTCCAATTTCTTTTTCTCTACCCACAGCCACAGACAAGGCTTAGTGTGTCCCGTAACCAAGACTGGCCACTGCCTGGAGGGTCCCACTCGGGAGGGAACCCACAACATTCCTGGTAGGCTTTGAATTCCTGAATTAAACTGAATACAGCCTACCTGATGCTGTGGGCATTTGTAACACGTCAAAGGAAGTACCGCGGTCCAGACGTGGCTTACTCAAGGGCAGAATCACCCTGCCTCTCCCGGGCTCGGCCCTCCCACGCCCTGGGACCACTGGCTGAAGGATTCCTCAGGCCTTCCCTGAGCTTCACTGCGGGGGATTACAGATTTTTCACCTCCACATAAAGAAGAGGTTTCCAAAATTAGGCTGTCCAGAAATCGGAGTATGCTGCCTTGTTAGGTGGTGAGTTCCCTGTTACTGGAAGAATTCAAGCAGAGTTGGGGCAACCATCCGCAAGAGGGAACTCACTCATCCACAGAGAACTGCACCAAGTGGTTCAGGAGCAGTGTTCTCACTGCAGTCCCACGAGGGAAGCAGCAGACACGGATGAGGCTAAAAAAATTCTCTTCCCTAAAGGGTGACTTTTCAGTGTTTTAGCGCACAAGGCTCCCTCCTAGACGGAGGCAGCACAAACGTAAAAACGGAGAAGAGGCAGCAGTCTGTCAGCACAGGACTTCCCACCACAGTCCACTCCACAGGACGCACACGAACTGGAAAACAGGATGGGCCGCGTCGCAGATGCAGCTAGGAGATTTGAGAATGATTCTTTCTCCATCAAAGGTACAGCATCCTCTCTTGTAAACAGAATGTTGTATAAACTTACAGAAGAGTTCCCAGTGACATATGCAATAAAGTGCATCATCTCTTCATGAAGCTGAAATCTCAGGATCAGGTCAGAAGCAGCTACGATTCCTGCAACAATGTAGACCCCACTGTCTCCAAGTGAAAACGAAAATGTTTTATAGTCAGTGAAGGAGCCATACATTGGTTTGGGTTTGTTTTCAACCCTTCCTCCATTTGGAGGTACAGGTCAAGAACACTTTTATTTAAAAATTATTATAAAAGCAATAATAGAAATTAGCCATAGTGACCCTGGGTAATGTCTCATGACCTGAGTGTGAGGTCGTACAAGATTCAGGGCTGAAGGCGATGGTGCCCTGAACACACACTGTAGACATCACCTCGTCTAGGGCTTCCAAAATTTCAGTCACGTGAGTGCCCTCTTCATGGCTTTTGCCATAACTGCAGACCATCTGTACTATCTACTTATCAGTTTTCTATAAATCAAGTCACATTTCTGGCTAAAAATAAGTTTATTTAAAAGGAGACCTTCACCAGGCGCAGTGGCTCATGCCTGTAATCCTAGCACTCTGGGAGGCCAAGGCGGGAGGATGGTTTGAGCTCAGGAGTTCAAGACCAGCCTGAGCAAGAGCGAGACCCCTTTCTCTACTAAAAATAGAAAGAAATTATCTGGACAACTAAATATATATATAGAAAAAATTAGCCGGGCACGGTGGCTCATGCCTGTAGTCCCAGCTACTCTCGGGAGGCTGAGGCAGGAGGATCGATTGAGCCCAGGAGTTGGAGGTTGCAGTGAGCTAGGCTGACACCATAGCACTCACTCTAGCCCGGACAACAGAGCGAGACTCTGTCTCAAAATAAATAAATAAATAAATAAAAGGAGACTTTCCACCACTACCAAGAATAGAAAGCCAGTATCACTGTTCATAAATTAACAGCAAATCTAGAAAAACAAAATAAATGACAAAGAGACAGTAATCTAGTAATAACTTTTAGGGAGAAACAAACTGAACTTAAGTGCCTCAAATGCTTATTGAACGTGGTCTCCACTTCCATCAGCCACGCCGACTAACTCCAACTTTCTCCACCCGCCAGAGGCCGAGAAGCAGAGCGGCGCCTGCAAGCACGTGTGAGCAAACTGAAAAGAAAACGCGGTGCGACCCGGCCTGTGCGTAGCAAAGGTAAGACCTGGGCGAGCCAAGCCCTCTGCGCACCTCTGTCTCCTGTCAGTGAACTAAGCGGGACTAACAGCACTGCCCACGGCCACCTGGTAGAACTGCTGTTCATTAGGAGGAGCGGATCAATTCATGTTTACAAACGGTAAAGTCCACACGAACAAAAGGTGCTAGCACAGAGGGGAGTGGCAGTGAATTAATCAATACACACAAAGTGTTTAATCAGTACAAAAGGGCTTTGTGAAGAATAAGAGCAGTAGCATTTTTTAAAAACTGAATCCGTGAATGACCTCACCCACTAAACAGCCTGATGTGTGGCACATGCAGTAGGCTCTGAGTTCACGAACAATTACTTCCAGTATTGACTGCTCCGTTAATTCTTAGGCTTTCTTCATCGAAAGCCTGAAAACTCTAAGCAACAGAAGAGTCCTCCCACAGCTCCAAGCCAGGGCTGCTGAATGTCAGGGGCAGGGCCAGGTTACCTAATCAATAAAGCTGCTAATTTGCAAATGAAGTGATTTCCCAGCTGCCTCCACCATTTGCATACTAAGTGAGCTCTTGAGCCAACCCCTGGGTGCAGACTGGTACCTGTCCATGGCCTGTTAGGAACAGGGCTGCACAGCACAGGTGAGCGGAGGGCCAGCAAAGCTTCATCTGGATTCACAGCCGCACCCATCGCTCGCATCACCGCCTGAGCTCCGCCTCCTGTCAGATTAGCGGCCGCATTGGATTCTCACAGGAGCCTGAACCCTTCCATCACCTGCTCATGGGAGGGATCTAGGTTGCACGCTCCTTATGAGAATGTAATCCCACCCCCATTTGTGGAAAAATTATCTTCCATGAAACCAGTCCCTGGTGCCACAAAGGTTGGGGACCGCTGCTCTTGAGGACTAAGAGTGAACACATCCCAGAAGATGGGATTCCCAGAGAAAGAAGCCCAGAACCCAGGGTCAGAAGCAGGAAAGCAAGCCCCCGATGCCCCCCAGAGAAGGAAGGGGGTCTGGTGTCCTTGGTGGGAAGAAACACGATGTAGTACCAGGTAAGAGGACTTTTCTAACTCGGGTGGCAGCAGCATTGCCCATGTGCACCCAACGGCCCACCAAAGAAGAACTCCAGCACCCAGGGTCCTGCTGGGTCTGTGGCCTCCGCAGCACCAGGCGACACAGACAGACACCTGAGAGGCCCTTCCTGTACCACACTGGCTTCAGAATCCCTGGGGTGCCTGAAGTTATATTCAGAGGAGCAGTAAGTGTCCATTGTCATCATCTAATGCCATTTTAAACCCAGATGAGGAGAAAAACAAGAAATTTTAGTCATATTGATGGGTATTTATTCTAATTTTTGATGACACACTTAAGATTCACCATGAATTAAAGCTCAGAGAAATAAAAATAAAATCCTAAGCCCCCCAGCCAACTGAACAGACCCCCTTCTTGGCCAAGGGGCCCCAGAGAAACCTTAGAACTGGGTTCCTAGCCACAACGGGAAGGAGGGCGAGCTCATCTCGCCACACCCTGCTCGCTAACCACCAGGCTTCCTTCCCCAGGGGCTCAACAGAACCAGCCCTTGGGAAGACCTGCTCTGCCGCAGAACTCAATCGACCACCTGGTGCTGCGGTTTTGGCACAGCCCTGGCCGTGGAGTGGTTCTGACCAGTCTACAGCGTCGTACCCTCTGCTTCGCCTTCTGATGTCAGGGGCCGGAAACTCCACTCGGGTCACACTCATCCTGCTATTTCCTGAATGTGGGTCCCGTGAAATGGCATGAAGCTCAACTGCACATGCACATGTTTCTCCTTCTATAAAGATTCAGGACTCCTCCTATAGCTTATTGAAGATGTGCATTTGGCCACCCTGCTCAGCATCAGTTCCTGTTCCTGTTGCCTTTCCCCTCAAGTACACACCCTCGGCTTCTGCCCAAGGCTCTGCTTCCCAGCCGGTCAGAACGGACACCCTGCAGGCTGCAACCCCTTAGGAGAAGTAAAGCTCTCCTTTCCAAATGTGTGAACGTCATTCTTCAGTGGACAGCTCCATCCCCAGAAATCAGAGCAGGCCCCAGACAGAAGGGGAAGCAGTGGGTGATGCTGCCTGGAAAGTGGGGTGCCCCAGGCAGGGGGGGCACCTCTCAGGGGCCACCTCCTGCGCCACACACCCGTGCAGGGGCGCCATGTCATGCAAACGCACCGATCACTCCAGACAGCAGATGTGGACTCAACTACATGATTATATAGAAAATTACATTCCAGATTATAAAAAGAGAAAAATACTTAACACAATGTGAAATTCAACTATAAACATTGACAAAGATTAAAGGAAAACATAGATTCCCCTGGTAGAAATAGCTGGTGTCATATATGAACAGTATGTTTTCTTAAATGGCTTTTATTTTTATTATACAAGTAATAAACATTCCTTGGAGAAAATATAAAAATAGAGATAAATAGAGAAGATATGATAACCCATAATCCCATCCTTCAGACAGAAACATTACTTACATTTTGGTGTATTCTTCCAGACTTTGTTCTATATGCATGTAAACATACACATGTTTAACTGCAGTGCTAATCGCAGTGCACCTACTGTTTTGTAGTTTGCTTTCTTCAACTCAATAGCCGGCCTTGAATATTTGCCATGTTCGATAAGTATACACTTCAACTGTATTGTAAGGTCTTCCTAGTGGCACCCACAGAAAATAAACACGTGTGCCCCAATTACTCAACCAATCCCTAACTGTTGTGCAATTTACCAAAAAGATGGAGGATAACCAATTTTAAATACTAGTTTTTTAAGTAATAGATGCCTCCCAGGAAGAAATGCTATTTGTAAATCCATCAAAGTGAATTCAGACAAACATGAAGAAAAAAATCATCCAAGTAGCTGAGCAGGCAAGCATCTTCCAGACAAGTTGCTGCTGAGGGTGTGTGCATTACGCTTGGGGCTGAACAAGTTTGGAGTCTCCACAGACTGAAACCGTCCCTGAGAGCTGAGGGCACACCTGGGCAATTTAAGGCAGGTCTCTTTGTGGCTATAGACCCTGCCTTACAGTAAATTGCCTTCCTTGGGAATCCACCTTTTATCATCATGAAAAGCCTCCATCTTGGACACCGCTCCCTGCCCTGGGTCTGCCCCACCCGAGACTGGCTGCCGCTGCGCCGGCTCCTTGTGGCTGGAGTGCTGCCGTGGGGCACCCTTTGCCATCCTTGTACTTTCAGCCTTTCCGTATTCCTTCCTCTAGGGTATGTCTACTATGAGCAGCAATTGTTTTACTGAACACTGTTTGACAATCTTTGTCTAGTAAGTGAAGTATTTAGTCCAGGTGTATTTTACATAATTATGTTTGAGTGAGAACCGACCATGTTGCTCTTTGTTTTCTGTTCCTCCCACCTGTCCTGATTCTCTACCGCTCCTTTCTTACTTGCTTGTGGACTCAGGTACTTCTTTGAGAGCCCCCAATATTTAATGCCATGTCAATTATGCACCATTCTTATTTCAGTGATTACTCTGGAGATTGTAACGTGCGTCCTAACTTACTGGATCCCAACAGAAATCAGTGGTCCCGAAACCTCCCTAACGACAGGAGGGCCTGCACTCCACCCCCAGCTTCATGGCGGTCATTACCGTGTATTCGACTTCTACACATGGCTCACACCCGCAGCGCTGGTGGTGGTGCACAGCCAGCACTCACTCGGAGCACCCACATCTGCACTGGCTCTGCGGCTCTTCCTTCCCTCCTGCATTCTGTGTTTCCATCCAGGACCACCTCTCCTTCTGCCTGGAGAACTCCCTGTAGTATTTCTTTACTACAGGGCTTCTTGTGACAGGTTCTCTCTGCTTTTGTTTGTCTGAAAGTGTCCTTTGGTTGCTTCCATTTTTGAAAGATCTTTGCACTGGGAATAGAATTCTAGGTAGATAGTTACTTTCTTTCATCACTTTTAAAGATTGTCATTTGATTGTCTTCTGAATTCTATTATTTTTGTTGAAAGTCAGCTGTCAGTCTTAATAGCTGTCCATTTAAGATAATGTGTTCCCCTCTCCCGCCTAGCTGCTGGCTAGCTCTTCATTCATTCATTCATTCATTCATTTAGAGACAGGGGCTTAATCTGTCGACCAGGCTGGAGAACAGTGGTGCCATCATAGCTCACTGCAACCTCAAACCGCTGGACTTCAGCGAGCCTCCTGCCTCAGCCTCCTGAGTCACTGCGATTATAGGTGTGAAGCCACCACATCCAGCTCTAGCTGCTTTTTTTTTTTTCTTTTGAGATGACAGGGTCTTGCTCTGTTACCTGCGCTAAAGGGCAGTGGCACCATCAAAGCTCACTGCAACTTCAAACTCCTGGACTTGAGTGATCCTCCTACCACAGCCTCCCAAGTAGCTGGGACTACAGGCATGTGCTACCATACTCAGCTCATTTTTCTATATTTTGTAGAGATGGGGTCTTGCTCTTGCTCAGGCTGGTCTCAAACTCCTGGCTTCAAGTGATCCTCCTTGCCTCCGCCTTCCAGAGTGCTGGGATTACAGGTGTGAACCACTGCACCCAGCCTCTAGCTGCTTTTTAACATTTTCTCTCTATTTTCTGGTTTTTCAATAATATGCCAGGGTGGTTTTCTTTGTATTTATCATGTTTGAAGTTTGTAAAATTTCTTGAGTCTTACACAATTTAATGTGTCTTACACAGTTTTGGATAATCCTTAGCCAGTATCACTTCAAATATTTCTCCAGCCCCAATCTCCCGCTCCTCTCCTCATTCCCTTCACTGACACACACGTTGCACTTTTCACCATGTCTCATGTGGCTTCCATGCTCTTTTGTCCGTTCTTCTATTCTTTTTTCTCTCTGTGCTTCACTCCGGATATCACAACCAATATTGCAGAGTTCACTACTCTCCTATGTCCAACCTGCTATCAAATTTATCTATTTAATTCTTCATTTCATTTCTTGTATTTTTCATTCCCAGACTTTCCATTTAAGTCATTTTTATACATTCCATTTTTCTTGTGAAATTCTCCATCTTGTCATCTACCATCTATATTCTTGAATATATTAATGACCATGCTTTTTAAATCCATATCTAATTATTCCAATATCTAGATCACCTGTTGTTTCCATTGTTGGTTTTTACTCTTTTTTTTTTTTCTTTTCTTCTTTTAATCATTTGGCCCTATTTCCTGGCATACCTGTTAATTTTTCATTGCATGCCAGACATTGTGCATCAAAAACTAACAAGACAACTGGAGTCTCTGGCTGATGTTATCATCCTGCAGAGAGGGTTTATTTTTGGTTTCTGGCAGGCAGGCAGAGCAAGGACAGATTACTGTAATCCACTCTGAATTAAGCAGGTTTGAGGCCGAGTTTCAGGCTTTTGT
Source organism: Eulemur rufifrons (assembly GCF_041146395.1). Classification (NCBI taxonomy): domain Eukaryota; kingdom Metazoa; phylum Chordata; class Mammalia; order Primates; family Lemuridae; genus Eulemur; species Eulemur rufifrons. The sequence goes on from NC_090987.1 coordinate 52,478,106, forward strand.
GAGGGCTGTCGTGTGTCAGGTTTACTCTAACACCCAGGCTGAGTCCAGGCCCTGAGCTCCAATTTTGCTTCTCCGGCTCCCAGACACTGCAGTTCAGCCCCTAACGACAGCCTTCTTTTCACTTCTCAGCGCTGACTGCTGACACTCCGGCGGTGCCTTGCAGAGAGCAACAGTGCAGAGCGTCGGGCTCGCGGGACTGTCCTGCCCTTCTGCCTGGATCCCGGTCTCCATGCTCACAATGACTTTCTGACCAGAACTCAAGTCCCACACAGTTGCCAAGAGACCCATTCATGATCCCAATTTTTCAGATGCCACTTTCTGTTTGGTTTCTTTGCCTACCTGCCTCCAACTCCTTACAAAACACCAAATACATCAAAAGGAAAACCTGGTCAGTGTGCTTCCCTTCTCTTCATGATCCCAGCCCCTCCAGTCCTGGCCGCCGTTCTTTTGTGCTTTGTCCCACTTTTCTAGATCTTTTTGTGGGGAAATTGGTTTATAAGCTACACCACTTTCACTAAAAGCAGAAATCCTTTTATGGCAAATTGAACTACGGCTTTCATCTCTAGAGCTTCTGTCCTACCCAGACATCTCTCTTTTGTTAGAAGCTGCTCTAAAAGCCCTTGAAGGCACCTGGTTCAATAGCCGCTGATTTAAAAGCCCAGATATGCAGCATCCAATTATCCCAAACACCCACCAGAATTCTGCCCACCCTGTACACACGCGCCCTGCCCCTGCTGCAGCGCTGGGCGTTTCCTGGGCTTGGCTAACTTGGGTTTGCCAGATTGTACCTCTGGATTCCTCTCTCCACCCCGTGTCTTCTGGGAAAGTCTTCTGGGCTCCGCCGCTCCACATTCCCAGCCCCTGTGCCATGTCATCAGACACAGCAACCCAGACACTCCTCCCGCCCCGAGGTCTGCCCTCGCTCTCAGCCCAAGGGAAGGACAATCCACTGCCCGTGCCCCAAGCTTCGAGAACGTCCTCCCTCTCCCACGTCTGGCCTGTGAGCCCTCGTCAGGTCAGCATTCCCAAAGTAAAACAAGCTTCGCTCAGCAGCTCAATGTCCAATCCTTCCGGAAAGCATGGCAAAATACACTCAGTCACCCACCTCCAAATTTACTGCTTTGCAGGTTTCCCACCCTGAAATGCTCCCCTGTAGTGGCTCCCTGTGCCTGCCCTTCAGGTGCTCGGGGTCCCCCGAGTCCCATCTCCTACCTAACTCCCCCACCAACAGCCGGGTACACAAGAAACACAAAATAATTTTAATACTAACTATAAATAATTGAAAAGATACTAAATCTTTCCCTCAAAAAAATCATAATATGCATTCCAACACCAAATAAAAACAATTTTGTATTGTCCTCTATTATATATACTATAAAAACAAATATATTTATATTCTCTTCTGAAGAGAGCATTTTTGAACCCAGAAAATGTGACTTCATGCTTCCTATAATATACTGCATAGTTGATGCTGATTTATTAGCACCATGATCATTGAACACACAAAAATATCTTAACCCATATATTACACAGCCACTGTGTTCTAAGATTTGCCAAATTTCCCCCCATTTACATCTAACAGGCAGGTTATGACATTTTCTTATAAACACACAAACTTAAACCTTATTTCCTCTGTTTTTCAAGACTGGACTTTTCCAGTGTGTTCCACCCAGGGCTCTTCTCAAAAGCTGCTGAGGAAGCTGAGGCTGCCGCAGACAGAGATCTGGTTGGCGACAGTCCTGCCAGGCGCTGCTCAGTCCTCAGTGCGACAGAAACACCCGCTCACCCGCAGGAGTCACCCCGCAGGCCCAGGGGCCCCGCTGGCTTTATGGCCTCAGTGCCACGCAGCTGTCTGGGACACAGGCCCTGTCCCCCCTTCCTAGGGTGCTGGGAGGGTGTCACCACTGCTGGCAGTTCCACAAGCCACTCTAACATGCCCAAGATGGCTGCCCCCTGGCTCAGAGGCCCCAGAAAGGACCCGGCATCTGTCCAAGGTTGATGCAGGGGACTGCAAGGACAGAAGACCCTTTAGGCAAGGCTGATTTTCAGGCAAGGGTCCTTCCAGGGTTGCCATATATTCAGGCAGAGTTGAAAGGAAGTAGAATGAAACAAGCTCTCTGAAGGTCCTGTTTGCGCAGGTTCCGGGAACTAACCTTTCACAGCCACTCCCAGGACGTCTCCGTTTCTCTAGAGTGATGCTGGTGCCTCTCACTAATCTGAAGCTAAGCAGATTTAGTCACGACTTTACACCTGTATCTGACACGCTAAGGGCCCCCTCTGCAGGGGCGGGAGCCCCTGTGTTGGAAAGGTTTGCACACTTAAAGGTACAGGACTGTAAAGCATAAAAGAAAAGAAAATATATTCCTGTTCCCCAAGAGCACAATCCAAATCCGACAAGAAAGGCCCCGTCAGAGAATCCACCCGCTCCCTTCCCGCTGCGGGTCAGCCATACGCTGGCAGATTTAGTCAAAGGCAAGAAACCCCTGAATCTGGAACCCTGCAGACGCTGTCTTTCCGTTCAACAAAGGTACGCTCAGAGCTGTCGCCCCTCTTTTTACTGGGAGTGCGTCACTGCGAAAGTACAATTTTGAGAACATTATCTCCAAGGCCTTGACAACTTTTGCATTCTATAAATTAGTGAACACAACTGTGGCCCTGACACCCTTGGTGCCTGAGGTCACCACCCGTGCGGCACTTCCAAAGGCAAACAGATAATGCCTATTGAGAAGTCAAGGTGCAGGGAGAGATCTGGAATGTGGACGCCGCGGGACTGCAGACCCCACGATGGCTGCAGGCTGAGCCGGGAGCGGCTCCAACCCCACCCTCACGGCCCCCTCGTTGGATGACCGGGGCTTCATCAATCCCAACGACAAGGCAGGGGAGAGGTCTTCAAAGTTTAGACACCACCTGCGCAGGAAGGCAGATGTGGCCCCAATCCTCAAGTGGGGAAAGGGAACCCCAAGGGAAGAGCTGGGGGAGGGGAGAGATGGAAGACAGTGAGGGCTTTTTAAATGCATTTCCCGGTCCTCTTTCCCACAGGTCTACACCATAGGGAGAGAGCTAAAACTGAGTGTCTTCCAAGTCCACTCTGCCCAGGTGAGAAGTGAAGCGGCTGTGAGCTTAGGGGGTCCCAGCTTCGCTGAGGTCTCCGTCACAGGCTGACATGGTTCCCTCCCTCTCTACAGCCCTTGAGACCTGTGGGGTAGAGACGGGCAAAGCTGATTATTTACACCCCTTCAAGCAAGGCCTCCTCTTCCAGGCACTCCAGGGGCGCACAACCCCACACTCCATTGTTCCGGAACTGCTGTTTCCTCTGGAAGTGAACCCACCTTCCAACACATGCACACACTTGGCTGCAGAGCTGGCTTTACCCATCATAGAAGCGGTTACAGGGGACCCCGGGAGCCAGCGAACTGGTGTTCTGAAGGCTCCTTGCCTCATTAGTAACTTTTACGGCCTGGAGGAACCACACAGAGGACACAGGAGCTGCTTCCTCCTTCCAAGCCAGCTGCTCAGAGCCAGCGAGCAAAGGCCCCCTGAGCACACCGGGACGTCAGTGCAGCCAGTCCACGCACCGCCTAGCCGAGGGGCCGCGGATCAGACACACAGGGCAGAGCCTTCCCACGGGGAGCTAAACAGCTGCTTTCATGACCCCTGACCCTCCAGAACACGTCAAACTCACTGGCCACCCAGAGTGACCACGAGAGCAGTTCTAACATGCACTGGGCCAATGCAGACTACTGCCTAACTCTAGCTGATGACACTTTTTCAACAAATGTGCGATTTTTTTAATATAAATTTTTAAAATATAGTTAAGATACTTTTATTCCTTATACAGGCATTTTATCGTGTTGCTTTATTATGCTTTGCAGATACAGTGTTTTTTAAAAAGTGAAGGTTTGTGGCAACCCTGCATGGAGAAAGTCTAATAGTGCCATTTTTTCAATAGCACGTGCTCACTTTGTGTCTCTGTCGCATTTTGATAATTCTCACAATCTAGCAAATGTTTTCCTTACGATTATACACACCATGGTGACCTGTGATCAGTGACCTTGGATGTGACTATTATAACTGTCCTGGGGGGGGTGCCACAAGCTGTGTCCATGTGATCAATATACGGCAAACTTAATCCATAAATGTGTGTGTTCTGACTGCTCCACCAACTGGCCCTTTCCCATCTCTCCCTCTCCTTGGGCCTCCCCACTTCCCTAGACGGGAGACACTAGTATTGAAATGAGGCCAGATAATAACCTTACAATGGCTTCTAAGTGTTCAAGCAAAAGGAAGAGTCACATGTCTCTCAATTTAAGTCAAAAGCTAGAAATGATTAAGCTTGGTGAAGAAGGCATGTCAAAAGCTGAGAAAGGCCAAAAGCTAGCCTTCCTGTACCGGTTGGCCAAGTTGTGAATAGAGAGGAAAAGTTCCTAAAGGAAATTTTAAGTGCTCCTCCAGTGAACAAGCAATAAGAAAGTGAAAGAGGCTTTTTGCTGACATGGAGAAAGTTTTCATGGATAGAAGATCAAACCAGCCACAACATTCCCTTAAGCCAAAGCCTACTCTATAGCAAGGCCCTGACTCTATTCAATTCTGTGATGGCTGAGAGAGGTGAGGAAACTGCAAAAAAAAAGTTCGAATCTAGCACAGGTTGGTTCATGAAGTTTAAGGGAAAAAGTCATCTCCACACGGTAACAGTGCAAGGTGAAGCAGCAAGTGCTGACGTAGAAGCTGTAGTAAGTTACGCAGAAGATCTAGCTAAGATCACTGATGAAGGTGGCCACACTAAACGGATTTTCAGTGTAGACAAAAGAGCCTTCTACTGGAAGAAGATGCCACCTAGGACTTTCATAGCTAGAGAGAAGTCATACCTGGCTTCAAAGCTTCAAAGAACAGGCTGACTTTCTTGTTAGAGGTTAATGTAGCTGGCAACTTTAAGTGGAAGCCAATGCTCATTTACCATTCTGAAAATCCTAGGGCTCATAAGAATTATGCTAAATCTACTCTTCCTGTGCTCTACAAATGGCACAACAAAGCCTGCATGACAGAATGTCTGTTTACAGCATGGTTCTCTGAATATTTGAGCCCATTTGAGACCTATAGCTCAGAAAAAGATTCCTTTCAAAATATTACTGCTCTTAGACAATGCACCTGGTCACCCAAGAGCTCTGATGGAGATGTACAGGAAATTAATGTTGTTGTCATGCCTGCTAACACAACACCCATTCTACAGTCCACAGATCAAGGAATCATTTCAACTTTCAAGTCTTATTTCAGAAATACATTTCCTAAGGTTATAGCAGCCATAGATAGTGATTCCTATGATGGGTCTGAGCAACGTCAATTGAAAACCTTCTGGAAAGGATTTGCCATTCCAGATGCCACTACAAACGCTCATGATTCAGGGAAAGAGCTCCAGCATTAACAGGAGTTTGGAAGAAGTTGATTCCGACTCTCATGGATGACTCTGAGGGGCTCAAGACTTCAGTGGAGGAAGGAACTGCAGATGGGGTAAAATAGCAGAACTAGAATTAGAAGCAGAGCCTGAAGATGTGAGTTGCTGCAACCTCGTGGTCAAACCTGAAGGGATGAGGAGTGGCTTCCTATGGATGAGCAAAGAAAGTGGTTTCTTGAAATGGAATCTACTCCTGGTGAGGATGCTGTGAACACTGTTGAAATGACAAGAGATTTAGAATATTCCAAAATCTTAGTTGATAAAGCAGTGGCAGGGTTTGAGAGGACCGACTTCGATTTTGAAAGAAGTTGATGTGCCACACTTCACTGCTGTCTTATTTTCAGAATCTGCCGCAGCCGCCCCAGCCCTCAGCATCACAGTCGGCAGCTGTCCACGTGGAAGCAAGACCCTCTGCCAGCAAAAAGATTACAACCTACTGAAGGCTCAGGTGATCATTAGCCTTTTTAGCTATAAAGTATTTCTAAACTAAGGTCAAAATAGCCTCTTTTAACATCTTCTTTCCAATCTACAACTTTGTGACTGAGAAATCCTGAGTTTAGGAGATATGCCAAACCACCACAAATCATACCAAGATTATTTCATTTCCCCGCAAGCCCCACTGATGATCAAACTCATTACCAGGGTGACTTGAAGATGTTGCTTCGTCACATGATACTAAACAATTTGAAAACACATTCAGATAATATCACTAAAGCATGTGCTGCAATCAGTGGAAAGACGAGTTTTGGTCACATCTAATTTACAATAAAATAATAATGTTTCTCCTACTTCCCGCCCTTTCTGACTTCACAATGCATACATTGCAAAAAGTAACTGTTCTCCTTAATCCAAATGCTAAAATATCATTTAGTCAAGGAGATGAGCAGACCACCCCCTGCACATGGCTTGGTTTGCGAACTCACTAGCTGGATTTACACAAGGCACAGACACACATGTTTTGTGGGTAAGGGGAACAAAGGCAGAAACCACCCCTGTCCTCGTAGACCTTATGACTTAGCAGGAAAAAAAAAAATCAACAAAGAAAATAGCTGAGTGCAAGTAAAAAGCAGTACAACAACAGGTGCAAAATGTTCTTGTTCAAACGAAATGCACACATAAGTGCCAAGAAGACTAACTTTGCGTTCCCAGGCGGAAGACAACTGCAGGGGAAAGATGTTCTCAAGCTCTGGGCTGTGGGCTAGAGCTTCAAACAACTGTTTACCACCAGGAAACCAGATTCACTGCAGATAGAAAAACGATCCAAACTTGCACTCTTTTGCAACAGGAAGAAACATTCAAGGCCATGTCTGAACAGTCCTTGCGGCCACGTCCACCCTGCTCATCACCACAGCTGAAGTACGAGACACTCAGTGCTGCCTTCGCACAGCCAGGCTGGGGAACCACTTCGGCCTCTGCTGTGAGGCCGACCCAGGCTGGTGTCCTAATCTAGGCAGGTCATCGTAGGTCACGTGCATGACACTGACTCAAACAGGTCCCTGTGCAAACAAGGACACAAAAAGTTTGCGAGCTTGGCCTCCCTTCTGAAGACCAGAGATAACATAATGGAAAACAGATGCAATAACAGGTCTTTGCAGCCTCCCTCCTGGCCCTCTTTAGGACGTGATCACCCAAACTCCTCCCCCACACCAGGCCCCATGGCCCCACGCAGAGCAGTCCCGCCCCTCCTGTTGTCAGCCAGGCTAGCAGAAAGGCAAAAAGAACAAAAATGGAAGAACACACACACAAACAGAACCTTACGTTATTTTTATACCATTTTATTACCATCTTTTTAAAGCCCAGAGGGGTCAGAAAACGTCACATAGAACACGTGATGCACCTGAGGCCGAGGAGCTTTCCTGGGTGGATTTACAGTCACGGCCCCGTAGGGTGTGTCAGTCACAGAACTGTAAGAGGGAAACCATGCAGTAGGACCTTTAACCTTGACCTTGCATTTTTAATGGTGCTTCCCTATGTTTCCATTAAGTATACACAGGCCGAGTAGCCCACATCTGAAATGCTTGGGACCAGAAGTGTTTTGGATCTCGAATTTTTTCAGATTTTAGAATATTTACATATTCATGAGATATCTTGGGGATGGGGCCCAAGCCTAAACACAAAATTCACTTATGTTTCACATACACCTTATACACATAGCCTGAAGGTGATTTTACACAGTGTTTTTAATTATTTTGTGCCTAAAACAAAGTTCTGGCTGGGTGTTGAGTGCGACCCAACACATGAGGTCAGGTGTGGAACTTCCCACCTGTGGTGGGACAGTGGCACTCAAATAGACCTGGGAGCATTTCAGATTTCGGATTTCCTGATTAGGGATGCTCATCCCTGACCATTCCTATGGATTTTATCTTCCAGGGAAGCCAAGGGCAGCGTGGACGTATAGAACCCCTTCCAGGACTTCCTCCACATCCAGCTGACACCACGTTCCCCGAAGAGCACAGCAGTGAAACTGGAGGCCTCGCCCCTGTCACGGCGCCCACTGCCTCCGGCTTTGAAGACCTCTACGAAATGTTCCCTGAGAACACTGCAATAGCCAACTAGCAACATCACCTGGTATGGCCGGCATTCTGAGGACGACACTGGAGTAGAAGTCACCTCTGCTGGCCAGTGCAAGCCACGCCACCTGCAGCTGTACAGAGAAGTCCCTGAGAGTCCGGTGGAAGCCAAGACTGGAGGGACAGCAGAGCTTCTTGCCACCCCCAGTGCTGCCACCAGGGCACACAGGACTGTCTCACGTGGGATAGATCGACGAGCAGGTGGCAGGAGGCCCTGAATGGGGGCCTCAGAGTGAGTCCCCCCACTCAGGGCCTGACTCCCGAAGTCAGTCCCCTGTCTGGCTCTTTGAGGGTGGGATGGGATTGTACTGGTGTTTGTGTCCCACCCATTATACACCCTGACACACAGCAAGCCCCCATAAACTCCAGTTAACGCAATAGATGAATGAATGGATGACTGCATTCATTTATTTGAAACATAAAATAGGAAAGGCGGGGTGGGCACAGTGGCTCACACCTGCAGTCCAGCACTTGGGGAGGCCAGGACAGGAGGCCTGCCTGAGGCCAGGAGTTGGAGGCTGAAGTGAGCTACGATCCCACCACTGCACTCCAGCCAGAGTGAGAAAGCAAAACCCTGTCTCTAAAAACATAAATAAGTAAAATAAAAATAAAATAGGAAAGGTCATATCAATCCTCTGCCTTCCCCAATAATGGCCGTAGCTTTTAATTTGTCCTTATTTTTACAATAGCCCTTCAAGGGAGGTGGTTACCACTGTCCCCAGTTCTCAGAGGAGGGGAGTGAGGCTCAGTGAGTTCCGCAATTTGCCTAAGGCCACATTATTGCTGAGGACAGAACAGGAATTGAACTGAGTTCTCTCCAGTTCCAGAACCTGCATCTTTTCAACATACCAAACGATGTCCTTAGCAAATGTCTGACTCCACAAAATTTCCCAAGTGAAATAGAACAAGGAAAAATAAATAGGTTAATTTATGGATTAAAATACAATATTTCTCAACTATCCACTGTAAATAACATAAACAAAAACATCACAAAACTGCACTAAAGATCAAACCCATCTGGAAGCTGGAAACAGTGGGTGAAGCTCAGAAGCCCCTGGCTTGTGGGAGGAACCGAGGCCCGGCCTGAGTGAGGTGGCGGCACCCAGAGACGGGACGGTGGCCCACGGCCCCACGTGGGCTTTCCTGGTGATTCCACGCCAGTGTAGCTGCCTCTCTGACCATATTACACTGCCAAATCTCGGAGGGCAAGGGCTGAGTCTTTTAAAATATCTTTTCAGCCATGTCTGCCGCCGTGCTAAACACAGTCCTGCTTTTTCCTTGCGTCAGCGTCTCCTCTCAGGCTCTGGGTTGAGGAGTGAAGAAAGTCAGTCTGCGGATCACAAACAGAGGCCACCCACGGAGCTCTGCTATTTGTCCTGAAGCATTGTTAAGCAACTGCATTATCACTCTACCAACAGTTTTAAGTTCAGCCATGGAATTTTCTGGAGAAGGCAGACCCTGAGGAATGGAGGCCACACGGCTTCAGTCACAAGAGGAGGGCAATTTGCAACCCGCCAAGTCCATTCCTGGGTGTCCTCATAACTCCCGGTAGGAAGTGTTGTTATAAAACTTCAAGTTTGGCAATTTGTCGAGGTCAGTCACACAGGAACTGTACATTGCACTGGCAGATCCAAAAAGGACAACTTGTGCGACAGTTTACGGATGGCTCCTAGGGCCCAAGCGCCCCTGAAGCAGCAGTGGTCTCCCGTGGGTCGGCCTTCCCAGCCAGCGGTGTCTGCGGGGAAGAAACTCAAGACGCGGAGCAGAGTCTTCGCCTGCCTGCCCGCGGCTGTGCCTCTGAAATTGCTCCGGCAACGCTCTCCAGCACACTCCTGATTTCCAAATCCAAAGAGCTTCGCGGGGTCCCGTCGGACCTGACCTCTCAGAAACACGCAGTGCACTGACCATACCCGCCCCTTGCCCACGATTACCAGGACCCCCCACTCCTGGCCACTCTCTGACCATGGTGCTGACCCCCGCACAGGTAGCCCATCACCCACCTCCTCACCCGACTTCCTCCGCCGGGCCCCTAAAATCTGTTGCTGCCCAGGGCACGGTCCTCACAACACTGTACGTCCTGAATTTCACTGACTTCACCCGCACTTGCTCACCTGTGAGGAAACAGTGGGAAGAAGGGGTGAGAGAAGGAGAAGGTAGACGAGGACAAGCTGGAGGCTCGACCCTCTCTGCTCTGTCACTGGCCAGTGTATGGCCAAGAATTAACTGTGCACAGAATTTAGTTTTGGTTCTTCTATGGCAGGAATTCCAGGCCTACCCCTAGGAGATCCCTTTCCTTCCCTCTGTCATTGTATTTGCTTAAAAGACATACAGCTGAAACAGCCACCCGCCCACAGACAAGTACAGCAAGACGGTGTCACTACAGCTGACAAAAACAATGCCCGGTATAAGCCGATAACAGCTCCAGTGTGGGCAACAAATCGCTTTTCAGAAGGCAGGCGTAGGCCCACCCCGAGCTTGTCGGTCATAAAAACAGTCATCGAAGTCCCCCCTCCCCTCCCTCCTGCATCCCTCACTGCGTCCCTCAGACCCTACTCTTGGCCCATCTCCCAAGCACAGTAGACAGGAAGACACTCCACAAAGATGCACCATGCACAGGATTGTATTTTAAGTGATCGAGGTCTAAGCAATTAAGGGTGTGACTAATTCCTAATTTTTTTTAAGAAAAGCTTGTTTCTTTTACTGTCTTCAACATCTCTAACACGTGATTATTAAGAGTGCTGGACAGCCCTAGGAGGGGGCGCTGGGTCCCAGGGGCCTCCTCCCCACCAACAAACGCCCAGGTCCTTAGTAAACTCGCACAGAAAAAAACAATTCTGTAAATAAGAAACATAACCAGCTTGGCACATCTAATAATTATTTGCAAGAGAAACTGGAACCAGAATGCACAGAAAACAACCTATATGGAATTCGATTTTAATTGGCCAAGTCATCATCATCCAACTCATGAATTCCCCAGACCACTGGATGGGTGTTTGTTCCCAGCATTCGGAGGCCTCTAGAGCGACACCTGGGAGCCATCCCTGCCTCCCAGCAAAGCCAAGTGTCCCCCAGGACAGTCCACAGCCCAAGCCAGGGTGTGCTTGGACAGCAGGACCAAGGCAAGCACAGGCTCCCGGGCCAGGGCCCGGCTTCTGACAAGTCTAATCCACCTCCACTGAGAACATGCCCTTAGTTTTTCCTCTTTGGTGGTAATTACAATCTCTTTCCAGTTATGGAAAATTGAAAAATGTAATAAGTATATTTTATCATTTTAAATAACGTCAAGAAGACAGGACTGAAGCAAAGTACACAAAATGAAAAGCAAATATAATCTGAATAACCTGTGTTATTTTTGGTTTTCCTTTTTCAGCTGTATCCAAAGTCTAAGAGACAGAAACCCACAGAATCTTTAAAACCAGTTAATCATAAACAATAATTTGGTTCTACAGCCCCTGTGACTTAAAATCCAGAAGCCACAAAAGAAAAGATTGATAAATATGACCACATAAACATCAAAAACTTCAGCCTGGCAAAAATCAAAGTTAAAAGATAAATGCAAAAGCAAATTTCAAAGACAAATAACAAAAACTTGGAATTCCACAGTATTTGCAAGTTTAATCACAAAGTCCAGGTCCCTAATACATAATATAAAATGCTCCTAGAAATCCACGAGAAAAAGTGCAACAATGCACAAATACAAATGGCTCTTACGTGAAAGATGCACAACCTCCTTCATAATGAGAGAAATGAAAATTAAAACTACATTTTTTTAACTTTTAGATTTTTTTGACATTTTTAAAAATAGACTTTAAAATAGATTGAATTCTATTACATGTATATATTGCACAGTGCTGGAGTCTGGGCTTTCTGTGCACCCATCACCTGAGCAGCGTACACTGTACCCCACAGGCACTTTTCCATCCCTCACCCCCACAGTCCCCTTGTGAGCCTCCAATGTCCATCACGCCACTGTGTGTCCTTGTGTAGCCAGAGTTTAGCTCCCACTTATAAGTGAGAACAAGCAGCATTTATTTCTCTTAAAACTACATTTAGATACCATTTCCCACCTATCAGGTGGGTAAAACTCCAAAAATGTGGTTCCATAGCCCACCGACGAGGCACCGTCACCCATCATTTACACAATTGCACCTGGAGTGCACACTTAGCAATGTTAACCAGAGCTACAGGTGCGTGCACTCCGGACTGGACAATCCAATTCTGGGAACTTATCCTGAAGGTACACTTGCATGCTTGAGAGATGAAATGAAGTGAAATGAAATGTTATCCACTGTATTTTGTTTGTAAAAGTAAAATTTGGAAATAAGTGAAAGGTTCGTCAACAGAGGACTGGTTAAATAAATCATGGTACATCTACTGATGGGGACACCAGACAGCTGTGAGCAAAGGAGAACTGAGGGGTAGAAAGTGAGGGCTTTCCATGTGCGAGTATGGAAGGCTGGAAGGCACGGTGCAGGAAAATGGGCATGGTACCTTTTGGGTAGATAGGAGGTAGTGATGGTTAATAACATAATTCCAAATTTGTCATGAATGCATAAAGAAATTCTACAAGGATACATAAGAAACTAATAACATGACTCCAGAGTCAGAGGGGCAGGAACAGTGGGACAGCAAGTAGACTTCTGAATAAATGCTTTTGATAACTGATTTGATCTTTGAACCATGTGACAGTATTACCTAATCAAAATAAAATAATACTACTACAATTGACCTGTGAACAATGCAAGGATCAAGGGCACCGACCCCTTATGAAGTCAAAAATCTTCACATAACTTTTGATTCTCCAAAAACTTAACTATAACAGTCTACTATTGACCAGAAGCCTTACCAATAACCTAAACAGTCAATTACACACATTTTGTACATGTATTATATTCCACATTATTACAATAAAGTAAGCTGGAGAAAAGAAAATATTACAAAGAAAATTATAAGGAAGAGAAAATACATTTACTATTCATTAAGTGGGAGTGGATCATCATAAAGTCTCATCCTGGTCCTTTTCACACCAAATAGACTTTTTGTAGCACTTTTTCCCCCCGGAATAGAGGACTTCTGTCTGCATTAAAAACCTGTTCATGCAGATATCCCTTCTCTTCAATGATTTTTTAACGGCACCTGGGAACTTGTGCTGTCTCTTGGTTGGCAGAAGCTGCTTCTCTTGTTATCTCAACATTTTTTAAGCCAAACCTCTTTCTAAAATTATCAAACCATCCTTTGCTGGCAGTAAATTCTCCAGCTTTAGATCCTTCACCTTCTTCTTACTTTGTCATATAATGACTTTGCTTTTTCTCAAATCACTTTAAAGTCTATAGGTAATGCCTTCCTCATAGCAACCCTGCATCCACATAAAAGCTGCATTTTCAGTACAAGCTAAAAAAAGTATTTCACAAAAAGTGCAAGGCAGCTGCAGTGATGGCTTAACAAATTTCCTTTTCTTACAATGGTCTTTACACTGGATTCATTTATCTTGAAATGACCGGCAACCGCAGCTGCAGACCTCAATCTATGTTCCATATCAAGCAATTCAACTTCTTCTCTGCTTCTTGGGGGCATTTCCAGCATCACTAGTGGCACTTTGTATGGGTCTCATGGTGTAATGCAAGGTTTACATTATTGCACTAAACACAATGAAAATACACAAGACCCACTAGAGATCTCTTTTTACTGTGATATGTAATTTACTGGAGAGACAAAATGCTCGCTTGGAGATGATTAGTGTCACAAGGTGTTTTAAGCAGATATTTGCAAAACTTGAGCTCACCACAAAAGTAACAGGAGATGGCTACAAAATTATTATAGTAGCACAGTATGGACTACAGTTAATTTTATGCAGTTATGACTTAATACTGTATCTTTACACTTGTTTTACATTTCTCCTGACTGCAAATGGTGCATGTACAGTTTGCAAGTATGTGTATACGTTTTAATAAATTTTAATTTTTTAATAATAGATATGTGTATTTTATGGTAGTAAGTGATAAAATAGACTAGTATCTACATATGTTTTATGTATTCATTACATACTTAATATTTTCTTAATTTTTTCAATATTTCTAGGTGACACAGTTAATCTGAGTTTTTTCAAATTATCGTAAATCTCAAAAAAAATGTTCCATATATTTACTAAGAGACCACTGTGCCTAAATAGGCCTGGGCAGTTCAAACCCATGCTGTTCAAGGGCCAACCGCAGCCGGTTTTCGGCCATGACGTGGCACTGTCTCACCAGACTCTACCTCGGTGCTGAGCCTCAACCCCGTCGGGCCTCCGCAGATCATCCACCCTTTCCCCATCCTCACGGGACCCTTAATGTCCCCTCACAGCAGGACTGGCTGTAGCAGTCCTCTACCCTCAAGTCTGTCTCCATGGCAAGGAGTTTCAGAAAATGGACATTATTCTTCAATGTCATGTGGAACTAAAATGGACGGACTCATCATCTCAGACCTGCACTGAGTTAGAGCCGAGAGGGCTGCTGTTGCAGTGAGGGGACTGAAGCCTGTGGGTTTAAAAAACAAGCCGCCAGTTGATCTCATTACTGGGTGGGGAGTCTGAAAGACAACCACCTTTCCTAGCCTGTCCCCCCGCACCTCCCAGCTGTCTGCGTGTGCTTTGCAAACCGCCCCGTCAAAGGCCATTTGGGCCACGCCAGGCCCTGGCAGAGACACAGACCCAGCGCTGGCACCCAGAGCTCCAGCCCGACCTCTGTGCTCTTCAACACGGAGGTGCCCTGCGGTTCCCACCAACGGCGAGCCCAGGAGATCTTCTCTGAAACACCTCCCCTCCCGCCCCACCTCCCGCCTTGCCTGCACCACACAGTCACGGCACAGGCGGGGGACTCGCCTTCAGGCAGAGATGTTGAGAAGGGCCAGACCTCCCGGGAGGCGGAAAGTCCAGCCCCTTGAGAACAGTCACCAAGACTGAGTGTAGATGCCGGAAGCCGCTGGCAGGTCCTGCCTCCCCCAGACTAGACCTGGGACCTGGATCCATCCCTGCACGGTACAGAACTGTCACCCAAATCCCTCCAGCTGTTTACTTTGCCTAAAAATTTCCAGAAATGACTATCCCTGGTGACAACTGCACTAACAATGCTTCAGGCCATAGTTTGTGCACAGCTCCCTGGCGTTCATACAGTTTAAGCTAGTTCCTTTTTATCATCGTACTTTATGGATCAACTGGGACCACTTTAATTCTACTACTAGAACCAGTGCCTACCCATCTAACCCCTTTCATCAAGAGCTCCCTAAACAATATCTGTGCTTCCCCTTGCACGAGAGAGTTCTGTTTTATTTGAGGTTTGTTTTTTTTGGCCTCTTTTCTCTTTTTCTTGGGGATTGAGGGGCAGGGGGGTTCGTTTAAAAGATTTAGCTCATACATAAAATAACTCCCTTTTTTCTTCATCAAAGCAAAGTCTTCGGAGGACAAAGGTAATCTATTGCCCCCTCAGAGGAGAGGAGAAGACCCGCGGGCCAGCCGGTGTCAGTGCCAGTGCCCTGTGTGGCCGCAGCCAGCACACGCCTACGTGGCTGCTCTCCCGCCCTCCTGTGCCTCGACTGCTGGCGACTCTGAGGTCAGCAGAGCAGCCGGGGGGAGATGGCCCCAGGTCGCTGGAGAAATCTGGAGAATTCATCTGTTCATTAAAGACTACCCCAGTAAATCTTTCTGCAAAGAAGGAACCAAAAGCTTTCCTTCTGGACCATGGCCAAGTTCTCATTCTCCAGTCAGCAGCAGGCCCCAGCGCTCTAACACAGCTACAGTAACTGCACATTTTCCTGTTTTCCCTCTGCTGCCAGAGAGCCAGCTGGGCGCAGAGCCTCTCACCGCCCAGCGCAAACACTTCCCGCCCACCGGGGGCAGGATAAGTTCCCGGAAGGACACTCGTCTGCACTTGGCCTCCACGCACATCAGAAAATACGGAAAGTAAAAATGTAAAATATCTCCCACAAAGAACACTGAAACAGGCAATCCCTGTGAGTTTCCTTCAACATGTCCCCAAATCTATCTGTTCTGAAGTGTCACTCTCCTCAGGTGGTATCAATCCCTCTTGAAGCAATTGCTTTGAACAGTTTTCCCCCGAAATGAAATACCATCACAGCAAGCTGCTGCTCCCTCCACAGAGCTGCTGAAACCAACTGAGCTTCAAACACCAGGTTTGGCAAACTGGCCACAGAAAACCATTAATCTCATGATGGCATTTTAGAGGTCTCCACAAAATCACATTTCCAAATGAAATAAACCCAGTCTCCCAAACTGGGCTGCGTTGGAACAAGGAAACAAACAGCCCAGAGACAGCAATGAATTTCAAATGGCATGCTAATTACCAGTCTCCATCCAGAAATAGCTGAAGACTGCAGGATTTCTGTTGTTGTTGTTGTTAAAATAACTACAGCCTTTATCCTAGGGTTGGGCAAAAGCATCTGATTTATTCAAATGCTTCAGCTTCAGCTATAATCACATTTCTATGTGCTTATCTGGGAGGGGGAGCCATGGGGAGAGACAGCCGTGGGAGGTCAGGGGAGCTGCCCGGCGGGGACGGGCGCATCCCCTGCATGGAACACGCCAGACCTGACACACCTGCCAGTGGGGACTCTCCTGCCTGCCTGCCCGGTGGCACCCACCCCAGACCCCACAGGGGAGAGAAGCACATCCCCGCAGTTTCTCAAGCACCATCGCTCACTCCACGCAGACGAGTGACAGGCAACGGTGCCGAGACAGGTTTACAGAATTTGGATTAGAAGGAATCTTCTTGCCTTCAAGAAACTTATAGTCTGCTAAGGAGAGAAACAGGAAAAAGTACACGAGAATGACAGAAACACGGTCACTTCGTGCCACTACTCTTGGTTCCCTAAGACAAGGAGCAGCAACTCTCGGCACTGTGATCTCAGCTGAAGGGACGGTGCCCGCCCTGGCTCCTGCCTGCACTGTGGGTGTGGAGCGTGGCCTGCAGGACTGATGTCAGAATCTGGAGTCGGAGTCCTTTTAGAGAATCATCCCCGCCCCACTCCCGCCCCAAGCGCCAGCCTTCTGCCACCTTACCACCCCTCTAAACATGTCACGATTGACCTCCTATCCCCCCTCACATTCTACAGTGTTCCAGCAGGAAGTCTCCTTCGAGGTCATTTGGTCCAGCACCAGTTCCCCTGGGCTTCAGGGGGCTGTGGGAAAGAGTGTTCTTGGCTCCAACACATCAGGAAATTCTGGGTTAAACAGCACTAAGGATTTCGTTACTATCGGACTTCTCAGCTCCCAGCTCGGCTCACCGGGAGCCCTTCCCCACCCGCTGACGGCAGAGCCCCCCGGGCACCACTCCCGCCGGCACCGAGGGTACAAACATGGGAAAGACACGTTCCTCCAGGTGCTCACGGCTGGGGATTCAGAGGCGCGGAAAGGTAAGCTGCTCACAGTCCCGCGACTTGTTACCGACCCGTCTCAGAGCGTGAGCTGGTGGCCAGCTCTGGTTCCCACTTTCTTCCCGCCACACCCACCTCTGGGCATCAGCACGCCCGGTCAGCCTGGAAACACGAGGCCTCCAGAGCGGGTCCTCAGCAGCCTGGACCCCTCATTACGATCCAACGCGACGCCCTCCCCCTGCCCACCTGGACCATTCTGCTTAGTGTTAGCGTAACCACGGCATTCTTGGGGACAGAGACTGGCAATCTGAAGATGAAAGAAAGAAGCTGAACTCCCTCAGCCAGCCGTCACTCAGTCCTCACCTCACGGCCAGTTCTCACTCCCGCCCCAGAGTAGGCGGAGGAGAGGGAGACGGTGCCAGGCCTCGCTGCTGGGACAGGCCCAGGAGGGAGAGCAGACAACGGTGCTCAGCGTGGCACCGGACGCCTCATCGCGGGCCTCCGTGGAGCAGGTGTCATGGCTGACCCCAGGGATGTCATGTCCTTGAGACAAAAGGCCACCAGGGCAGAGCTTGTCCTCTTGTTCCCAGACCCTGCAGAGGGCTGGGGTCCTCCCCGCCGCCATCTGCTCTGCCTCGAGAGGGGGCCTCGAGGCTGGAGTCAGGCCTTGGGCGGGAGCGTGGGAAGAGAGGCTGCCTGTCCCCCTCTGCGGGCCCCACCTGGGAGAAGGCACATGCTGGGCCTCAAAACCACAGCTCTCCAGAGACCAGTGAGCAGTGGAAACTAAGGCTGGGGAGGGCGGAACTCCTTGAGAACCAAGACTCGTCAGGCACTGGGCAGCCGGCGGGGCTGTGACCTCCTGTCGCTAGTTCAGGCACATTCCCCTGGGTGCCGGCGTCTCTGCTCAGACACAGCCAAGAACTCAGGCGCGAGAGGCCGATGCGTGCAGGCGCCAGGTGGGCACCGGTGGGCAGCCTCGCAACCTGACCTTTTTCTGAGGGGGGAAACACCCCCCACACACGAGGGCCCCAAGATACCTGTCGACACCAGTGCAGGCACATCACCAGCAGCCACGTGAAAGCCACAAATCTGCTTCCTGAAAGTCACCTTTCATTGCCACACCAGCCTGGTCTCCCCCTGCAGACTAGAGGCTGCACACAGAGGGCCGTAGCTGCAAACGCAGGACTGGCTCCGCAGGTGTCGGCCCGGCCCGCCCGTCATCCGTCCCTCAGGTTTCCCTTCCTCTGTGGAGGGAGGGTGCCGGGCAGAGGCCAGGTGAGGAAGGAACAGGGGCTCCAAAACCGAAATGCCAAAGAAAGATCTGAAAATGCTTTTGGCTTTGAGACGTCAAACAGGCACCCCATATACTTGAAAAGCTCCACCACTTTTATTAAAATTTACCAACTTCCAGAAAGAGGGTCTGGGCAGCATTAATCTGCAGTCACCCACACTCCTCCCTTCCCGGTGGGTGAGTGCGGCCGACTGCAAAGGTTGCTCTGATCTGAAACTAACTGGGGTCAGTTTATAGAAATCACCCTCACTTTTCAAGGGAAATCAAATCCCCCCTTCTTTTAACCACGAATGTCACTCAAAATGCCTACATGCTACATCAAATCACGACTCTAAGTGAAGCATTCCCTTTTCGAGTCTCAGAGGGAATGACGAAGGCATCCTGTGCACGTCTCCTCCAAAATTTCAAGGATGGAGTGATTTTGGACAAGCCCATATCGTCAGAAGACCCATGACTTACCGACTTCTGCTTTTCCAGGGGGCGGCAATGCGGCCCACCGATGGGCCGCAGAACAATCCCAAGTTGAGGCAGGACGGACTTAAACCAGACTGCAGCCTCGGAGCCACTCTGGTCAAAGCGCGTTTCTATCCAAGCTCCCGGGCAGGCCCCAGGCCCCAGGCCCCTGGGCCCCTGGACAGAATGCTCACTTCCCACTGATAAAGGCAGGGGTCCCTGCTGCCTCTGAACGCTGACCCCCCCCAACTCCCACACCCTCCCAC